>NC_136465.1:20225032-21425032 GCF_902686455.1 Sciurus vulgaris | reverse complement strand
TTTACTTAAAATTCATTTTATTCTGCTTTGTATACTGTTTTTTTTTTTTCTGAGACTTTCTTTTCATTCATTTCAAGAGCCATAAGAAGTGCATTAAACACAATAGATTTTTCCTTTTCTCATAAGATTGACAGCTGAAGCCAACAAAACTAACAATGTCTGAAGATGTTTTTAGCATAGGTACATGTAAGAGCGAGGACCACTAAACAAATGAGGAGAGAAAAAAGGAACCAAGAGAGTGGAAATTTTTCTACATTCTTAAATCAATAATTTATTGCATCTAAAAAGACTGTGAAAAGCTAATTCATGTTATAATCCCTAGAGCAACTACTAAAAAAGCAACAACTAACGACAGCAAACAATTTTAGAAAAAGATATGCAAACTGACAAGGTCAAAAACAATGTATAAATTAAAATATAATACTAAAGTATATTCAAATGACACAGAGGAATGCAGGAAAGTGGAAATCAGTGAACAAAAGTCAAAGACAACATACTGAAAACAATAAGATGTTAGACATAAATCTAAACAGATCAATAATATTATAATGTAACTAGTCTAAGCACATCAATTAAAAGACACATTATCAGTGCAGATGTAAAACATGAACCGATTCTACTCTATCTATAGGAAACGCAAAATACAAATATATGCCAATCTAGGCAAGCTAAAAATAAAAGAATGGAAATAGATACACCACATGTATTAGTCTGGGTTCTCCAGAGAAATAAGATCAATAGGATCTTTATATATGTGGTTTATTTTGAGTAACTGGGTCACACAATTATGGAGTCTGAGAAGTCCCGCAATGTGCAGTTGGCAAATGGGAGATCCTGCAAAGTCAATGGTACAGTTAGAGTCTGAGCCCAAAGGTTTGAGAACACAGCAGGTGATGCAATTCCCAGTCTGAGTCCAAGTCTGAAGGCTAGAGGACTTGATGTTTCTCTAAGACAGGCAGACAGAGGAATTCTCCCTTATATAGGGTTTGTTCTAATTAGCCCTTCTGTAGATTGGAAGAGTCCCACCCACAGTGAGGAGGGAAACTTTTTATTCAGTCTATGAAGTCAAATGTTAATCTAATCCAGAAGCATCCCCACAGATGTACTCAGAATAATTTTTAACCGTACAGTTGGCCCTTAATATACTCTGATTTTACATTCATGGATTCCATCAATCTTGGATCCAAAATATTAGGAAAAAATAAAAACAGCTACATTGTTGCTGATGTTTACTGTGAAGTTAGGCCTATAATGGTTGTATCTGTATTAAACAAGTATAAAGACTTTTTTGTCATTCTTCTTTAAATAATGCATTATACAATTACTTGTATAACATTTACATTGTAATAGGTATCATAAATAACAGAGATGATTTAAATCACAAGGGAGGATTTGTGTACTTACACGCAAATGCTATGCTGTTTTAAAAAAGGGAATTGAGTGAGGATTTCAGCAACCACGGGAGATTCTGGAACCAATCTCTTGTGAATATGAAGGACCAACTACCTTTGCACTTCATGATCCCATTGATTGACACAAAAAATTAGCCATCACAAATCCATCCTTTATCAATATGACATGCACATTCATTTCATTAGCCATAATAGATCTTCAAATAAAGGTAAAAACATGGTCATAATCCATCCCACATGATATAACTATCCACTGTAGAATAAAACCTTCCCTTAAATTTTCCCAGAAGAGAAAATCCTTGAGTGATGTTTACTCTTTTCCTTGTATCCTGCAATTTAAATACCACAATATAAAACTAATCATACTTAATAAAATTATGTAACTAATATATCTTGTGTCACACGATCATTAAAAGATGGAAGAAAATGTCATTTGAGACAGAAAGACAGATAAACAGACACTGTATAGCCCACTTGTCACTCATTCTACAGACCCAAACACAATATACAGTTACTAATAATAAATCAAGGAAGCAAGTTCACCCCTTCACAAGTGTTCTCTTTAAAATTGACAATTTATAGTTCCCTTGGAAGAGCCTAAGAAAACATGCTCATCGGAATTAAGATAGCCCACAGGCCGTGCTTCCCTGTCTTTCTTTCCCACCCATTGATTGATCTTTCTTCTCCCTCCAGAGGTAAAATAGCCTCCCACTGGAAAGCTTTCTGGGGACCTGTGGTTAATATATTTCTTCTGTTTCACACATTTGGGTTTCACTCCTCATTGTGCATCATCTAACACACCCCCAAACCTAACTTCCTAGGTCAGGGCTATCTTGACTCTGACCACTTTCAAGATAGTGACTTCCAGAAGAAATTAGACAGAAACCATAGCAATAAAACTCACAACAGAAGGCTAATAACTTCAGTAGAGAACCTGGAACAGTTGCATCAGCCAAATAAGTTGTCAATTGTTATAATTGTTAGTTTTTCTGTGACATTTGTAAAGCAGTTATTCAAAACAGGCATTCTTTTGTGTTGATGTATGTTCTGCATTTCCTTGTGACTAAACAAATTATCTTGCTTCAATAAATTTGTATGAGAGTGTATTGAACTTACCAAGTTACATTTCTGAGTATTGTCATCAATACTGTTACAGAAAATCTCCTAAAATGAAAGAAAAAAAGTTGTAAGTACTTTCAGGCTATTACATAAGCTAATTATTTTCTAAAACTATACATCTATCCTAAAACAATTACTGTGATGTGTAGAGTTCAACTTAGCAGTTTTATTGGCTTTCCATGTGATGGATTAAGTTTGTACCTAAACTTGATTTTTACAATAAATAATTATTATTTCTTTAATAGTATTTATTATTAAAAGGAAGAAATGTTTATAGTAAAAAAATAGTGAAAAAGAGAAAATGTACATTTATGGAACTAAGGTACATTTATGGAACTAATGTCTTTGGAGTGTTTGAAGAGTATAAATTTTAGTTGAGTTCCGTTACAATGATGAATTAAGAATCTTATATTGTTTCCAGATAATCTGGGTAAAATATTAGGCCTTTACCTTTTATTCTGTTGCTTAATTTAAATAATTTAATGTAATTGTTTTTTCAAACATAAAGATGTCCCCACCAAAATTAGACAACAAAATTCACAGAAGGCCAAGCTATTGAGTGGAACAGATGAGAAAAGGAAGAAATGAAGCATTTGTATGTCATGCCACCATAACTCATCAATTACAATATGCTGCACTGTTTTCCCTGTGCAAAGATTTTGATGTTCATTTCAAAATGCAATTCATGCAGTAATTTAATGAAACAATTATTATTTGCCTTCTTCAGTCTTTCCCAGGGTTTTATGGATAGTAATGACAAAGCTGAAATCTTGAGACCAGAACTACCTGGCATCTTATCTGACCTTGAACAAAGAGGAAATGAACCTTTTTACCCGTTCCAATCCCAGGAGAGCAGTTACCTACCTTAAAAACGAAACATGCTCTATACTTCTGCAGCTCTCCACTTCTTGTATAAAGTTTCCTGTTCATTAGGCCATTTGTTAATGCATGTTCATTTGCTCTTTCTATTTGTCAATGTGAGCAATTCTTCACAGTAAACCAAATTATTTCAGTAGGAATCACTTATGCACTAAGAGAATTTGTCTCAGTGTGAGTACCTGTGCAAAATTTAGTGGAAAACTGTTACACTTCCTTAACACTTTTATAGCCAGAAAACACCGTATGTTAGATGTAGTTACAAAGATTAATTACTCCAGTTATAAACTACACACCATAAAAATTGCAGTAATTTTGCTTCAATAGATAAGGGTTGATTCTCTTGCCATTTTTTCTTGGACTTATCTCTTCCTCTTTGAAGCTCTGTCACTGTAACTCACCTGTGCTGTAACTTTCATGATGCCATAATTCCACTAGGACTTGAGGAGCTCATAATGTGTGGGTTGGGACAGTTCTATCAGAGAGCCATGGGTACCATGTATCTTTTAGTCACAGTTTATAGAAAGGACAATAATTCTTTGCCTCTATTTAAAGATGGTATATTTGAAGCATTCTATATTCTGTATAATGAATCAGCTCAAGGTAATTCTCAGGAAAGCTCCTACATTTTGGTGTTAAATAACAGTAACTTTCTATCTTCATGCAAAAATATCAGGTGATACTGAATTATAAAGGAAGTGATTTATGTTTAAAATTGGTTTGCCAGTTCATATCTTTTCACCTTCAAATAGTAAATTATGGCCACAATCTGTAAGAAGTTCATCCATTTGCTTGAGAAATTACACAAAAAGGAATCAAATGCTTATTTAGTAAAATAATGACAATGAGAATGTAGAAACAGCAAATGCCATAGATATAGCAGAGAAAGTACCAGAGACTTGACTGGAAATTTTGCTTATGTAATGTGGGGTTTAACTAAACCTTAGACCCTCTAGAAAAAGCAGCTACTAAAAAGGTCATATGAGTGTGAAATTTTTCTTGGGTAAATGAGGCTACTTTATCAACTGTCTTTTTTTTTTTTTTTTTTTTTTGTTAATCGTTATTTACCTTGCACCTTTTTTGGTCTATATCATCTGGAATATTAATAAGGAAGACAGAACATGGATAAACAAAATAAATGACTATATTCTCATTCTCATTTTAGCAGGTCACCGTGGCAGACACTTGACAATTTTAAATCCTTAACTGAAATTTTCAACCCATTCAATGTTGTCTTACAAAATCATGTCTTGGAATGAAGAAGGGGTAAGTTCCTTGCTTAAAGTCAAACGGAGGAATGAGGTAAAGACAATAAATCAAGTTGCATACGAATACAGAAAGAAATGTTTCAGATACAGTATGGCATTTGCAAATTGAATGTGTAAAGAACACTATCCATACCTTTTTAAATACAGGAAAAGTTATTAATTACAAATCTTTCCCCCTTCTCCTTCTTACATATTTATTAAATAAAAAGTAAATGTAAAAATAAACCTCTTTCTCTACATTTTGGGCAAATACTTTGAAAATGCTCCTGAACTGGGAGGTGAGTTTGCTTAGAGACATGCTTTTCATAAAGGTTAAAATTCCTAAGCTCCATTCCAGGAAGCAGAGGGTAAAACTCAGAGCTACTGTCTTTGAGTGGCATGCTTGTTCTGATAGAAATGAGTCAATCTGGGCTGAGGAGATATTTTTCAGAGGGAATGTCTTCCAAGGGGAAAATTTGAATAGAAGCAATAAGCAAACTTTCAGTTGAGAGAGAACTGGAAATAGATATCTACAGGTACATACTTAAAATTAAAAATATTGCATATTTGTTGAGTAAATCACCCTCCAGTCGAATTTCAGTTAATTTTTTAAGCTCTTTTAGTATTTATTTGTTTCTGATCATGTCTAAAATAATTATTTAAATCATTGTATTTCCTTTAGGCAAACTGTACAACAACATTTTGTGAAAATATTATAATTTCATATTGTTATGGGGCACAACTTAAGAACAGACTGATCACCACTGAGAAGTCCAAATTTGAGAGTCTTTATTAAGCCAGCCAGCTGACTGTCTCACACAATGCCCCAAAAAATGGCTATTGGAAGAACAACCCCGACCACAGGGTTGTAGGAGTTCTTATACCAAAAATCACATTAATCATAAGTGGCTGTTGCTGTGATTTGAAATTACACATTAACATCATGAGATCATCGACAGAGGGGGAAGTGGGTCAAAATGACCCTTACCTAGGTACGAACTAAAGAATGGTTCCTAACATCCACACAATTACTGTTTACATGGTACATTGTTTAGGAGCGATAGGAATCTAAAGAGAGCAATTCTTTACTACATAGGAGTTGCCATTGTATATTATTAAACATGTCACACCAAGTAACTGATGATGGGCACAGAGGTGGGGTGTTCCCATGGGAGAAGCTTATTTCCTACATAACATGGAGTCTCAGAGCAAAATGGAGTCTGTTTAGTCATTTCCCTTAGAGTCTGGCCTAGAATCTTCTCATGGAGTCAGATCTGTCAGCCCATCACAATATATATTTACAATACATTTCTAAGCTCAACAACAAAACTTGTGTTTAATAAAGAATTCCCTGAATTGGTCCTAAAAAGTTATATATATTATAGCTAAATATATCTCTTGCATCCAAGTCAATTTTGTGTCACTTCTTAAAAAAACATTATATAATGGCGTATCACACTATTCTGGGGAAAATTTCTAAGTAGATCAAAAAACAGCCATCAATCCTCCAAATGTCTGAAATATAACAAATTAGCATTAAGGATTAAACCATTAAGGTGAAAATGGATTTGCTTCACTTAACAACTGAGTTGTTCAGAGCTATAGCTGATATGTTCATGTACTATTTATAACAAATAAATCAAATCACAGCTATCAGAATGCATGTCCAGTGGTTCTGTATAAAAATAATTTGAGAAAACAAGTTTTTTTCCATTTTTCATTTTTTTAAGTGTTTACAAATGCCATTAATAGTTAAAATCAGTTTAAATTAATACCATAGTATTAATATTTCCAAAGGATTGTATAGGGCAGAGTATTATGATTCAAGAATTTTAGAAAGCCAAGTCCAGTACGGGGAAGAGTTTCAGAAAAAAATCACTGACAGTAAAGAAGTATTATCTATTTACTGTTATAAACAAATAATAAAATTTAGAGTAAGGAGAATTAAAATTTAAGTTGCAGTAAAAAAAAAAAAGGCAATATATTCTAGAAAGATATTTGGGTCACATAAAGTATTAATTTCCATAATGTCATTTGTAATTTATTAATTCTAGGAAGATTTAGAATCTGTCATGAAAATGGTTCTGTGCACAATTATCTGAGCAGCACCTACTTAAGTAACAAAATATATCTCAGAATAAATTATGAAGAATATGTTCTTTTGAGAACATTCCCTTAAGACATGTATTATGTGCATGGAGATTTCTATTTTAAAGGAGATTATTTTTCTTGATGTTTCCACTTTTAGGGGAAAGGTGTGCATTTGAAAGGAGAACTTAGAACAAAGCTGCTTTTATATTTCTTCTAGAAAATGAAAATCTGCCATGTAATTATGAGCACTTTACTAATGAGTGAATACATTTCTTTCATTTAAACTATTTTTGTCCAGATCTAACCCTGTCCATAAGCGTGCTCTTTAGTGGTTTCAGTTTTTGCAATGATTTTGGAGGTTGCTGTGTTGGTTTTGGTTTTTGTCTTGGAAGAGAATCAAGTAACTCTGTGTGTGTTGACAGAAATATATCTCCATCCGCATGAAGTCCAGTTAGTCCTGAGTAGTCCCCCTGAGACCCAGTGATTTAATGTTGGCTCCTTAAGCCCATTAGTGCAGACAGAGATAGGAACCAGAGAGAATAGACCTACTTTTGTTCTAATTGGAATACCTATTAAAGTTGATTCAGTTCCTTGATTAGTACCTGTCTCTTTTCACTATCCCTCTTCCCTGCTCACCTGGACAAATAGACTTGTGCTTCAAATCTCAGCTTATATGCCTTGCAGTTTTCTTGGACTCCAAAACTAGGTTACATGTCTAACTTGTGTTCAGGGTTTACATTTTCTGGTCCCCTGTCTTTTAGTTCCCACTAAACTATAAACTTAAGTTTACTGCTGGATACTTGGCATTAATACCCTCTTTCTGGTATTATAAAATTCAATATTTGTTAAAGGGGTTGCATGAAGGGATATAAAATGATTCTTATTCTTTAGAGATGGAATAAATGTTTATGTGAGTTGCTGAGATTTATGTCATCTTCATGATACTAGATTAACTTACTAAGTCATTTTTCTTACCCATAATATATGATATTCCTAGCATCTAATATGTGATTGCCTTCTCTAAGACTTACTGAATTTATTCAAGGAATAAATGAGTGCATGATGTGCAAGATAAACAAAAGAAATCTTCTGCTGTGAACTGAATGTGTCCCCAAAATTATGTTTTGGAAACTTAATTCTTATTACAGTAGCATCTGTTGGCGGGGGGTGGGAGGTGTGCAGAGCTTAATGGGAGCTATTTAGATCATGAGAGTTCCACTTGCATGAATGGGTTAATGCTGTTATAAAAATGACTTGTGGGAGCATCTTCACTCTCTTTAACTCTTTTGTCATGTGAGAAATAGCAATTCTCCCAACTGAAGGACACATCACTCAAGCTGCTATCCTGGAAACAAGGACTGGAATTTCACCATGTACAAAACCTGCTGACACCGCCACCTTGGATTTTCTGACCTTCAGAACTATGAGAAATAAATTTCTCTTATTTATAAATTACTCATTCTGTGGTACTTTGCTATGACAGTACAAACAGAGTGAAAGAGAAATTGATCACAGAACAATGAAATGTTGCTGTAATAAATATTTACACACATGGAAGCCACTTTGAACTAGATGTTAGGCAAGGTTTGAAGAGTGTGCCCCATGATTCTTGTTTCATTTATAACTACCTCCTGAACCTGGGATTTTAAACTGAGCATTCAGAAACTCTCAGGAAATTATCTCATAGAAGATACATAGATACTTCTATGTATTTATGTGTATCCTATATAGGAATTACAGACTGCCTTTTACTAAAAAGTTTTGCCAGGGTCTCTGTCTCCTACCACCTAACAATTCCTGACTGATAGAATCAGTGTTTGGAAGACTTTTGAAGATTCCACATCTCCCTTTCTTGTCTTTGGATCCTTTCAAAGGACTGATAGCTTGCTACACCACAACTCACTCATGCCCTTCAATAATGGAAAATAGTCTTTATACCAAATTTGTGTTATGTCAAATATTTGGTCCCTTGACATGGGGTTAAAGAGATATTCTAAATTCAATCTTTCTCTTTCAGGAGTCAGCAAAGTAAGGACTCAGTTTAAATCTTGTTGGCCACTGATGTTATAAATAAAGTTTCCTAAGGCACAGTAGAGTTATTGTGACAGAGACCACATGGCTTACAAAACCCAAACTGCTTACTTTTGGCCTTTTACAAAAATGTGTGTCACCTCCTACTCAAACTGTATCCTCCATATGAAGATAGATCCAGCTAAAAAAAAATCAGTCGATACAAACAACTGTATTGAATGTTGGGTCTTTACTTTTTCTTGATCCTCCTTCATCAGTTAATCTGCAATTATGATAGGAAGTGAGCAATTCCAGCTGATATTATTGCACCCATGCTTGACTAAGCCACCCATGATTAGTAGCAGAATATTGACAATTTTCCATTTATATCATTTTCATTTAATGGAACAAACTCCATCTTGTAAGTAATGGAAAATTGTAAAAACAATCCTGACATTATCATTAACAAGTTTCCAGAAGGAATTTTTTTTTCCACTTTATTCAGAAATGTAGTCTTTATTCAAATACGTATGGGCCATTAACAGTCAACAGCTGTCAGACAAGGTCAGACAAAATGATTCATTAAAGTCATGTTTTAAAAAAAAGTCTGACAAACTGTTTTATTCCTATAGTTAGTTACTGACTAACCATTTGGGCAAGAAATTTGTATCCTTTTGCCTTATGGGTTCAGAGAGTATTCATGCTAGAGAAATTTTTAGCATCCATACTAGAGAAATTTTTAGCATCCATGGTAAAAATAAGTATAATTTAGATTGATTCTGTAATTGTGTGCCAGTCTGTGTATGAAGGAGGAAACTTATAAACATGATTTTATCAACTTTGAACTATAGAATTTTGATTACAACGTTTAGTTCATCTCCATTCAGTGCAGTTCATTTTATTTCAGGATTACATATGGATTAATTAATCATTTTTTAAATGAGTAACTACACCAACATCTTGTTATGAGATCCAATTTCATCATACAATGTGTTGTGATATTGAGCTTTAGTTCTTCATTAGGTATCAGTGATAATATTTATATTACTGAGAATCTAAATGTATCTGTCTTGTGAACTTTTTAATATGTCCCAAAATAGTCCCTATATCATTACTTTTTCTTAATAACTTTTTCTTAATTTCTTAATTATCATAACTTTTTCTTAATTACATGTCCTTAACATTTGTAATAGAGTTTACATTCTTAGCACATGCATTTATAAAGGTTGGGCTTTACCATATTTACATTTTTATTTCTACAGTCCCAGCATTAATGTCTCCCAGAGCTGCCTTAACAAAATATTATAGACAGGGTGGCTTAAACAGTGGAAACTTATTTTCTCACAGTTTGATAAGCTTGAAGTCTTAAATCAAGGTGTAGATCTTTTGGGTTTCAGGTAGTAATACCTGACTTACAGAGAGCCACCTTTACTTACTGAAAGTAATCATATTCAAATTTCTAGAATCATTTTTACTTATGGCTCCAAGAAGCAGCTCAGAGACCTTCAATTTGAATACATTTCTCTAGTGCATGAACAGGAAAAAAAAGTAAATTTCATGACTAACTGAGGAAATTTGTACAAATCATTTCATTACATTATCACCTAAAAGTAGTAGACATCAAGCTATCTACCTTAGGTTACATAAATAAGACAAATGATATCATGATATCTAAGGATACTATAAGCTGTAAAGAAACTCTAAATATATAGTACTGTAAATATATAGTAGCCAGTATTAAGATTCTCTCTCTCTCACACACTTTTTTTTTTTTTTTTTTTGGTACTAAGGATTGAAATCAGGGCACCCGACCACTGAGCAACATTGCCAGTTCTATTTTGTATTTTATTTAGAGATGGGATCTCACTGAGTTATTTAGAGATGGGATCTCAGCAAAAGTATCTCACTTTTGCAAAAGTATCTCACTTTTGCTGAGGCTGACTTTGAACTCTTGATCCCCCTACCTCAGCCTCCTGAGCCACTGGGATTACAGGCATGCACCACAGGGCCTGACTTAATATCCTCTTAATCACAATAAAAAATATGTAGGTTCTAATTGGTTGGCCAGGAATTGCATTCAAAGTGTTGTTCTATCTCCCTCATCCTGTCATTTTTCTCTGAATCTAGAAAATAGGATCCTTCTGAATAATATTGCCTTATGAGACAAAACAAAGAACTGAAGTTTTATTTTTAATTTCTCAATGAAAATATAGGAAATGACCAAGTCTGTATTTTTCAATCATGAAAATTTCTCCAAACCCACACACTCTAAATATTCTTATTAATGTGAATGGAACATTTAATGTAACACTGACTTCTGACCTCTGGAAATTTTCAGGGTTCCAACAGTAAGTTTATAAAATAAATTTCAAACTTCATTTAACTTTGTTGTTGGTTAATTCTTTAGAAAATTTTCAATGAGGAGAGTTTATAAATTTTATGAGAAAACATTGTTTTTACTATTCCCACCATTCATTTCCATGTTTGTGTGAAGTAACAGGTAGTAAGTCTTACTTTAGAAGCTATCAATGAATGATAGTGAAAATCAACATTTGAAAGCAGTCTCTTTATGTAGGGAAGAGATTAGAAGGATACAATTCATTCCCGTTCATTTTCCTTTGACATTTGCTGTGTTATATACCAAACATATGTGTGTAGAATGCTCTGGGGTAAATCTGAAAACAGAAACAAATCATGACATTTATAACCATTTGCCAACACTCAGTTAGATTATTTTAGGCTGTTGTAAATTTGTAATGGGTCACCATCTGTGACTATTTAAAATTTATAACAGGGGAGAAAGGAGAATATGTCTCAAGACTTCAAGAGTTTACTCTGTGGTCATATATTTAAATCATTCCTACTTTGCTTTAAACCCAGAAACTTTGTGTGCTTGTGAGTTTTCCTACTTGCCTGTCAGTTAAAACAATATACAGATATGGATTATATTGCAGAATCTCTTTTTATATGTATGCTCTATTTGACAATTAGAAAATTCCCTTACGTCTTATTATTTTATTGTCCTATTTAATATAAGTTCATTCTTGTTTCTCTACCAAACTGTAAAATTATAAAAAAGTTAATTGCAACTAGTTAGTAAAATATTCCCAGTGGAATTTAAAGTCTATGTGATATAACTAATATACTTTTTAGTTGTCCCTATCTTGAAGAATTTATTCTATCATAAATGAAATTTTTAAGCCATTTAAATAAGAAATTGTAAAGATAATAACTGGAGAACTTTTAATTTCAACCATACAACTTTAGTATATAAATTGAAGATAAAGAGAAAAAGGAGGAATAAAGGTTTTTATTTTCTTTTATACAATGTATTATCTTTTTAATACTTTTATTACTTGTAAAGTACTTGTGAAGTGAAAAAAAAAAAAGTTCCCATGAAATGGGAGTACTGATAACTGATTATGTACTAATGTCTGTGTTAAAATAATTAGCTTTTCAAAGGTTAGTATATTTATTTTAGCATTTGAGGATTATCAGTATGTTATGCTCCTGTATTTTTGTAAAACTGCATTACTGCAATAATTTAAGAGCAATCACATTCTATGATTTTCATGAACAAGATACTTTATTTCCATCTTAGTGATCAGTTGCTTAGCAACTACATGGTTGATGAAACCTATCAGATCTTATGCTTCTCTTAGTAAAATGCAGTGGTTTAGAGTTTTCACAATATTTTAGCATTTACAAGTCTCTGAAAGATGATTAATAGGTGGTTATCTTCTATTTTCTGGTAGATTTTATTTTTCTACTTCAAAGGCAAACCTCTTTTGACTTCCATCATGTGAAGGTTAAATAAAACTTTTTACTCTACCTTTAAGAGATGTTATTCTTAATATTTGAAAACTTGTTCATATATAAATTCTTAGTGAGATTGATAAATCTCTCAAAGCCAGCCAATCAACTTGTTTTAACTGACCATCTGCTATGTTCAAAATATTATGCTGGATTACATGGCTAGGGATGATTCGTACCTCTACTCAAGGATTTAAAATTTAATTTGGGACCACATATAAACTGACACTACAGTAAACAATAAAAGGCATTGTTTTATAAACAATCAACAAGCGTACACCGTAAAAGAGTCATGGGGAAAAGCAAAATTCATGTCCTTTGATGTGATTCAAGAAAAGACAATTGCAATTAGATTTCCTGTATACGATAGACAAATGAGCATGAAAACTTTCCTACACATGAAAATAAAGTTTTCCTGGATGCTGCTTAAGTATATAGCAATAAATAAAAGTGAAGGTATTTGTAAAGGCACTTGGCATCTTAGACTATTCCAATACAATTAGTATATAATTTGAAATGGAATTGCAACCTCTCATGCATATTATTAACAAAGTAGCTGCTATGTACAATTTCCTCATCAAAAAACACATGAAAAAAATATCTACTGGAAACAACTTAAAATATACTCCATTTGGAGACACAGACTCATTCTACAGATAAAATGTGAACATGTATATTTTGAGTTGCATTCATTAACAAACATTTTTATTCCTTATATAGAAATTAGTGCAGGTCATAAAGAAGTCACCAAGAACACACAACAATATGTATGACATTTATTATTCTAAAGTAGTTCAGTGAGTTATGAATTCAACTACAACACTTATTTAGATAATTTTGAGAATCAAGTTCACTTGTAAATTGTGACAGTTTGGTAATGTACTGTCAATATATGCAAAAATAAAATCAATATCTTTGTAAAACAATAGGTATTTTTAAAGACATCAAAGAGAAAACATGAAGAATAATAGTATGGATTTTGGCATCTTAATATGAATAAATAAATTACCAAATCTATTTCTCCTTGTCAATATGCCACAAGTAATAATTCCTATAGAGATTTTTAGGAATGGATATTATGTTAAAGATCCAGTTATCCTATATAGGAGAGAAGGAGAAGCATTTTGTAACAAAAGAAAAGTTCTGGTGGAAGTATCAAGATCTCATAAGTAAATGATTATTAACATTCCTGTAAGAATCAAAATGTGAGATTCTAGTCAAACCCAAAGCCTGTGTGTTTGCTGCCTTATTTCTACATTCTGCTAATCAGTCTCTGTCTTCTGGTCAATTAGCAAATAGTGAGAGCTGCTGCCAAGAATCTGAAGTTGAAAGAATTGTGAAATAAGTTTAGTGATTTCTAGTTGATTTTACTCTGGTTTCCAATGTTCACTGGCTTTCTGAAGCTCTTTTACAATGCAATTACTAAAATCATATGCAACTTTTTTTTTGATGTTCTGGGAATTGAACCCAAGGCCTGGTGCATACTAGGCTAGCATTCTACCAATGAAGGATAGATCCAGAAACACTAAAATCAGTCTGTCAATCTGTCTCTATTTCTGTGACCTTTGAGCAATTTTGCCTCCTTCAGTGGTGGTATGTTTTCAAATCATCTTATGTTTAAAAATCATCTTAGTGAATTTTAGACTTAGTTATTTTTATTATATGTTAATACATGACTGTAATTAATTATTTCCAATTTAAATGAAGCAAAGATAATAATTCCTCCTATGATCCCTCCTGAATACCTAATCTTTTGGGATAAAGGTAACACATTGGTAGCATACCTTTAAAATCTTCCCCAAACTTCTGAAAACCAACAGATCAAACAAGATAGAAAAATTGAATAAAAAAACACAAAATGCTAAGGGACATTCCTACTCTGGACCATGAGGGTAAAGCACTATTAAAAGATTTCAGAAATATCCAAGTGTCACCCTTAGACTGCTAAAAACACCCTGCGTGTTTTCCTAGTTCCTAAACATCACTCAGTGTTGGTACTCTTAGCTCCATTTGCTCCATACCATTTTTTCATTATTGTGATGAATTGTAATTTCTTATATATTTTAACTACAGGATGCATTATTATGATTGCATTGTCAATCAACTATAATTTATACATATCCACACTTTTCTGGCTCAACTTTTTGCTATTTATAATTTTATTTTTCAAGAAAAGCTAACTTGCAGTGGAAAAGATAGCTGTGATTTTTCTCTGGGGACTCTGAAAGGCTGGAACTGACCCTTGGTTAAGCTAAGGATGCGATATTCCAGCTAATGCTTTATTATGTACTTTGAAAGTTTTAAATTTTGCTGTAGGCATCGTATTCTATCTTATATTGTCTTATATTATCTTTATCTTTTAGGGATATGTAGACCACGGTTTTTCATGAGGAGTGAACCCTTACATAGCCTGGTTTTAATAATGACTTGCAGTACATAACAGACTCCTTGTAAACTTGTGACAGGACCTCCCTGAGACTTTCCACATATTTTGGTTATTCATAAACCAATGAAGTGTTTTCTGTGCAATTTAGAAAGCCACTTGAAATCCCTTGCAAGTTTTTGAAACCCTCAGAGGCTGCCTCCCATTCTTTTGCCCGATGTACTATCAGTTTTACCTTTATGTGGGTTCCCCATATAAAGGGTTTGGTGAGTCCTTTCAATCATTCAACACCAAGTAATTGTAATATTTGTGGTGTAGTTCACACATTTTTTTACTGACCTGATTTAAAGTTTAACTCACTAAACTTATATACTTTTCTGTCTGATCTAGCCATTGAGATTTTTATTTCCAGTAGTATACATTTTTAATTTTAGATGAACAAATAACACAGAACCCTCCTTCATAAAGCAGAAACTGTAGAAACTAAGGGATAAATACAAGAAGTCTGACTCTTTCCAGTCATATTCCATTTATCTCATAAGAGGAGACTCAGTAGCTTCAGACTTCACAACAGTTTGTTATGATTGATGTAAGTGGATCAGTGCACAAAGGAAGGGTCTTATTTTGGAGCTTCCCTGTTCTTACCACATCGATTAGACAGTTTGTGTGACTGTTCTATTTTCTCCAGGCAATCATGCCCCATAAATCCACAGGGTCCAGTTTCGTTAACTGTAAACCATCTAGATGGACCAGGTATCTCCTATATAACACGAGGGCATATGGGTGAAAGTTCTTAATAGTGGTTAACAAAATCTGACAGGCATTTCATTTGGGAAGGATGATTATATTTAGATTAAATATGTTCTCAATAAGTCCCAAAATTACTGATCTATCAGATTGATCTATCAGATTGATTGAGAGTAGAATTTTTTCAGGCTTTTAAAGCTATGAAATTTGGTTGGGTGTGGTGGGACAGGTCTCTAATCCAAGCAACTTGGGAGGCTAAGGTTTAGGGTTCCCAAATTCAAGGCCAACCTCAGCAATTTAGCAAGACCCCCATCTTAAAAAAATAAAAAGAGCTGGGGGTATAGCTCAGGAATAAAGCAGTTCTGGGTTCAATCCTCAGTAGTGCAGAAGTAAATAAACCAATAAGTAAATAATTAAATAAAATTTGGGATTCAAATTTGCATAAAATATGAACATATCATCACCTCTTAAAGATAGTACAGTAATGACTAAAATAGACTAGGATATTGAACTTAAAATAGGTATTTTCTTGGTACCAAATTTTTATGTCAATATAAGAGTATTTGTGAATTTGTGGTTAAATATTTTTAAAATGTGAGCTTAATTTCATTCTGTACCACAACCATACCATGTGTCCATAAAGAGCAGGGAATATCTATTATCCTTCACATATGTACACACACACACACACACACACACACACACACACACACACATTTCAAAAGGGCAATTTAAATATGATGTTTTAAAATTCTTGTAGGAATTTTTAACATTATCCAAATTCAAGTTTTTGTAGAACCAGGAGGTCTAATACTCAGTGACTTCAAAAATCTTGGTTGCTTTGACTAAGGTACAAAGTGTTTAAATTTTAATATAAATTTATCACTTCATCCTATCATTTTTTTGTTATTATTATAATCTGTCTTTCCATGAGGGAGGTAGTTTTCATTTCTCCTCACATATATTAATTAATTTCCCACAAACATTAACAATTCAGTATTAAAAATTTTATGAAAATATCATTATTTTTATTTTGATTATGATAACATACATGAAAAATAAATCTTACCACCCGAATCATTTTAAATGCACAGTTCAGTGTCATTAAGTGTCATTAAGTACATTCACATTGGTTCGGTACTATCACTACCATCCATCTACCAAATTCTTTTCATCTTGCAAAATGAAGCTCTGTATCTACTAAGCAGGAACTTCCTATTCCCCTCTCTCTAACTCTGCAAGCACTAATCCATATTTGTCTTTATTAAGAAAGGATTCTACGTACCTCATATAAGTTAAATCGTACAGTATTGGCTTATTACTAGTTTATTTTCCATGGCATAAAGTCCTTAAGTTTCATCCATGTTGTAGCATGTGTCTGAATATCTTTCATCTTTAAGACTGAATAGCATTCCATTGTATGTACATACGAAAATTTATCTATTCATCTACTGATGGACACGTGGGTTGTGAGTAATGCTAATATAAGCATGGGTATATTAATATCTCTTGAATCCCTACTTTCAATCCTTTTAGGAATATATCCAGAAGTGGAATTGCTGGCTAATATAGTAATTACAATTTTAAGTATTTGAGGAAACTACATAATCCTTTCCACCATGGCAATACCATACCATTTTGGATTCTCCCCAAGTGTTCCAAATTCATCACATCCCCTAACACTGTTTTCTGTTTCCTTTGATTGTGTTATTTTGGTTGTTGTTCTTTTAGAGTAACTACCTTTTTGGGTATGAGGTTCTATTTCAATATGCTTTCAACTTGCATTTTGCAAATGATTGGTGATATTGAGCATCTTTTGTGTATTTATTATTCATTTGTTTTTTTTTAGAGAAATGTCTGCTCAAGTCCTTTGGCTATTTTTAAATTGTGTTTCTTTTATTTTAGTTATGGTTGTTGAATTATAGCTCTTTGTATATTCTGGATATTAACCCCCCTATCAGATGTATGATATGCAAATACTTTCTCCCATTTGTGAATTTTCTTTCCACACTGTTAATAATATTTTGTGATGCACAGAAGTTTTAATCATTATGTAAAATTTATTTGTTTTCTTTTATTGTCTGTGCTTTCAGTATAAAATTTTTAAAAAATCATCGGAAAATACAATTTCTTAAAATTTTTACTCTATATTTTTCCCTGAAGGTTTTATAGTTTTGACTCTTACAATTAAGTCTTTGATACATTTGAGTTAATTTTTGAGTATGGTATAAAGAAACATCCAACTTTATTCATTTACATGTGGATATTCAGTTTTTCAGTGCCACTTGTTTAAAAAAAACTATTTATTCTTCCATGAAATAGTTTTGGCACCCTAATCAAAAGTCATTTGACTATATGTGTAAGAGTGTATATCTAGGCTTTCTACTTTATTCCAATGGTTTATAGAGCTATCTTCATGTCCACACCACAGTTTCTATTTCTGTAGATTTACAATATGTTTCAAAGTCAGGAAGTGTTTGACCCCCAACTTTGTCTTTTAAGAGCCTTTTGGAGGGATGGGGCTATGGCTCTCTCCATTGTTGCAAAAAAAAAATATATATATATATATAGAAAAGGAAAAAGTAAATAAGTTAATAAAGATTGTTTTGGCTATTTTGGGGTTCCTTGAAATACTGTATAAATTGTTGGATGGATACTTCTGTTTCTGCAACACACACTATGTTGAATTTGATAAGGATTACATTGAATCTGCAGATTACTTTGGTTAAATTACTTTGGTTCAATGTCTTTACAGTAAGTTTTCCAAAATGACATGGAATATCTTTACATGTATTAGTATCTTATTTGTTTCAGCAACATTTTGCAATTTTAAAGTATGGGCCTTTTTCCTCCTTGCCTAGTCTTTTCCTCCTACATATTTTAATCATTTTCTGCTGTTATAAATAAAATTGTTATCATAATTTCCTTTTTGGGAATGTTTATTTTTAGTGTATAAAATGATATTGATTGTTGTGTGCTGATTTTGTACCTGAGACTTACTGAATTCACTTGAGTTATTTCAGTTTTCATTTGTGCATGGAATCTAAGATTTTCTTCTTTTACATTTTTAAAAATTTCTTCTTGTTAGATATACATGACAGTAGAGTATATTTTGACATATTATACATATATGGAGTATAATTTATTCTAATTAGGACCTCATCCTTGTGGTTGTACATGATGTGGAGTTTCACTGGTTATGTATTCATATATGAACATAGGAAAGTTATGTCAAATTTATTCTAAAGCTTTTAAGATTTTCTATAAAAAAACACTTTTTCTGTATATAAATATAACTTTATTTCTTCATTCTAATTTGAACATCTTTGATGTTATTATTTTAATTTAAATGATATTAGTTAAAATAACTTGTTATTTAATCTATTAGAAACCACTTTCAATCTAAGATAACCACAGAACAAGACTCATAATATACTTTTATCCAGATTTAGAATATACTTTGAAAAAAAAGTTGCAATGATAGATCCTGTGAACCTAGTTCCTAAAACAATTGTTTAATTTGTCATCAAAATGGAAACCCTCTACTTTTACTGGATTCTGTAAGATATTCCTAGTCCTATATACAAACATGTAAATTGAAACAGCATTCAGTATTTATGACTTAGGGAACATTCTGTGTGGGTTACCTAACCTAGAGTGTATTATCTTACTTCATAAAGAGACTTAGAAGAAAAATAGAAGAAAACTACAAGTGAATTTCTTTGGGAGTTTGATTACCCATGCACCAGCACGGAATAAAATAGTAGTTTTCTGTCACCTCTAGAAATATATGTTGTTTTTACAATCAACTTTTTAAATGATTTTAGCAAAACATACACTTTTATAGATAAGATTTATGCATGTGAGACATAAAAGTTAGATATTAATGAATGAATTTGAACTCACACAACTTTTTCTCATGCACTTTTAATATGTGTGAAAAGCTGATACATAGAGTATGGATAATTAACTGCTTGGATTAATTCAGTCTGTATTTTACTTTAGCATAAAGTTGAATTCCAAGAATTCTCCCAAAAGATATATTACTAAAAGCATGTAAATATACATATATACTTAAACAGTGTATACATATACATATATGTATAATTTCTCTATAGCCCTATGTATGATACTGGAATTTTGAAACAATAAATATATGACTAATACATCAATAAATTAGAATACTTTTATAAAATTAAATATTATCTATATATTAAAAGCTATGTGAGTGATAAATATTGTTACTCTTAAAATGTTTCAGTAAATGTGCATAGAATTTTTGCCTGTGCTAAAAAACTTGTTTACGTAAACGTCCCCTATTTGCATATCAACATTCAGATGATCTTGCATTAAGAAACAAAAGTCCAAGAAGCATCCAAGCTTTTAAGGTTGTTATCTCTCAGGAGTGTTTTGGTATGGAAATATTTAGAGAAATTTTGTAATTTAAATTATATAAAATTTTAATAATTTAAAATGTAGCTTTTTAATATATTTTCTTTCTGCTACTGATGCCACATATGAGGACAAGTCTGCATGTATATACAAGCAGAAATGTAAATGCACTTGAAATAAATCCCAAAGCAGTTATTAAAAATATTTATTATTCAATACTGGCAAAGTGTATGAATAGGCTTTACCTAAGAAATGTATTCTGAAGCAGAGAGCATTGGCATTTTTTTAAATAAACCATTACAAAACTATTGTACTGAGGAAATTTATGTATGGTCTCTACTTTGGATTTAAAAGGATCATTAACTTCATTGCAGAATTTAAGCAAGTGCTCTGTAGAAAGGAGTGCCATGAATCAAGAACAAATATTTTAAAATATGAGTCCATTGAGGTTCCTTGCATAAACATTGTTTTCAAGGAGTTAAGAAAGTAAATAAAGTTATTTCTTCGAGTTTGCAGCTAACCCAGTGGTGCCACTAAATCTTTGTCCTGAAGAACTACAGTTGTCTGCATTCTGTCTTGTATGTGACATTTGAAAGGGGAGAGACAGCCTGATGGCTCTACCTGAGGATCATCTTGATGATCAGATTCTCTCTCATCCACAGCTTTAAGAAAAATCATCACGCCAGAACTCTTTCTAGAACTACAAGGTAGCTGTGACTTTGCCACATTGTAAGCAGTGGTACACAGGAGGGGAAACCCAGTGAAACCTAATGTGCAATGTTGGCTGATTTCTTTCGTCTAAATGCTTCCATTGTAGCTGATTTCAAGCTACCAACACATGAATGAAGTGGAGAAGACAAACAATTGGTTCTCATAAACCACTGCAAGCTAGGCTCAGCAAATCACTGATAGAAGACACATTTGATCTCTGTTTACCTCTTTATAAAACCTGCAACTATCATTTTGTTATATTCTTAAAGTAACTTTTTTATTACTCACATACACAGAGAGGCAGATGTACCACATTTGTGTATCTTTGTGTCTATATATTTGCAGGTTTGTGCATAATTTTTCTTTTCCAAATCCTGTTTCTTCTATAAAAATATGATAACCAATGATATTACAGGAATAGGCTGCTGAAAATGCCTTCATTCTAACCTGAAGTTGACCTGGAGTAAGGCTTCCACAGTCACAGTGGACTGTGTTATGCGCAAGAAATATGCCTTTTTTTTTGCAAGCAAATGGTGGTTGAAGCTCCTATCTTACTATCCCATAATGGACCACACAATACATAAAATATAGTCTCTGTGACCTAATGCAGTATCTCAGGACAGAATGATAGTCAGGCAATTGCAGAAATTCATTTAAAATTTTCTACTAGAAGGAAATAATATTTCCAAAATCAGTTCAGATAAGGACAGTATGCTTCCTCACATTTTAAACTACACCTCTCTTCTTGTTAAATAACTGAGAATTAGAAATAACAGTGACAGCTTACAACATCTTTTCTAAGGTGGTAAGGAGTTATTCTCATAAAAGGCTTTACACTGCAATCCCAGCTCAAGTAAAATTTTATTAACAAATCATATCACCTTGGTTTTCTTTCTGAAGTGCTGCTGAATTGAGATATGATTTAAGATCTTTACTTAAGTTATCATAATCCCCTTTATGACAAAAAGCCTAATGCATAAAACCAGACCTAAATGCACTACTGATCTCACATCAAGATAAGACTTAAAAGAATTACTCTACTGTCAGGAGTCCCTGATTATCTTCTGTTAGAAAAACCTAGAATCAGTCTTCCACAGACTACTATTCCTTTTATTAAGCTAGCCCTTTTCCACTTTGTAATAAGGGGGGACAGAGAGATTGTTGCAGATCTTGCTACATTTCAAGAGGAATCACTCAGGCTTCCTAACATGCCTCATGATTCCTATCATAAATAAATATTCTATTTCCCAGCACATTGAATTTGACTCTTCTTCAGCTTTCCACGTTTGGTTCTCTTAGAACATCTCTAAGTTCCTCATACTATCTGTTTTGGTTTGGTTGATATCTAATGCTTATTAAAAAAAAAAAAAAAAAAAAAAAACATAGATATAACTTATTTTTCTAGGGAATTCTGTTCTTACCTCTACCAAATCTTTAGTTCGATGGTTGTAAAAGCAGGAAGAGACAGTAAAACTCCCCTGGGGATCTTTATTCCATTACCCAATCTTTAAAATTGTATCAAATTTCCAAAACAATTTCACTATGCTACCAAAGGATCTTACTAAGTACAGGTGAAGCATCACATGAAATCTGAAAACAACTAAACAAAATCAATTTCCAGGTAACTTAGGTGTGCCCATTATTCACACTACTCAACCCTTTGTTTCAAGCATCCTTTAGGAATCACTGGGGCTCCAGTTCAATTCAATAGTTCCCAAACTTGATTGCTGATTGCATCAAATGCACATGAAGATTTGAAAAAAAAAAAAAAAAAAAAAACACAGAACAATGTGTAGACTCATCATCAACTACTACACTTAAATCTCTGGAGTTGAGGCTAGAAATCTGGATTGATTAAAGCTTACCAGTAATTCTGATACAGTTTACTAATTTACATTATGCCTGTGGCCACAAAAGGTTGCTGCTACTGGATATTATCTCATAAACTCTGCCTGGGGAGGTCTGCATGCAGTACTGTGAAGGGAATCATTTCCAGTTAGGTTCTTCACCGCATCTCCTCTGACTCTGACTCTTCTGTCTCTTCTACTTTTTAAGAATCCTGATGATGACATTAGACCCACTTGGACAATTCAAGATAATCTCACTATTTTAAGTTCAGTTCATTGGTAAATGCATTTCCATCTGTAAACTCTGTTTTCCTTTGCCAAGTAACCTAGTGTTCTGGTGATTAGGACACATGAATCTCTGATGGACATTATTTTGCCTGCCATCCTCCCTATACATAAAGATCAACTTTGTTTTATGTGCATGTGTGCTTGTATTCACATGTGTGTATATGGTGCGTGTATGTGTGTTCAAGTCCTGATTCACATGTGTGTACAGTGTGTGTATGTGTGCTCAAGTCCTGCTAGAAAACATAATTCTTACTGATGGTAGGAAATAAATCAATACAACAGAAAATTTAATATTTATCTGTTTTTCCTTCTATCTTTGTGGAAAACCACAGGGTCAGTGCATTTGACCTTTTGGTTGTTTACGCCATACCCAACTTGTTACTGAAAAATTTGAATTAACTTTGACAAGCGATCTGAAATAATAGAGATAAATCTTCTTGAATGTAATAGTCTACATATGTAGTAATATATGATATTTAGTTACAGATAAATTATAAAATAAGATCAAATTGCATTGTAGTATACAATGCAAAGTCACTTGAAAACATTGAAATTAAAATAAAAAGTAAAACTGAGAAACATGTTAATGGAAAGGAATAAGTACATTTAACACCATACAGTTTTTAGTTAATGATGAGTTTTCCAATGGCCAAAACAAAATTATCAATTCTATCATTTTTATTATTCACTCTATGAAAGAATTCCATTTTTATTTCATTGTATATCACTGGATTCAGGGAGAAGTTACTTGTGGATAAATACACAGGGGAAAGAATTTGAGTACCATGAACAAATATGGGGTATTTATTTAAAAAAAAAAAAAAATTGCAGAGTTTTCTTCTTCTGATAAGCACATCCTTAGGAAATTCTGAATCAAATTAGGTTATGAGCCTGTAACCTTGATTCAATTCAGCTAGCATGACAAGTCACTAGTGAACTTCACATCCTTCACAACAGTCTTGACAAAGTTGGCCATATGTAAAAGTTAGTTATCCTGTAACTGAGTTTAAGTACTCCTTGAGTAATTTAATTGCTACACAGGATATGAACCATGCTGTGTTATACATAACAGGAAAATTTGTCCTAGCTCACAAACAATTGAACTTACATCTAAAAGTGATTGGGCATTTGCAGAAACATTAGCTCGATTTGTCACATATGTGTTTAAACGTTGAAAAATTCCCCCCACCAAGGAGAACACAAAAGTCAATGTTTTTTAAAGGAAAACTGTGTGAACTGAATATGCATCCATCAATACGCAATACTGATTTAATTTAATCATGATTGTTAAATTTTTCAGCTCTATTTTTTCCCTGAATTCTCTTTAATGTGCCACCAAATAATCTTATTTATTTGAGAATAAAATATTTCAATTTTTTTTTTTACCATTTGTAATAGCCAGTGGTGAAAAACCAAAGATAGAAAAATGCTAAAATTCAATTTAGAGAATGAGGAAAAGACAGATTATGGAAGAATGTTACTACATGTGATCATTTCATCAAGTTGTATACAGGACCAGCAACAGAAATTTATATTTTTCATAAATGATTGACATATAGCTACTTTATTCAACTTTTGAGGAAATTATCATTCTGTGCTTAAAATTTCTGTTGCCTAATCATTTTTGCTTTATGCGTTGATTATGAGTGAACCATAAGCCAAAGAGAATGAATACACAGATGCAAATTTGACAGTTACTGTAAGAATTTAGAGCCAGATACATTAGGGGTAGCACATTTACTTGTAGCTTGCATTTATTTGGAAATTGCTCTGCCAAGATCTGTGTAAGATAATTAATGTACATTGCCACTTAATCCTTATAGAACTATTATTAGTAGTATTTCAGAGATGACAGGATAGAAAATAAAATCTAGATTTTAATGTTTAGACATGTGCACAGTAAAGATCAAGTCAAGAACTTACACACCGACTTTAAGAGAAATGTTACATCCGGGTCCCTCCGCTGCCCTCAAAGTGAGCTCCTGTGCTCAACATAGAGCATGAAGAGTTCTTCGATTTACTTCTTCTGTATTTTCAGGTATTGAACGGACATCATTGCATTTGTCTTTCTTTTTTATTTGCTTCCCTTATTGAGGTGTCATAATACTACTAAATGTTCTCTGGTGAGCTACGTAGTAATTTTTCACACATATTCCTTAATTTTGGCTACCCGCTTCATGGAGGGTGTGTCTTCTAGTTGACAATCTCCATCTCAGTTACTTCAGCTCAGTTCTGCCCTCTTTGTTTCCTCAGATGATCATGTTTTTCTTACTCTGAGGTCCTCAGGGTGTGCACTCCCTTTCCCTAATTCCAGGTCAACATTCAAGCTTCTTATTAGAAATACCTATTAGAAAAGAAAAAAAAAAAAAAAAAAAAAAACCATCAAATTCAATGTGCCACAATCTGGAAAAAAAAATGCATTGCATATGTAGCCTAAGTAAATTCTGTATTTTTTCCAAAATGAAACTAGTAAATCAGTTTCAAAAAACTTGTAATGATTATGACAAAATCAAAGATTTTGTATTTGGTGACTATGGGTTTAATCATATAACAACTAAATATTAGAGCTATTGTGCACAAGAATTTCTAATATCTACAGAACTACATTTTATAATGGATATAGTACCCTCTTAAGCAAACTTTCAGTCGTATTTAACAACACTAACCTTCCAGGGATATGCTAATAATCTATTTAAAGCATCAAAATATTTGGAGTTCAGTTGATTTCTGTAACAATGAATTACTTTAAAGAGTCGTGCAATAAATATCAAGGAATTTTAAACGAAACCTATAAGCAAAACGTCACACAACAATATTAACAGACCCAAACTCAAGACAATGGTAAAATTAGATGTGGTCTGTTCAGAGCCCTGAAAGAGAGGAGAAAATATTTGATATTAGTCTAAAAGATGGGACACTTTATATTTGATAGGAATAGAAAACTGGGGGAAAAAAAGACAGGTATTAACCATTTATTCAATTACTTATTCAATAAACTTTGTTTTTGAATTCTTAAATAATTTTATTTCCCTCTATCCAAAGGTCAAATAAGCATTTATTGAGTAACCTCTTGGAGCTTGGGAAATACTCAAGCATCAAGAAGATCAATAAAACAGACAAAAACTCCTGTTCTTTGTAGCATCAAGTCCATTGAAGGTACTGGACAAAAACTAGAAAGAAAGTAAATCACAAATCATATAGTATGATGAAAGAAAATATGAATGGTACAAAAAATAGAGTAATGAGTTGTAAGAGTGTCAGGTAGGGGTATGTGTGTGTGTGCATGGAAAGTTGGCCACGTAGCATTATCAATTGGGGGGGGGGCAGTTCACTGAGAAGGTAACATCTGAGTAGACTTGAAGATAATCATGCGCAGTTAATCCTGTGAACAAATAGTGAAAGGATGTTCTAGGAAGGAGGAAGACTCAAAACAGAGGTCATTTAAAACAAAATTATTTATTAAAGAAATGTAAGCAGGACAGGGTAGCTAGAAGAGTTTGTGCAGTTGGGGCAGGAGATGGGATTACAAAGAACAGAAGGGATGGCGTGGAATAATTGTCTAGAAAAGGAAATATGGCAAGATTTCAGGCGCCGTTTTGTGCTCAGCCAGTATTCATGGTCATGAATTTAAAGCAGGACCAATCTATGTCATCTTGTGTTCATCTCAAGCCACATTCAGCTGCACAGGTGATCTGCGATAGATGGAGAGTGGAATTTAATAAGTGTGCAGTTATTCTACAACCATATACGTAATACATAGAATAAAAACTACTCAGAATATCCTTTTCTGACCCAATTTTATGGCTTACTTATTTGAGCATGAGGCAAATGAAAATTTTTTTGAGATTAGCAAGTGCTTTCAACATGGTAGGATATAAATATCTTATAAGCAATAAAAGTAAATATGTGAACTAAAATACATACTTTCTGTACTCAAAAACCTACTGAGCTGACTGTAACAGAAATTAGATTACTATTGAAAATTGAGAAAATAATAGTATATTCCCAAAGTAATATACAGATCAAAGTTACATATATTTTTCCAGCAAAGTAGTTGAAACAAATTTTCCTCAGAGTTTATAGTGTGGCACTGTAATTTTATGAAGCATGTGGTCAATCATGAAATAAAGCTATAGAAGATACTAGATCTACAAAGTCAAGATACATTGCATTCCATCAATTTTCTTTCTATGATCAAATAAGTCATTATTATTTCTCCAAGTGATGAAGGGTACAGAAAATTTATAGAAATGGATAACATAAAAATATTTCATATCGATATGGTATTAAAATGAAATTTCATACTAATGTAGTATATTTCCGTTCCCTTCCCTACCTTAGTTCATTAATCACATTTAAATTCTATTTTTCCTATGATATCCATATTTCTACATAACCTACTGTAAACTAGAAGTATGATTGTTTTATGAATTTCTTAAATTTAAACCTATCTATGATGCTTCCAATTTGGCAACATTGTGCCCTTCCAGAGACATAGAAACAGTGGGTAGTTAAAACTACTCGACCCCATTTTGCTCAGAAGATGTTGTTACCATGACAACAGTGGACAATAGGGAACCACAGCACACCAGTAAGTTCCCTGCATTTTAATAAATGGTTCCCTTTTGTCTATTGCTATACTCCTTGAATATACAAAATTAAAAATCACAGGATGCTCATACATCTGTAGTGTGCCCAGGCAACATTAGCAAAGGCCATTTCTCTTCCATATCAATTTTTTATATATTTTTCATCATAGCGCTTTTCAGTATTTAGATGACTAGTCAATTTAAAATACCATGAGTAGCTAAAATAGAAGTGTGGTAAATAGAAACCAACATAAACCAAGTAAATGCCTCACTGTTTTATATTAAGATCTTGTGAGTCTATATATGTGAGCGCAGATCTCTTTCTTTGAAATTCGTATGGATAGAATGGAAGTCCGATGTCATTGGTTAAAATTAGTTGTTCCTTTTAGACACGATTTTAATGAGATTTCTACCTCTGTTGAAAATGAAATCACATTACCTAAGGCAAGCACTCAGCATCATTGTACCTAATTAGCCATCAAACTCATTTAGTTTGCATTTATAAAAACAACAAGCAGTTAGTAATTAAAACTAAATAACTGACTCATTTGAATCATTCCAAATATGTGTTTATTAACATTTTCCAGGAGAAACATCAATGTAGGATTACCACTATCGTCAACATTTTAAAATTAACTTATTTATAATTATTTCAAACCCCTCTTTTACATCCCCTTTGTGTATAAACATGTTTTTTTTTTTTTTTTTCCCCTCATTCTACTTCTGATTTGGATCAACAATTTGGTTTACTTTTGCTGAACTGATAACTTCCTGCTTCAACATAGCAAGTATCGATCCTTCATTGTCAACAACAAATTTGCCAGCCAGGTAGGACTCCATATCTCTTTGTTCTCTGACTCCTAGATGCCCAAAGTGCCTGACACTTATTTCTTTGAACTATGATACATTTCTGATTGCCCTCCATTTTTTTCTTACTTTAAAGAAAGCAAAAATTACACAGTTCACATCATTGTTTAAAATAAAAAGTTTTATAAGATAATAACTCACATACTATATAACTCTCCATTTATAATGCACAATTCACTGACTTTTAATTTATTCAGAAGTAAATGCAAACATCCAAAAAGAAAGCCTATACCTGTTAGCTATCATTCACTGATCCCTCAAGGCCTTCCACCACCCACAGCCCTGATCAGCCAGTGATCTACTTTTTGTCTCTATAGAGTTCCCAGTTTTGGAATTCCATATGAATGGAATTATACAATATATAAATGACTTATTGTGAATGGCTTCTTTTAGCTAGGATGTATCATCCAAGTTCATCCCTATTGTAACATATTTGGGTAATTCTTTCCTGTTTAGGTCTGAATAGTATTTCATTCAATGGATATCTCATGTTTTGTTCCTCCATTCAGTGTTGATGGATATTTGTATTGTTTCTACATTTTAGCTATTTTGAATAAGCTTGCTATAAATACTTGGGCACAAGTATCTGTGTAAACATTTTTATTTTGGGGGGTATATACATAGGGGAGGAATTGATACGTCTTATGGTAACTTGCTGTTTAATCATTTGAGGATGTTTAATAATTTGAAGTGCTGCCAGAATGTTTTCCACAGTGGATGAACCATTTCCCACTCCTGCCACAAGTGTATGTGGGTCATTCAATTTCTCCATATTGTAACCAACACTTGCTGTGTGGCATTTCAACTCTAGCCACCTTGTAGATGTGAAGTAGTATCTTTTTGTGGTTTTGAGATTCATGTCCCTGATGACTAACAATGTCAGGTCTCTTCTTGAGCATTTTGGTTATTTGCATATCTTCTTAGGCAAAGTATTTATTCATGGGCTTTGTCCATTTTTAGTTAGATTCTTTTTATTATCAAATTGAAAGTGTTCATTACATATTCTAAATCAAAGTCTCATAATACCAATGATTTGCAGATATTTCCTTTCCTTATTGCATAGTCTTATCACCTTTATCAAAAATAAATGTATTTCTGGGTTCTCATTTCTACTTCTTCAATTGATATGTCTATTTTTGTTCAGGCACAACTGTATTGAATATCATTGTTTGCAGTAAACTCTTAAACAGGGAAGTGTGAAAACTTCTAAATTCATTCTTTTCCAGAATTGCTTTCACCTATTTCTGATTTTTGCAATTGATATGAATTTTAGAATCAGTTTTTCAGTTTTGACAAATCAGCAGGAAATCTGACAGTTTAAAGAATATTATCATCAACAATTTTAATTCTTTTGACATATGAACATGGAATGTTTTTTCATTTATTCAGATCATCTTTAATTTCTCTCAGAAATATTTTGTAGTTTTCAAGTTGTTAATTTGCTTCCTTTTTAAAATTATTACTAAATGTTTTACCATCTTTGATGCTTCAGCAAATGAAATCATTTTCTTAATTTCACTTTCAAAATATTTGTTGAAAGTGTACAGAAATGGAGTTAATTTTATTTTGATCTTATATCATGCAACCTTGCTGAATGATTTATTACTTCAAATATTTTTTAGTAGATTGCTTAGGACTTTCTATACTCAAGATCAAGGTCATGTCATCTGCAAAAATCATTTCCTTTCTTCATTTATTACCTGGATGCCTTTTATTTTTTCTCTATACCCAACTGCCCTGGCCAGAAACTCCAGTAAGATGTTGAATAGAAGTAATGAAAATGGAAATCCATGATTTGTTGCTGACCTTAGGGGGACCATGTCTGTCTTTCACCATTAAGTATGATGTGAACTGTGTGGTTTTTGTGGATGTCCTTTGTCAGGTTGAGGAAGTTCCCTTCTATTCCTATTTTGTTAATAAGTGTTTTTATTATGAAAGGGTGCTGGATTTTGTTAAATGCCTTTATGTTTTATTTGCAACTATAGAGATTACATTGTGATTTTTTTATAATGTATTGAATTAATTGATTCTAAGATGTTAAATGAATTTTACAACCCTAGGATAAATCCCATTTGGCCATGATTTATAATTGCTTTTATATACTATAGAGTTTGGTTGTCCAGCATTTTATTGTAATTTTTTGTGTTCATATTAAGAAGAGATATTGGTCTGTAATTTCCTTTCCTATTTCCCTTGCCTGATTTTGTTATCAGGGTAATATTGCGACTTTATGTTCTGATGTTAATGAGGTCAGTTCCTTTGGAAAGCAATTAGGAACTCTATGTTTTAGAACCTGTTTCATCCCCCAAGCAAATCCCTAAGCCAGGGCTCTGGGACTGAAGCTGACAATAACAGCAAGTTTCTCTCTAATTGGCATTTCCACCCTAATAGCTGACCACTTGATAAAGGGAGGGAAGTAGCCTATTTCCCTCTTGACTTATCTCTCCTGGCATGTATCTACTGTCACATGAGGATAAAGAAGGGTTATTGGGCTTCAGGTTTTCTCAGCATATTGTATCTAAGATACAGTGTCCATTCCATGAGAGGAAGTGAAGCAGATGTGTTCTTCCACCTCAACCAGACATCACCTGGGAATTAGCCTCAGCAAAAAGCATCTAGAATTTTTCTAGATTCATTGAAATAATATAGGTAATGCATTTAGTATGGTATCTGGTATGGATAAATGTTATATAACTATTAGTCACAGAGTTTTATCTTTGAGATGCAACCAAAACTTTTGTCAGAAATAAATTTATAGAATTAAATGGTATTGAGTATATTATTATTAACTAAAAGAATAAAGTGATTCAACTCAGATGAAAATAGAAAAATAGCAAACTAAATTAGTAAAATTCAATCCGAAATTAATTACTGTAACATCAAAAGAGTAGGTAAGTCTAGAACTATGACAAAAATATAAAATATTGAGAACAAATACTCAAAAGTATCAATGAAACAATTAAACTTGTAAAGGATATTACTGCTAAGGTCTACCCCAAAGAATCTATAAGAAATAGAAATAGAAAACATTAAAAGCAGCCAATAACTCACAACCCCTTACATCTGAGTATGAATTCTTTCCTAACTGTAAATTCAAATTTAGTAAAATAATCCAGAAGGGGTTTTTGAAGAGAGTCCTATGTCTGCTTTTGCTGAATGTTGCATATTTTTAAGTCAAAAGAAAAAAGTACTTTAGAGAGACCACTGTTTGCTTCAGCTAGACAGAAGCTGAAGAGGTGTGTCTGAATGCTTTCTGAATGATCCAAGTTAAAAAATGAGAGACTAGATGACTGCTATACTGGCAGAAATTGCTGAACTGAAAGTTGCATGCATTCCCTGGGTTCCAGTGCAAAGAATGTGTGTTATCTGTGGACCGGATATGGACTATGCACCAAGGAAAACTGTTATCTACAATTTGTTGAAAAAGATTGCCTGGATGGGACAAAAGACACAAAGAGAAGATGGAATTCTGGGACATCACTATGGGTTGAGAAGAAAACAAGTTAATAAAACAAAAAAAAAAAAAAAAAAAAGAATTTGCCCTTGTGAAGGAAGCTGCTGTTGAAAGATGCACAGTAATATGGGAAAGATTTTCTCAAATAACTTCAAAATTGTGCAAAAGGGAAAGAATCAGAATAAAACTCTATCAGTCCCAAGGGTTTCCAAGGTTAATACTATGCAGACTCCTTAGTACAAAGGAACATTTCCAACTCAATCTGTCTTTCTCCAAACATCAATCCTGGCAGGTTCAGAAACTAGTGTTAAATGGGTCAGAAAAGCAAGGCTAGCAGTTGGTGAAAAAGAACAAAGGAATCAATAATATTTCCATTTTCGATACTAGACCTCTACTTGCTGCAGACTTGAACTTGATGAAAGGTGAGGGAATCTCATTTCAAATAAAAGATTGAAGGCACTTTCTTTAAAAGGCACTGGATCAGAACCAGGAAAAGGGCCCTGAATTAGGTTGATCTCTGGATTGCAGAATATCTTCTATGGCCAACTTGACAAGGGAATAGGTGCATATAAAAACACCAGTAGAAATAGAAATTGTTTCCTTTGGTGAGCGGATACATTTTATTCCTATGATATTCCATTTGTCCATGTTTGTTTTCATTTCCTGGGATTTTCATGTCAATACAAAAAATCATTGTATAGACCAATGTCAGTAAGCATTTTCCCTGTGTTTTCTTCTAGAACTTCTACAGTTTCAAGTCCCATGTGAAAGCATTTAAACCATTTGAATTGATTTTTGTGTATGGTGTGAGGTAGGGGTTTGATTTCATTCACCTGCATGTAAATATCCAGTTTTTCCAGCACCATTTATGGAAGAGAATATTCTTTCTCCATTGTGCATTCTTGGCACCTTGTCAAAGATCATTTGAACAAATTTCACAGATTTATTGTTGTGCTCTCCATTCTATTCCTTTGGTCTTTGTGTCTGTTGTTATGCCAATACATTACTATTCTGAATCCTGTAACTTTGTAATTTATTTTGAAATCGAGTAATATGCTGCCCTTAGCTTTGCTCTTCCACTTTAAGATTACTTTGATTTTTCAGGGTATGTTGTAGTTCCACATAAGTTTTGAGTTTGTATTTCTATTTCTGTAAGAAAATGCCATTGAAATTTTGATATGGACTCTATTGAGTCTGTGGATTACATTGAGTAGTGTAGATGTTTTAACTCTTACTTTTTCCAATCCAAAAACAGGATATCTTTCTATTTATCAGTGTCTTCTTTATTTATAATGCTTTATAAGTATTAATATACAAGTCTTCTGTGTCTTTGATTAAATATTTTAAGTATTTTCTTCCTTTTGATAATATTTTTGAATAGGGTTGCTTCGTTAACACCCTTTCAAAATTGTTGTTAGTACACAGAAACAAAAATTTTTAGATCTTTTTTTGGTTTGTTTGTTACTGGGGATTGAACGCAGGGACACTGGACCACTAAGCCACATCCCCAGCCCTATATTGTATTTAGAGACAGGGTCTCACTGAGCCATTTAGCACCTCACTTTTTTTGAGGCTGGTTTTGAACTCATGATCCTCCTGCCTCAGCCTGCTGAGCCATTGGAATTACAGGCATGCACCACCATACCAGGCATTTGTTTATTTTTGTATCCTGAAATTTATTGAATTTATTTAATAGTTCTATAAGTGTATCATTTTGAGTCTCTAAGGTTTTCAACATGTATGAGCCTGTCATCTTCAAACTGGAATAATTTCACTTCTTTCCAATTTTGGGGGACTTTTACTTTTCTTTCCCTTCTCTAGGTTCTCTGACCAGGACTCCAGTATATGTTCAATAAAAGTGGGAGAGTCAGCATTCTTTCCTTATATTAGATTCTGCAGGCAAAGCTTTCCTCTATTAATTGTGATATTAACTGTATAATTTTCATGGGTGGTATTTATTTTTTGGAAATAAGTTCTTTCTACGCATACTTTGTTGCTAATTTTAACATGAATAGAAGTTGAGATTTATAAAATGTTTTTTCTGTGTCCATTGAGATGATTATGTATGTTCAATTGTTTGTTTTCATTTTATTAATGTGGTATGTCATTGAATTATTTATACATGGTGAAACATTTTTTCATTCTATGGATAAATCTCACCTGGTTATAGTGCATACTAATTTAAAAGTGCTCTTTAGTCTGGTTTACTTGTGCTTTTTTAGGATTTTTGTATTTATGTCAATCATGGATAATTAGCTTCAATTTTTCTTTCCTTCTATCTTTTCCTTGCTTCAGTATACTGTTGATGCTGGTCTCATAAATGGACTTTGAAAGTGGTTCTTCAACTAATTTTTGGAAGAGTTTAAGGATTGGTCTTTATCTTCTTGGAATGTTTGGTAGAATTCACCTGGAAGCCATTGTGTCCTGAACTTTTCTTTGATAAGAGTTTCAAGATTTCTGACTCAGGGGCTGGGGAGATAGCTCAGTCGATAGAGTGCTTTCCTTGTAAGCACAAGGCCCTGGGTTCAATTCCCCAAACCGGGAAAAAAAAAAAAAAGATTTCTGACTCAGTCTGGTTTTTAATTATTGTTGCTCCACCTTTACATGTTCTCTTGATTCAGTTATGGTAAGCTTTAGGTTTCTAGAAAGATATTTATCTAAATCATGCAATTTTGTGGTGTGTTATTCATTATAGTCCACTTTTATCTGAATCATCTGTTATACTGCTTATTCCTTAATTTCTGATTTTGAGTCTTCTCTTTTTAATAATACTACTGTATATTTAAATTTTCTAATAGAGTTGATATAGCACATTTCCACCTCATATATATGCACATGTACGCATGCACACACACACACACACACACACACACAGATGTGAGCTGATGGATGCTTAATTAGTGTGTAATCATTTCACAAAGTATGTGTATATCAAAACATCACTTTGTATTCCTTAAATATAAACATTTTTTATTTGTCAAGTATATGTGAATAAAACTAGGGAAAAAAATTACATAGAGAGAAGGTTAAAATTATGAGATCATTACAAACAACTTCACGCCAACATAATTATCTTCAGTTTTGACAGTGTGATTATCTGTTTGGGAAATTAGGCATTTAATAAACATTTGTTGAACTATTGAATAAATGTAGAAACTTTAGTGAGATAGTCCCATATTGAAGAAATATATCAAATAAATTTAGATATATTTAACAAAACTAGTTATTATTTTTTTAATTTATTTTTATTGTAAACGAATGGGATACATGTTGTTTCTGTTTGTACATGGAGTAACGGCATACCATTTGTATAATCATACATTTACATAGGGAATGGTGTTTGATTCATTCTGTTATTGTTTCCTTCCACCCCACCCCTCCCACCCCTCTTTTCCCTCTATGCAGTCCCTCCTTCCTTCATTCTTGCCACCCTCCCACCCCCCCATTATTTGTCATCATCCACTTATCAGTGAGATCATTTGTCCTTCGGTTTTTTGAGATTGGCTTATCTCACTTAGCATGATATTCTCCAATTTTATCCATTTGCCTGCAAATGCCATAATTTTATTCTTCTTTATAGCTGAGTAATATTCCATTGAATATATATACCACAATTTCTTTATCCACTCATCAGTTGAAGGACATCTAGGTTGGTTCCACAATCTGGCTATTGTGAATTAAGCAGCTATAAACATTGATGTGGCTATATCTCTGTAGTATGCTGATTTTAAGTCCTTTGGGTATAGGCCAAGGAGTGGGATAGTTGAGTCAAATGGTGTTTCCATTCCAAGTTTTCTAAGGAATCTCCACACTGCTTTCCAGAGTGGCTGCACTCATTTGCAGTCCCACCAGCAATGTATGAGTGAACCTTTTTCCCCACATCCTCTCCAACACCTATTGGTGCTTGTATTCTTGATAATGGCCATTCTAATTGGGGTGAGATGGAATCTTAGGGTAGCTTTGATTTGTATTTCTCTTATTACTAAAGATGGTGAACATTTTTTCATATGTTTGTTGATTGCTTGTAGATCTTCTTCTGTGAAGTGTCTGTTCATATCCTTAGCCCATTTGTTGATTGGGTTATTTGTATATTTCATGTAGAGTTTTTTGAGTTGTTTATATATTCTGGAAATTAGTGCTCTATCTGAAGTATGAGTGGCAAAGATATTCTCCCACTCTGTAGGCTCTCTCTTCCCATTGCTGATAGTTTCCTTTGCTGAGAGAAAGCTATTTAGTTTGAATCTATCCCAGTTATTGATTCTTGCTTTTATTTCTTGAGCTATGGGAGTCCTGTTAAGAAAGTCTGATCCTAAGCCAACAAGATGAAGATTTGGACCTGCTTTTTCTTCTATAATTTGCAGGGTCTCTTGTCTGATTTCAAGGTCCTTGACCCATTGTGAGTTGATTTTTGTGCAGGGTGAGAGATAGGGGTTTAGTTTCATTCTGTTGCATATGGATTTCCAGTTTTCCCAGCACCATTTGTTGAAGAGGCTATCTTTTCTTCATTGCATATTTGTGGCCCCTTTGTCTAGTATGAGAAAATTGTATTTATTTGGGTGTGTGTTCATGTCCTCTATTCTGTACCATTGATCTACCTGTCTATTTTGGTGCCAATACCATGCCATTTTTGTTACTATCGCTTTGTAGTATAGTTGAAGTTTTGGTATTGTGATACCCCCTGTTTCATTCTTCCTGCTAAGGATTGCTTTAGCTATTCTGGGTTTCTTATTCTTCCAGATGAATTTCACGATTGCTTGCTCCATTTCTGTAAGGTACGTCATTGGGATTTAAATTGGAATTGCATTGAATCTGTATAGCACTTTAGGTAGTATGGCCATTTTGACAATATTAATTCTTCCTATCCAAGAACATGGGAGATCTTTCCATCTTCTAAGGTCTTCCTTAATTTCTTTCTTCAATGTTTTGTAGTTTTCATTGTAGAGATCTTTTACTTCTTTGGTTAGATTGATTCCCAAGTATTTTATTTTATTTTATTTTATTTTTTTGAGGCTATTGCAAATGGAGTTGTTTTCCTCATTTTCCTTTCAGCTGTTTCATCATTTGCGTATAAAAAAGCTTTAGATTTATGCGTGTTGATTTTATAGCCTGCTATTTTGCTGAATTCGTTGATGAGGTCTAGAAGTTTTCTGGAGGAGTTTTTCAGATTGTCTAAATATAGAATCATGTCATCCGCAAATAGTGACAGCTTAAGTTCCTCTTTTCCTATTCATATCCCTTTAATTCTTTAGTCTGTCTAATTGCTCTGGCTAGAGTTTCGAGGACAATGTTGAGTAGAAGTGGTGAAAGAGGACATCCCTGTCTTGTTCTCATTTTTAAAGGGAATGATTTCAATTTCTCTCCATTAAGAATGATGGTGGCCTTGGGCTTAGCATAAATAGCCTTTACAATGGTCAGGTATGTTCCTACTATCCCTGTTTTTTCTAGTGTTTTGAGCATGAAGGGGTGTTGTATTTTGTTGATCACTTTTTCTGCATCAATGGAAATAACCATATTATTCTTATCCTTAAGTCTATTGACATGGATTACATTTATGATTTATGGATGTTAAACCATCCTTGCATTCCAGGGATGAACCCCACTTGATCGTGGTGCACAGTTTTCTTAATATGTTTTTGAATGCAGTTTGTTAATATTTTGTTAAGGATCTTTGCATCTATATTCATCAACGATATTTGTCTAAAATTTTCTTTCCTTGATGTGTCTTTTCCTGGTTTGGGTATGAGGGTGATATTAGCTTCGTAGAATGAGTTTGGTAAGGTACCCTCTTTTTGTATTTCCTGGAATACTTTGAGAAGTATTGGAATGAGTTCTTCTCTGAAGGTCTTGTAGAACTCGACTGAGAATCCGTCTGGTCCTGGGCTTTTCTTGGATCGTAGATTTTTAATGGCTTCTTCTATTTCATTGCTTGATATTGATCTATTTAAATCGTGTATGTCCTCCTGATTCAGTTTGGGAGGAGCCTATGTCTCTAGAAATTTGTCAATGTCTTCAGTACTTTCTATTTTGTTGGAATACAGATTTTCGAAGTAGCTTCTCATTATGTTTTGTATCTCAGTGGTGTCTGTCGTGATGTTTCCTTTTTCATCACGAATTTTAGTAATTTGAGTTTTCTCTCTCCTTCTCTTTGTTATTGTGGCTAAGGGTTTGTCTATTTTGTTTACTTTTTCAAAGAAGCAACTTTTTGTTTTGTCAATTTTTTGAATAGTTTCTTTTGTTTCAATTTCATTGATTTCAGCTCTGATTTTCATTTTTTCCTGTCTTCTACTACTTTTGCTGTTATTTTGTTCTTCTTTTTCTAGGGCTTTGAGCTGTAATGTTAGGTCATTTAGTTGTTGACTTTTCATTCTTTTCTGGAATGCACTCCATGCAATGAATTTTACTCTTAGTACTGCTTTCATAGTGTCCCAGAGATTTCGATATGTTGTATCATCATTCTCATTGACCTCTAAGAATTTTTTTTATCTCCTTCCTGATGTTTTCTGTTATCCATGTTTCATTCAATAGCATATTATTTAGTCTCCAGGGTTTGGAGTAATTTCTGTTTCTTTTTTAAAACTAGTTATTTTTAAAATCTTAAACAAAATACCATTTAAAATGCCATTTTTAAAAGTTATCTAAATTTAAGACAAGTGAGAAATGCTAAGCAGATCCTATTGGAAGAAGAATCACAAAACTCATTTATAGATGAATGAGAAAGATTGAGTAAAATGAAAATTTAAAGAGGTTGTTCATGATGGAAAAACAAAATAGTTCTGAGTGGCTGGCTGACCTAGAAAAGCAATTCTAATCAACATGCTAAAGGGATTCTTCTACTTGACAAAATTATTCTTCTTAATTTGGAATTACAGCACATATAAAAGTCAATAAATAATTTAAATTTGACTTGTTGGATAATTTAAAGTGAAAGTTATGAACAAATATAAATTTATAATAAGTAAAACAATTGTTCTAACATAAACACATAGTTATTATGTCCGAACAGAAAATTCAGAAGCATAAAGTCATACATATTTAGCATTTCAAATGGAATTATTCAGTAAATTCTTCTGAAGCAGCTTGTCAAATAATATTTTCAGAAAAATAATATAGAGTAGAATAAAAAATAAAACAAAGAACGAATAGAATACAAAATCTTACAAAATAAAGTAAGTTCCAGAAGAAATATAAGAATGAGATTTTAAAAAATCCAAAGTAAATTGATGTGTACATATATTTGATTTCAGGGTACGGAAGGATGTTTATCATAAAAACCATGAAAGAAACAATGAAGGACAAGTTGGAAAATCAATTATGGTTAAATTTTTAAATTTTCAATTTAAATTTATGTTTGTAAAATAAGTCACCATAAATACTATCTTTATAAATATGTTTTATAATGTGCATTTCTGCAGAATATATAAATGACAGATTTATACCATTAATATACAGATCTAACAAAACCAAAAAACTTCACAAATGACCTAAGGATATTGACATGTGTTGTTCAGAATAAAAAGTACAAATGAAACTGTAAAAGGATGTTCAGCTTCATTTGTCAAACAATGCTGCTATGTATTGATGTTAATAATGCCAATTATTACAACAAACACACATCTCAGAAGCACAATAAAATGAAAAATGTATTCTTATCTCAATTTAGAGTCTACATGGTGTCTTAATTTTCAAGGGTTGCTAGCTTCGTTCAGCTTTTTCACCGCTGTGATCAAAACACCTGACAAGAGCAATCAGAGGTGGAGAAGTTTAATTGGAGTCTACAGAAGGTCAGCTCCATTCCTCGGGGCTGGAAGTGAGGCAGAACTTCATAGCAGAAGAGTGTGGCAGAGGAGAGCAGCTGGAACATGGGACCATGAAACAGAGAGAGACTAAACTCAGCTCACAAAGTGTATTCCTTAAAGGCCCACCCTCCATGAGTCACCTCCTCCAGCCTCACCCTACCTACCTGCAGTTGTCACTTAGTTAATCCCTATTAGGGGATGAACACACTGATTGGGTTAAAGCTTTCAAAGCACAATCATTTCTCTTCTATACTTTCTTGCATTTTGTCACACATGAGCTTTTGAAAGACACTACATATCTAAACCATAATAGTAGCACTGACTGGGTGCCTTGAAAAATTGAAATTTATTTTCTCACAGTTCTGGAGGTTAAGAGCCCAAGAACAATATGGCAATGGTGCTGCTGTCTTGTGAGGCTTCTCTCTTTGGTTACAAGAGGGCCATCTTCTCCTGATGACTTTCCATGTTCCCTTTGTTCCAGTCTTGTGTCCCAATCTCCTCCTCTTTTAAGGACACCATGCACTGAGGATCACCCTGACTGCCCTTTTTCACTTAATTACCTCTTTAAAGGCTCAATCTCCAAGTCTTTGTTCAACATATGAGTTCAGGAGAACACAATTCAGCTGATTGTTGGTGGGTCAGAAGTTCCTCCTTCATCTTGGAACTAAGTCATCTGGAATGCTTGGCATCCTAGGATGAAGTATAGACACAATTGATTCAGCCTCTTGCTGTTGAAGGAATGACTTATTTTTGTTTCAGGAAATCAACTGAAAGAAATAAACAGAGAAAAATGCCCAGTAAATAAATACAAGGTTATTTATTATAAAATCATAACCTTGTAAACTTCATAAATGATCTATTTTAAAGAAAAGGGATTTTAATTATATCTATTTGATTGAATATTATGCAACAATTTGAAATCATTTTAGAAGGATATATTATGAGAAGTGAAAATGTTGAGACTACAATAGGTCTGAAATAAAAGTGGAATAATCTTATGACACATTCTATGTCAAAATATTTTTTAAGGAAACATCAGTATTATACAGGTTAGAATGGAAAATAGATATTGCCATTTGAATGTTGTGTAATTTTATGTTTGAATACTGTACATGTCTTTTTATTATTCATTATAAACATCAGTTCATGAGTTTCTATCATAATATATATTTTTTCTTTCTAATTTCTTATTTTTAAATTTTGTCTTTTTAGATACACATGATAGTAGAGTATATTTTGACATTATACATGCATGGAGTATAACTTACTCTAATTAGGATCCCATTCTTGTGGTTGAACACAAGGTGGAGTTATACTGGTCGGGTATTCATATGTGAACACAGGAAAGTTACGTAGCATTCATTCTACTCTCTTTCCTATTTCCAACCCCTCCCTTTCCTTCATTCCCCTTTGTTTAATCCAATGAACTTTTATTCCTCTTCCCCTTGTGTGTTAGCATCTGCATATCAGAGAGACTATTTGGCCTTTGGCTTTTGGGGACTGGCTTATTTCACTTAGCAAAATAGTCTCTAGTTCCATCCATTTACTGGCAAATGCCATAATTTCATTCTTCTTTAAGGCTGAATAATACTCCATTGTGTGTATATACCACCATTTCTTTATCTGTTCATCTGCTGAAAGGCATCTAGGTTGGTTTCACAATCCAGCTACTGTGAATTGAACTGCTACAAACATTGATGTGGCTGTGTCACTGTAGTATGCTGATTTTAAGTCCTTTGGGTATATACCAAGGAGTGGGATAACTGGATCAAATGGTGTTTCTATTTCTGAGGCATCTCCATACTGTTTTCCAGAGTGGCTACGGCAATTTGCAATCATATCACCAATATTTGAGCGTACCTTTTTCTCCACATCCTCACCAAAATTCATTGATATTTATATTCTTGATAATTACTATTCTCCCTGGAGTGAGATGGAATCTTAGAGTAGTTTTAATTTGCACTTCTCTAATTGCTAGAGATGTTGAATATTTTTTCATATATTTGATGACCATTCATATTTCTTGGTCTGTAAAGTGCCTGTTTAATTCCTTTACCCATTTATTGATTGGGTTATTTATTTTTTGGTGTTAAGTTTTTTGATTTCTTTATGTGTCCTGGAGATTAATGCTTCATCTGAGGTGCAGGAGGCAAAGACTTTTTTCCCATTCTGTAGGCTCTCTTCATATTCTTGATTGTTTCCTTTGCTGTGAAGAAGCTTTGTAGTTTGATACCATACCATTTATTTATTCTTGATTTTATTTCTTGTGTTTTAGGAGTGTTGTTGAGGAAGTTGATTCCTAAACCAGCATGACGGAAAGTCGGTTCTACATTTTCTTTTAGCAGGTAGAGGGTCTCTGGTCTAAGTGCCTAGATTCTTGATTCATTTTGAGTTGATTTTTGTGCAGGGCAAGAGATAGGGGTTCAATTTCATTCTGTCAATTTGGCATACTACCAAAAATGCTATACATATTTAATGCAATTCCTATTAAAATTCCAATGACATTCTTCATAGCAATAGAAAAAGTACTTATGAGATTCATTTGGAAAAATAAGAGGCCCAGAATAGCCAAAGCAATTCTTAGGAAGAAAAGTGATGCAGGACCATCGCAATGCCAGACCTTAAATTTTATGGTAACAAAGACAACCTGGTATTGACACCAAAATGAACATGAAGACCAATGGAAAAGAAAAGAAAACACAGAGACAAACCCACATAAATTCAGTTTTCTCATACTAGATAAAGGTGCCATAAACATACCTTGGAGAAAAGACAGCCTCTTAAAAAATTGGTGCTGGGAAATCTGGAAATTCATATGCAGCAGAATGAAATTGAACCCCTGTAATGATATGTTAATTACTAAAAAGAAGAAAAATATACCCTAAAAGTAAGAAGCATTTTTAAACAACATTATTGAGGTACAAATTGCTTATAAATTCACCAATTTAAGTTTACAGTTAATAATTGTTTAATACATTTTCTAAATTGTGTATTCATCACTGTAATCCAGTTTTAAAGTGTTTCCATTATGGAATCAGATCCCTCAGGCTAATGACAGTTCATCTCCATTCTCAGTCTTAACCACAGGCAATCATTCATCTATTTTCTCTCTTCTGGACATTTCACTAAGTGAGAACATACAGTTTGTAATTTACGTGTCTGAATTCTTTAATTTAGCATAATCCATTCACAGATGAACAGAAATGTCTTAATTTAATTGAGAGTGGATAATTCAGAGTTTTCAAAGACAAAGTCATACATTGAGGATCTAAAGAACTCCCCACTAACATATACAATTCTGTTCCTATTATTATGGAGTTATAGTTTTGCAGTTCATATTTCGTTTCTGAGTAAATGCTTGTTTGGTGTTTTTGCATTTTGTTTTATTTTGCTCCTTTGGGGGAGGTATACATGATCAAAGGCAAGTATGTTATAATATAAATATCAGTCTCTAGATTTTTCTCCAATTACATCCACCAACTCCCTGTACCATTTGTAATCAAGAAGTTTGCTTTAAGGAATGCATGTATAATGGAAAACCTAGCATTCTACCCAATAAACTCAAATAGTCTGGGGAGGGCATATTTAAAATTTTCTTGATACCTTTGGAACTATATATCTCATTCTTTAGACATTCTTCAAACTTCTTTCTTTAAGCTGAAATGACTAAATTTGAATGATGAGGTAGCTTTATTTAACTTGTGCGGAGGGAGGACATGCCTACATTGCTACGCAGAATAGTCAAATCTCAGTGTTAATTGTTGGACCTCCAAATTCTTAAAATTCATTGGCATTACCTCCTCCAGGGAATCTTCTTTTGGGGATCTTGCCACGTTCATGGGGCTGAGATAGAAATTTAGGGATACAAGAGAATGTTGAGTCCCTAAAGGAAAAATGTCCCTTTGAAAACTCGTAAGCAATGCATGAACCTGATGAAGGAGTCTGATGAACAGAAAAGGGCCAAAATGGAAGGAGGCCCTAACCAGCTCAGGAATTACTTTGCAACTTTCCCTACAAATTCTCTGGAATGTAACAAAACAGGAGCAAGACCACAATAGATAGAGACCCTTGATCTCAGGAGATAAGGGTTAACATGTGACTGGATCATACCCCTCTGGCCTCACCACCCAGCTGACTACTCCACCTACCATAGAAATACGCTAAGGTGAGCTGAAACCTATGCACCAAACCAGACCAACTGCTAATGGGAAACATGACCTGCTTGCTCAGTCTTTCCTGAGGGAAGTTCAGACACTTGGATCACACATATTCCACCCCAATATGTACCCTAACAAAACCCCAAATTTAAGCCCTGGTAGCAGGTCTCACTCTTGAAATTGTCTACATCCTTTGCTGACTATGTACCTTAACTTTTTGCTTTATAGTAAAACTCTTGCTCTCTTTGCAGAAACCTGACTTGTACTTAAATTCTTTTGTGAGACAGAATCAAGAGCTTGAAAATCCCAAATAGAGTGTACTCAAACCCCCACTTGGAGACAGGGTGATTCTCTCTCAATGGATTCTTTTAGTTTCTGCTTCTCTTAAGACTTTATTATGTAAAGAAAAGTTAGACACATATTAAGGGTTGATTTTAAAATAACATTTGCTACAGATTTTGGTGATTTTTACCCATCCCTATCCTGGTTTGTTACACATTACCATATGTTATTAAGAAAAGTTTTTACCTGAGAGGAATTCTGGTGTCATCTTTTAAAATATTTCTCTCTTCCTTCAACTCCCCTCTCCTCCCTTTCCCTCTTCTTCTCCCATTTTCTGTCCCTTTCTCGCATAAGTCTGATAGTGATTTAGACTATAGTTGTATGGATTAAATCAAAATTCAGAACTTACTGTAGTGAAAATAAATTACTTTTAGAATCAGGGTACTCTTTGCCTGATTGTGCTTAATGAAAATATAAAATAAAAAAAGTTGCAAAAGGAAATAAATTAACAATCTAAAAATCTCCAGCTCCACCCCCTTCCCCCCAAATGACATAAATACCTCTGACTCTTCAAAGCAGTTATTCCTGAGTCAGAGTAACCACTCTGAATAAAGTAAGCACAAAAGATCTCAAGCCACATTTTTGATGGCTAGAACCCTGAGGTTAGAGCGATATTAGCTTGTAGACTAATTGTCTCTGAACAGATGAAATCAGGTTGTGGCCCTGAGGACACCTCCTTCCCATTCTTGTTCTAAAATTTTGCTGAAACCTCCCTTTATTCCCAGGAGTTATTGATATTTGTTCTTGATCCTATTTCTTAGGTTTTAAAAAAAGTATATGAAGATTCAGTACCTGCAGATAAAAGGGACGTTTCTGAATTTATGTAATTATAAAAGGTTTTGAAAATCATTAGAAAACAGGTTGAAAAGATCAAGTGATCTTTTCACTTGATTTCATTTGATAATCAAATGTTATCAAAAGATAACATTGCCAGATACGTTAAGATGAAGAAATAATATTTTTGAGTAGATACACAGATCAACTGAGACATATAACACATTTAAATTAAAATATTTTAAGTCACGATGTTATATTTTCACCAAGGAAGATCAGATTTTTAAATATTTCAGATAACATTTGTTTTGTATTTGAGGGATAATAGTTCAGATATATGTTTAGGATAGATATATATGTTGTACTGGGAAATTTCACATTTATAGCAAATATTATATATTAATACAATATTAAAATAACATTTATGATTATGTGTAAATTACCAAAAAATACACACATCTCCTTTCATCTTTTCATATTTAATTAGAACACTTCATTAAATTCAAACAATTCTAATACCTAGATTTCTGTTATTTGTATTTATGTTTCTATGTCACGTGGAAAGTTTAGTTACTCTCATGGTCAAGGAAAAATTTTAAATACCAAATACAAGTTAAACATTGTAGTTTCTCTAAAGGATTTCTCACAAAAAGTTTATCAATGTAATGAATGGTGGAAGACTATTTAAGACTTTCCTTTTATATTTCTTTGTAGAAATGTATATAAAAGCACTATTTAAAACACATTAATCATACTTTTTAATTACCCTTTTATAAATGTGAGGTATTGGTAAAATACTGAATTAGTCACTTGAGATTTTTTTTGTTTTTATAAATAGATCAATATTACAATACATGCTGAGATTTGGTTTAACTTTGGGGTAAGTGCTTGTTGAGTTTAAAGCTGAAAAGCTTACTTTCACTTCAAAATGAAATATTCTCTTCTTCCAAAGCAACAGAATCAGCCTCTCAGAATCAGCAGGGACCTGAGAAATTTTCTCAGAGAAAACTTATCTCTTCAATTCCCTCATAGAGTTGTTCAAGGTTGAGATGAAATTTTGATAGAGTTTTTTTATTATTTTGAGCACAAATGTATCTTTATGTAATTTCTGAGTCCTTGGTGTTTTCTTCTGGACATACATGGAAGAATTATAATTCATGTGACAATATTTCAGCAATTTGAAAGCAACTCTCACATATCCCTAACAGCTATTCTTTTTTGGTAATTTAGTCTTTCCTGATATGCTGTTTTCAGTCCCCTTTGTCATGATAACTTTTCCACATAGGCTTTAAATTAGAAGGTCTTAGAATGAATTTTCTAACAATGAATTAAATATTGCAGGAGTAGTTAGAAAACTCAAATTCTTTTTTAATCGGGAATATATATTTTCCTGTTGAAGATGAAGCATTATAATCTCATGTAATTTTACTGTAAAAAGACTAACTCCAAGTGGGAAAGGCAGAGAGATTTTATTGGAGACCACTGAACAGCGATTTTATTGTGTAGGTGTGCGTGTGCACATGTGCATGGTTTGAATTTGGTTGGCCAGTGAAGTGAGAGTTATTTCTTTATTTCTTCTTTTTCTTTTTCAGTTGCTTCAATGCCAAAGAAGAGAGTATATGAAATTCCCACAATTCAATCTTTCTGGCTGGCACTCATCGTCAATTAGAAATAAGTAAGCATTTGAATATCATCGTATTTTATGTCCTACAATGAGACCAAAACTTTTTTGTAGTGCTTTGAATTTTGCTCATATTTTTTTTCAAAATAAGTCCAAATGTTTAAAGTATTATTCAAGGAAAGGAGTGCCAAAATTTACCTTGTTTACAGATATTATGAAATCGCAATTATTAAAAACAATTTCACAAGTAGGAAAACTTTGATCTTTCGTCTTACAAAAGCAAAGGAGAAATTAATGAATAAGAGTCAAAATGATGTAAACATTTCTTTTAGAAGCTTTAATTGTGCTTTGGGATATTTGGTCATTAAGAATAATATTTTGATGGGCTACTATTTTTAAAATATAAATTATATTTTGTGATGCAATAAGAAAGCATGGAGAAGACCCAGAGCTTCACAGAATTTAAATTTATGAAAGCATACATGGCAATCATAAATAAAGATAACATTTCTGACAATGTTTTTATATAAAAAACACATTCTGGATAGAAGAGGAAAATAATAAATTATTTGAGCTAAAATATTGACGTATTTCAATAACATATGGCTCCAACTGGGAATTTGCACTCTATCAGCAGAATTTGCACTTGAGAACACCAGGTACTTCCACACACACTAAGGAGAGTGCTTTCTGGCTTTCTGTGGGCTGGAGATGGGACCAAAGCCTCAGACAGGCTAGGTAAATGCTCTACCACCAAGCTATACTCCAGTCCCTATATTCTCAACTTAAAAATTCAAGTTTACAGAGAAAATGAGTAATTCAACTGCACTGAATATAAAATGCTAATTTTAGAAGAATATGGGCATTTTTACAAAAATTGAAAATACTAAGGCCATATTTAAAATACTGTCCTATAGAAAAATATAGATGATATAATGTTAAAAACAGTGTACCTAAGAAAATGATTATGTAAGTTTCAAATCAAGCACTCTTGTTTTTAATGAAAATCAACTGATGAAGGCGGGTTTGGTTCAATCTTGACATAGATATATAAATATTCACTTTTAGAAAGAATCACATTTTTGATAGAATCATTTTTAAGTACATAGCATAATAACACAAATTTGGGAGCAAATACTTTATAATTACACATTTTTCATTATTTTAGCATCTCATTTGAAACACAAACATTTTCAGGTTTTGATGAGAAAGTATACTATCATCCTACCAGGAGAAGAAACACTATATTTAACTTATAATTTTATTGTAACATTTTGAAAAGAAGTACTTTTGTATAAGTTCAGACAGACTTTTTTTGATGCTGTTTGTTTACTCTCTAGGTTACTGTGGTACTTGCACAGCAATTTGGACAGCATCTTTCCATCAACACACGTGGAAATCACAAACTACTGGGGGTATAGAAGCCTTTGTGTGTACTGATGGAGAACCAAATACAATAATATTAAGGTCTTAGAAAACTTTAAGTTTAAATAATAAATATAATCTGACATGATAAAGACACCAATGGTACCAAAATGTGGTCTGTTATATTTTAAGGGTATGGTGTTTTTTAAGCATTGCTATTGCTAAGTATATTTTAAATTTTATGGTGAATAACTTTTAAAAAGCACATTAACATAAACAGTTTTTATTTGACAACTAAGTGCCTTTGTAAACTTTGTGCCATACAAGTGTATAGAACATTGGTTGGGTAATTCTTCCGAGTGGTCGGTTAGGTAAACACCAATCCTACTCGAAACTGATAAAAAAAAAAAAAATCTCCCTGATTTTGACCATCGCACTAGTTTGAAGCTTTAGTGTAGGTTTTAAATGTTTTCTTTAAAATGCTTTTCATACAGTTTTAGGCATTGTGCTTTTTTTGTTTAATAATATATTGAGGAAATTCACTCTGCTAATTTAGTGTAATTCATTTCCTTAGCGTTGCATTATTCTCCACGATGAGGAGGCACCATGACTTATATATTCACTTGTCTACTGATGCACATTCACCAGGTTTCCAGCTGTTCGCTACTATGAACAATGCTACAGGAAGTATGCTTTCATCCACGCACTTATGTACTTATATTTTGATTTCAATGAGATAGAGATCAAGAATTAAATGGCTAGGCTAAATGATAAGTGCCTTTTTCATGATAATAGAATTTAAGAGATTGCTTTTTATAACGCACAAAACACATTCACTTCTCCATCTTTCAGTATATGACTGCTCTCTCTTTGTCCCCCAAATCTAACATCAGTAGGGGTTTTTTAAACTTTCCCCAGTTGAAGAGTATAGTTTATTTCATTTTTACTTTGGTTTAAATTTCTTTTACTGATAGTGAGTTTGATAGGATTTCAAACTTAGACATATATAGGTAATCATATTTAATATTTTGTGATTCTGTATTGATATGTATGGCACAATTCTCTGTATGTACTTCTTTTTGATGATTGAAATAGTTTTAGTATATAATAGATTTTAGTGCTTTGTCATCTCTGTTTCTTACAATATGATTTCTTGTTCTGTTTATCTTCTTTCTGAAAAATTTATATTTATACAAATATATTTAAATACTAGGCTTCTATAGTAATCCCTTATATTATACAAACAGTGTCTGTAGTTTTATTTACATTTTTATGATTTATTTTCCATATCTCATTATGTAATTGATTTAGACTTTATGAATCATTTGACGTAAGAAATACATACACTTTCTATTTGTGCACAGACATCAAAAATCTATCATGATTTATTAAACAATTCGTTTTTTTCTCATTTGAACTTCTGGTTTTCTTATACATTGATTCTTGTACTCATAAGATCAATTTCTACACACTGGTTAGTACATTTTCATTAGTAGATTGACTGTATTGGGGAGATTTTCATCAAATGATACAAAATTTTGGGTAGGAGGAACAAGCTCTGGAGAGCTACTGTATAGAACAGTAACTCTGATTAAAAATAACATATTGTGTACTTGAACATTGCTATGAGTAGATCTTAAATGGTTTCACCACACAAAAAGCTGACAAATATATGAGGAAATAATATGCTAATCAACTCAAGTAAGCCATTCCATAATGTATGCATAGTTCAAAACATCATGCTTTATAACATAAGTATATATACTATTTTATCAGTCGAGACAATTAAAGTTTTTTCTAAAAAAAAAGTTTCCACATAGATTTAATAAACACTTTGTATTTGTTTTAAACACTTTGTTTTTTAGAACCATCTAGGTTTACAGAGTAATTGTGAATAAATAGCATAAAATACTCATATACCTTCCTTTAATACCCTGCACAGTTTCATCTACTTTTAACATTTTGTAGAAGTGAAGTACATTTATTGCACTTGAAGATCAAATATTGATACATTAGTTAGAACTTAAATTTATATTTTATATTGGGTTTGTTTGTTTCCTTGTATAATTTTATGAGTTTTCACAAATATATTATGTTCCATACCCCCCAAGAAAATATCATATAGCATAGTTTCACTTCCATAAAACACAATTTTAGAAATAATTTTTTTTAAAAATTATATTTAAAATATATATGCTAACAAAGGAAGAGACAAAATTGAGAAGTAGTGAATTTCAATAAAATTTTGCAGTAAAATAGAACAGATAGGGAAAAGGAGAAGTTGACAAATGGAGGAATGAATGGTTCCAACAAAGATCTATTTGATTCTTGTAAGCATGAGTTAGTCATATAAATTTGGGAGTTAAGATTTGAAGAGAAATGGCAGCAAATTTTATAACATTTTTGAAAAACGTGATTTTACCTGGACAAAAAGAACAAGAATCCAAGATATATTAAGGTAAAAGTACAAAGCAACAAAGACAAGTATATATCTTCTTAATAAAATATTGAAAACTCAAATTTAATGTGACAAGAATGCTACAAAAAAGGTGGTAAAAGCTCAGAAAATAATTACACTATGAGGGCATCTACATCATGTACAGGACCTTCATTGACAGCTAATAATTTAGACTACTTTGAAGACTCCATCTATTGAGAGAAAATGCCATCTGAATTGACTTTAGTAGAGTCACTTCTATTTTATTTATTATTTGTTTCGTAACAGGTACTTTTATTGTATTCAAATTTTCATCAGTGATAAGGAAAGCCAATGAGCATAACTAAGTGCTGATTATGTAGTAGATTATTTAAGGAAGTAGTTATGTGTATAACTGTATCTCATCTACATCTGATAATCATTAATAGACTTGAAGACATCTTTGCACATTCGTTAAAATGTGTCTTTCTAGATTACCTAGACACAAGCACCTATTATGAACCACTGATTTTATATTTCTTGGCATTGATTTCTCTGGTGACTGGAAATGTATGGATGTATTTCTGGTTGTGGCAGTGATGAGTATGTATGTATGTGTGAATTTGGAACTGGGTAATGTGTGTGTGCTTTACTCAAGGGGACCAATATGAGGTATGCTTAATACCTTGTATTGTGCGGCATAGATCTGCACAAATGACAAATTGCCCAATCAATAAGCAAAAAAGCACCATCAATGCAAAGTCCAGTCCATGGATACCTCATTCAAATTCAAGGTCAACCAATATAATTCTTGTATTTTTCTGTTCATTCTGTTTCATTTATCTAATTTTATATTCCAGATATTTAATTGTGCAATGAGGAGATGAGGAAAAATAGACTCCTTTTTTAAAGAATCTAAACATAAGGGAGAAAAGAAAACAATTCAAATATTAATATTTCTTTATAATAAGAATAATTTAGGCATGACTTTTCTTTCTCCAAAACCTTAAACTTTTGGAGTATGTTTATCCTTGCATACTTATATAATTATTCACACAGGAAAATAATCATTTAAGCATATATATCCTGTTGCTTGCATTGCCCAATTTTAAATTCTCTATTCTCAATTTGCAAAATAACACACATTCACCCCTCATGCTCAGTTCAGAAAATGGATGACTTTAAAGTAGTTTTATTTTGTTAGATTAGACTTTCAGAATTTAAGTTTTCTTTCCCAATTAGGAGATTTGTGGCATATCACACATGACTGGCCATCATGTTATAGAAGCAAGACTACATCGAAGTGATGACTTTTCTTAATCTGGACAAAAAGAAGTGTGTTATGGGAAAATTTTTAGAATGATTTAGAACATTAACTTGTGTCTTATTATTTAGGAACACAATCCTCCAGAAATGTTAAATAATCTTTACCTGCATATTTAGACCTTTCATCAAACCATTTGTGACACAGAGAATTCTATAGTCGCTCCAGGATCCTTGTCCCCTGGCTACATGTCCCATATAATTCCCTGTCCTTGAGTATTGGCACAAATGAATAGAAATGCGTTCCCTGAATTAGATTAAGTTATGTGGTATGAGTAAAGGATTCAGTAAATATAATTAAGGCCCTTAATCTGTTGGCCTTGTATTAATCGAAAGGACCATGAACCTCTGTAAACCTGACCTAGTAAGACAAGTACTCCTTTTTTCCCATAGATAATAAATGCATTGCTATTATTTGTGGAAAACGGACACCAAGGGCTGCAACTTTTGTTTCTAGGATAGAGTAGAAATGAAATCTATGTAATTTATCTTTCTCACTCATGGCCAGTCTAACCATTCTTTCCTCCCATGCTCTCACTTCTGGGATGCCAATGTCACTTGAATTCTTAATTTTTAGGGGCAGTTTTTTCAATGCCAATTAAGGCATGCACTTTATAGGACGTCCAACTTCCTCTCTGAAGAGGAATTCAAAACACGCAAGATTCTCCTGCTGATTTTGAAAGAAGAAAAAGCCATGTTGTGAAGTGCCTGTGTTCGACTTAGGAGCTGAGAGAAGATCCTGGTTAATATGTAGCAATAGTACCAGTCTTCCAGTTGCTGAAAACTGTATTCTGTCCAAAACCACTTGAGGTTGGAAGAGGACCTGTCCACAGATGTGACTCCAGGTGTGGTCAACACTTTAATTTCAGCCTTGGAGACCTGAGCAGAAGACTTGCTGAAATTCATTCAAACTCTTAAACCACGGAAAGTGTGAGATACCAAATGTGTGTTGTTTTAAACTGCTAAATCTATGGCAATTTGTTACACAGCAAAGGAAACTAATGCACCATGCAATGCATTAAATACATAAATTTTTCCCAGTAGAAGAATTCTCTTTTTAAGAATCAATTAAAAATCATTAAGCATGCAAATTCTTCCCACGAATATATCATTTCAAAAGAAACAGGTTCCTATAATCAAACACATTTCATTTGAATATGTAGTTCTTGTCAGACCACAATTTAAATTTCTATTAAAAAAAAACTTGTTAATTATCAAGAGTATAGAAATGTTCTCTGTGAAATAATCATCTGAAAATATAAAGTACATTGCCTGGGGGCATGCCAACCCTTTTAAAAGAGTTCCAGAATCACCCCAGGATAATCTACCATGCTTTATTGTGTTTTATTAATTCATGGATTGGTATCTGCTCCATAAACAAGTCTGCTAGGAAAAATGAACATGGAAGCATTAAAGAAGTCTATGTAATATTTGACATTCTTAGATACTCCATAAATAAAATAAGTAATAATGAAAAGTGATAAAATCTGCTTAGAGAAAGGTTGTTACATAATTAAATATTATATTGATTTCAAATCTTGACTATAACCAATTATTTCCATGAAGTTAATCATTTTAATAGTGTTCATTTTCGAATTTACAAAGCAAGAGTGGTCTAGATGAATCAATTCATCCAGGAGAAATTCTACTAAACTCAGTCACCTCCAACTATCTTATGCTGTTCAAGGCTGAAAGCACAAAAGCAAACATCACTATGGATCCAAGCTCTCTTCAACTTACACCCCTTTCAGAACTTGTAAAATGTCGGTACAGGATGATGTAGAAAGCTCAGAGTTAGAGCTTTGAGAAGCATGCATTTAATTCTTATTAAGTATGCTGAAATGTATTAATGCAACATTAAATTCTTAAGTTTAATACCTTCCAGCTGAGAAGAAGTTGATAAATACAGAATACCTATGATAAAAACCTTTGGCAAACTGGAGAGATGAAACAAAAATATAAAGTGAAAACAGTGGAAAGTTCCTAATATGTTGTTGACATCTCCTTAATTTATTATTATGTTTACATCTTTTTTATGCATCCTTTCATTAAATCAAATATGATGTGCTCCTGTTTTCAGTTACTGCCATGGCTATTGTGGATGCAAAAATAAACAAGTCTGCTAGGAACAATGAATGAATCATCGCTTTGAACTGTCCTGGACAGCACTAACACCTCCCGTGGGAATTTCTGGTGCAAAGTTGCCAAAAAAAAAACAAAAAACTGCTCTCTTTCAGACTTATATAAAAATAACAAATTTAGTTAAAAATTTATTTATGTTATTTAATATTTTGTGATTACATAAAAATAACCTGTCATAAGTTATAAAATTTTGGGTTATTCTCTACACTGAGAGGTAAAATACTACATTATTAAAAGATAATAAAGAGAGCCCGGTTTATTTAAAGGCTGACAATATGAGACATAAAAACATTTTGCCATTATCCCACAAAAGGAGGTTAAAAGCTCTCTTAACTTGTTTGATACAAGTTTCAGATGTAATGTTAAATTATGTTACCCAATTCATATTGGTCCAAAATATGATATATAAAAACTTTATGAAATAATATTCAAAAAAGAGACTAAGGTCAATTTTTAAAATGTAACACCTTTCCTAATATTTGTCAAGAGGCCACCTCACCTAAGACTATGCCTCTCACCTTATTCCATGTTAAGATGACCATTCAAGTTCCTTTAAAATTAAATTCAAAAGATACATTTTTGTTATAAGGATTACCGTAGTCTTAATCAAAAAATACTATATATAACTAAGTAAAGGCTTGTAATTACAGAAGATTATGTTCCTTAGTTCATAGCTATTGTGTAAATTAGGTATGATTTTACTCTTGTTAATTTCATATTGTATTTTCCTTATAAAGTATGCAGCTATTGTCTGTTAATTCCTTAAAAAAGTATAATTTCTAATAAAACTACCTAAGTTAATTTAAGGCCAAACAAGATGTAACACTGACTTCCAGTACTCACACTAACCCAGTTTTATATTTTGTTGCTCAACTTATTACTAAAGACAAAAGTTAAGTCATACTATTGATGAGAGCTGAGTCTTCTTTTATTGTGGTACCAATTTTAGTTCAACAATGTTGACTTTACCAATCCTCCACATGCCTAAGAGGTGACTTTTGCTAATTTTCCTGGCAAGTAAAAATACTCATTAAGTTATTGCTCGCTGTTTAAATACTTTTTACAATGCTGGGCTGACTTACGCAGTTTAAAACTAACAATGCTCCAGTTTATACCAGCTCTTTAACAATTTTACGAAAACAAAAAGTGGCAGATAGAACCCCACAAAACTGTTTGAATCATGCTTACTTTGTTTTAAATTTTTAAAATTGTTGTGTTAAAGGTCACACTGCTGCTGAGCAACATATGACCCCCTACAGAAGCAGAACTGTTAGGCTTCATCTGGTGGAGAAACTTACAAACAGGACAATAAAATGGACTAGATTCAGTAATAATATGGGGCAAAGGCCATTCTTGTGTCTTTTCAGAAGGTATAGCTCAACCTATCTGTGTAAAGTGCTGTTCACCATCACCATGGAAGATTTTAAGCTGCAGTTCAAACAACTAAGAAGCTGATGCATCAGGCTGAGCAGAGAGTCAAACAACAGGAAGGTACTAAGTCTCCAACCACTGTTTGTGGCTATCCTGGCTTAATTGAGCTGTCAGGTAAGTGAAATTCATGGAGAAACGTACTGGACTTATTTCCCAGATCCACCTTTAGTACACCCAGATATGGACCGGAGAATCCATTTCACTATTTACTAATGATACTCATATGATGGGAGGTTTTTCAGATAAACATATTATACCTGTTCATTCAATTAGAATTAGTTATATTATAGTGGGAATTTACCTATATGTTGGTACCATGATCAACATGCTTGCTGTTTAAAAGTAGCTTCAAAGGAAAAAACATCATACGGGGGAGCCAGGGCAGTCAATCACATGGGTCCCTTGGACTTAAAATCTTATGTCCAGAAAGTAACAACAACAGGACTCCCTCATGACAAGCCAGTGTTTCCCACAGAGCATCCACCAATACCCTACTGCCCTAATCATTCTACAGTAGAATTTGGTACAGTTCCTTAATGGATGATGCAAATGTCTTACCTGTGAAGCATAAAGTCCCTGGCAATCGTGAATATATTTTGGAATGATCTTCAAGAATTGATAAGAGATTATTATGTCAGGATTCCATGACTTCTGGAGGATTTGTTGATAATGTCCTGACTTTCAGTGGTGGTAAATGGCAAAAAGTCTGTGCCATTTAATAGCTGCCTCAGATCTTATCAATTATACAGATGCCCCCATACCTGACTTTATAGATAGAAACTGTAAAGTGGCTCACTGCCATGACCTGTTGGCCTGTATCCAATCTACATATGTTTTAATTTCTGGAAAAGTGTAAGTAAAAGGAATAGGAGAAACATTGTGTAATTTATGGAAGATGTAATCTGACCAGCTGCATCACGAGGTATAGCAGAAGACAGAGAGTTATTGTGTCACCTCAACCCTCCCTGTTTTGACTCCCAGCTAACATTTCAGAGCCATGGTATTCTGACACTGGAGTTCGAGTCCTACCACAGATGCATGTCCAGGTAAGTAGACCTATTGGTGCTATTGGTCTTTTTGTACTTGTAGTAGTCATTTTAATATCTGTTTTGGTTTCTACCATGACAACTGCTGCAGCCTTGTCCCAAGACATTCAAAATGCTCATTTTCTTAATAATTTAGCTTAAAATACTTCCAAAATCTTACACAGTCAGTTAAATATTCATGAAAAGATTGAGACTAAATTAAATGCTTTGGAGCTACTGTCATAAATATAGGAAATGAACTTGCAGCACTCAGATTTAAACAAAGACTTCAATGCCATACTGTCTACAAATTTGTTTGTATTACAGAAGCCAAATATAATGCTTCCCAATGGGTTTGGGAAAAGGTTAAGAATCATTTAATGGGCATTTGGCGCGGAAATAATAATAGTCTTGACCTTATAGTGTTACATCATCACATTCAGGATATTCAGGAAAGAAGGAACAATCTCGTAGATCCTGTGTATCTGACTAAACAAATACTTCTTGGTTTAAATGGTTTTGATCCTGGAAATACGTTAAAACATTTCATATGGTACATTTTTGGAATCATATGTGTGCTACTAATTCTCTTTGTGTTATGATAATAGGTTGATGATAATAGGTTGCTGTATCCTCAGACATCTGGGAACTTCAAATAACAGCCTATCACTTGTGCTTAAAGAATAAAAAAAGGGGAGATGTCGGGAGTGGTGAATGAATCATCTCTTTGAACTGTCCTGGACAGCAGTGACGCCTTCCTTGGGAATTTCTGGTACAAAGGTGCTGAAAAAACTGCCCATTTGAGGTGGCCTCTGTTAAGAGGAAAAACTTGTGCCTGTCAGGGAATTTATTGGTACAATAGCCTTGAGTTCATATGCCAGCTGCCTGGAGGTAGAAGAGATAGGGGCACTAGAGATAAGCTTTAATTGGGTTGTTCTGCTTATAAACTTCTTTTTTGTTTATCTTGAAGAAGTTTTCTCACAATAAATCCTCTTGATGTTTATAACTATATAATAAACATGGGGAGCCTGTTCGTGGTCAATCTCTCTCCCATCAGGAGTTTGGTTGGTCCACCAGGTCCCACTTTCTCTATATTTTGTGTTTGTCTCATTTCCAATTCTCTCACTGTCTATTTGGGAAACTATAAACACCATGTGGGCCGCAGCAACACACCAAATTCCTGCCTACCTGGGTCATTAATTGCAGTCAAATAGATAGTTTTATAATCTTATTGGTCAACAATATGGGTACATATATTTAAATATTGTAAAAATGTCCTATAAAAGACATAAATAAGGGGAAGAGCTGGAGAAGAAAATGAGATCCTACTTTATATACGACAATCAGGAAAGATCTATTTGAGGATGCAGTATTTAAATCGAAATCCTTCATTTATAAAAGGATCTGGTCACAAAGCCACAGCAAGGAACCACATTTCTAATAAAAGAAGCAGCACAAGGGCTTGTGCTGAGGAAGAATCTGATATACTAGGAAAACCAAAAGAACCACGTGACTGAAGAGAAAAAGCGGGTGGGGAATAGTGTTTTATAAACCTGAATTCGATGTTCTAATATTTCAAAACCAGGGTTGTATCAAAATCACCTTTGATACATGATTATAACATCTCAGAGTAGCAGCAATAGCATCAACCACACAGTAACAACCATTCCCCACCTCGGACATTCTGGTAAAACTTTGAGGCAGAGAAGATGTAGGGAAGAAACTTGGAGATTTCTTGCCACTATATATAAGAGACTCTGATAAATAAATGAAGGAGTCATCTATGTGAGTTCATTATGAAAAGTCTACAGTTAGGGTAAATTACAGCCTGTGGGAAGAGAAAGAATCCACAAGCCAAATCATTATCTGTCAATGTTTTAGTTGAAATTCCTATCTTAAGTTTTATGTCCAGTTATGGGATATGCACTTTAAAATAAATGAAAAAAATTTAATGAATAATAAAACAACTAAACACAAAGGGTGAATATTTGAATACTATCTGCCCTGGCAGATACTGATAGTAGAATTATTTTCTTCATAGTTCAAAAACTAGGGATTTGTTCCTACTGTCACTGACATTTGGATACCAAAATGTGTCTTTCTTGTGTTACTTTTTTCATTTAGTTACTCTAAGAGTAATTATTATTTTCATTTATATATTTTTTATTTAGTAACTCTAATAGTAATTATTATTTTCTTATGCTCAGTTCTCTTGGGGTCCAAAATTTGTCTCCATGTTGAAGCTTGTCAAAAATCTGTGATTTTTAAATTCTCACAAGAACCCCCCACCATTGTTTCTCTTCTCTTTTGCCTTCTACCACAGCCTCCCTTCCATTTAAGAATTCTGGACATGGTAGCAACCTGGAGACAATGCAACACCCCAGAAATATCTTACACATTGTTTAAAAAATATAAAGCAGCCAAGTTCAGTGGCGCATATCTGTAATCCCAGCAGCTCAGGGGGCTGAGACAGGAGAATGACAAGTTCAAAGGCAGCCTTAGCAATGGCGAGGCACTAAGCAACTCAGTGAGAGTCTTTAAAAAAAATACAAAATAGGGCTGAGGATGTGGCTCTGTGGTCCAGCACCCCAAGTATTCAATCCTGGTACACAAAATAATATATATATATATATGTATAAATATAATATAATAAAATATAAATAATATATATATATATAAACAAATGTGGGGTGGGGGATAGTGTTTTATAAACCTGAATTTGATGTTCAAATACTTCAAAACCAGGGTTGTATCAAAATCACCTTTGATACATGATTATAACATCTCAGACTAGCAGCAGTAGCATCAACCACACAGTAACAACCATTCCCCACCCATATATAATATATATAAATAAATATTTATATATATGGCATGCATATATTATTTATTTATATATATGGCAATGTTCTAGCAGATACCCATTTTTACAAGGCTTGGTAAAATACCTTAAAACCGCTAAGGATCTTTTGAATAAATATTCCGGCATGCCTATGTTCAGTAGTCATTCTGATGTGCAGTTTTCTGGGAATGCAAAACCAGCAGGATTAACCAGTACCTTTAGGGATCATCACCTTCACTTTTCATGGAGGTACACATGTTCTGCAGAAATGCTGCAGTGCATGTGAGACTGCCACCTGTTTACTATGTGAATAGAAGGTTAATATCATGTGGCTTAAGTGCACTGAGCTCCTGATTTCAAATACTCTTCCTCAAGAAAAATGTATAAGGATGCTTATGTCAAGCTTTCTTCCTGGCATCTTATTGATCTAGTAGGATTTTTGCAGTTTGTCACTTCTATTTCAATATGGATGCCAAATATCACATCCCTAGAATATATGTGTTAAAAATTTAAAACCTACACTCATAATATTTGAGTCTCATTGAAGCATAATAAAAAGATAATAGATGTACAACATAAAGAATTTGGTTTACATAGAAAAGATGAAAACAATTTATCATACTATCACTGAAGAAAAACCATAGCTAATCATTTTGCCTATAACTTAGTAGTCTTTCTGTAGGCACATTCATTTGTATAATACTTTAGTCAGTCAAATTATATTGCATTAAGCATTAATGAAGTATGCTCAGAATATACTCAATAGAATGTAGTATATTTATCAAACTAGTTATGTGCTTCTGCATATCCACAAAAGTAAATATTTAATCATTTATTTCATACTTAATTCCTACCTCTCAGACATTGTACAAAAATATTCTTGCTCTAGGTCTCATTCAATGTTAAATATGAAGACTTAAATTATTTCCTTGAAGTATTGTTATCAGCATTTATAATAAGAAAATATAATCGGCAAATGAGTCAACTCTGTTATTTGTAGAATATTGAAAGTAATAGTACATATCAGCTAGGCCCATTGGTGCATGCCTGTAACCTCAGCAGCTTGGTTGTTTGAGGCAGGAGGATCACGAGTTTAAAGCCAACCTCAGCAACTTAATGAGGTCCTAAGCAACTCAATGAGAACCTTTCTCAAAATAAAATATAAAAAAGGACTCGGGAATCTGGTTCAGTATTTAAGTGCCCCTAAGTTCAATTCTTGGTATCAAAAAAAAAAAAAAAAAAAAAAGGTAGTGTTTCATATCATATTTTTTTGTTATTAAGATGAGAATGCATATGAAAATAATTTCATAGTTGTTGGCATGTGGTAAGTGCTAAATAAAAGTTATTTATTCTATGGCTGATACTAATATTATCAGCATATATATTTTATGCACATTATTAGAACCTATGAATAAATTCTTAGTATCACTTGAACAAAAGGAAGAACAATTTTAAAAGCATATTCTATAAGTTACTAAATGGCCATGCTGTGGTAATTTCTAGCATTTAAAAGAAAAACCCAACACTTATTATACTTTTAATGAAGCCGGTCTTTCTAGAGGCTCCCATGCAAACATGTTGCAAGAAAACTTACTTATTTTCCTTTTAAATTTTTTTGTCTAGAGTGTTCCTCTCACAGGACACATGGAAAAAATTCCAAAAACAGAAAGTGATGAGACAATGGAAATAATAAATAAATAAATAAATAATAAAGAGATAAGAAATTAACAAATAAATAATAATAGGTGATCTCTAATTTTAGGTGTATGATAGAGTATATGGAAAATCTCAGAGCATCAATTATAACACAAAGTACACAAACAATTCAGTCCAGTTTAGTATACAATAATCAATGGCCTTCATATACACGGAAAATCAAGTAGAGAACATAAGATCAAGAAAACTATAGCATCAGAGAAAATTCAATACTTTTTAATAAGAAATAAGCACACAATTATAAGAAAACATTTTTAAATTATATGAAAAATAGCTTTTCTTTTGTCTAATCATTTCCCTCCTAGTTTTCTATCTAGAGACTAGAACAGAGGTAAAGCCATTTTTATCTATAAAAATTTTTATTTTAATACATACCAAAACTAGTATCTGTTTTTCAATAAAACTCTAATTTGAAAGAGAATTTTGTCTTCACAACTCTGTGGCTAGGATAATTTACTGGGAGTTTTTCAGGTTTTTTTTTTTGTTGTTGTTGTTTTGTTTTGTTTTTGTTTAAAGCAATTGATATTCATGGGGTAATGTTTTACCCTTGAAGCTTAAAACTAAAAAATTTAAAGTATTGAAACTTGACATGAGGTTTCCATTGATATTCTTTAAAGAATGAATGCATACATGTATTCTTAAATATTTTAATATATCTAACTTATATTTAATATTAGGAAAAATGTAGTTTGAAATGTCCTAGTGTTCCAAAATACACTAAGTATAAATGGACCCTAGAATAGTCCATAAAAGACCTGCAAATAACTTTAAGACTTCAAATATAATGTCTGAACAAAAGTTGTCTAAATGAAGTCTGAATAGCTAATTCTATCATCCTTATCTAAACTTTACCAAAAGCTGTAGGTCCAAAGAGGAGGATGCAAGGTTTTGTGCTATTTTTTATTTTAATATGTCATTTGAGATTAGCGTTTTTTAAGAAGCACCCCAACATTTCTCCCACAAGATATGGGTTTGCAGAAAACAAATGCTTATTATGTCCAAGGAATTAAAAGATTGAGAAATATGACAGAAAAATGAACACTACAATAGATTTATTATTACTTTTGTTTAACTCAGATTCAAACACCAAGTTCAGCATTTGGTAAGCTCTCATGAATTTTGACAAGATTTCTTCATATCCAGTAAGTTGTCTGGAAGAAAATAGCTCTATTGTCCTTGTAACTATCATAATGTTGCTTCAAGATACAAACTTGGGAGAGTACTTATTACCAGAACACTTCAATTCATTCCAAAATTCCTCCAGAATTTTCTAGACTGTGTATTACTATGAGATTTTCCTTTATGTAAAGCAAAAAAAAAAAAAAAAAAAAAAAAAAAAGCTTTCTGTCAATTGTATAAAAGATATGGAAGTTACTTGTAAAAATACTTTATATTCCTTCGGTCTATCACTAATCTATCCAGTAAGAATAAAATCAACTCAGGTAATAAAGTGAGTTCATATACTTATAAATCATAAAATTTTTCAGTTGAACAATTTGAGGTACATTTTTAAAAGCCATTCACAACTATAACATAATATAGGTTAATTTTGACAAAAAGGGTTTGCTACACTTATACGATATACTTTAAAGGTGAAAAAGCAACACAACAATGCTTGTCATCAAAGGTGTTATTCAAAGCAGTGCCCAGTTACGGAAAAGTTCCATGAAAGTTCTCCAGACTTCCTTTGTTAGTCATCCATTTATCAGGATGGTTAATGCCAGTTTTTTGGTGCTAGGTAACTTAAAATTCTTTTAAAGTTAGGTTTATTTATCTTCCCAGGAGGAAGCAGCACAAATGATGAAAAGGATCTTTATTTGTACTTCTACTTTTTGGTACCAATCCCACAAAGGTTGATCCAAAAGTCAAACAGATGGAGAAGTGAAGTATTAAATACATTGATAAAATCTGAAATTTAATATTTGATAAGTTATAAAATATATAATACAGCTTATGTGACACACAGGAAAGAAACAAGATTGGAACTTTAAGCTTCAACAAAAATAAAGTACACATTAAAACACACACATGGATCAAATGGTGGTTCCACTCCAGGTTTTCTGAGGAATCTCCATACTGCTTTCCACATTGAATGCACCACTGTGCATTCCCACCAGCAATGTTTGAGTGTACCTTTTCCCCCACATCCTCACCAACATTTATTGTTGCTTATATTCTTGATAATTGCCATTCTGGCTGAAGTGAGATGAAATCTTAGAGTAGTATTGATTTGTATTTATCTAGTTGCTAGTGATGTTGAACATTTTTTCATATATTTGTTGATCTGTGAAATATCTGTTCAGTTCTTTAACCATTTATTGATTGGGTTATTTGGTTTTTTTGTGTTAAGTTTTTTGAGTTCTTTATATATCCTAGAGATTAATGCTTTATCTGAAGTGTATGTGGTAAAGATTTTCTCCTAATTTATGGGCTCTCTCTTTACATTATTGTTTATTTTGCTGAGAAGTTTTTAGTTTGAATCCAGCCCATTTATAGATTCTTGATTTAACTTCTTGCATTTTAGGGGTCTTGTTAAGAGGCCAAATGTTTTCTCTGATATGTGAATGCTAATTCACAATGGGGAGGGGGGCACTAGGGAGGAATAGAGTTACTCAATATTAGGTAGAGAGGAGTGAAGGGAGGGGAAAGAGTATGGGGGTAGGAAGGATAGTAGAATGAAACAGACATTATTACCTCATGTACATATATAACTGCATGACTGATGTGATCCTACAATATGCACAATCAGCAAAATGTGAAATTACAGTCCATTTAAGTATGATTTAACTAAAAGTATAAATGCATTCTACTGTCATGTACAACTAATTAGAATAAATTTTAAAAATAATAAAAAAGCACACACATAAACTTGGTCTCTGAATGCTTATATTGCTACTATGATCTGAATGTTTGTGTCCCCCCAGCCCCCCAAATTGATTTGATGAAATCCTTTGGATTATTACATCAGAATTGGTATTTGAGTATACAGACTGACTGGTAATTGGCAAATAGTCTGTTGCAGGGAAGTATCTTAAAATCCCCTATGATTTCTGCTGTGATCATCATTTGACTCCTAAACCAAAAATTCTTGATACTGGAGTAGAAATAACTCAGAGATGTACAAGAATACTAAGGCTAAAAAGATTCCTTAGAAAGTTCTGAGGCTGTCCAGGAAAAGGCTAGAAATTGGAGTTGGAGGGAATTCTTAAAAGCCATTGGATTTCCATTGGAACCCCATAAACACGTGCAAAAGCCCAGACGTGCTTTAGATACAAGGAACGTGTTCTTGGATTAAGGGTTATGCTCTAGGCTTAAGGGGAAAAATAGAACAAGAAAGAGCTTAAAACCAATCCAGCAGCAAGATCAACTTCACAGCTGGATTAAAAAACATAAAGAAGCCAACATTTTTCAGAGAAAGATGAGTCCTTTGCCTCAATAATACTACGTCTCCATAAGTGATACACAATAGGGAAATTAAAAAAAAAATTTACCCCAAATACAGAGAAACATCAGGCAATAAAAATAGATAGGCCTGCAAACTGAATATTTAAATTAGGAACAAAGGATCTCATAATAATGGTGACAGATACATCGAAGATTCTACAGAAAATGATAAGCCTCAAAGGTGAACATAAGGAATTTAAAGAAAGATGTAAATTCAAACATTAACTAAATTAAATTCCCAAACTAAGAACTATTGAATATCTGTATTTAAGAAATTCTATTGGCATTAAGAGCAGTTTGGACACAAAATTAAAAAGCATCCATGAAATTTAATCTTCTTAAATTGAAGAGTGATAAATTAAAATTATCCAAACCGAAAGATAAAGGGAAAAAAATATACTGACACTGACAAAAAAAAAATGAGTTTCAGTGATATAACACACTGGCTGTTGCCTAGAGGGCAGGAAGTGTATGAGTTCATTTCTCATCTGAAGGAAAGGAAGCAGGAGAAGAGATAATGACATCTTTAAAGCGCCAAGAGGATAAAAACAAAACAAACAAGTAAAATGGTACATCTAGAATTCTATATCCAGAGAAAATAGCTTCTGATGGTGAAGGAAGGTAACTGCTGTTCCATAATAAGGCAAAGTGGAAAGCAAATGAACCCTCCCTCATTGGAGACCTAGCAGACATGTATGAAACAATATTCTCTAGACATTGCATAACAGGGGGAGCTGAATTGTCATCTGTGAGAGAGGGAAGATAAACTATGTGAGCTTCCAGAGTTTACTACGGGTAGGCAGTTTCTAGGACACAGTGCAGGAAGAAAAAAATAGAACTCAGTGATTTTGCAGAGGTTCGAAGAAAGACTGGAAGCTGGACAAGCCCTGGTGGCCACAATTTGCAAGGTGTGAACCCAGAGGCAGGAAGAATAACCTAATGATCTGGGACTGACCCCTTTCAGACTTTGACTGAGTCCTAGTATGTGTGTAAGTGAAAGAGAACAACTTAAGACCCAGAAAATAATTCACAGTAAATAGCGATATTAATAATTATTATTTATATTGTAAAGCTAGAATATTTTACAAAAGTTTCAGTCTATAATGTCTTGCAAAAAAAGACAAAACCAAATAAAATATCAAAATGGAAAAACTAGTCATTTTCATCATGAAGAAAAAAGCATAAATTAACTTGTTTTATTTGAGGTCTTAATGTGTGTCAGGTACTATACATTTGCTCCTGATGTGAACTTCTGAACAAAATATAGAAAAGGAATAATGAGACACTATAAAGAGCATTATTTATACAATTATGTAGAAAAGCAGTATTATACAGATAAATATATTGGAGAAAACCTAGAAAAATGCCTAGGTCTAATATTTAAATCAAACTAATTTTATTTGAATTAAGTCATCTTTTCTTCAATATCTCTTTCATAAGCTAAAGCTCTCTTTGTAACTTTTAGGAATGCTTCAGAACATGCTCTCTTGCAAGTTCATAGCAATGCTTCTTATTTTAAGGTTTGCACCCATAGTCAGGAACACTGACTTCTGTCAAGGATGGCATAGCCCTGATCTTTAAAGCTCAGCAGCTATCCAGTTCTTGACTGATTTCCTCAGACTTTGCTATAATGCCTTGAAATGAACAGACTGGAGAAAATGTTTTCACTAACTAATGTGTTCTACCATAATTTCAAATACATTTCTTTTGCCAACTTACAATATGACCCCATTGTCAGTGATTTAAAAAAAAATCAAATGCTAAATTTTCAGTCCATGTCTCTGCAAAATTCCTGAGCAGGTACTCCAGTATTTTCGCCTTATAGAATTGTGTATGCACAATATCTTGGAATATTTAAAAACAAACAAAATACATTAATCTAAGTTTATTTTCAGAATGGTTGCAAACTATTCCAAATACTGTTTAGGTCTAATAGTATGCATCCTAACATATGGTATTGTTCCTCAAATACCAAGTACAAAAAAAGGTTTTGGTGAAGCTTAATTGCCCAGTTAAGTGATTTAAAATATAAGTGGGTTTGATATGATGTTCATTTTAAATGCAGAGTTATTGCTGCAATGATAAATAGTTATACCATATAGTTTTGAATTTTTCCTTCTGAAATGATTGCTTCTTTGAAGTTGCACTAGGTTGAATGTTTGTTTTCAAAACTGTTTCCTGACAGAAGATTAAAGATATCTTTCTTTGTTGTGTTTTTCATGCTGGACTGCAATTTTTCTCTTGTTGCATTTATTTTTAAAGAAAACATGAAGCTGAACTATTATGTTACTTCAAAAAAAATGGGTTAGGTAATACTATAAACTCATAGATTTTTTTCTAAGGACATATGTTATTAGTATCTATATCTAGTTAAATGATAAATATAATAATTATATAGCCTAGCTGAACACTTACTCAAACCCTAACTCTGCTTATTCTTAACAGGATGTTTAAGGGTTGAGAGCCGTCAGTGACCAGATCAGTTGAAAACAGCTCAATCTAAGAAGTCCTCCTAACTGGTCTCTAACTGATCCAGAACCCCATTATAATCCCATCTGCATGAAAGACACAGCCACCACACAATGACAGTGACAATACCATTGCTCTGGCCAAAAAAGAGTTGTAGAAGAAACAAAAGGATGTGATATTGGAATTACTGAAAATTTTCACCTATCCAAGAAAAGACATGTATATCACCTGCCTCTAATACGTTAACCATGACCCTCAATTCTTATATTTATGCCTTCCCCACCCCTAATGGCTAATTGACTTGCGATCTAGATTCTCACTTCTCCATTCTTTGGTCACAGAATAAACTTATGTGGTTGGTGCTCAGCCCTGGTGGGTTTTGGCTTCATGACATAGAATGGAAAAAGATAACCATTTTTGTGTGTCCCTCTCTTAAGAGAAGAGCCATAAAATTTTGGGTAACAGGATCAGTCCATTAGCAAAGCTAGAGTATATCTTCACCACTCTACAAAGGCAAATTGTGTGTGTGTGTGTGTGTGTGTGTGTGTGTGTGTGTACATATGTGTATATCACACATATTTTATGACTCCATTGACTTAGGTATATTTGAAAAATTGTAAATATTTTATATGTGGAATATTGATTTGACAGATGGCATCTGAGCTTGTTTTATCGTTCATATGTGCAAGTACCAATTAATAAGTATACACAGACACATACATACATTAGTGAATTCTCTCCATCACATATGCACAAAGAAGTTCTCTTACTTTACTTCAAAAATCATAAATTCATTTTTAAAACATAGTTTATTAAAAGCCAGATTTATATAATTAATAATAAGGTCTTTTTGCTGGGCATTGGCGGTGCATGCCTGTTATCCCAGTGATTTGGAAGGCTGAGGCAGGAGGATCACAATTTCAAAGCCAGCCTCATCAATTTAGCGAGGTCCTAGGCAACTTAATGAGACCCTGTCTCAAAATAAAGTATTTAAAAATGGATAGGGATGTGACTCAGTGGTTAAGCTTTCCTGGGTTCCATCCCCAGCACCAAAACTAGAAAATAAAAGAAAAATAAAGTCCTTTCAAAATCAAATCTAGATTTTATTTTAATGAGGCACAGTTCCTTTGAAAGAGACACAATATTGTCAGACAAATTTGAAAACCTTGGTGAAATGTGTCACTTCCTAGGACAACATGAAGCACCAAATTTGACTAAACTGAGGGTTGAAGGTCTTTCAGGAGAACATGAAAACTCTATTTTCAGCTGTTCATTTCCCTTCTCCAATTGAACTCCAGATAAAACAGACACAATGACAAAATTAAAGCAAACAAGCAAGCAAAGTTGAGTGACATCTGAAATAAATTGTTGTGGCAGAAAACCTCCCTGAAAACATGTTTGGGGAAGCCCAAATCACTCACAAGACAGTGTGAACACAGGGTTAAATCAATGAAGCAGGAGTGATGGAAGAAAATGATGATTCCTACAAACACGAATTTCAGAAATAGCACACGTGGTCTCCCTTGTAGAAAGATCAGGACACTAGATTTTTTTTTAATTTTATTTTTTACAGACTGCATTTTGATTCATTGTACACAAATGGGGTACATCATTTCATTTCTATGGTTGTGCACAATGTAGATTCATACCATTCCTGTAATCGTATGTGTACATAGGGTCCTGAGGTCGGAAAAAAAAAAAAGATTAGCACTCTACTCTGAATGTGGTAAAGGGTTCTGCAACAGAGCTGTGCTGCTGAGTCACAAAGCAGACAAATATTCTCAGACTCTGAACTAAGCATGGCTGCCAAGGCGCAAGGACACCACCCAAGAGCACACCGCACAGAGAGAGGCTAAGGATCTCAGGAAGGCCAAGGAATTCTGAAGTGGGATTGACTTGAAGAAATCTCCAGTAAACATCTTCTGACTGTTCAGAGGAGAAGCTGAGATAACATGGCAGTAGGAGGATGAGGTAGTATGGAGGGAAGATTCCAGAGATCTTGGAAAGTACCAAAGAAATACAGCTTGAAAGTGAGAGCTTCTCCATGGAAGATAGCTCCTCAGTCCACTTGTGCTTTGGTTGTCTGCAACCCAGGCATGTCACACATGTGTTAAAAATAATAAAAATTCATGTGAGTAAGAAGGAGCCCTGGGATCTGCACCTAGGCGTTTGAAGACATGTCTGTGATGGACTGCATTTCTTTCTCCTGCTGTACTGTATCTTTACTTTTCTTAAAACTTTATGATAGAATTGTCTATGGATATTTGTAAGTTCCCTAGAGTCTGATGAATTCTTTTAATTATGTGCCCTTCATTATTGCTATATAAACTTTCAAGAAAGATATGTTTGCACAGATTGCTAGGGTTTCACTGGGTTTAGGATCAGATGGTGTGGATTAGACTGTGCCTGCTAATAGCTATGTTATGCTTGCTAATATACTGCTTGTTAATCTACTGATGACTACCACATCTGTATCTAATACCCAAGTCACTCTTTTGTGGTAATATAAGTTGCCTAACACCTGCACTTGGATGTCCCAGATCAATCTCATATTCAATATGTCTGCAACTGAACTTGTAAGACCTTTCCCTTGATTATAGACTCTTTTGACTTTCTGTTCCTAGAGTGTTCCCTGAAATTAGGATAGAAAAAGACTCAGGTATAGACCTTAATTTTACCTAGAGATTCAACCACTTTTCAATCTCCCATTCCCTCTCCAGGTCCAGGCATCTGCTCATTTTAGGTCCTCCAATTCGGAAGAACTGATTGCTTTGTCTGCCTAGACTATTGTTAAGTTTGATTACTTCCAAGAAAGTTCAGGCCATTTTTTACATGGAGTGGTCTGGTAGCTTTTCCTCTGTGACCCACAAACACTACAGCCGTGATTACCATCCAATTCAGACAAAAGAGCATGATTACTTATAAATCATTCACAACGTGGAATCTGTCCACACCTCTCTGGTCCACATCTCCTCCGAGAAAGAAACAAGTTTAATCTCCAATGCAGCATCTCTTTGCTTTAAGGAAACATGGCTCTAGAGTCAGGCTCATTGCTCCATTACACTATCTAGTGGTGTGATCTCCAACAACTAACATCATGTTTAAAGAGCTATTTCTCCTTTGTAAAGGTGAATTAAATGATAAACAACACCTCATACCCTATGGTGATGATTAAATTATTTTCTGAAACTAGATATAGTAATTTAATAATACATTGTATGTAAGTTTATGGTAATTGTTATTAGCCTAAGAATATTCATTCTAACTCCAGTGGACTGTTTATTTCCAAACAATTCTGATACTGAATTCTATACTCCAAATTCTACTTAAATGTTTAGGAAAAACTTTACAGAGATATTTTTATTCATCTGATTGTTCTCCCCTTATTGGCTAGTTAGCAGGATGAATTAACAAATTTTGAGTAGTATAGATAATCTTTCAAAGAGTAAGATTAAAGATACTAAAATATCAAAGGTGAAATTACAAATCATTTGCTTTTTAAATTTATTGACTTTTTAACTCTATATTTTGAAAGGGAGAAAGATTAAAAGTTGATGATTATAAAAAAAAAAAAAAAACTCCCTTATTTGCTGTCCTCAAAGGCTAATATCTTATAAAATCAAGTTGCAGGCAATTGGCATTGACACAAGAGTAGCAACTAATCTGAAGATGACCAGTTCTGCTAACTGGTGCTTTTTTCAGGTGTAAGTTCCATATTGCATTTAGTTTCACAGCTCCGGACTCCTCCAATCAGGAAGGGGTTTGTCTTTCATTATCTGGACATGTTTGAATCGTACTGTTCATTTATTTTGTAGATGTTCCTGGCTATTTTTTTTTTCCCATGAATAAAATAAGGTTCTGCAGTTTATACAAAACACCACATGTGTGACATTGTGTTTTTCTCCATGCATAAGATCAGGCAGTGCATTACACTAATATGTCCTGTCATCGTGACAGTAACATTAACCACTTGGTTAAGATAGAATCAAATAGGTTTCTCCAGTATGATATTTTTCTTTGTAATTAATAAGTATTTTGTTGGATGGTTCCAGTCTATGCAATTAACCTATTTGTTATATTTGTGTTCATTAATTTTTGATAATTTTCATTAATTCATTGATTGTTTGATAATTTATAATTGAGAATTTTTACTGGCAACACAACACTTTACTGTGGTGTTTACTAGATGTCAATTTTACATTTACGTCCATCCTCCTCCATTTATTGACTGGAATTCTGTAAGGAAGAGCTTTCCTTCACTCCCATTTATTTATTTATTCAATTATTTCTTCATCGACAAAGATTCATATTTATTTATTTATCCTAGGATTATAATCCATTGTTATTATTGTTACTCAATTTTTTTTTAAGATTTGGTCATTGAAACATCTTTAAACCAGTTCCTGTATATCACAACTCGCGTGATGTTTACTCAGTTTTGTGAGTCAGATTAGAAATATTAAAGGTATGAGAAATTTATGAAATAAAGACAAGACATGGAAGCAAGTAAAAGGGAGGCATGATGGCATGATCCAGCGCTGGTGAAGACTAGATCTAAAAACAAAATGGTGCCCGGGAACTTTATTTATACTGGTAGGAACACCAATGGAATTCAGATTCAGTGTGAAGAGCTTCCTGAGGAAAACAGGATGAAGATGACAAAAACAAGTTGGTTGGGGCTTAGCAGGCTACGCTCACCTCTTCTACTTCTGGGTTGCTGCACTTGAACCTAGAGCTGGGCTGTCCGAGCCAATGGACAGGGTGTCAGCACAACCTGAGAGTCTTCAATGGGTGGAATTTCATGGAGAGTTCTCAGAAGAGCAATACCCTTACATTAAGATGGCTGAAACAAACTCATAATTCATTCATGACCCACGACCCTGTACAATTTTGACATGCTACCCATCATGTATTGAGCATTCTATGTTAATAAGTGTGAAGTATTTTATGCACACTCTTCACAGTTCTACTTTTCCTTTTATGAATTACACATTCATATTACTAATATTATCTGCCATAAGTCAAGACAATTCCTGGAAATTATAGACTTTTTAGGGAATTTCAGATTTAAATGATTATTGGGCCATCCTGGATCATTAATTCCAAAATTTCATCGATTCTATAATTTCAAATAATTCTGTCAATTCTTTTATTCTGTTCATTTATCTCTTCTTCTAAGCACTATCTTTATGGTTGGTAGATAAGAATAGATACAAATATAGTTTTTATTTAATATCCAAAATGTAACTGGAAAAAATAGTCATTTCATAAACTGTAACTTAATTTGGCTTCCTTGGTCTTATATTCCAAATTTATGCAACCTAAGTAATATTTTTCTTCATAAAATTTTCCTCTAATGCATAATTATAATTTTAAAAACATTAGATATTTATGACTATATTTTTCTTTCATAAACTAAAAAAATTTGGTCAAGAAAACAATTTTTATAAAATGCCTGTATAACATTTATATGTTAAAGGCATTATAAAGTATAAAATGATTAATATGAAGAAAATTACTCTGAGTAAACATATAAAGATGTAACAAATCTATGTAGCTTAATTTCTAACAATATTTATATTTTTAAGAATATATAAAGATCTAACCTATTATATTATTTTGTCCTACTTTGCCTCAAACTCTTTGTTTTTTCAAAGCAATTCAAGTGTTTTGGTGATCCTTTCTATATCCTGTGTTGACCACCGTGGTAGAAGGATGAAAGCAATAAATATGACTCCTAAGTGGATATTAAATATTTTCTATTCTTTGATGTTTAGTTTTCTTTCTATTAGTATATTATTTTGACTTGGCATATATGTTCCACATTCATTTTAACTTTTTTTTTCATTACAAACTTAACAGGACATGTAAACATAGTTTATATTTCAGATTTTGAACTTCTATAGTCCTTGATTTATAACAAAAAATTATAAAATATTGTAAAGAAATATTTATAATGAAAACAAAAATAGTTTACTACATTTTAAATAAAAGATAATAATTATCAACTGAACACAGTAAAGAACAATAAATAGAAAATAAGTTATTGAGCATATTACACTCTGTGAGATCTCAATTCTTTCCATTATATGCTAGCAATAGGGAAAGGTTTGCAATTCAAGTGTACCTCCTTCAATTTCCATTTCCAAGTAAACTTTGTCACATTTTATATACTCATCCTCTTTCTCATCAAGATTTAACAACTTTTCTAACCCAATGTTTCCGACCATGTTTTTCAGAGACTTTTAATATTATAAGATAGTGTTTGGATATCTTTTTTAAATGTGATTTTAATTTCTTTTCTTTTCACTTCAATAGACTATTTTTTAAGCAATTTAAATTCACCGGAAGAATGAGCAGAAGATGCAGAGATTTCCCATATGCACTAATTCCTTCACATACATAGTCTCCCTCTTTATCAACATCCTCCCAGCTAGGTGGATTTATTACAATTGATGAATTTTCATGGGTACAACATTATCACCCAGAGTCCACAGCTTGTATTAGGGTTAATTCTTGTTGTGCACTCTAAGAGTATGGACAAATTTACAATGGCACACATGCATCATTCTATCATAAGGAGTAGTTCCCTTACCCTAAAACTTCTCTGCTTTCTGCCTGCTTCATTCCCCCAACCCCTGGCAACCACTAATCAATTTACAGCCTCTATTATTTTGCCTTTCCCAGAATATCAAATAACTGGATTCATTTAGTAGGTAATCTCTTCAGATTAGCTACTTTCACTTCTTATCATACATTGAAGTTTCCCTGCATGTTGCTTTCTAGCTTGAGAGCTCATTTCTTTTTAGTGCTGAACCACACAGCATCATCTGGTGGTACCAATGTATTTATCCTTTCACCTACAAAAGTATATCATCGTTGTTTCCAGGATTTGGCAGTTACAAAGAAAGTGCCTGTCAATGTCCACATGCAGTTTCTATGTGGACATAAGTTTTCAATTCCTCTGGGTAACTACCAGGGTACATAACTTCACTGTTTGTGTGGGAAGAGTATGTTAAGTTGGGTAAGAAACCACCAAATGCCTTCCAAAGTGACTGTACCATTTTTCATTTCCACCACAATGAATGAGAGTTCTTGTTCCACAACCTCACCAGCACTGGGTATTGTCAGTGTCCAGGTGTTTTTGGTCATTCTCAAAGGTATACAGTCATATCTCAGTGTTGTTTTAATTTGCATTCCCCTAAAGATAGATAATATGGGGCATCACTGAACATACTACTACCATCTATCTATCTTCTTTAGTAAATTGTCCATTAAGGTTTTGACCCATTTATAAGAATATCATTTTTGAATTAATAAAGGGTAACAACTTATTTAAATAATTTTAAAAAATAATTTATTTTTAAATACCTATTTTTCCAATAATTATATTTACAGAAGAAAAAGTATTTTGCAAAAGTCTATACTTAATCTAAGTTTTCAGCAAATTAAGCAAAATCATAGCACTCATACCACATAAGTTAGCTCAGAAATTTCAAAAATTTCAAGTTGGAAGTCATTTTCAGAACCTGTAGTATTTGCTCATGTAATCTTCATGAAGTTAATTTTTTTAAAAAATGTAATATAAAGCAATTTCAGATAAAGATATGATTGTGGAGTTAAACTGGAAGGTGAGATCTACCTAATATCTCAAAGGCCTACATGAAGAGCTTTCAAAAGGAAAATTACTTCTTAACCATAATTGAACAAAATTAGAGAAATAAAATAATTTGATGAAAGTGAAGCACTATACATATAATAATTAGATAGTCAAAATTTGAAATTGTTGTCATTTCCCCCAGTTTTCAAAAATTTCATTCACTCATTTTAAAGTATATGTGAATACCTGTTTCATAACAGATGATATAGGAGGAAATATTATACCAAATAAAATATGATAATTGTCAATAAGTGCCTTAGTTTATTTATTAAAGGAGTGAGATAGTACAGTGATAAAGTGTTCAGAGCCTTCAGTGATTTCAGTCAGACTCAAAGCTTTTTCTACCACTTAGCTGTAAAATGTTTAATATATTTTTAAATTTTCTACCTCCTTTTTTACCTTATATATAAAACTAGAATAATGGAATTATCAAATTTATAAATTTGGGGGAAGACTAAAGGAAATAATATGCATTGTTTTAATAATTTGTCATTTTTTAAATGATCTGTCTCCTTTTAAACAAGTTAAGTAAGACAATATTTCTTCAATTTTTCCTTCAGTTCCCAAAATAGATATGGTTAGAATAATAATCATCAATTTGACTGAAATAAAAAGCCAAGTCAAAATTTATTTTTTGTTTTGTTTTGTTTTAATATTTCGAATCAAGTTGTCTAGACCAATGACCCCTGAGTTTCCTGGCATGGAAACTTATTGTAGGCACTGTGATCTAGGGTCCCACTGAGTACCAGATCCATGTTGGAACCTAATAAATGTTTGATTAAAGAACTAGACTGTTTTACATTTCAAACATTTATTTCTAGAACTTTGTGGTCTTTCATTTCACCTATAGGAACTCATTTCCATCCTCTTCATACTGTGATGGGCTGACAGATCCGGCTCCATGAGAATGAGAATGTTATAGGCCAGATTCTAAGGGAATTGATGAAACAGACTCCATTTTGCTCTGAGACTCCGTGTTATATAGGAAATAAGCTTCTCCCATGGGAACACCCCGCCTCTGTACCTGTCATCAGTTACTTATTGTAACATGTTTAACAATACAAAATGACAATTCTTATGTCATGAAAAATTGCTCTCTTTTGATCCCTATTGCTCCTAAACAAGGTATCATATGAACGGTGATTGTGTGGATGTTAGTAACCATTCTTTAGTTTGTACCTAGGTAAGGGTCGTTTTGACCCACTTCGCCCTCTGTTGATGATCTCAAGATGTTAGTTTGTAATTTCGAATCACAACAGACACTACTGATTGATGTGATTTTTGGTATAAGAATCCCTACAACCCTATGGTCAGGACTGTTCTCCCCATAGCCATTTTTGGGGCATTGTGTGAGACAGTCAGCCAGCTGGCTTAATAAAGACTCTTAAATTTGGATTTCTCAGTGTTTCACCCCATAACACATGCATATTGTAAGGAAAAATGCAGCTCAGCTCGGGTCCCTCGGTGGCTCCAGCTCTTAAATCCCACGAAGCTGGCGCTCCATACGCCCGGTCTGAGTTGCAGTCCAACAATAGCACCCAGAAATCCACAACAGACACATGATCTCACGCAACAGACTTTATTATGCAGAGACTAGCGCATCTGCTCTGGGGTTGAGAAGAAGGGAAAGAGAAAGATGGCATGGACACTTCTCCCAGATATTGGAATCTCCCGGACTGGAAGGAACCAATAGCGGAGGAGAATAATTGAAGCTGACTGATGAACCAATAGCTAGCTAGCTAGCATGTTCAGACTGACAAGCTAGGATGTAACGTGGGAAGCAGGAAATAGCTGTAGTGTAGGCTGGAAATTCCTGCAACGTAAGGGGCAGGCAGAGCAGCTTTCAGACTTGCAAGTTAAGTTGTGGTGCAACCGAAGGGGCAGGAGATCAGCTTTGTATTACACATATGAGGTTTGTAAACTGCAAGAATTGGCAGTAGGTCATTCATGAGTGATATTATCAAAACTCTTTAAAGGATACTCAAATATAAAGATAAATTTAACAAGAGAACCCATGCAACACATTCAGACAAAACTAAAGTATGGGGAACATTTACAGCCTATGGCATGAACATTTTAAAAGAAATGTATATATGCATTCCCTCCCCAGGTTAAAAATTCATAACTTATATGTAAATGTTAAAGATTGTATGTAAGATTCTCTGTTATTACAATTTTTTTCTACTAAAGTTGTTTGGTTTAAAGGCATCTATAAATGGTCTTCTAAGAAGAGTTTTCAATATATCTTATGCCTGAGGAAGTTTTTAGGATTGAAGAAAATAGCAGGCACAAGTTATATGCAAATAATTTATTTGCTTTATGGTGACTTCAAAATAAGAACCTTTAGCAATTTGCTCATTACAAATATGTGACTGTTATTTTACTGTTAATTTTATGTTGGACCTAAGTTGGATATGGATCTGTCTTAGTAGATAATGGTTATTTAGGAAGCTGACTCTTTAAGGTTCAGTTAGGTCCTGCATTCTAACTCGATATAGAAATTCGAACCATTTCTACTTGAACATTCTTATTGATAAATAAACCACCACTTATTTCTAGTCAAAACTAAATTATATAAAATTAAAGTCTTTTGAAGCATTTTAAAAAGTATGTTGAACTAAACGAAAAAGCTAAAACCCTGATTCTAACACAAATCAGGGCATTTTTATTACTTTAAACTATCATAATAATTAGAAGTAATGTATTTTTCTCTTTTTTATTTTAACAGGCTAGAAATGAAGTCACATCCAGACTGAGTGACTTTAAAATATGGAAAATGTGGCAATTATTTTTAATTGCTAGGTTTGGGGTAGAGCAACTAAAATAACTTCAGCTTCTTTTTTTTTTTTTTTTTTTTTCCCCAGTATTTTAATTTGGAATGAATCAAGTGATTCTATACTATGGTAATCTAAATTATATTAAGCCAATTTACAAATGGGACATTTTAAGAATCACAGATGAGGAGGAAAAAGGTCATTAAAATGAGTAAAAATAGATACGAAAGATTGTTAGTGTATAACTCTTCTGAATTGGGCACAAAGGGGTAATCATATTTTTTTAACATATGGGATATAGGAGGAGAAAAATCTTTTGTGAACACTAATCTTTCCTGGGTAAACCACATGCTGAGAATCACATTCATGTGTAGATGTTATGGTTTAAGCTCCTGTTTGCCTGATCTAAAGTGCATAGAAAGGAGAACAGGTTGGCTTATTAAAGAGACTCCATGTAAAATAATGGATGCAATTGAAGTGATTAGATAACAAAAAAAAAGATTAAGGAAGAAATTGCACATATTACACATTTCAACTTGGGAGGATTGTCAATGTTTGAGGTAAAGTAAATTAAATTAGAACCAAAAAATGAATATGAAAACAAAGTGAATTTGTAAGGAATTTGAAGAATACTTTTCTAGCAATTAAATATGGACAAATATAGTTAAAATTGAAGCATCATCAAAATTATATCTGTAAAGATTAAATTTTAGTAGAGGTGTAGAGAGGATTTATGCACTAAGGAGAATCCTAGGTTAGATATAAAGTCATAACTACCTAGTGAAAGAGACATAAATGGAGACTCAGAAAGCAAAGTGTACTTTCCCTTCTTCTGATATGGTAGAGAGACCTCTGGTTGTTTCTTTTATAGCAAGTTACGATTCATATATGTGATCCTTTGAAGTCGAATTCGAATCTGAAGTTGGAATTAAATGTTTTTATAAAATCCTTTATTTCTTATTTTCACTTTATATTCCTTTCTCAAAAATATAAAATTAAGCTTAACAACATGCCTGAGCCAAAAGCACAACTTCTCCAACCTTTATGTCTTTCTCAAATATTTTCACTTGACATAAGTTCAATATCAGAGGCAATTCCATCTGTGTTCCAGATCTTGGTGTATGGTTTAAAATGACCAGTGTAAGTAAAAATAATAATAATGACGACTTGAAGTCTCACATTGACTCTTTATATTGCATTTGAATGTTTGGTTCCAATAGAGCAAAAGTGTTAATCATTTAATATAATATTTTCCCAAAGTTCTTTTTTTGTGTAAAATCAGTGCTTTAGGAAAATGTACCCTGTTTACTCAGTAACTTGGTATAGCTATACTGAGGAAATTCTGGTTCACGGTTTAAAAAAGATAACATTAAAATGTCAAATATATATCATGAGAAATACTTTTATTTAAAACTAAAGCTAAAATTCTGTTTAGAACTGTAGCTAGGTAGCAGGCCACTGGTCTAGCACATATGAGGCCCTGAGTTCAATCTCCAACACTGAAAAAATAAAATAATAAAATGAAATGAAAATGCAAGTACTATTATTGACATTCATATGAATTGTTGCCTCATTTTAAAATAATTATAAATAAAGCAAATTTTATTGAAGCTAACAAAGACAAATGAAGGAATACCTTAGAGGGAAACTATGAATATTAAAGTTCTTCTGTAAGCTTTTTAACAAAAGAAACAGTTAAAACAATTTTATATGAAATGGTCTAAACACTTATTTTTACTTAGAAAATGTAAAGCACTTAAAATATAGTTATTTTAAATTAGCATAACACTTTCCTAAAATTGAGTCATTACAACTGAGGCCATTGGTCTAAATCTCTGCTTGGAGATTTAAAATGAAAAGTTAAGATAAAGACAAATAAATTTAATTATTTCTTGCTGCCTGAGAAACCAATGGAAGTTGTGATTCCAATAAAGTGTGGTTAAATAATACAAATGACAGAGTCCTCCATTCCATAGCCTGAGCACTAAAAGTTAATTCATAGTCCTAAGACTTAAATATTAGAGAATAATCACAGAATTGAGATATAAGAAACTACGGAGAGATCAGCTACTCTTTTTCCCAACTGTGCCATTGAAAGAGAGGGACGGATCCTATAAAGCTTTGGACTGTCATCTGAAATGATTTTTTTTTTTCATCCACTAAAGTATTTCAAAAGTGAAACTGACATATGATCAAAACTTTTATTTTAGTAAAAATAACTAGACTATATGAATAAGAATATTGTGATAAGACTAGAGATTAACAAGATGGAAGATTTTAGGTAAAAGATAATGAAAATTGAAACTGGGGCAGAAACATAGAGGAAATGATATTAAATAAACATAACTGAAAAGATCTGGTGGCTATTTTGATGTGGTGAGGTCAAAGAGATGAAGAAACTCCTAGGTGGCTAGAGTTATCACATGAAAAGGGATGTCATTTTTTTTGATAGATACTATAGGGAAAAGAGCAGTACATCATTTCTCAGGGAATGAGAGGTTAAATAAATAATGCATTTGGAGATGGACCTGTTGGATTTGAGATGTGTATGGAATGTTGATTAAAGATGGTCAGTCAGCACAAAGTTATAGACCATACTCTATGACTAACTTCTAATTAAGTTAGAAAAAAAAAAAAAAGAAAGACTCTCAAAAGAATCTATAGGTTCATAAATATTAAATCAGTTCAAAATAATTGATAGAGTAGAGAAGAAATCGAAGTGAAATTTAAAATACCTAACAGTGAATAATTCAAATGGTACATATGATACTTGAGCTCAGCTAAAATTATTTAGACAAAATATTCAGTCATTAATGCTTACACAAAGTCATAAATGCTTAAATGAAATTGTAAAGATAGGCATGGATAGGTATTTTACAAGAAAATGTGTGATACAATTATTAAGAAACAAGGTAGTTTTTTTTTTTTTTTTTAATACTGATAAAATGGATAAAGGAAGGGTCAGATTGATTCAATACAAACAGGGCAGAAATAAAAAGGAATAGCATTTTTAAATACAGAATAGGCAGTATGTGTATCCCTAAATTACAAAGGAGAGATAAATGAACTTATGGATACCTCCTGCCCTCAGAAACATACTGTTACAGTTTGGATGTGAGGTGTCCACCAAAAGCTCACATATGAGACAATGCAAGAAGATTCAGAGGAAAATGAATGGACTGTGAGGGTCTTAATCCAATCAGTGAATTAATCCCCTGATAGGGATAAACTGGTTACTGAAGTGGTAGGGTGTGGCTGGAGGAGGTGGTTTCTTGAGGACATGGCTATGGGGTATATATTTTGTATCCGGGGACTGGAGTCTCTCTGCTTTCTCGTCACCATATGAGCTGCTTCTGTCTGCCATACTCTTCCACCATGATGTTCAGCCTCACCTTGAGCCTCGAGGAATGGACTTGGCTGTCTACGGACTGAGACCCCTGAAACCATAAGCCTCCAAATAAACTTTTCCTCTTCTACAATTGTTCTGGTCAGATCTTTTAGTCACAGTGGTGAAAAAGCTGACTAAAACACATACCTTGTAAGTGAATGTTCTAAAACTTGAGCACCTTCCTTTCTGATTCCAAAGTAGTAAATTAAATTCGATGCATCACTCCCCCTTATTATGGCAAATAAAACTAAAAAATGTGATGCATCAGTTCTTCAAATCATATTTTCATAGTCATCTTTTCATATTTTGAATTTTTTTAATCATTTCCAGTTTTCTTTCTTCCTCCTTCTATATTCAAGTTTGTAGGTGGCAATCTTTTCTTTAAGTTTGAAAGAAATATAAGTATTGCTTTCTTGAATTTTAAATATGCTGGTGATGCTTCATTTAATTGGAATTTACCTGAAAATGTCTTAGTTTACCTTCATTCTTGAGTGGGTTTTTTTGTTTGTTTTGTTTTTGTTTTTTCACTGAATATAGAATTCTAGTTCAACAGTTTTATTATTCTTTTTAGTATCTAAAAAACTACAAATTATTTTCTTGCCTTTATTTCTGACAAGAAGTTAATCATCACATTGTTTTCCATATGAGTTTTTTTTTTTTTTTTTTTAAACCTGGATATTTTTAAAGAATTTTCTCTTTAACTTTGAGTTTATCATTTACTAGTTGAATGTGGCTCTTATTCTGTCTTGAGCCTTATTTTAACACGGATTTTCATGGGCCTTCACTTCACTCAGTACTGGAGTTGCTCAGTGAGTTGTCTCTTCTGATTGCATCCAAATTTCAACATTTCAAACATTTAATGTTGTCAGGCATCTGAACCCTGCACCCAAGGTGAATCTCATTAAGACTTCTGTCCCCTCACCCCAGCTTCCTCCCAGCATCCTCCTACTTGATAAATTTCTGTGTCAATTCAGTTGCCCTAGCCACCTAGAACCTATGTCTGTCTCAGCCAGAGATTACTCTGCTTAGGCTGCACCTCCCTACAACATGAGAAGTGTTCCTACTAGGATGCAAGGGCAATCATGGTGATTTCCTTCCCACAGACATCAGAATACCACCCTGCCTGCTTTTCAAAACCCAATATGCTTAATATGCTTCATCTGGATTTATAATTGTTTTAGGTAGCAAGACAAGTCTGGTACTCTTGTCATGCTGAGAAACCAAAGTCTATTTCAAGACATACATATCTTTCATAGTTTCATTGACTATGAAGTAAGCTGTTAGCTCTAGAGCTTTTGAGCATGCCCTTTATTAGAGCATATCTTTAACTCCTAATTTGATCATCAACTTTCAGTAATTTTAAGATGTAAAATTTCTGCATATATGTGTACAAATACATATGTGTGTGTATATATATATATATATATAATGTGTGTGTTCAACAAAATATCAAAATTTCAGCACCAAATATGTCAAAATATACTGTACTGTCATGTATATCTAAAAGCAAAGAGAGAAATGTAAATGAAAATTGCAGTGCCTAAAGAGTTTAATAAATAGTAGCATTAATTTGAAAATATATATGGAAAACACAAGGCAAAGAATAGCCAAAATTATCTTGAAAAAGATAAACAAAGTCAGTGGACTTATTCTAAATTCCAAAATGAAGATGTTAAAGTATGGCTTTTGTTTCTCAATATACATAAAGATGAAGAGAAAAAAATCAAAATTCAGATTATTGATTATTTTGATCAATTTATTAGTTCACAAAGTTGACAACATAATTCAATTGAGATAACTTCTCCAAAATAAAAGTGGTTTTAGAATAACTGGTTGTGTCCACAGAATAAAGTAACTTCAAACCCCAAGTCAAATCAAATAAAAATTAATTCAAAATATAGATCTAATTATAAAATGGAAAATTTTTAAACTTTCAGAAGAAAAAATAAAAGGAAATTCTCAAGTGTGAGCAGAGCAAAAATAATTTCTCTGAAAGCATAAATAAAATGCATTAAACATAAAGTAAATTTTGATATACTGGCCTGCCACAAAATTCAAAATGTTCTTTAGATAGGAGACACAGTGAAAAAATGAAAGAACACCCACGTTGTAAAAACTATTAGTCTTACATTTATCTCAAAAAAGCTTGCATGGAGGAGACGTGTGTGTGTTTGTGTGTGTGTGTGTGTGTGTGTGTGTATTCCTACAAACCAAAATAAGAATAACAGCAATCAACAATAAATTGCCAAGCTACTGGATATTTTCTTTTTTACACAATCAATATTCACATAAAAGTAAGTTGCAAAACTTGATTCATTGGAAAAATGCAATCCATAACCACAGTAGGATACAATTCATACCTTTCATATCTACTAAAATGTCTAAAATCAAAAAGACAACATGAAATATTGTCAAAAAATTAGAGCAACAAATTCTCATACATTACCCATGGTGGTGGAAAATAGTAACACCCTTTTGGAAAACTATTGAATAATTTCTTATAACTAACTTTCTTCACCTCTACTGTAACCTAGCAATTGCAGTCCCAGGAATGAAAATACATGTTTATAAAAAGACTTGTATGAGAATGTATACAGCAATTCTTTAATAATAGCTGAAAACTTTTAATAGCCCAGGTATCCAACAGCTGAATGTTTATACAAATTATGGCATATCCATGCAAGAGAAAGTTATATAACAACAAAAATTACCTACTGATGGATAAAACAATTTGGACAAAATTCTCAATAGAAATCACAAAGGAAAAAATACATTCAGTATGATTCCCTTTGAATGATGTCTAAAAGTAGAGTAATCTATGATGACAGAAATCGGGACCCTGGCTTCTAGTAAAAGGAGTGGAAATTGACTAGAAAATCTTCAAGGAAATACCAAGGATGGTAGAAATGTGCTGTTAGGTAGGTTACTCAGCCCTGGAGAGGTTGATGGGCGGCGCGGGGGGGGGGGGGGGGGGGGGGGGGGGGGACACAATAAAGGTGTCTAAAAACCAAAGGAGCCTTATCTAACAGACAAGCACCTGCAAAATGGCGACCTGGTATGATCAAACATGTCCCAGCCATAATTAATTACATCCTATTAAAAAAAAAAAAAAAAAAAAAAAACCAGCCTGGCACTGTGGCACACTCCTGAAATCCCAGTGACATAGGTGCCTGAGGCCAGAGGTTCACAAATTCAAAGCCAGCCTCAGCAATTTATCAAGGCCCTAAGTAACTCAGGAAGATCCTGTCTTTAAATAAAAAAATTAAAAGTTCTGAGGATGTGGCTCAGTGATTAAGCACCACTGAATTCAATCCTTACTACCTAAAACAGAAGGAGGACTACTGCCTTCATTTAGTCATTATCTTTTGTAACCAAGTCACCAGAACCATCCCTTATCTCCCAAACTATGTCACAACCCCAAATCACCTTGGCAGCCAAAACAGAAAAGCCCTCACAAAACTTGATGAGGCTGTTCAAAGGGTAATGAACTGATGAAGGGTGGGGTTCAGGAACTTCAGCTCAGTTGCTTAAGACTCCAACTCTGAGAAACACAGAGTCCTCTCCTCCTGGTTGTCCATGGAGTCCCTCTGCCATACCTCATCCTCACCTCTCAGTCTATTAAAACTTTTGCTTTCTACTCTGCGTTTTGCTTGAATTCTTTTCACCAGAACCTGCACCTCAGGGCTACAGGTGACTACCCAGGCGCTGCACAGCAGGTCTCAGCCCTGTAACAGTTCTAGGTTTAAATTTAGGTGCTGATTATACCAGTACATATATTTTTCAAAACTATCAAATTTATACCCTTCAGATTTGTTTCTCTATATCTAGCTTTTAGCTCTCCCAAACATAACTAAATAACTATGTACATACATTTAAAACACATTTATACACACACACACACACACACATACACACATACACACACACCTTAACATAACAGAGAAATCTAAGTTAATTTCATTGTTTTCTTCAAAACCCTGCACTTAGGACTGGGGTTATGGCTCATTGGTAGAGTGCTTGCCTAGCACGTGTGAGGCACTGGGTTAAAAACAGCACAACATAAAAATAAATAAGTAAAATAAAAATATCATGTGCATCTACAACTAAAAAAAAATCAGTCCTTCTCCTCTAAGGAGCTCCCTACTTTGTCCTACAAGATTACTCATGCCTCCTTGCTCTCCTCCAAACCAACAATCCCTGCTCCCCCTTTTGGATCACTGTTCCTATTTGTTGAGCCACTTACTCTTCCCCAGTTGTCTAGGACTAACGCCCTAACCCATTTCAAAGCTTCCTTTACAATTCACCTCTCAATTAGCCTAATCCTGACCAGGCTAAACCAAAAGATGCTGTTTCTCTGTCTTGTCTCCTCCTTTATCATGCTTTTCTTTTTTCCATAGCACATTTCAACTTTAAACATGCAATATCATGAACCAATCTTACACATAATGCTTGGTTTAGTTCTTCTTTGCTCCATAGGTTTGTAAGTCTCAGAAGAATAGGAATCTTTGTCTGTTCTGGGCACGAGTGTATTGCTGGGAAAATGTGTGGAATTAAATAAAAATGACAGCCTCTTTCATAACACGTTTTCCTGACAGAATCAACATTGGTATGTTTCAGATTGGGTACGTGACCTGAAATCTTCCAAATATTTACCAGCATGAGCTCCCTACTTCATAGCCCGACCTTCCTCTCTCTTTCCTTCCCCTTTCGAAACTCCCTCTCTTTCCCCCAATATTTCTTCTTTCTTTTTCATGCACCTTCCTGTCTCCTCTTTTTTTTTTATTTACTGAAAATTTTATAATAAACAAGCTTCTCAGAGAAAGATGGCCTTTTCAATACTCTTCTAAAAAAGAATCATAGAGGAACTAAAGAATAACAAAAAAAAAAGTCTTTTTTTTTTTACTCTATTAACAAATACTTTCCTGAGAGATTTGTTTGATTTTTAGAAAGCATCTCTTCATGGCAGAAACAGGAAATTCTTAGTAAATAAATTTTTCAGCATATGCAATTTTATGCTCAATAAATACCAAAAATGGAAAATAAACTTGTTTTATTTTGGTAGTACTGAGTATTGAACCCAGTGGTGCTCTACCACTGAACTACATCCCCAGTCAATTTTTTTTTTCCTTTTCTTGTGAAAGGGTCTCTTTAAGTAGTGCAGGCTAGCCTCAAACCTGTGATCTTCCTGTTTCAGCCTCCCAAGTACTTGGAATTATAGGAGAGCACCACCATGCCCTGCTGATATCTATTCTTTTTCAAGGAACATTTTCACTTTTAATCTCAAAGAAACTCACTAAATCTGTTTCTTTCAAAATTAAATTCCAAAGTTCATAGTTAAACTAGGAAGGTATTTTAGGCAGTTTTGTATTGCTGTAGATAATAGTGGGGTGTCCAGTTGGGGCCCAAATTCTTGGTGTCCCAAAGAATGAATAAAGACACTAAGAAGTAGCAGGCAGAACATAGGATATAGAAGTACTGAAAGTGAAGGTGAGAGAGACACTCCATGATTACAGCGGAGTGGGCCAATAGAAAGCATGCCTCAAGTCCCTGCTGTCTGTCTGATTTTAAATGCTGAACAGTGCTTGGGCCCCTGTGTGCATGGACCTGATTGAAGACCTTGCCCCATTTGTTCCCGTTCATTACTTTGTTTTCACCTAATGAGAGCACAGAAACTGTGTCAGGAGTTGCCAACAGTGATGAACCCTTAGTGGTGAGATATTTCATGTAATGGGACTTATACTAAGCAGTACATGATGGCTCACCATCCTGCACTCCATGGAACATTTTTCTTCTACCCTGTCTCCCCGATCTTGATGTCCCTAAACTCCTACCTCACTGTGACCAAAAAGACCTGACAAGAACAACTTAGAGGAACAAAAGCTTATTTTGGCTCATGATGTCAGATACAATTCATGGTCAGCCAATTCAATAGCTCTGGGCCCAAAGTGAAGCAGAATATCCTTATAGAAGGGCATGGTGGCGGAAAGCTGCTCAGTTCATGACAGCCAGGAAGCAGAGAGAGAGAGAGAGAGAGAGAACTGCACTCACCAGGGACAAAATATAAACCCCAAAGTCACACCTGCCCCAAGTGACTTACTTCCTCTAGTTATATCCTACCTGTCTACAGTTAATCCATTCAAGTGGATTAATCCACTGATTAGGATACAGCTTGCATAATCTAATCATTTTACCTCTGAAAATTCTTGAATTGTCTCACACATGAGCTTTCGGGGGACAACTCATATCCAAACCATAACTGAAAGCAACAACTTTAGAGTTTTTAGATTGGAAACATTTTATTATTCAGAAAGATACTGAAAGAATGGACATTTTTTTTAAGCTGTCTGTTTTATCTCAACTCCCTAAGGTCTCCCTCCCAGTGACGGGAACAAAGCCCTTAAAGCTGTTCCAGGAATCAGCCCCAAACAGGGAGTAAAAGGGTAAATTGAGCCAGATAGCCAGATAGTGCTCAAACAGTAGGATTACCAGAAACTATTGACCAGAATCTACGCCCTGTTGTAAAACATTGTGAAACATGTTTTATGTTATCAGCAAACCCAGACTCCCTTTGGAATTTCCCGGCAGCTTTGTCCCCCTTTTCCCTTTCATGTGCGACCCCTCCCGATGTGTGGTTTCTGCCTTTATAAACCTACAAGATTTTTTGCTCGGGACTTGACTCCTCGAGTTGGGTCCCAGCGCGCTGGAATAAACACCTCTTGCGGTTTGCATCAAGTGACGCCTCCTGCGGTTGATTGGGGTTGCCGTGGATCCATGGGACAGAGTTGGGGTTTCCTTTTTGGGGGCCTTACAATACCATAGTCTCAAAGAGGTATAAAAGACATAAATTTAATGTTTTGTTCCGAGCTTCCAAAGACAACAGACATCGGAAAAAAAAAAAAAAAAAGAAGATAGAAGAAATACTAAAGTGATTCCCGCCAAAAAGCTAAACTGGGAGTTGCCTTTATGACAATTGTCATTTGGGTTGGGTTTATTTGGGTAAAACAAATCTTTGTTTTATACTATCAATTGGATTACTTGTAATAATGTGTATTGATGCCAGAATGTTATGAAGCCAACTATTGAAACAGAAAATGAAAGTCATAAATAAATGTTTAAATGAAACACAAAATGAATAGTAAATGATAAGAAAATACATTTAAATAGCATGAGAAAATGACAAATGCAGGAAAGTAAAAAGATACACTGAATTGGTAGTCTCTGATTTTTGCATTCATATAAATTTTAGATCACACTATTATAAGGAAGATCACAGAGATTAAACTGTATAGCACAATACCTTATTAAAGGTCCAAGTCATTTCAAACCTGGAAAGTAAAGTCATAGACTATCAACTTTTCCAAATCTCTAATTTGCTCAGAAGCTTTAGGAAATGAAATAAAGGCCACAAATAGTTGAATTGTGTTCCAAATATTCTTTTTTTGTACACAAAAGCTTAGAAGCCTCAAGATTTATAAATTGTGCTTCCTACGATATAGTAATAATGAATGACAATCTCCACATCATTCAGTCCCTGGGAATAAAGAAGGACCCTTTTCGTTTCCATATACAAACAAAAAAATAGATCTTAAACTTTCTCTTCAAAAATAGTTTCACTGAATGCCTTCTATTCATGATCTCAATTAAATTATGCATAAATTGCATTAGATTCTTATCACATAGCCCACCAGTGTTAAAATAAGTTATCAAAACAAAGACCAGCTCTCAAGAACTCAAGGACTTCAGGAAGATGAGATTTTTTTTTTTAATGGCCTCCTGCAGTTTAAGAAGCATCCTTTTAAAGTAATTTTTAAAAGAAGCAACTTAATGATTTTTTAAAACCTTCAAATATCTATGCTAGACTAACCCATCTCCTTGTTGCACCTGTGGCAATTTAGTTAAAAAAAAAAAAAAAAAAAGTCCTTATAAATGCAAAAGCTTCATTTAAAGATCTATAAACTTTTAAGTTTAGAGTTTTAATTAGAGAACAAAATTGTTGCCCAGAAGTCTTTAAACTGAACCCTTACTTTGATTGTAAGTCAGGAGTAAGACCAGCTGTAAAATTATATCCCGACTTTTACAAAACAATAATCAGTCAAATTGATTCAAGCTGCCTGCTTTCTACCCTGCTGTGAACACAGGTCAACAAGATCTTAATGAGAAAAAGGATGTGCTAACTTACTTCAAATGGCCAATAGTCTCAACAAACTGAAAAGCCATCAAATTACAATTGTTCTAAGTTTCATTATGTTTTTAAGCATAAAACATTAGATCTACCAATAGTCAAGCTTTGACTCAGCCACAGACAACAGCACATCTGTGATTAAAGCAAACAAGTCTCATTCAACAGCAATTAACTAAATATCTCTTCTCAGAAGACCTTTTGTGAAGGATTTACTACTTCTATTGACTAGAATTATATTTTAATTTATTTGTTGCATGATTCTGTTGCTTCCTGGGATCAAGTTTTTGAGTTTCTTGGCTGGCACCATTTGATAAGTAGTTAATGGTGGGATCTCAACAATAAATGCCTTGTGAATTTGCTGTTATCTTTTTATAGGTTAATTGTTACTGCACCTCTTCAAGTGACTATTTTCCTGTTCCTTCTTATTAGCAATTTCCATTCTCATTAGCAACACCATCTACCATCAACAGAGTTTTACTATGATCCTAAAGAAATTGTCAAGTACAGCTGAAAGATCAAGTCAAATTAAGAAGTACTTTTACCAAAGTTAATTTCATCTAAAAATATGATACTCTTTCAGAGCTGCATGCAAAATAAAACATGCCTTAACATGTATTGCTAAAATCAGAATTTGTATATATGGGAAAAAGGTTGCCAGGTAATTTTTTTTTCCCCTAATGCATCAACTTTTTATAGGATATATAGTTAGAAATTCTACTCAGATAGTCATTATCATGGAAGATACAGAAATAAACCTTAGATAAAATGAGTGAAAAATGTATCAGAATCATATCATGGAGGGACTCACAAAACTGAGAGAAGACCAAAGAACAACTAAAAAAATGGTTATGAAACCAATAGATTCCTAGAAGTCTAAGCCTCAGAAAACCCAGCAGAAAGACTTATAATGTTTCAATCCAGTTGACCCTTGATATTCTATGTTTTTAGTTGTATAACTAGGCATCCATCATTACAATAGCTATTAATATAGCTGCATTAATATCTATGCTTATAACTATTTTCTAATCATTGTTGTTGTATTTTTACTTCTTTTATACACTTGTCTGTTTTTCTACCTTCTCTGGTTTTCAGTGAGATTTTATGTAATTTTACATAATTCTATTTTCTATCCTCTCTTAAATATTGATTATATATATATATATATATATATATTTTTTTTTTTTTTCCTACCAGGAACTGAACCCAGGGACACTTAACCACATCCCCAGCCCTATTTAATTATTGTTTTTTAAAATTTTGAAACAGGGCCTCCCCTAGCTGCTTAAGGCCTTGTTGAGGCTGCCTTTGAACCTGTGATCCTTCTGTCTCAGTCTCCCCCGCAGATGGGTTAATAGGTATGTGCCACTGCACAGAGTTAATTGTATTTCTTTATAAAAATCATTTTAGTGGTTGCTCTAGATTTTGCAATATGTAATTTTAACTAGCTGAATACCACTTTAAAATACCTCGATTTTGTTTTGCTAGTAGTGCAGTTTACTTAACGTAGGATATTTCCTATTCTGCCCTCCCATCCCTTTAGGATATCAGTTACTAGTTCCCCCTATTCATAAGCTATAATCATTCAATTCATTGTTACTACTACCACTACTTTGAAAAGTTATGCACTAGATCAACAAAGAATGAGGAAAAAAGATTTTTACCTTGATTTTTACCTTGATTTTTTCCTTCTCCAACATTATTCTCTTTTTACTCTAGATTCAAGTTTCTGATCTTTATCAGGTTTCTTCTGCCTTAAGCAGTTCCTTTAACATTACTTGCAGAATAGGTCTGTTAGTGATGAATTCCTCTAGCTTTTGTCATATGAAAACCTCTTTGATTTCTCTATTTCTTTTGAATTTTTTATTTAATTTTTTTGATGGATTTAGAATTCTAGGTTGGTGTTTATTCTCTTTCAACACTTGGAATATTTCCCTCAATTCTCTAGCTTACATGGTTTCTAAGAAGCCTGATGCGATTCTTACTTTTATTCCTTCATACACAGGGTGTTTGGTTAGTTTTTCTAACTACTTTCAATAGTACTACTCTGATAGACTACTTTTAGTCTTTTTTTTTTTTTTTTAATTATTTTTTACTCTTGATAACATGCTCAGATGTAGATTATTTGGCCTTCATTCTGCTTGGTGCTGAGTTTTCTGAATTTATGGTTTAGTGTTTTGCCTTCTGGTCAACCAAATATGTGTTGTATTTTGAAACTGATTTACAAGGCTTAAATATTCTGTTCTTCTCCCCCACTCCACCGTTCTTCTGCTTTTCAATTAGGGAATTTTCTATGGACTTATCTTCAAGTTCAACCATAGCTTTCTCAGCCACATCTAGTTCACTGAGGAGGTACTCAGACACTACATTGTTTCTATAACATTTTTTTTATTTTTTTTATTTTTGGTCTGTTCTTGCAGCAGTGGTAGTTGTAATCTGCTCTTGGGATATTAGAACCCTGTTGGTATGGTGCAGTATGGGGAGAGAGATGTTCTACCACCTTCTGATATGATGTCAATATTTTAGTTGGACCAAGTGTTGTCTGAGACTCTCACGAGTGTTTTCTTCTCAAAATTTATAGCTGCCCTGCTCCCTTTTATTAAGACAGGAATTTTTTTTATTCAGCTTTTTTGCCGCTGGTACTAAAAGACCTGACAAGAGCAATTAGAGGAAGAAAAATTTATTCAGGGGCTCACAGTTTCAGAGGTCTCAGTCCACAGAAAGCTGGCTCCATTCTTCAGGGCTGGAGGTGAGACAGAACATCATGGTGGAGGGCATGGCAGAGGAAAGCCACTGGATACATGGCACCAGGAAGCACAGAGAATTAAGCACAGCTCACAAAATATAAACCCCAAAGGCACACCGCCAGGAATCCCCCTCCTCCAGCCACACTCTACCAGCCTACATTTACCACTCAATTAATCGCTGTCAGGAAATTAACACACTGATTGGGTAGAACTGTCATAACCTAATCATTTCACCTGTTAACCTTTGTACATTGTCTAACATGTGAGCTCCTGGGGGACACCTCTTATCTAAATCAAGACACAATTTTACAAACCAAATCTACATTTGTTACTATGAGTTTTGTCATTCTATAATGCTGAAAATGAAATCCTTGGGATCAGTGTTAGAAAAAATTAAAGTCATAAGAGCAAAAATATTCAACACATTTCCTTTCCTATTATTCTCTCCCATTTGTCAAGTGGCATTTTGTTTCTGATCAAGCTTATTGTTTCCAATCCACACAGTTACCAGAAGCTGCCTTGTGGAATTATTTGTGAGGGAATCACTCTGTCCTGCCCTTACACACATGAAGCCAGCTGAGTCTAAAGCAGGATGTATGTCTAGAAGGGACAATAAGAAAGTTACATTTAGTCCTGCTAAGGAAAAATTGGCAGACATTTGAAACTTTGTTTTGAAATATGTGCATTCAGTTATGAGTGATTTTAAAGCAGTTTATCCGATTGTGTATAGTTAAGTAACAGTAATGTCCAAAGAATATGACATTTGGAAGTAGGAGATTAAATACCAGCAAAGCTAAACATCTCCCAATAGAGCTACTATATTTGACAGTTGTGAAATCTCTAAAGACATTTTGGTTTTATTTATTAGGTAAAGCCGTCACAGTTTATACACACCATGAAATTCCAAAGTGACTATTAACGAATGACAGTACGGCTTGACATATGTGAAGTAGTTAGACAAGCATATAAGAATTTATAAATCTTATTTATAGGAAGAAAAATGAGTATGGAGATACGTTCAGTAAAGAAACTGAAAACACTGGAAAGAAGAACTCTCTCTGGGACAGAGTGAAGAGACATTCTCACATTGATAGTATATTAAATAAATTGTCCATTAAACAATTACTTTCCACTTCTGTATATCAAGAAAGATGTGCATTGATGAAATAGGAATAAGCAAATTCCTATACAAAGAAATGTAAGAAGAACCTGACCTACTCCTTACTCCTTACTCCTCAATACATGGGGGCCTCAGGAGAGGACAAAGCCAGGGTTAGGAAAAGAGAGCACTTTCCTGGATGGCTCCATCCTTCTCTTATTTACTTGTGGTCTCTGCACCCTCGGTCTTCACTGGCATTCCTATGAATTTCAGTTCTCTAGACATTTACAATTGTGTTTCTTTTGCCTTTATTCATATGTAGTACTTCTTCCAAAGCAACCCAATTTCTGCCTTGTCACTTGTAACTTAATGTATATATGTAAATCCCAGGAATTACGACTTAGGCATTTTTAAAAGGTTGTCATTATGCCCGCCAATGCCAACAATGGCACTCAGGGACATATGAACCAAAACCACTACACTCCTAGGTCTTTACCAGGAATGATACAAACATTATTTATAATATTCAAGAAGTAAAATCAACTACCTTTTAACTGCAGAATATATAAACAAAATATGGTTTACCCATACAATGGAATATTATTTAGTCATAAAATAAGAATTAAGTACTGGTAAATGCCACAACAGGGATAAACTTTGAAAACATGATAAGTGAAAGAATTTAGACACAAAAGCCATGTATGGTATGATTTCATGTGTACAAAATGTCCACAATTGGCAAATCTATTGTAAAAACATTATATTAATAATTGCTAGAGTTGGAGGCACAGGAGATTTGGAAGATAACTATTGATGAATGCATTTTGAGGGTGGGGCATTATGAAAATATTTTAAATTAAATAGTGGTAATCTTGGCTCTGTGAATATATTAGGAACCACAGAATGTTACACTTTCAAATGATATATTTTATGATATGTGAATTGTATTTTAATCTTTTTAAGAAGTAAAAATGCTTGCAATGCATTCAGACTGTGTGCTACAATACTTTGCACTTTTCACGTTTACTTATTTAATTCCCATAACAACCATTTAATGTGATTGTTATTATTAGTATCACTCTACAAAGTACCATGGGCAAATTGGAGCTAAGCAATTTCCCAAAGACAAACAGCAAATTGGCCACAGAACAAAGTAGTGAGCCCCGGCACCTGGCTATGCAGCCAGTTCCCTGAGCTGCACAGCTGGCTGTCTGCATTGCCCACGTGAGTCAATCCTAACAAATACATTTTGGGGTTTCTTTGATGATGGTTTTATGAGTTTTTGTGATCTCCATAATATAGAAAATAATGTCCAGTGTATAGATAATAATGTGACTCGGCCTCGAAAAGAGAGAAAGAAGACTGTTTGGACAGTTTGCCTGTGTTGATGTCCACATGTAGCAGGTTGAGAAGTTGTCAGGGGAGGGTGAGGCTCAAGTCAAGGAAGCAAGTTCACGATCCCTTCAGGTGGAAGACGATGTGAGAGGCAGTTGGGATAGGAGACAGGCTTTATGCAGAGATGGCAACGGCACCCAGCCTCCAGTTTCAGCTTTAGCCCCCAGCCAGCTCCATTTTGCCCCAGTCAGTTCCACTCACCATCCCCCCACAACCATCTCTATAGCACTTTGTGTATGCAGGCTAAACTAAGAAGGCATACTGCCAACAGGACAGACACATCAGTGGGCGCACGCTCACAAGCAAATGTTCATGACCTTGAGAACATAACACTGAATCAGAGTGTTTATGACTTTAACTACACACTGAGCATACATAGCCAATTCATGGCCTTGATTACACACTAAAAACATAAAATAGCCCACCAGAAGTCTTGGCAAGGGAGCTTAACTACAGCCATTTTGATCTGCCCCAACATGGGTTGATTTACATCTCTAACAATATTTGTTTTGCAACAGAAAAGCAACAGTAATTACATCAGAGAGTTGATTATTAAATGAGCTGATAGTGTTGAGTATCACTCATTTATTTATTTACATATTCATGCATTTACTGTTGTAGCAAATATTTACTTTGTGCCTACTCTTTCTGTCAGACACTCTAAAATGAGCAAAACAGGCAAAACTTCTTGCTGCCATGAGACTTACATTCTGGTGAGAGAATAAAATCAATGTAGTAAATCATAATAAATAAGCTATTTTATGTTAGGAGATTGGAAGTTGTATAGAAAACTAAAATTGAGCAGGATGTAAGGATGGAGCATGTGTCTATGGAGAAGCTGCAACGTAGAAGGAAAGAACCGAAGCAAAGCTTTGGAGGAGACGAGGATTTCCTAGAGTTAGAAGTAGGGCCTCTAGTCAGAATGAGTAACCAGTGCATACATCTTGAGAAGGGAGAGCATGAGGTGCATCATACATTTAGAAGAACAAGACTGGTCTGGCTGGAGTTGAGTGAGCAAGAGGGAGAACAGAAAGAGATGAGATTGGGAGGTTGGGGTTTGTAGGTTTATAGGTCAGGCTTCATAGACCAATTAAATTTTTTTTTGTCTTATTTATAGTTAGAGGGAGGAGCAGACATTAGAGCAGTATTAGTTGAGGTGTAACTTGAATTTTGGAAAAATCACTGCTCTGTTGAGGATAGAGAAAAGACAGGGGAAGAACAGGAGCAGAGAAGCCAATTAAGAAACCAGCCTCAGGAACCCAGGTAAGAAATGTCATGATGTCAGAGGAGGTGATGAGAATTCGTCAGGTGTTGGATTATTCTTACAATAAAGAATTCTTATTCTTACATAAGATCAGCTGATAATTTGGATATGAGAAACAGGTAAAGATTCATGGACGATTCCCAGGTGTTTAGCTTGAAACTCTGAAGGATGGGTTTGCCATTAAGTGAAATGGAGAAATTGAGGGCAGAGTCAGTTAGCAAGAAAGACATTTACCAACTCAATTTAGAAAGCATACAATGATTAGAATTAGCTATTGATTTCTTTATAAACCATAGGTACATAAGTTAATATTTAATGATTAGATTTCTCCTAAATTACCATTTGGCAGGGTAATACTTTCATCAGAAGAGAATAGTCACTTTCCTTAAAGACAAAAATCTGGATTAGTTAAAGCTGTAGAAGATGCATTATTATTTTCCTTCTGCAGATATCCAGTTAATACCACATAGGACAAATCAGGCAGAAGAAGGTGGACAAATGAGGTCCCCGTGTCACCCCTAAGTTACATGCATTTCCAGCACATTTCTCTTAGCGCCAGTCATCTTGTAAAGCAGCTACAGGCAAGATTACTGCCACTTAAATTATAGAACTTGTGAGTTACTTCAAAATTACTAATTTGTCTGAAGCAGAACGGTATTTGTGTAAGAGAAAGATAAGAAAATTAATTATTTTCATTGTCTTGGTTTCCCATAATATATGACAACATCAGAGAGAAGTTCCGGGAAGAGGTCACTCATCCTTGTCCAGGGAACTGCTATTATTAATTTAGCTATCATTGGATGTACAAATTAATATAAAATGTCATTGCCAGAAACACCTGTACACCTTAATTGCTTCTGTATTATTTACAAACTATACTATAAAGAAAAAGGGAGACGTAAGAAACTAGAAACCATAAGCCTACTATGTTACAGAAGACCAGCAGCAGACAGAATTTACCAGGTAGGGCATTTTTTCATATAAAAGCTATTGATGAGCACCTGCTATGTGCCAGGCCATGTTATAAAAAAAAAATGTAATTAAGAATGGGGGGTAGGGATATAGCTCAGTTGGTACAGTGTTTGCCTCGCAAGCACAGGGCCCTGGGTTCAATCTCTGGCACCGCAAAAAACAAAAAGAAAAGAAAAAAACAGAATGAGAAGTAGTTTCTCTGACTCGACTGACATACAGATGTAATTTTTACCTTTTATTTGCCGTATCAGAAAGAGCTCTAAATCATTTGTTGAGTCAGATTCCTCCAATAATCACCCACGTTCATGGAGCAAATTTAGAAAGTGAATTCACCATCTTAATGTATTCAACTTTTCTTAGAATCAAAGAGATGAAAAAGAATTCAAAGTTTCTTTGGAGATAAACCTCTTTATCCATTAAAATTAACATCAAAATCGAATTCAATTAGCATAACCACAGACATTTCCTAAACAGACCTTCAGGGAGTTAAGTGACTTCTGATGTGTTGTACCTTCCTTATCTCTTTTAAAGTTTTTAACATGGAAAATATGATTAAAAATCACTTGCAATGATAGTATTATCAATGAGTTAAGGTTAATTTACTGAATTTCCACTTTTCATAGGCAGCTGTAGAGAGCTAGCACTTGTAATCCTTTGGGCTTCAATGAAGATTCTGTTTCTAATGCCAATTCTAGATCTGCTTTCCCTTTTACTTTTTTCTGTGACTTACAAACCAAACCTTTACCACGATGAAAGAGTTAAGTCTTCAAATTTGGTTTTTTTAAAAGTACCTTTATTCTTATCTAAAACAAGCCATTCTTCCTAACAGTTTTTTAAAATTTATTTAACAACGAAAATAATCTGTCCAGATTGTTTCCCACCTTCCTCTTTTATAAATTCTTGGCAGATTCTTCAAAGGGAATAGTATCTTATCTTCATGTCTAAATCTATACCTAAGACTCTATAGGAAAGTTTTGCCTGCATTAGTCTATCAAGCCAATTTTTTTCCCCTCCACCTCTCATTCTATCCTTATTTCCTAGATTTTGGTCACTGCCTTTCCAGAAGTTTGCTTCACCATCTGTTTAGTACTTCCCTCTGTGTTACAATATGCATGACCACCCTGATATTTTTCTTTCCCGGCTTTCCATCTTCCACATGTATGGAGTGAATCTGCCTTTTCCCTTTCATTACTACTCAGTCTTCCCTTTATCACTTCATTTTGTCTCCAGTGAATATTATTCCATATTATAACTGATGTTTTTCTGTTAACAGTGACTGATGACCCAATGCAGGGACCATTTCTTTTTGTCCAGTTTTTTAAAATTCTTGAACGTTATTCTATATTTCTATTCAGACGGAGCATTCTGTTTGTCCAGATTGGAAGAAGGTCTTATTATAAACAAATCCCTTACAACAAAGATGGGGTCAATGTTATAGTAAGTAGAATTGGAAAACACAACAGGAACTCAGATTCTTGAATAGAAAATAACTTCCTACTCTAAACTCTAGAAGTGCCCAGATGTTGCACCCCTGTTACTGTGCATCTTCTACTGTTCATGTGTGTACAGTGTCCGTATTGGGCACTATTCCTTGCAAGGTAGCACTTTCTATATCTTGACTCAGAAAGCAGTTTTTACACATATTAATGCATTAGCTAAATGTCCTAAAAAGTGGAGTTAAAATACTCAAGGTTATTTTCTCCTGGGACATGCATGGTATTAACAGGGCATTTTTAATTTTTGAAATAAGGGTGATAAATCAGTTAGGTACATTATTATGACAAGGAAATAGATTATGCAATAGTAGTCAAGGAAAACTTCAAGAAATACAACATTTAGTGGGGGATGAAGGGGCAGTTTAATGTAATAACTTGAAGGTTAAATGAAAAGATTAGGTTTAAGAGTTATATTGATCAAACAAGTAAAGTTTTCTCTAAACATGAAACAAAACTAGGAAGGATGAATTAAATGTGAACAAGTTAGGGCCACTGATAAACAAGAATCAGTTGATTCATGAATCATATGAATAAAGTGATCTGGCCTGACAATGTCTTCATTTGGGGGAAAGGGAATTTTTAAGATTACCTGGAATGTGTCAAAGTAAATATAGCTTGAAGAAGGTCTAAAGTTAATCAAAACAGTGACAACTTGGGTCAAACCAATGTTGTTTTAATTCAAATAGATTTAAAATTAATGGATTTAAATTTAAATATTTTTGTTCAATATAAGTTTTATTATTATTTAAAATACTGGGAAAAATCAGGCAAATGAATGTTACCACAGATTCAAATTTTAAGAGAATTTAGTAATTGTGTTAAATGTTGAAAAAAGTTTTATTAGAACAAGTTTTTATATATTATATGTATTATGTATAAATTTAAAAATTTAATAAATAAAGCATGATACATATGATAGTAGAAAATGTGCATGTACACAATCAAAAGGTCCTGGTACATTAACGAATAGATTCAACGTAGAGATGCATAAAGTATACTGATTTCCTTTTAAACTTTCATTTTATTTTTGCGTTTGCCTTTATTGTAACCCTGTTTTCTACATATGTTCAGCTAACTTCAGAATATTTCCATTTCAACTCCATGGATATAAAAATAAACACACCATTTTATCCTAGAAAAAAAGATGCTATCTATGTATATGCAGTTTTAATAACCAATTTCTAGACTCTAAAAATGCAAATCTTGGAGCCGTTTTAGCTCATCTCTTTAGTCTTAATACTCTATTAGGCAAGAAATACCATTTTTAAAAATATCACTGACATCTGTGTCTTTATATTTCCTCTGCCACCATCATATAAAAAGTTTCTACCACTGAAAACAGTCTCGTAACTGGTAGCTTGCATGTTAATTGCCTATATCTAATATTCTTTGCACAAAATTGTGGTAAAACTCCCTTGTTCTTTCATGGCTTATGTAACATAAAACATTGTAGCTTCTAATCTATTATCTACAATGACAACACTCAACTTTATTGTTCTTTTCAAGAACATGCACACACACACACACACACACACACACACACACACACACACACACACCAGACCTACTTCATATCCTCCCACACCCCACCTTGAATTATCCACTTAAGGTTGGTCTCACCAGAGCCTTTGTGCTCATCACTATATTCATGGGAACTAACCTAACCTAAGGCTCAGAAGATGCAATGTACTAGGCAGAAGTTTCTTACATTAAGCCCATTGTTTTTTGAATGCCATGCTCAGGTAAAGTGTATACATTCTCATCTTTGAAATGTAGTCCTTTTTTCTTCAGCAGCCTACCTTCTATTCAGCCTCTAAAGCACATTAATTTCCAGTTTTGTTTACTGTCATGTGTTCGTTAATGTTCCTTTATAATATTTTTGGATTTAGAATATTTGCCCATGAGCTTTAGTTGTTTCTGCCAGTAGATTATCATCTTCCTAAAAAGAACAACTTCTCTTTTTTTGAGGCACTTACTATAATGTCTAGCAAAGTGCTGAGGCTATTATAGATAATAAAATACGTAATTATGTCCTGATAGATAATTTTATATGCTAAGTACTTCAGTAAAGATTTATTAACTTTTCTATAACATATATGGTAGTCATTGAATATAATGCAGTGAAAATAATTATCCTTTTTATAATATCTTATTTAAGCACTTTGCAATGGAGAAGACAAAAACAATTTCAATAGAGTAGAAGAAATATCCAATGCAAATTGTAATGAGATTATAAAGAAAGATGAATGGAATTTCTGGAAAGAGGATAGTATACATACAAAATATTAAGAACAAATGCAAACAATATATAAGCTGGAGCACCGTAACTTTTTATTTCCCTTTATTGGGTTGGTTTTATGTTTATAGCCTGTCTCCCAAACTAAAATGGAAATTTTATGAGGAAAGAAGCCATCTCCAGCTAACCCTTCATTATATCCCCTCTGATTAGCATATTGTCTACGGTATTAATAAATACGGTATTAATAAATAAATATTTACTGCACGATTTGTGTAAGAGGTTTTAAATGGCTTGGTGAATCGTTCTTCATGTGTATTGTTTGTATTTGACAGGCTGAAACTGTGAGGCATAGCCAGTGAGGAAGGGGGAAGGTCTTAGAAGAGCTATTTATAAAGATTTTGAAGAAGACCCACAGAAGAGAAAGCAAGAAAAGGTATCATAATCAGATATGATTTTTGGAAAGTACACTATGGCACTGGGATAGACATTACTTAAAAGAGATAAGACAAGTTATTAAAAGACCAACTTGGAGGCTATTGCGTCTGTAATTCAGGCACTAAATAAAACTGCAAGAACTGGAATCGAAATAAAGATACAGGTTCCAGAAATATCTAAATGATGGGAGTACAGACCAACAAGACCATTCCGAAGTACATTCTGACACATAATTGGATCATAAGTTGCACTCCATTTCATAAAATAGAAATGTTTAACTTCAGGAGGGCAAACACAGAAGGACATTGTGCCAGCATTAGTCTCACAGGAAGGCATTCTAGGCAACAAGACTGTGGTTGGCAGAGTGGATAGAGTGAGGTGCACCTTGGAGTATTATACAACAGTTATACAAAATAGATAATCTCTATGCAAAGCAGGAAATAGATGGTTTTTTAAAAGGGTGATTAGCTAAAAAAAGTAAGAGGAATACAATCCCTGAGAAAATTACATTTGCATAACAAAAATGCATTCATACAAAACAACTTCCAGTTATACAATGAATGAAATATACACATGTACAAGAAAATCAATCTATTTTCTTTAAAAATGCCATTTTTCTTTGTAAGGCAGTAAATCTATAAGTTTTTGTTAGTTAAAGTAACAACATTATAATGCTGGGCTTTCCTATTCAAAAATAATAATGCTACTTTTCATTTGTTCAAATTCTTTCATTTATTCTACACTTGTCTTACTGGTAAAATAAATTTTAAGGAGATAAAAATAAGACGGCATTGTGAAACAATGTTTCAGGAACCGTTTCTGAACAAACATCTTGCTATAATTATAGTAAAAGCTATATGGATACCAAGAGCCTGCTTGCTTGCTAATCATTTGCTGTTATGACCTCAATAAATGTCTAAATGGAATGATAAATTAATTTGTTCTCATTCTCTGCTCAGGAAAGGAGAAAGAATATTAGAAAGGGAGTAGTCTGTGTCTTTTTGTTCTTTTAGGTCTTGTTCCAAAATTCATCATTGAATAAATTCCTGGAGCACATACTTGAAGATCATTTCAAACGTTCCTGGTAAACCTGATCAATACTGGGGTTTGACATTCAGTGAAAGCATTATCCACTAACAAAGTTTAAATAATGTCATCAAGAAAAATACACTAAGGAGGAGGATTAAGTTTCATTTGAAGGTTTCTTTAAAACGACAGTTTATGCTTAGAAATCTTTTCCCAATTGTTTGCACTTCCCTAAGTGAAATTGCTGATGCAGATTTAGATTCCTTTCTTCCTTATAACATTATTCCAGAGATAAAAGAGGTAATCACTGTAATTTTTCAAGTTAAGTGCCTCCTATTGTAAAGATACACTAACTTCCTGCCTCTATTGGTTATTGATTGTCACCACTTCGAAGGCGAAACCTGTTCACTCCAAGCCTCCTCCAATGATGAGCTATCCTCCTGATGACCCTTGAACGTCTTCATCTTTGGTGCAATGTCACCAGCCTGAATAATTGCTGAAGTGTTACAGACCTGGTCTTTATGCAACTACTCAGATTCCCTAAGCCAAGTGTTAATGAGCTTCTACTTCCTGAGTTGTTTTTAATTCAAGTTGAAAAGATTCACAGAAATTGCTTTCGAAAGGCTAAAAGAATTTTTAGTAATTTTGCTGACACCATTTTCATTTGTTTTTATTGTATATCCATATACAAGAAAAAAGCAAAGCTTTAGTTTGCTTTGGAAAGATGCTTTTTTTCATTTCTTTAAAATCTTTTTAGCAAGAACCCTTCAAATGCTGAGCTCTCTGATTTCAAATTCCAAAGTGTCAAGGCATAGCTAATGGAACAGGTGAGTTGAATGTCATTTCAGCCCTTTGTAAGTAGGAGACATTGGTAAGGTTAAACTCCATGAATATCAGTTTTTCTTATATAAAGTAAGAATAATACTGTCCACCTCATAGGATTGCTATTTAGATTAGCAATGCAAGTATCATAAGCATGTGGCTATATTAGATACATATATTACAAAATCATAAACAGATGTTTGGTCACAATAGGCACCTAATAACTAACATTGGTAGTGATAATTATTTAGACAAGTAACAATGTAGTACAAATTTCTAGTGCATTTATGTTTTAAATTAAATATCTCATCATCAGATTTAGGGACTAGTTAGATGAACTACTGAGGTGGTTTGTCATTTTTGCTATCTGTTCCAAAAGGTGGAAAAGGAGTGAAGCCTTTCTTATGCCCTTTTAAATTTCTGATATCAGTTGTTCTTATAGGTCTTATTCAAATAGACAATACTCACAGATCATCAATAAATATATGTGTATATATATATGCACACATATATATAACTGAATGCTATATTTGTGTACTTAAAATTGTTTTGTTGTTTAGAGCAAATATGTAGTTACAGGATTGATATAAATAAATGCATATTACATTTAAATATGCCAAAAGGAGGAAGTTGGTTTTGGGAAGCTTATTGAACTCATAAGCTCCCTTCGAGACCTATCTAAATATGATTTCTTCTTCTTTTTGGATTGCAAATGTTTACCCAACTTTCTTCAATGCATATCTTTAGTCTTGTAGAATCCGTGACTGGACAAAGCCTGATTTTTCTGACAAAGGCTGGCAAGTGTTAATATGCTTATGTAGCTGTACCCATTAAACTTTATCATGGTCACAAGAATTCTCTTTTCAGGACATTGTGCATCTACAATGCATTCGTGCAAGCATTTTAGTGAGCAAATTTACTCCATGACCTTGTGGATATTGATGGTCATTTTAAACTTAAAACATTTGAAATTGCTTCGTTAACTTCAATTCAAATAATTCTTCAAGCTCAACACCAATTAAAGCTCATCAAAAATTCTACTTCCATTAGTCACCTCCTGGTTGGGAATACTTTCCAGTCTCAGGCCACTTAGTAAAATTATCCTTGGTAATTATAATGTCAATAGGCTAAAGAAGACAAATTATTTTAAAGGATGCTTTCTTCTTATATATCTAATATATCCACATGCTTGTGATATTACATTATTATTTTGTGATATATACAGTACTTCTCAATTTTCTTCTTTGTTGAGAACAAAATTTCTCTATTATTATGGGCTTCAAACAAAGACTATGCATTTTTGTCACCTTTTATTTGGAGAAAACCTGTAGCAACTCCATGAAGGACAAACATTTCAGGATAAACAGATTGACAGACATGACCTTTGACTCAACATCAACATTCCACTCTCAGTTGTCCTGCTTATTAACAAACTATTCATTAACAAGCAATCTGTCACTAGACAGTTTCAGAGCGTTGATCTGTCATGATGATGATCTATGGTGTGTTTACTCAAAAGCCACTGCTGAGTGTCCCTCAGGGAGGCTCCCATTGAAGGTTTTGGCTGCTTTATGGCCAGTGCTTCCTCATGGGCTGTCATTGACCTTGTAATAAAGAAGATCAGTTCTTACAGGAGAATAAGCTGTAGTGATCTTGCCATCACAAACTCAGCGTGGTTCTCAGATGTTCAGCTTGGCCTCTCAGCTTCAAGCTCATCCCGGAACTTTTTAATTAGTTTTCTGACATGTCCAAGCAGCTGTCTTCTGGATGGATTTCAACTACCTACAGTTTTTCCCTTGGCTGACTGAGAGTAACTCAATGTAATTATAATTATTATAACAAGCATTAAATATTTCTGACAGTTGTAAGTGTTGCTTCAATCCCCAGAATATTTTCAGTGACCATGCAAATATTAGCTAACCACGTTTCTCTGGAGAACTTTTCCTAGACTTTGCACACATTAATTTAAATAACTGTCTTCACACACATGTAGTAATACTAAAGTTAACACAGAGTCAAAGTTGTTAGTTGTTCCTCAGTAAATTTTTACATTTGATTTCATTTTCTTTAGTACATATAAAAGACAAGTTATAAGGAAAATAATGAAACAAAAATAAATTAAAACCAGGAGCTACAATATGAAGATCAGTTGTGAAATTAACTAATTTGGCCCTCTCTCTCTGTTGGTGGTCACTGTTTTTCTTTACGATTTTGTTTGAGTTTATTGAGAGGAATAAAGTAAGGGATGAATCCTCCAAATCTCTTTTAGGAGTGCTAGTTTCAGGTTACAGCACTCAATTTATTAAATTGGATAATATTTAGATGAACAGAAACAATATGGGTTTATGGGGCATATTCTATGAAATAATAATAAGGAATATTTTGTTCAATGAGTAAAGCAGTCAGTGTTCTTGAACATCTCTCCTTCTCAGGGTATTGATAGTTAGGATGGAATGGAGGGCATATAACAGAAAAGAAAAAGTAGATGTAGGCAGGAAAGCTCCTAGGAGTGAATAAATATCAACCCAGACAAGTTTGCAAGAGGGAACTCAGTTGAAACAGTTGTCAATCTATACAATTCACCAATATTGGAAGTTTACAAAGCTATGTAGGCAAGAAAATTTTCCCATTAGTTCATCAAATAGGATTCACTTTTCCCATTAGTTAGCACAATATTGTTTACTAGAGTTCACAGTTTTATTTCAATACTATCCACTAATATTTCTCTCATGTTGAAAAGTCTGCATAAAAACAAAAACTAAAACTGTTGCACTCTATAACCAAAGACAATACACATGATGCATGGTTCTTAGCAAATATATGTCTTCACAGGAGCGAGGAATCCATTTTCACTTTGATCCCAAAAGAGGCATTTATTTCTGCACTGAGAAGAGAGCTCTATAACCATCCATGCTGCTGCCATATGCAAAACACATTGGGAAGAACACAGAGGAAGGTGCCCAAGAATATTCAGTGCAAGACAGAGACAAAGATCAAAGAGAAGGGTCTTCCCCCCCCAATATTAGGAGATTCTCTAACATATTACAAGGAAAAAAATTCTTTGATATACAATTAGCAAATACTCTAATTAAAATAAGTTTGAAGGAAATGTCAAAATGCCAATCCCCCCCCCCCCCAATTTATTTACTAGTTAGATTTTAGCTCCTTGGATTTTCTGATTCTTGAATGACAGATTTATCTCTTCATATAGTACCCTTTTTACTTAGAATGACATCTCCCCAGGTTTTGCAAAACTTGCTTCCTTTACATTTTTCAGTCTGTGGGATGAACATCTGAAGCCCCTGCTTCTGCACTCTTTGTACAATTGCTCTTCACTGTTTGCTGCTTTTACTATATATATATATATATATATATATCATTAATTTATTTGTTTATATGTTTATTTGCTGTCTCCACCATGTTAGAATATAAATCTCATAAGAGCAATGCTGTTACCAGTCTTAAAAATATTTCATATTTTTAACCAGGCTTTGCTTAACCTTGTATAATACCAAAGCATGTGTGGATCTTGGATGTACGCTATTTATTTTTTATGCTTATAATTGAAGTGAATTGCTAGCATTCATTAAAATCAAAATATTATACATTAACTACAACATGAATATAGCAAGATCAATATGTTTCACAAAAAGTTGAAGGAATCTGATTGAGGTCTTGTCATGGTTTTACTTCTTAAGGAATTATGATGTCTAGATAATAATGTGTGTTATATCTCTTGAACAATATTTCCTTTGTCACCAGACAACATTTACACAGGGCTCTTAGGTAGCTTTCTTGTGAAAAGAAACCACAGGTAGGTAAGAATATTCAGGAAAACTATACATGTTTGTTATTTTCTGCATGAAATGACCTATGGAGTATCCCATCCAATAAATAATGAGATAATAAACTTATAACTAGTGGTTAACAATAACCCAAGTACTGTAGCTTATATTGCCATTTTGTAAGATTATAGAAATAACTGGTTTTTCCACGATAGATACTTGTTACTAAGTTGTCCAGTGTATGGCTGACATCATTCCAAAAAGCAAACAAACACAAAATTTCACAAAGCCATAAAAAGGGAAATAGAAAATAAGGGAATATATAAAGTGAGACGTTGCACAATGTGTTTTTAAAAAAGATATCTGAATAAAAAACTCAGGAAGACTACATATCTGAGTTCATGTACCTCCCAATTGATATAAAAGTGCACAGAGAACTGGTGTTTTGAATTGCTCCATGTTTCTCTAATTGAAAGCAAAGAGTTGGACAAAATTTAAATACTTGTTTAGGTTTATTAGTATATACCTTTGTTCTGAAGTGATTGTAATTACCGAGGATTAATATTTCCTTTCAATGTGGTGCTATAGCCTGGATTTGCATCAAGTAAAAATATTGACACTAAGATATCTGCCCAGCCCAGGGCACATAATAAAGAGAAAGCAGCTCACTGGAACATCCTTATATAAAAGCAGAAGAGACAATCATCCCAGAAGATAGGTAACATTGCTCAATATATGAAAAAAGGGAATATATGAGGGAACAACTCATCCCAAATAGCTCACAACAAGACAACTGACTCCATTGAAATCACTGTGGAAGAAATGTCAGATTAAAAATTTAGAAAGTTGATAATGAAAATGTCCAATGAGACAGAAGAATATCTAAGAAATTAACTAAGAGAGAAAATATTGTAAGTAAAAGAATATTCCAGTGAAGAGCTATTCTGAGCCAGTGGTGTGGTGCATGCCTGTAATCCCAGCAGCTTGGGAGGTTGAGGCAGGAGGATTAAGAGTTCAAAGCCAGCTTCTGCAATGGTGAGGGGCTAAGCAACTCAAGGAGACCCTGTCTCTAAATAAAATACAAAATTGGACTGGGGATGTGACTGGGTGTTCAAGTGCCCCTGAGTTCAAACCCCAGTACCAGAAAAAGAGAGAGAGAGAGAGAGAGAGAGAGAGAGAAATATGTTCTACAACGGGAAAAACGGAAATTCTGGAAATGAAAGACTCCATAAATCAAATTGAAAATTCAGTTGAAATCATCAATAATAGATTAGACCACACAGAAGACAGATTTTTCAGGCCTCAAAGAAAAAAAAGTATATAATCTTGAAAAGAAAATCAGCAATAAATAATGAATGACAAGAGACCATGACCAGAATATTTAAGAAATCTGGGATAATATTTAGAGATCAAATATAAGAACAATTGGCATAGACAAAGGCACTGAGATTAAAAACGAAAAGAATACATGCAAACCCCTTCAGTGAATTTATATCAGAAAAATTTCCAAACCTTAGGAATGAGATTTCCTTTCATTCCATTTAGGATGGCAATAATCAAGAATGCAACTAACAGAAGTTGTTGGTGAAGATGTAGGGGACAACTCATATTTTGTCAGTGGGACTTTTAATTAATACAACCACTTTGAAAAGTAGTATGGGGTTTCTTCAAAGGACAAAGTGTGGAATCACCATATGACCCCAGCTATTCCACTCCTTGTTGTTTATCTGAAAGTGCTTAAATTAGCATACTAATGCATAAAATATGCATACCGATATTTATAGCAGCACAATTCACATTATCCAAATTGTGGAACCAACCCAGGTACCTGTCAACAGATGAGTGAATAAAGTGTGTATATATATATATATATATACTTAAAATAAAGTATTTAAATACTTTAAATAAATACTTAAATAATAAATAAATAAATACTTAAAGTATTTATATATAGAATATATATATTCAATATATTTTTAATATATATTATGTATGTTTTGATATTATAGGTTATATATTTTGTTATTATATTTGTTATCTGTGTTAGTTTTCTATTATGTACTTATAGTAATTTCATAATTATATTACTAATTTAATTTGCTATATATTTGTAAATTTAATATAATTACATGTTATTTTATATGATACATTAACCTATAACCAATATATTTATAGCTACCAAGTTGTCTGTCATATGAGTTGATTTATTCAATATCCTATTTAACATTTTTCATAAAACAATCAGTACTATTATGAGCATTCTAAATAAAAGAGGAATCTGTGTTAAAATGTGAGGTGTTTCAATATAGATTACTAGAAATAAAAAGTATGGGTCAAAAGGCATACATAATTAAGTGGCGTGGCTATGAGTTTCTTCACTGAAATAAAGTACAATGTATTCTACTACTGATAGTGTGAGAGGAGTCCACTCTTCCCAGCGTTTGAGATAGCAGCAACCAAACATTTTTCCTCCCCTCACGTCATGCTTTTGACATAAAGAGCAGATCATTCCCTCCCTGGATGACAGTAACTGACCAGATAAATAAATAAATATTATTCACACAGCTTTCATCATAGGAAGATGATTGATTTTTTTTTTCATATGTCTTTCTGCAAAAAAACCAAAGTGTGTTTGTTTTTTATCTATTCATTTGAGATGCAGGGCACTGAGGTCACTGGGTTTCCAACATGTTTACAAGTGTTCATCGCAGGCCTTGTTTATTGCAAGAAATCCTTCGGGGGACAGAATATTCAACTTCTGGTTACTTTAGTTTCTGATCCTTTCACAAAGTGAATGCAAAGAATATTTACATACATATTACAGTTAGGATTCAGCTGAGTTAATTTAGTTGAGTTTTATCAAGTCATTGGAAATTATTAAATTTAAAATTCACAGGAAAAAGTTAAAACTCAGCTCTCTTCTTTTATTAATATATGCTTATATATTCAGAACACTGTATCAGTATTTCAATAACTTGTATCTATTGTATTCTACGAGAAAGAATAACATGTATAAAAGGAATGACTAGTAAAAATATTTTCCCCCAAAAAATCATGCTCTGAAATGGTATGTTGAAAAGAATAAATCAGAGCAGGAAATTATATTTGATTTATTCACTTTCCTTCTAGCATTCACTTTATCCCTTTCCTTATCTCTATTTTTCTTTGTCTTCCTAACATATGACTCTTGCTATAGGATAATGATTTAATTAAATATTTCTGGCAGTAAAGAGTATCTTCTCTCCATCTCCCAATAAGCTCTTATAAATATTTAAGCAAATGAATGAAAAACAAAATTAATGTTATTTTTATCATGTTTCATTTCATGCATTCTTGATACTTGGTTTTTAGACAGGGTTCAAACCAAGTGAGAAAACAGAATATTCATTTGATATGAAATAGAATTAGAAAAATGTAACCTCAAACAGTATAGGAAAATTGGTTTCCTAATTCTTATATTTTAAAAAATTTTATCTTATATCATGGAATCTCTGGAGAATTTGCTCTCAGCAAGATGATAGATTTCTACAGAACTAATCAAAATAAAAGAAAGTGACAAGGAAGAAATCATTACAAGTTAGAAGAAAAAGAATGAGAAAGGATTGAAAAGCTGTAGCATTTTAGGAAGTTATTCTCAATTATTTGCCAACAAAATAATCTTCTAAGAAAATAAAAGCAATGCTTTTTTCATGTTCAGATAAAAAATATTTGCTAAGATGCCACTCATATCTAAATGACATTTCTAATAAATCTTAAAATTAAGCACCCATCTTATTTAAAAATCATTATTAAAAAGAGAAAGTTACTTTTTAAACATAAACCTCCTTGATTGGTACAAAATGATACACATTTAAAAATGCAAGACAAAAATATTTGGAAACAAATTGAGAACGCAAAATTATGTCCCTGATGTATTCTTAATATTGAATGATATCATGATATTTTGTTATTAAATGAACACTTTTATTATTATTCTGTACTTAGGATTTTAAGGATTTTTATATAGGGAAAAAAGCATGGATGAAACTCCTAACAGCAGATGTGTCCTCTCTCTAGTAGCGTAACTCAGGTCAAGCAGTGTAATACCACTGTGAGAAGCCATATGCTTTACGGACAGAGTCGGCATCATGGACATATGACCTGTGCAGTGCTTGGTTCTATGTGTTCTTGTTTGTTTGTTTGGGTTTGTTGTTGTTGTTGTTGTTGTTCTATTGAGATTCTCAATTATCTTTGAATATTTTTATTATTCTTTTTTGTACTGGGGATTGAACCCCAGGATACTTTACCACTGGGCTACATCCCAAGCCCTTTTTATTTTTTGTTTTGAGACAGAGTCTTGCTAAGCTGCCTAGGGCCTTGCTGAGTTATTGAGGCTGCTCTCAAACTTGTGATCCTCCTTCCTCAACCTCCTGAGTTGCTGGCCACCCCGTCTGGCATGAACTCTGTTTTGTATGTGAAGTATGATAGGACAACTGAGCATTTACATGCATGAACAGAGGAGATTCACATCATACATATGCCCATCATTCTTTGCCACCCTTCTCACATACTGTTTGCGATGCCCCATGAGCATAAAATTCTGGGTGGACGCATAGCTATGATTTGGAGGAGGGTCTCCCCTTAAGGCCCATGTTTTAAGGCTTGTTCTCCAGACTGGTATTTTTGGCAGGTGGTGGAATCTTCAGGAGGTGAAGCCTAGTACAAGATCCTTAGATTATCTGGACAAGATTGTGGATCCTGGTCTTTTTCTCTTCATCTTTGCTTCCTGGCTTATGAAATGACTGGTTTGCCTCACCCTCGCTATTACACACCTTGATGTACCATCCCTACCAAAGGCCCAAAGCATGGGGCTACTTGATCTTGGATGGGACTCTCTGGATTTGTGAACCAAAAATCTTTTCACTTTGTGAGGTAATTGCCTCAAGTATTTCATTACAGTCATACAAAGATGACTTCAGTACCCATGATGTGGGGGAGAGTTTGGCAAGGCCCAAAGTGAGCACAAGGTATGTAAGCACTAGAACTACATAAAACAGGCTGCTAATAGCCCAGAGGCTACTTTCCATTCAAACTTTTATTTTAACACAGAAGATGACTTAAGATGACTTAAGAAATATCCATAGTTCAGGAACCCTATCATATCTTTTTTACCTGTGTTACTTCCCTGCTTAGCAATCTAATTACACTGAAAATCATGGGAGAAGGAAAAAAAAAAAAAAAAAAGCCCACAGTTCCTTGGCAATTATTCTTTCCTTATTCATCAGAAGCTAGAGGTAGAGTTTGTATTTAACGTGCACAATTCAAGAAATAAAAAAGTCAGTTGGATTGTATTTGTTTAGGATTTTTAGTTTTTAAGAGTTGACTGTGTATATATGTATAAGCTATGAAATATGAATCATGGACATTTAGTAGTTCCATGAATAAGTGTTCTGTATTTGCATTTAAAAGTCGCATTTCATAAAATAAAGATAAATAGCAATATTAGTGCCAATATGCAATTGAACTTTTTTACTCAAGATATTAGATAGAAAATTTTAAAAATACCATGAAAATTTCAGAGACAGTGACCAAAGAAAATAGGAAACATAAGTACCATTAAAAACACTTTATTTCTGTCTTTTTAAACAAGTAATTCCACATTTTATTTTTTATGCTAGACACTTCAGATCATTTAGACAGTCCTGTCCCCAAATATAAACCCTAGTACCCAAAATATTGGATGCTATTCAAATTGATGGTTCTGTGCAATTAGATGACCATAAACAAGAACCAGAGAGTTGGGCATGGAGATGTCTGCCTATAATCCCAGAACCATGGGAGGCTGAGACTGGAGGATAGCAAGTTTGAAGCCAGCCTCAGCAACTTTTGAAGCCCTAAGCAACTTAGTGAGACCATGTCTCAGAATAAGATTTTCAAAGGGCTAGGGATGTGATGTGGTACAGTGGTAAAGCACCTCTGGCTACAATCCCCAATGCAAAAAAAAAAAAAAAAAACAGAGCCTGTTATAGAAAAGGCTATAATGATTAACAATGAGAACAAAAACAAAACATAACAGAAAAAGCATTTTTATAATGAACAGACTTTAAATATAAAAAAATTAACAAAATGTTTAAAATCATATGGATTGTGAAACAGTATATGCAGAAAAATAATTCAAAAACATGCAATGTGCGATTCTTGGAAGATAGAGAAATATAAACTGAGGACATAAACTAATGAAGGTGAAATAATCAAAGTAAGATACAAAATTTTAAGTCAATAATTTATTTTGAATCTTAGAGGATATTTCCACTGATACATGTTGGGACTGTCAGTCTCTTTGGACATAAACTCTTATTGCATTGCTTCTCTGTTGATCCAGGCATATGACATCCAGGGGAGTACCTTATAATCAATTGAATAACTGAGGTATAAAATCTCCAGCCTGCTACTCCTCAATTCCAACTCTACCCTATTTGCAGAAGCGACCAGAAGTGAAATCTAGAACACTGTCATGTGAGTCAGGAATGACCATGAAGGACAATGGCAATGGATAAATACTCCCTCAGAGCAGAACTTCAGTCTGTATATTTGACAGTCACTTTAGAGGGAAATATAGTCAGAAGCACAGATCTATTCTCGTTCATAGGAAACTGCTAACAGTTTGGGTGTATGTTTAAGACTTGAGAGGAAAAGAATTGGAATATTAGTGAGAAGGAAATGAAGGGTAGATTTATGAGAATCAACCTGTCAGAATGGGAAAAACAATGGAGATAATTTTGTCACATGTGATCATGCAGCAATGATCATTCACTGCAAAGGAGTCTTTTAAAATTAAGCAGAAAACATAATGAACTTTGTGGATGTCAATCAGTCTCTTTCCCCAGCCACATGAGAAAATGTCTATGCTGGCAGAAATGGAGGTTATGCCTGGGTCCAAAGGTCTCCTTCCCAAGTCGATCTTGCTACTCAAGGAGCTAAGACAACAGCACATATAGATACTAATCCCCTAAAATGGAATCATTTTTCTAGAAGGCTGTATAAGTAAAATGAGTAGCCAATGGGGCAGACTATGCTGAGTATTGATTTATTGATTCCTCAAATCCAAACATATCTTACATACACAAAATTTATATATTTCCACATGGATACCTACCTACAGATACACACAAGCATGCATCGGAGTGTGTGTATGCATGTATATGTATATATGTATGCTTTTCTCCCTGTTTCTCCTAAGAATCCAAATGGCTTTATACACATAAATACACTTATGTGCACACCTACATACAGAATGATTTTCTCACAGACTGAATCTTTTTAATTCTTTATGAAACCTTTTGTCTTTTTATATAGTGCTAATTTTAGTTATCTTTTATCTTATATATGATTCCTATTTTCTAGTTATTTAATTTTAGTTCTTTTTATTTTTCACTTCTTAGTACATATTTTAAGGATACTGTTTTACAGACTTTATGATCTGAATGATTAGCTTTTTATGATACAACCTTTCTTCTTTCAATTCAAGATATATGTATGTTGATAGTAGATATGCATATATGTCTACATATATTTATCACATATATGTACATATATATATATATATATATATATATACACCCACATACACATATATGTGTAAAGAAAACATTTCACCTAACTAATGTTATGGATTCAGCCACCAAGTTTTTCTTATTTTATTAACATAGAATTATAAATATATCTATCTCAACATAATTTTATAGCATAAAACAATTTTAAATATATTTTATCCCAATTGAATTTTCTGATAGACCTCTGTTATTTTGAAGGATGTTTTCAAATTTTTATCTTCTTTCCCCACTACAATATAATTTCTTTTGTGGTAACACATGTGTCTCTTGTTCACTGCTGTACACTTACCCAATCAAAGTGATTGATATTGATTACATGCATAATGCTGATTTGTTTAGAAACTGTAAAATGAATGAATAAGTTATTTTATAAACATATAAGAGACATTTAATAATTCCATATTTCAAAATCATTTTTAAATGCCTATCTATAAATTTGTCCCAAATCTTACACATGTGGGCTAAATGCAAGCTTTAAAATATAGAGTACTTTTTCTGTTTTAATCCTACCTATTAATTTTACATGAACCTTTCTATGGAGAAATAGATGATGCGCGGTCTTCCTCTTAGATAATCCTTACCATGATTCTAATGTCTCAGACAGCCAAAATTCATGAATTTACTATATTCAATTATTTTCCTCACAAAAGCTTTTTGCTCAAACTTTAGTAATATCACATTGTTATAATTCATGGAGCTATAAAGAGATAATGGAGAGGACAAATAATCTTGTGAGTTTAATTACTCCGTTCCTCATGACAGTGGCATGTCCCACTGGTCTATTCTTTCAGTTCACTTTCACTTTTCTTCTCAATTATTAAATATTTACATTCGCTGCAGAAGATTTTCTCACAATAACTTTGTCATTAGCTTGATTTCAGTCTTCTTCTAACAAATGTGAAAATCTTATTCTTTGGGCCAGGTTTATAAATAGAAAAAGAGAAGCGCTGATGATTACGCACAGGTTTTGAAGTGGATTTTAATCCAGGCTGCAACAATGGACACTGATTAAAAGATATCAGTTTTCTTAATCAGAAAACAGAAAAACATTTGTAGATAGATCAATAAATATTCTATCTGAAGGCATAAATCTTTATTGCTGGTTTCCTTTCTTCTCAAGATTTGAAGCTGATGAGGTCTCCAATTGGTTCGTCCTGATTGAGTTCATTATTTAGTTAAATAATTTAATTCCAACAGTTGTTTATTTAAAAAAAAATAAGCAGAAACTTCTCCAAGTAACATTACCCTATCTGTAAAGTAATTTTAAATCTTTGGATTAAGGTGGCTGATGACAATATAGCAAAAACTGCCATCTCTTGGTCTACAGACAGACTCTGCTTTGCACCTGTATATCTCACTATTCATTGAACATCATTAATATCATGCTCAATAGGCTACTAAGATATTCAGTGTTAATTGCTAATTTTTTCATTACATGCAATACTGGATTTTTCTTTTATCTTGCCATCTCAATTTCCTTCCTTTCCACTACACTTTACATGCCTCCCATGGCCAGTTCCTGGCCCCTCTACATTCCATTATCCTTTCATTCCTTCAAATCATTGCCATCTCTAATACCACCACTTGGTGAATGCCATCTTTGTCTTTCACCTGGCTTAACAGAGTCCCTACCTCTACATTGTTTTCAATTAGTTATTTAGCCATTCTGCAGACAGAGCAATCTCTTAAAGCCAAAAGATTCAGATCATTTCCCTTCTGAAAATTCTGCACTGTTTGTTCCTACAAATACTTCTTGATCCAGACCTCATTTAACCACTTATAACATGTATTAAGTTCCAACAATGGTAAACCATGTTCAGATGATCAGAACTGCTATACTCCAAATTCTCATTCTGATATGTTCTGATCCTTCAATGTGGAAGCAGTTTTCCCTCACTCTCCACAAAGACAGTCTGGAATTCCTCAAACCAAGACCATGTTATATGCTTTTTCTAAATACTTTTGTAGATTTTTAAATTAACCTATAGTAGCCATTAGCACACCACTGTAATAGAATATTACAGTGTCTTCTACTCACTTTTTCCTTTAGTGAACAAGCAACAAATGATCTAGACTTTATTAGCAATATAAATTGTTATGTAATATCTAGAACTTACAAGAATTTAAAAAGGGATATATATATTTTTACACACATGTGTTTACATATAATTACATAAAATACTTCATAAAATACTTTTCATACTTCATAAAATACTTTTATATTTTTGTATGTGTATATATATTATGTATATATATACATATATGTTTATATATTGATCTTTAATAACTTACTACGAAATGTTTTCCAATTGTGGCATTCCCTTAAAAGGGATTGGCATTGAGAATGACTATCATTTTTAAAAATAAATAAAATAATATATAAATATTGATAGTCTATTATAGAAAACTTGTATTTCAGACTATCTTCTACATCACTATTTATCAAACAGAGCTACACTGGAATTTCAGTTAGGACAATTCCTTTTTGTAAGGGTCTGGCTTTATTTCACGATGTTTGCATTCTTGGCCACTACACCCTGACAATACACCAGTACCACTGCCAGTATTTCTGACAACCAATCACACAGGTTTCCAAATGCTGTCTGAAGGGAAATGGGTCAGTAGCCTTCTTGGTTAAAAAGGACCACTCTGTAAAAATGTGGTATTCTTTTGTTCAATAGCTTCAGGCTATATTTTGTCAGCATTATATCTTCTACTTGAATAGAAATGTAAAAGCATTACGTAAGCCAATTTTCAGCACCAAGAGTACATTTTGATGATATTCTATTGGTAACAATTACAACTCTTATTTTAATGTACCATAGCAATGGATCTCCAAGCCATTTTTCTCTAGGTTTTGTTTGTTTCTCTAAGGCAGAGAGCAGTGAATATGACTTCACTCACCTTATTCACTGTGAGAGAATATCGGGGAAAATTGCATTACTATTGGGTTCAGAAAGTAAAAATCTAAATGCCCCAACAAATGTCATCGTTGGAACACATCATATTTTTTAAGCCTACACAATGCATTTAGTTTTTAGACATTATTTACTGTATTTGGTAAGAACTAAACTCTAAACATTTTGAGCTCTAGGGTAGCTTTAAAGCATGGTCATAAATCCAACCTCCTCCTTTGAGGAAATAAGCCTGTTGCCTCCTGTTAAAACTTGTGACTCTTTTTTTTTCTTTCTTTCTTTCTTTTTTTAATAGAGAATTTTAGTTATACATAGAATTTTGGCTCATTTTGACAAAATTATACATGCATGGAATTTGATTTACTCCATTTCAGTCCCTACTACACCCCTTTTCCTACCCTCCTCCTTCTCCTTCTCCCATTCTTTTTTCTCTACTCCACTGATCTTTCTTTCACCTATTTATTTATTTACTTATTTATATTTTGATACTTGTGAATGAACTCTGGGGCACTTAGCCACTGAGCCAAATCCCCAGTCCTGTTTTGTATTTTATTTAGAGACAGGTTCTTGCTGAGTTATTTAGGGCCTCACTAAGTTGCCAAGGCTGCCTTTAAACTGGTGATCCCTCTGCCTCAGCCTCCCTAGAGCTTTCTGGGATTATAGGTATACACCACCACACCCTGCTATTTACTTATTTTTAATTGGTGCTTTCTACATAAAGGCGAAATTTCCTGTCTCGTAACTCTTTTGCCAGAGTATGTCACGAGCAAGACTATGGGACTTTTAAGACTGGGTCATAAAAGACCTTCCTCACTGGAAACATAATTAGGGTTCTAAGTCTCTATGTAAGAAGTCTGGTAACCCAGAGGCTGTTGGGCTGGTGGAGAGGTAACCATAGATATTCTGATCTAGAGGCTCAAGTGGACTCAGTGTTAGATTTATACCATCACAGACACCAGACTTGTGACTAGAAAGTCTCCAAATGGTCCTCCTAGTGCTAAAGTTGGTATCGATTTGAAAATTCCAATGTATGATTCCAGTCACCATGGAATAAAGGTAAAACTGTATGAAGCCAGAATCCAGGAATATAGTATATTTTTAAATACTGCTAAATTTTTGGATAGCTTTTAATATAGCAGTAGATAACCATAATGTGTGTGTGTGTGTGTATCCATATCTTTATCTGTATATGTGTGTGGATAGACAAATGGGTAAGCATGTTTGTAATATGTGCATATCTATTTATCCACCTATTTCTACATATCTTTATATAAAATATACAGTCAGGTAATAAAGCAACATTAACAGGGTTTATAAGGTAAAAGAGATAGTCTAGACTGCAGTCTCAGTTGTGTGCAGGCTAATTCTAAATGTGAGCAAAATAATTAACCTGGTAACATCAAGTTTTATATTTTTTAAATAAGGCAAAGCATATTTTCACAGAGGTCTTATGTTGTCAGCATCAAAACATTATTATATATGATATCACTTTGCAAAAGAAAGACTGAAAGAAAATTATTTTCATGCTAAAGAAACTAATTTCTTTAAAAAAATTTTGTTGTAAGAATTTAATCAGTCATTGTTAGTGTTCATGTGATTACTGTTTCTATAGATTTTATATAATCACTTGTAATGTAGCTTTATCAGATCAAGAAGTACCTGTAGTGCTATGTGCTATGATCATTATCTGCACTCAAATGCACTACTAACACTGACAGGCATTAGCCACATAAATAAGTTAATTGTACCTAAATGGAAATATTTAACAACTAGAACTATTTGCACCTTTTATGAATGTACTACTGGGAAACACAAATATTAATTTTTTCAAAGTATTTTTCAAGGGAAAACTATGTACTTGCTATAAGACTATCACTCCTAGCTCCAATTCCTACGTGGAAGTCAAGAGACTGAAATATCATTATTCCTCATCTCAAAACATATCAACCTTTCCATGACTGCTTTTCTTGAGACCACCAAGTTAAAAAGTTATCCTTAATTTGTTCTTCTTGCAGCCCTTCTTCTCTCAGTTAATAGAAAAATCTCTCTTTCCATTTGCATACATTCAAACTTCAGAATCATCCATGACTCTTTTATATCTCTTATGAATCACACCCCAAAGCTATCCCTTTAGCAAATTCTATTGATTATTCCTGCAAACAAATCCAGGATCTGATCACTTTCCACTAAGTCCATTGATATCACTTTGATCCATGCTACCTTCTTATGCATTTTGAAATAGCCAACTAACTAGTATTTCTTCCTTCCGCATTCATCTCTGAAACAGTCCACACAACACAGCCATTCAGATGCTTTTAAAATACAGAGGATGTTTTCAATAAGGTAATGGAGCCAGACATAGTGGCACATGGCTGTAATCCCAATGGCTCTGGAGACTGAGGCAGAAGGAATGCAAGTTCAAAGCCAGCCTCAGCAACTTAGCAAGGTCCCAAGGAACTTAGTGAGACCATCTCTAAATAAAATACAGAAAAGGGCGGGGGATGTGGCTCAGTGGTTAAGCACCCCTGGGTTCAATCCCCAGTACCAAATAAATAAATAAGTAAATAAACAAATAAATACATAATGTAATGGGTTACATTATTGTCTGCTGAAACTCTCCAGTGGCTTCCTATCTCAGGGCGAAATCTGAAATTACAATGACCTAGACAATCTGACTGCCTGCCTTCCTCTGTGATGTCTTCTAATATTCCCAACTTCTCTTATTCCATTCTAGCAAACTCAATCACTACTCCAGAACCTTCCAGGCATAAAATTATTTTAAGAGGTTATAATTGCTATTTCTCCATAGAGATCTTTCACCTCTTTCAGTTCAGTTCTGGACTCTAATATTATCTCCTTAGAGAAATTCTTTGTGAGTCCTTATTTATTTCACTAAATATGAACACTTTCTAACATTTACAAAATCAGAACTCACAGCATTATGAGCACCATACACGTATTCTCTAGGTACAAAAATTAGCAACTCATTTTCTATTTTAATTATTCTTGTTCTTCTCCATTCTGTACAATGGATCACAGATTATTTCCAAGAAAATGCCTGACATCATATTATTTTGTTTATGAATTTTCACACTGTTTAAATGTGTACCACTTAAATGTGTCCCACCTTAGGCAATATCTGTTTCCTTTACTTGCTTATTTTTCACCAAACTACTTATTGTGATCTAATATTTCATATCAACTCTTTGGTTTTCTTCCTTTCTCTAACCTGCAGCAGACTGTATACCCCGTGAGAGTAAGGTGTTCACATATTTTGTTCACTGCTGTCTAATTGACTGTTATGATGTTATAATAATCCTAATGCACACACACAGGTGTTCAATAAGATTTGATGAATAAGAAAATTTATTTCCTAGTTTTTGAAAATATAATATTAATGTGACTTATCTTTACTAAATATCCTTTGTCCCTCTTAGCTATATAAAATGCAGTGCACTCCCAAATGCTGAATCTAGAGCTTGAGAGTTAAATTATACACTGGTGAAGAATGAGGTTTGTTTTGCATTATCTTCACAAAGGGTTGAATCATGTAACATTCACTTTTCAGCTTACTCAGAAGGTGAGCTTTAAATGCTTTAAAAAAACATTTAATTTACATTTTTTGAAAAAGAAACAATCAATCACACACTCAATCTAACAATACTTGTGGGCACTTGCCAACAGAGGAATACATTCATTAGACTATAGAGAAATGTACGCATGTGGAAACAATACTGCATTCATATCACCAGAAAAAGAAGGAAAATTTTTGTACAAATGTGTTCACTAGTACTAGCACTGAATACTAATAACATATCAGTACCCTGAAGTGATTAAATATATGCCAAATAGTCCTTGCTGTTTCAATCATTCTAAATAATTTCAACAAATACAAGAATTTCATAATTCATATTTTATCCAAAGACGTATTCTGCATGGTCTCCTCAGGGATTCATTTAAAGCTGGCTTTTCTCTATTATACTTTGTGCATAGCCTTGGGCTTATTGTGAATTTTCATGGTTGATTTTATTTTATATGAATGCCAGGATCATATACTTTCATTTCAATTCATTATTTCTAGCCTTAGCATGACCTTTTGGTTTTATTTTTATTGCCCTTTTCTCAACCATCAACAATCATAGTTTTATTGCACTACAGCAATAATGCTAGTGGCTTTGGAAAACAAGGTAATTGAGACTTCTTGTAGTTTCAATATAAATACTTTGAACCTCAAAGTTTGTGCACTATTCTAATGGTCATACATGAAAATGAATATGTGAAATGACATAGCCTTGCAAGATAAAATAATAGCTGACTTTATGTCTGGCCTCTGTTTCTCTTGGGAATAAAGGGCAACCTTGACTCTCTTTAAACAAACTACTCTGTAATCGACAGCACTTTCAGATCCCTGGACTCCATGTTTTTAAAACAGAAAATGGGGATCAAACGTTTGAGTATCTTCCATATAAATATTTTCATGTAATAGTTGAATTACCCTCAGAACTTGGTCTTACTTATTATTGCCCTGGAAAATAGATGCATTAATAATTGTCACATTTTTTTCATGAACCACTCTATGAAATGAACAAGTAAATCAAAGAAGAAAGAAAGAATTTAATAACCTAAAAGGGTCTTCTCAGCACAGTTTGAAAAGAACTCAAGAACTCTAAATCAGAACACAAAAATAAAGGCATAAAACAAAAATATATATATGGATGTAAATATGAAGCTTCATTATGGTTAAAAAATAGCTTATCTAAATTATCTGAAGGATCAAAAAAGTTGACTAAATATTAAAGCATTATATGGCCACACATGTGTTCTTCCTGACTCATGAAACCCAGAGGTAACAATGTGTTTTCCATTTTCTGCTTTGTTGATTCATCAGATCTGTACAATTCCTGTCTGTATGTATGTTAAAGGGCTCCCCATGAATTACTGCTGACCTAACCAAAAAAAAATATTTTCAATATTGGGTGTTTATGTAGATCACAGGCAAAGTACTAAATGATGAATGGAAAAGAAAAGTTTATCAAATGGATAAAATTAATTATATTTAAAACAAATAAAATTAATTTATATTTATATAAAGTTATATTAATTTTCTATTAAGTTACATTTCCAGTATTATATATTTTGTGACTTAAATAGTAGACTTTAATTTACTATATGTACATTGTGCAAATGAGCTCAATTCATGAGCAGGAACTTAAAAAACCAAGAGTAGAATCTACCATTATTTGTGACAGAAACGTTTGAATTAAAATTTATTTCCTATAAATAAATAAAGAATACTTAGTTAAACAAATTTTAATATACTAAATTGATGAGTATGTTAGTAAGAATCTGAAATAATCCAGCCATGTGACAAGTGGTAGGAATATGGTAAATGAATAAAGTCACTTACTCTCTCCATTCTTCCAATAGGAAGAGATGACTGTAAATAAAAATGTTTAATAAAATTGGCATGGAAAGTAACGGAAGAATACTGCAGTTTAGACAGTTAAATATTTAAAAAAACTCACAAATGACTCAAAATTTAAAGTGTAGGAGAGTCCATTATATGCATTTTGAAAATGCAGGAGCATTGTAGTCAGTGAGAAAAACATGATTAGAAGGGCCAGAAGTATTAAGATGTTTAATAAAATATTTAGGTTTAAACAGTTTGAGGTTATAAATAATACAGCAAAGACATCCTTACTAAGAGCTAACTCCTAAAAGTAGAATGCTGATTTACAGGATATAGACTTTAGAATAAGACTTATCACAACTACATTTATTACCGCAACTATTCTATAGTATTTTACATCGCCAATGAAGTATAGTGTTTTCTATGCAGTAATATTTGGATGACACAATTATCTTTCAACATTGCATATGAAAACTTTGCTAACCTAATTTTTTTTCCTTCAGGGCTCTATTCTTTCCACATGGTAACATAAAATTTTCTCCTATCTTTATGATTGGTTATATGTAGAAATGTATAACTTTTCTTTATATTCCTCAGGACTCAGGAGATCTCCTAAATAGATATTTATAATTTTTAGTGTGAAGAAATTTTCAAATTATTAATCTTATATGATTAGTATCTTTATATCTTTTGTATTTTTAATTTTTGTAATAGTTCTCTGACATCTGTCCTTGAATCCACAAATGTTTTCCACTCTTTATTTATATCACAGTTTCATTTCTCCAACCTATAACCTATAAAATACTTCTCCACTAAAATTGCTTCTTTTGTTTTGTTGTTGTCTAAGATAGCCTGTTGACTGTCATCAAATTACTTTGAAAATTTGTTGCTGTTTTGTTTAAAGGTCTCTTCTTTGAGTTCCATTATTGCTGCTTCCTCAACATCTTCCTTTGCTAATTTCATCTTGTTTTTTCTCATCCCCCTTACTGAATCTCTTTACTCTGTACTTCCGTAGATGTTTTTCTTCAAAAATCTTCAAATATCCATCAAGTTTCATGTTTTGCACAGCTAGGTCAGTGACAAATTAGTTACATGAGTATATATATTGCCATCTCTAACTTTGTGGACAAAACCAAAAGTTTAATCAATGACTTCCTATCTGATGAGGATTGAGTAGAAAGCCCCTATTTCTGGAGCTCTCAGAGTGAAAATAGAATCCTCCACTTCTCTGGGACAGGGAAGCAACTAGGTCCCCGAAAGAAGCTTCCTCTGGTCTTCTTGAATTAACCGTCCACTTGGAGTCAACAATGCTTTTGCACAGCTTCTCCTTGATAATGGTTTCTCAGTTATCAAGTGGAGTCAAGAAAAATGGATTTTATACCTATTTTTGGCTTCATAGATCCTACAAGAACTTCACCTCTCCAGATGGAACTTTAAGTTCCACCACTAAGATTTTATTTGTTGCATTATTACAAAGCATGAGTTGGGAAGAACCAAACCATTACATTCTTCTTAAGTGATAGAATTCACAGTTATTACACATTTCTACTTCTTTTTCTTTTCCTTTCCCCTATGCTCTCTATTTGTGTGATTAAGAAAAACTAAGCATATACTGAGATCTGATGGGAAACAGACATTCTTAAATATTGGGACTAATGATTTAGATGGAATCTCTTCACCAGTGGTTATTGCCTGGTACAGGTCAGTTGCCTATAAAGATAAGCAAGAAATCATCAGCTGACTACTTTGCAAAAGAAATGTTCATTAACATAACTAATAGCAGCTGTTCTCAAATTAAACCAAGACATCAATTTCAATGCCCAATAAGGACAACAAGCAAAACTCTACATAAATCCAACTTTTAATTTCCTATTATTCCAAGTCTATATCATGGCCTTAAGTTATTGCTTGTTATCACTTGTTGGTTATTATTATTATATCTCTCTTTCATGTTTTGATTCCACAGTAAGAATTTATGTAGAAATATACAATTACTTAATTTAGCTAGAAATAAAACTAAAACGCTTTCAAAAGTAGAATAATAGATGAAATGGGAACAACCACCAAAATGAGAATGACTTATATTAGAACAAATATAAACTAAAATGTAAACAAGTTTACTGCAACTTAAAATACTCTGGTTATAATGAGAGTCATAAGAAGAAAAATTGTCAAGCCTATTTATTTTTTGATTACTTGACTTCCAAATTTCTATTACCCTTATTGACCAGCATAAGTATTCATATGCATATTTACTCATTTGAATAAGATTTTAAAATTGAAAACATGTCTTACTTTTATTTCTGAAACTGGCATTGACAGAATAAACACATTTTTTTACCATAGTAACATAAGGTTTGTAAAAAATGTTATTTAGTCATTGGTTCTAGAGAAAATTCTATGAAATATTACAGATGAATTTTGAAAATTAAATTACTGGCAGTTTAAAGGTCTGACGTCAAGGAGTTATTTTGGTCAGTAAACACATAAAGGATAAAACAAGCATTTTCTGAAAACTAAAATCTTTCTACAATGCTGTTCCACTTAGATACGATGCACATTAATTTAGAACATTACAGACCAAAAAAAAAAAAAAAAACTTTAATAAAAAAGGGTAATGTGTGAGATGGAAGTTACTCTTTAACATCAGTTTGTAAAAGGTACTATTCACAATTGCTATATTTAATGAAAGTTTATATTACATATGACATTATATAGTGATGTATTTTAGGACTTGATAATCTGATGATATTTGTAGTCACATATTTAACTATTTAAATTTTGTTTTTTGAAAATAAGATGAAGTAGTACATACTCATAGCTCATGGTTAACTACTTAATATAATATGATACATGTAAAAACAACAGCATTACACACTGAAGCCAATGTTGATGGAGGCTGGGTTAGTATGGAGAGAAAGTATATTCTTGGTTAAATATTTTGACATACTTATTGGAGCAGGCTTCACCTAAATTTCCATTTTTCTAGGCTTTCCAATTATTCTTTGTATTTATCTCTATTTTATTCTGAGCTAACTTGGCTTGGTTGTGCTTTCTCACAGTTGCATTACAGAGTTTTAACCAATGCAACCATCTTCATATAATTAGACTACTTAACCAGAAAATACATATCTAAACATTTATAAAGACTCTTGGTAGGAATTATTCAAAAAAGAAACAACATGCAGATAAAGCATTCCTATCATATGACAAGCCACGGTATCGAAGACAGAACAAGAAAAAAGTTTCATTGAAATATTCAGCACGATAAAATTCCTATTAAAGAGATATTAATGGTCTTACTCATTCTAATGTCTGTCTAACATAGTATTAATAAAGAAGCTAATAGAAGTGAGACCTAATTTTAGACTAGTCACTTCTGTTAAGATTTGATATGGAGAGTATCCATATAATTTATTTCAAAGAACAGAAGTAATTTCCATTAAAATTTTACCAGGAAAACTTGTGTAAACTGATACTATACCAGGAAATGTATGCCTGTAATTATTATTTAATTGAATCCTTAAAAAAAAAAATCCCTCATTTTATAGATGAGGAAATTGAGACAGTGGGAAATTTGTTAACTTCTTTGAAGACATAACTTCTATGAGATACAGTTATGATTTAAATATAGAAACAAACTCGATATTTTTTAACCATGGTTTTCAGTTGAAAATATAACTTATTTGAATATGTTCTTATATTGGTCACTATGAAAGTGAGGTTAAAAAATGGCAAAGGTTAATCAACAACTATATATGTGGTTAAAAATAAAAGAGATAAAGAACTCCTACCGATGTTATCTCCAAATCTTCAAGGTTTACAGATCATTTCTTCCTTTGAAACACAAAGCAGTCCCTCCTCTGGTTCCTTCAACAATCACTTTCCCTCTATGTTTTCATCCAGAAGCATCTTTGTCTCTGATCTGTCTCTGAACTAAACTGCAGTCAGTTTCTTAACTAGTGCTGGGTAACAAATTATCTTTCGCTCCTGGAATTCATCATCTTTCTATATTACTGTGACAACATTGGATACCAAATCCCTTCTTTTACTCTTCAAGACTGCCAGTAATAACATTATTGTGTGTGGTCTACTTTAAATATTTCACCTAATGGAGAGTAATTTAAAGCAGGGTAATGTTGTTAAATGAGATGCCACTTCTACCTTGCTTCCTGATCTCCTGGTCTACCCTCCCTGCAGACCACATTTGACAGTGATCAGAGGTCCCGTCTGCTTTCACTCAGACTGCCATCCCCAAATTTCAAACACCAAATTCCTAGAATTGTACAGAGTAATTTATTTCATCTAAACCTCTCTTCTCTAGACAATTCCTAGTTTCCCTCCTTCCTCTCTAAATCACAAAGCTCAACCAATGAATTTCCTGAACAATAGGTTCATGGGTACAATAAGACAACAATCTCTATTATTGTGGGAGCTACTTTTTTCTTCCCATTACAATGCCCTGGGGAAAACAGAGGGCAGTGATGGAGAGCATTTCTAGAAGAAACAAAGCACCAGATAAGGGTTTTGAGTACTAGAAAAATAAAATTTTTATGCAAAAGTTACACACAGTGTTATTGAACCCAAACATCACACTCTTAGGAAAATAAAAACAACCATAATTTTCTCAACTTTTGGTTAGTATTTCTTCACTCGAGTAAGGTGAGCTGGGCCTTGGAATAGATCTTGGAATCCCAGTGAACTCAAGTTTATGGCTGGATCATCTAAGAGCTCATTATGGGTCTGGTAACCTAGATTTTCAGCCTGCCTCCAATTCCAGAGTCTTGGCTGCATTCCTGTAGAAACTGCTGAACCTCAGAACACATCACTTGAAGCCAATGGAGAGAAAGAGTATGTTAGACCCTCATACTAACTATTAAATGACAAGGACCTGGTCATATGGTGCCCATCTGTTATGGTTTATATGTGAGGCGTCCCCCCAAAAGCTCATGTGTGAGACAATGCAAGAAGGTTTAGAGGAGAAATAATTGGGTTATGAGAGTCTTAATCCAATCTGTGAATTAATCCCCTGATAGGGATTAACTGAGTGGTAACTGAAGGCGGGTAGGGAGTGGCTGAAGGAGGTAGGTCATTTGGGGCATGCCTTTGAGAAATATATTTTGTATCTGGCAAATGGAGTCTCTCTCTCTCTGCTTCCTGATCATCAAATGAGCCGCCTCCCTCCACCACCCCTCTTTTACCATGTTGTTCTGCCTCACTTGGATCCCTGAGGAATAAAGCCTGCTCTCTACAGCTTGAGATCTCTGAAACCATGAGCCCTCAAATAAACTTTCCTCCTCTACGATTGTTCTGGTCAGGTCTTCTAGTCACCACAGAGAAAAAGCTGTCTAAAACACCATCTAACCACAGAGAGCTGGAAAGAGGAGGAGGAGGAGGACCAGGAGGAGCACGTGGGCTGGAAAGTAGCACTGGCACTGCCTCATTCCTATTCTTCACACAACAACAACAACAAATCTTACTGGACTAGGAAACGTTTTAATATTTCTATTTTTTGATTCTGACACTTTATTTAACATGAAGGTTGGAAGTGCTAAGGCACAAGATCTAAGTAAAATATCCTCCACAGCCAAGAAACTAAATTTAGAGTGATTGCAGCACTGTTATCTGAAAGGTACAGCTAGTTCTGACTAGTGACAGGGTGTGTAAACAGAATACTACTTCATAACTGAACATCGCAAGGCACTCGAAGATCTCATCAAGGATGTTTGTACTAACTATAAATTTCAGACTTCCTAAAGTCTAGGCAATTATTCTTTTTACCCATCAGCAATTTGTATACATCAGATATTAAATCCAGTCTCAGCATATTGCATCTTTATAGGTTTCAGCAGCTAAATCTTCTCATTAAATTAATCTTCCTAAGCATTTTTATATTAGATTAGACTATGTAGATATCTGAAAAGTTTCTTTGGCTTTCAGACATTTCACATTATTCTTAGCAGTCATTTTAGTCCTATTGGTATGAAATTAATTTTTTCAAAAATGGATTTTTTTTTGATGTTTGATCTACCAAATAGGTTTTTTCTTTTCTTTAAAAAAAAAAAAAAAAAGAAGTGTTTCCCTCTATAACAATCCACGTTCATCATGGAATACACAGGCTAGGAGAATAAAGCAATCATTATCAATGAGCTTGCATAACAAAATTTTCATTTTTATCATTTCCTATATATCAATCATGTGTGTGAGTGTCTGTGGATACATACACACCTTTGGTACACATAAGCTTTCACTCATTTTTGGTTCGTGAAAAATTTTGTATCACACTTCTATATGCCTTTATTAAAAAGCTTGCACTTCAAACACAAAGTACCAAGTGAAAAAGGAGGAGGGAGCTTGAAGAAATACTATAAAGTTCAACAACTGTTCAGGTAAACAAACCTCCATACAACATACGCAGACAATATTCTTTAGGAATAATTAATACAACATAGGAAGCATTGAAATTTAGTTGTGCAATTTATATGAGACACATCAAAGGCAATACTCAGGGATTATTAGCCGCTTGTGGTTGCCATTTAATGTACTCATTTTTCAGAGAAAATGTTCACCTAACTTAACTTGTAAACATCAAGACCTCTTTGGAGTCTTCTAACACCATGAGCTCAATTTCTCAACAAAAAAATTGATGGTGCATTCACTATTAATGAACTTTCCAGGGAATGATAAGGAAAACAAACTTCCTAATCTCATTTAAACCTGTCTAATTGAAAGAGGATATTAATTGAGACTTGGATTGTTTTGTGGTTCTTTTTTTATTAATTTTTTTTTTTATTTTTAGAGACTGCATTTTGATTCATTGTACACAAATAGGGTACAACTTTTTCATTGTGTATGGTTGTACACAATGTAGATTCACACCATTCCTGTAATCATACATATACATAGTGTAATACTGTGTCTCATTCTACTATCTTTCCTTCCCCCACCCCTCCTGCCCCATTTTCTACTACACCATCCAAAGTTCCTTCATTCTTCTCTCCCATTCCCTCAACCCTCTTGTTATGTATCGTCATCCACTTATTGGTTTTTTGGGCTTGGCCAATTTCACTTAACATGATATTTTCCATCTTCATCCATTTGCCAGCAAATGCCATAATTTTATTCTTCTTTAAGGCTGGGGATACAGCTCAGTTGGTAGAGTGCTTGCCCTGGGTTCAATCCCTAGCACCACAAAAAAAAAAAAAAAAATTATCTTCAAACAAACAGCTTTGTGGTGTGGTTCTTAAGAACTCACTCAATATATTTGTTTTAAAATTCTATTTGTACTCAGATATTATTCCAACATTCTGAAGTTATAGCATATTATAATTTTTGTTCACTTCATTACACACATGTGTAATAAATATACACCAAATTATAGTATACATGTTGTGTGTTATTTCTCTTATACATTGCATAACATGCTGTGTGTGTATCATACATATGGACATGTACATGTCTTGTATAACCATTTCCAATTCAACTAATAAAAAATGTGGCCAGGTAAAGGATAAAAAACTCAGGCTACTTGGCATTTCATATATTTTATTGAGATATTTTTGTATTTTATTCTTTGAAATTCTGAGTTAATATTTTGTATAATCTTTATATTATTTATAATGCAGTTGAATTTGACTATAGAAATTGACATTTTCTATCTTCATTTTCTGCTTAATGCCTGCTTCACATAAGACTTTTATAACTCCTACCATAAGTGAAATCTTTCTACTTCATTTCTGACCCCTTGAGATAGCAAATATTTACAAAATGAATCACTAGCTGTGTTGTATTTGAATCTTAGTTCTATGATATAATTTTCAGTTATGACCTGAGAGATATTAAGTTCATGGTCCATATCAGTGATATTATCTCCTATTTCCTTACTTTGATGATCTCTAGTCATCATTTGATTTTCTGCAAAGTATCAATATAGCAACCAATTTGGAAAATAGCATAATAATTTTCATACGTGGACATTTAATCATTCTTGCCAACAATACTTCAAATAAATTTGTTTTCATTTAAGAGGCCCTCCTTCTCTTTCAAACAGAAATGTGGGTATTGGTTTTTAAAGCCACTATGAATAACAATATTAAGTTATAGTTTCTCTTCCTTTCTATCATCCTTATTCCATTACTTTCTAAACATACAAAACTTTATCTCCTACTTTCATAATTATTTTGAGAAACATTCTCACCATATTTTTACATTAATAGTGTTTAACAAGTAAAAAGCTTTATTTTTAAAGTAATTTAACTTCTATAAAAGAGATAGATTACTTGAAAATCTTGAAAGTTGAATAGTTTATGATCTAAATGGGATTAATATATTTTACTGACAGAAAATCATCATAAACAACCTGATTGATTCATTCATTTTCACTTACTTAGTAGACAAACATCATTTTCATTTAAGACTTATTTTGAGTGTTATCAATATCAAAATTAAAAAAAAGACATGTAGCCCATCTTTAAAAGAGAATACTAATGAATATAGTTATTCATGTAGTAGCAAAAAACACATGTGAATATTTAAATTTACATTTTAAGTTCTCAAACTTACTTGTTATTTACTTAATTCTTGGTGTAATTTTATTAGCAGAACTCTTTCAATTTAGTGTGTAAGGGGCAACACATTGGAAATGTTTCGAGGTCAATAAGTTGTAAATATCTAGTATATTGAGTGAGACATAATTTTGTTATTAAGAATGGACTAAGTGTTTCTTCATCAATAAAAATAATGTTCTTTTGTGAGGTGCCATAAGAATGAAGTAAAGTACACATATGTTGAGTTATCTTAATGTTTTCAAATGTGCATTTGCATGTTTAAGTAGTAGCATAATTTTCACACTGAATTTTTAGTAGCAAAAGCCTTACTTTAAGGATCAATTTTATTCAACCCACTTATTCATCATTAAAGAGATGGAAAGATTAATGATCAATCAACTTTGTGATTTTTTTTATATTTATTCAAAATTTTGTGATGTCCGACCATTTTTCTCACCTCTTCTTTATTTGTGCCCTGGATTACTTTGATTTACTAAATGTCAAAACAATCAAATGGTCTTACTTCAAAACTGTTTCCCCTTTCTCATTTCCTCCCAACAGTATCACACCTCTTTGCTGGTCTTAAAGTACCATTTACATTTATGTACTAGAAAATCAGGGATCTCCATTTAACTCCAAATAAAGTTTGGCTCTTTCGGTATGCACAATATTGCTTTTCTATTTCTATAAGTGAACCCTTAGACCCTGGTTACACTGACTATGCATCTATGCATCACGGTACCAATTTGTCTAGCAAAATCTACTTCAAAGTCCATTTACCCTGTAGAAAAAAAAGCAAGATTTTCAGATTTTGTTAGCAAAACACTGCAATTGATTATCAATGTCCCTAAAATAAAATTGCTTTCTAAGAAGGAATTATCATCTGTAATGGTAACCACAGTGATTAAATTTGATTCATTATTCTTAAAAAAAAAAAATGCTATTCCTATCTTGCCCTTCCTGCATCTTCAACTTCATCTACATACTGTGCCTCTGGCTGTGATGAAGTTCTTTGTACATGCTGCTTTGCACAAACTATTGCCTTTCCTGAAGTTCTCTTCTAGGTATTCTTCAAAATCCAATTCGCGGAAGAAGGTGGAGTAGGGTAGGCTGCTTTCCAGGCTGCTCCCTGGTGGGAAACTGAGGTAGCAGATATATAGCTTCTCAGTGAGCAGGGTGAAAGAGGAGTTTCACAAAGATTTACTATTTTACATGCAAAGCAGCTTGGGGACTCAGAAGTTTGGATACATTAAAATAAAAAAAAGAAAGCCCACCAATTGCTAGTAGCTGCCAGAACCCAACCACCACTCGCAAAGAGAGGGGGAGTAGAGAAAGTCACATTTCAGTCCAAGCTGTGGCTGTCTTGGTGTGGAGAAATCTGAGATGGAAAATGTTAACTAAACTCATCTGAACTCAGAAGCTATAAACTGTGTGTGTGTGTGTGTGGGGGGGGGTCCTAGACAAGCACACTCTGGTGTTAAATAAGTACATACCTTATCCCAACTGCCTGCAGAGAGCTGAGGTGGGAGCCATCTTGGGATGAGTGCACTCCCCCACCCCAACATCTGCAGGACTCAGGAGATCCGAATACACACACACACACACACACACACACACAAACATAGAGCCAGAGTATCCCAGCAGGCACCTATGTAGGGATTCTCAGCTGAGTTCTACCAGACCTTAAAGAAGAATTAACATTCTTTCTCAAATTATTCCACAAAATTGAAAGAGAGAGAGAACACTCTCAAATACTTTTGATAAAACAAGTTTAACCCTGATACCAAAACCAGACAAAGACTCATCAAGGAAAAAAAACTACAGAACAATATTACCGATGAACATAGATGCAAAAACCCTAAATAATATATTAGCAAGCTGCATTCAAAAGCACATCAAGAAGTCTCATTTCAGGGAAAAAGAATGATTCAACACACACAAATCAATAAATGTGATTCATCACTGAAACTGAATTTTTTTTAAAAAATCACATGATCATCTCTGTAGGTGTGAAAAAGGCCTGTAAGAAAAATCCAACAACCATTCATTTTAAAAATGCTGGAGAAGTCAGGGATTAAAGGAACTTACCTTAACATCATAAAAGCCATTTATAACAAACCCAAAACCAGCATCATACTAGATGGGGAAAAACTAAAAGAATTTATGCTAAAATCAGGAACAAGACAAGCCTGTCCACTCTCATCACTCCTATTCAATATAGTCCTCAAAACATTAGTCAGAGCATTCAGGTAATAAAAGGAAATCAAAGTGATATGAATAGGAAAAGAAGAAGTAAAAGTATCTCTGTTTGCCTATGATATGATCCTATCTCTAGAAGAACCATAAAAAATCTCCACCAGAAGGCTTCTAGACCTTATAGATCAATTTAGCAAAGTAGCAGGATACAAGATCAACACCCATAAATCAATAGTTTTCCTATATTCCAAGACTATTCAGTCAATGAAAAAGTCAGGAAAGCCATTCTATTCACAACAACCTCAAAAAAATACTCGAGTATTAATCTAACCAAGAGGGTAAAAGAGCTCTACAGTAAAAATTAGAGAACACTGAAGAAAGAGACTGAAGAACTCAGAAGATGGAAGAACATCCCATGTTATTAGATACATAGAATTAATATTGTCAAAATGCCCATACTACCAAAAACAATATACAGATATAATGCAATCCCCATCAAAATGCCAATAATATTCTTCACAGAATTAGATAAAAACAATTCTTAAATTCATTTGGAAGAATAAGAGACCCAGAATAAGTAATGCAATACTAAGCAAGAAAATTGAAGCAGGAGGCATCACAATACCTGATCTGAAAGTATACTACAACACACCGAGGTCAGACGTTGGCGCAGAGCCCGCCCTCCACACCAAGGTTGGAGGCCAACACCGAGCTCGCCCCCGCAACATCAAGGTGGGTCCCACGCTGAGCCTGCCTGCCCACCTGCCCCCCTACTGCTGAGGGACACTGCACCTGTCTCTGTGCTGACTCAGCATACCCTTGCTGGGGTTCCCCAGCTGCTTTGGAGGTTGGTGCAGGCACTTTGAATTATTCCTGAGGATGTGACCATCATCATTGGAAGAACGGCTCCCTTCCTGAGACACAGGAGACTGGAGGCCCTTTGACAGGTACCCCTATTTATTCACTTATATCCTACACCCTTTCCCCATCCTCTTGTTCACAACTAGAAATATTGTATATAGTAATTGAACTGACCCTGTTTATTTTAAAAATGTTAAAGTCTTTATAGGGGCTGTATGTTTCAGGGCTGCATTTTCTCTGTATTGGATTATTGGGTGCTGCTGGTATTGATCTCCCCTTCAAAGGAGAGGTAGTGGAAAACTGCAGGGTCATAATAAGCCTGCAGGGGGCAAACTTCAGTATCTCTGATCTTCACTGCTAGAGGGGAATATACAGAAACAATATGAAAAAACAGAGGAAGAAAGTGTCCCTAACAAATCAAGATGCTATTGTGATAGACTCCAATGACAGCATGGCAGTAGAAATGACAGAAAAAGAGTTTAGAATATGCATGATTAAAATGATCCAAGAAGCAAAAGACGAGATAAGAGAGCAAATGCAGGCAATGCAAGACCATTCCAGTAGACAGTTAAAAGAGCAAATGCAAGAAGCAAAAGAACACTTCAATAAAGAGATTGAGATTCTGAAAAAAAAAAAAGACAGAAATACTTGAAATGAAAGAAACAATAAACCAAATTAAAAACTCAATAGAAAGCATCATCAATGGAACTGACCTTGTGGAAGACAGAATCTCAGACAATGAAGACAAAATATTCAATCTTGAAAATAAAATTGAACATACTGAGAAGATGTTAAGAAGTCATGAAGAGAATCTCCAAGAATTATAGGATATCATGAAAAGACTGAATTTAAGAATTTTGGGGATTGAGGAAGGCACAGAGATACAAAGGCATGAAAAACCTGTTCAATGAAATAATATCAGAAAATTTCCCAAACCTGAAAAATGAAGTGGAAAATCAAATACAAGAGGCTTACAGAACACCAGGTGTAGAAAACTACAACAGATCCACACCAAGACATTATAATGAAAATACCTCACATTCAAAATAAAGATAGGATTTTAAAGGCTGCTAGAGAAAAATATCAGATTACATATAAGGGGAAACCAATACAGATATCAGCAGATTTCTCAGTCCGGACACTAAAAGCAAGAAGGGCCTAGAACAATATATTTCAAGCTCTGAAAGAACACGGATTCCAACCAAGAATAATATACCCAGCAAAACTAACCTTCAGATTTGACAATGAAATAAAATCTTTCCATGATAAACGAAAGTTAAAAGAATTTACAAATAGAAAGCCTGCCCTACAAAACATTCTCAGCAAAATATTTTGGGAGGAGGAAGTTAAAAACAACAACAATACAGGTCAGCAAAGGGAGGAACTACCATAAAGGAAAAGTCAATCAAAGGACAAGTAAAAAACCAAAAATAAGCCAAAATAATAATAACCCTGAATGTCAATAGCCTAAATTCAATAATCAAAAGACATAGGCTAGCAAGTTGGATTAAAAAGAAAGACCCAACAATATGCTGCCTTCAAGAGACCCATCTCATAGAAAAAGACATCCACAGACTAAAGGTGAAAGGATGGGGAAAAACATACCATGCACATGGACTCCAGTAAAAAAGCAGGACTCTCTGTCCTCATATCAGATAAAGTGGACTTCAAACCTAAGTTAGTCAGAGGGATAAAGAAGGACATTTCATACTGCTTAAGGGAAGCATAAAATAGCAAGATATAACAATTTTAAATATTTATGCCCCAAACAATGGAGCATCTATATATATTAAACAAACCCTTCTCAATTTTAAGAATCAAATAGACCAAAACACATTAATAGTGGGGGACTTTAACACACCACTCTCACCACTGGATAGATCCTCCAAACAAAAACTGAACAAAGAAACTATAGAACTAAATAATACAATCAATGATATAGACCTAATGGATATTTACAGAGTATTTCATCCATCATTGAGCGAATATACTTTCTACTTAACAGCTCATGGATCCTTCTCCAAAATAGACCATATGCTGTGCCACAAAAAAGCCATTAGTAAATACAAAAAAATAGAGATCCTACCCTGTATCTATCAAACCATAATGGAATGCAATTAGAAATGAGCGATAAAATAACAAACAAAATCTACTAATATACCTGGAGACTAAATAATATGCTACTGACTGATGCAGTGATAACAGAAGACATCAAGGAAGAAATAAAAAAAATTCTTAGAACTTAATGAGAACAATGACACAACATATCAAAACCTCTGGGACACGATGAAAGCTGTACTAAGAGGAAAATTCATTGCATTGAGCTCATACATTAAAAAGATAAAAAGTCAACAACTAAATGACCTAACATTACATGTCAAAGCCCCAGAAAAAGAAGAACAGATCAACACCAAAAATAGTAGAAGACAGGAAATAATTAAAATCAGAGTTGAAATCAATGAAATTGAAACAAGAGAAACAATTCAAAAAATTGACAAAACAAAAAGTTGGTTCTTTGAAAAAGTAAACAAAATTGATAAACCCCTAGCCACACTAATGAACAGAAGGAGAGAAAAAACTCAAATTACTAGAATTCGTGATGAAAATGGAAAGATCACGACAGACACCATTGAAATACATAACATAATTAGAAGCTACTTTGAAAATCTATACTCCAACAAAATAGAAAATATCAAAGACATCGACAAATTTTTAAAGACATATGATCCTCCCAAACTGAATCAGGAAGACGTACACAATCTAAACAGATCAATTTCAAGCACTGAAATAGAAGCCATCAAAAGTCTACCAACCAAGAAAAACACAGGACCAGATGGGTTCTCAGCTGAATTCTACAAGACCTTTAAAGAAGCACTGATACCAATGCTCCTCAAAGTATTTCAGGAAATAGAAAAGGAGGGAACCCTTCCAAATTCATTCTATGAGGCTAGTATCACTCTTATACCAAAACCAGACAGAGACACATCAAAGAAAGAAAACTTTAGACCAATATCCCTGATGAACATAGATGCAAAAGTCCTTAACAAAATACTGGCAAATCACATACAAAAATATATTAAAAAGATAGTGCATCATGATCAAGTGGGGTTTATCTCAGGGATGCAAGGTTAGTTCAACATCTGGAAATCAATAAATGTAATTCACCACATCAATAAACTTAACGTTAAGAATCACATGATTATTTCAATTGATGCTGAGAAAGCATTTGATAAAATATAGCACCCCTTCATGCTTAAAACACTAGAAAAAATAGGAATAGTAGGAACATACCTCAACATTATAAAGACTATGTATGCTAAGCCCACAGCCAACATCATTCTTAATGGAGAAAAACTGAAAGCATTTCCTCTAAAAACTGAACAAGACAGGGATGCCCTCTTTCACCACTTCTATTCAACATTGTCCTTGAAACACTTGCCAGAGCAATTAGAGAGAACAAAAAAATTAAAGGGATAAAAATAGGAAAAGAAGAACTAAAGCTGTCACTATTTGCTGATGACATGATCCTATATTTAGAAGATCCAAAAAACTCCACTAGAAAACATCTAGAACTAATAAATGAATTCAGCACAGTAGCAGTATATAAAATCAATATGCATAAGTCTAATGCATTTCTATTCATAAGTGATGAATCCTCTGAAAAAGAAATTAGGAAAACCACTCCATTCACAGCAGCGTCAAAAAAAAAAAAATACTTGGGAATTAATCTAACGAAAGAAGTGAAAGACCTGCACAATGAAAACTACAGAACATTAATGAAAGAAATTGAAGAAAACCTTAGAAGATGGAAAGATCTCCCATGTTCTTGGATAGGCAGAATTAACATTGTCAAAATGGCCATTCTACCAAAGGCACTATACAGATTCAATGCAATTCCAATTAAAATCCCAATAAAATTCCTCATAGAAATAGAGAAAGCAATCATGAACTTCGTCTGGAAGAACAAGAGACCTCAAATAGCCAAAACAATCCTGAATAGAAAAAGTAAAACAGGAGGTATCACAATATCAGACATTAAACTATACCACAGAGCAATCATAACAAAAACGGCAAGGTATTAGCACCAAAATAGACAGGCAGACCAATGGTACAGAATAGAAGACACAGAGACAAAAACCACACAAATACAGTCACCTTACACTAGACAAAGGAGCCAAAAACATACAATGGAGAAAAGATAGCCTGTTTAACAAATGGTGCTGGCAAAACTGGAAATCCATATGCAGTAAAATGAAATTAAACCTCTATCTGTCACCCTGCACAAAACTCAACTCAAAATGGATCAAAGACATAGGAATTAGACCAGAATTAGGAATTAGACATAGGAATTAGACCTGCACCTAATAAGAAGAAAGTAGGCCAGAATCTTCATCATGTTGGCTTAGGATCAGACTTCCTCAATAAGACTCTCAAAGCACAATAATCAAAGCAAGAATGAATAAATGGGATGGACTCAAACTAAAAAGCTTTTTCTCAGCAAAGGATACAATCAAGAATGTGAAGAGAGAGCCTACAGAGTGGGAGAAAATCTTTCCCACACACACTTCAGATAGAGCACTCATCTCCAAAATTTATAAAGAACTTACAAAACTTTACAACAAAAATACAAAGAACTCAATCAATAAATGGACCAAGGACCTGGACAGACACTTTACAGAAGAAGACACACAGGCAATTAATAAATATAAGAAAAAGTGTTCAACATCTCTAGTAATTAGAGAAATGCAAATTAAAACAACTCTACGATTTCATCTTATTCCAATTAGAATGGCTTTTATCAAGAACACAAACAATAATAGATGTTGGCCTGGATGTGGGGAAAAGGCACACTTTTACACTGCTGGTGGAATTGCAAATTGGTGCAGCCACTCTGGAAAGCAGTATGGAGAATCCTAAGAAAACTTAGAATGGACCCACCTTTGACCCAGTTATCCCACTCTTTGATTTATACCCAAAGGACCTAAAATCAGCAAACTATAGTAACACAGCCACATCAATGTTTATAGAAGCTCAGTTCACAATAGCTAGATTGTGGAACCAACTTAGATGCCCTTCAACAGATGAATTTATAAAGAAACTCTGGTATATAAACACAATGAAATACTATTCATCCATAAAGAAGCATAATATTATGGCATTTGCAAATAAATGGATGGAACTGGAGAATATCATGCTAAGTGAAATAAGCCAAGCCCAAAAAACTAAAGGCCAAATGTTTTCCCTGATAAGTGGAGGATGATGTATAATGGGGGTTGGGGTGGGGAATGAGAGAATAATGGGGAAACTTTAGAATATGTAGAAGAAAATGAGAGGGGGGGTATGAAAAATGGTGGAATGAGACAGACATCATTGCCCTATGTACATGTATGATTACACGAATGGTGTGAATCCACATTGTGTACAACCATAGAAACGAAATTATGTACCCCATTTGTGTACAATGAATCAAAATGCAGTCTGTAAAAAATTAAAAGCTAAATAAAAATTTAAAAAAAGAAAGTATACTACAAAGCTGTGATAATAATAACATGACATTGACACTTAAATAAACATGAACGGCTGGGGATATAGCTCAGTAGGTGGAATGCGTGACTTGCAGGTACAAGGCCCTGGGTTCAACTCCTCAGCACTGACAAAAAAAAAAAAAAGTAGACACGAAGACCAATGGAACATGATAGAAAACACAAAGACAAATCCACAGACCTATAGCCATCTGATATTTGACAAAGTTGACAAAAATGTGTCTTGGAGAAAAGACAGCCTTATTAACAAATGGTCCTCAGAAAATTGGAGAGCTTTATGTAGACAAATGAAATTAGATCTTTATCTTTAATCCTGCACAAAATTCAAATCAAAATGCAACAGACTTAGGAATTAGACCATAAACCTTACAACTGTTAAAAGAAAACACAGTCAACACTTCATGATTACAGGTGCTGGCACAGACTTCCAACAAGATCCTCAAAGCACAAGAAATAAAACCAACAGTCAGTAAGTGGGATGCCATCAAAACTAAAAAGCTTCTGTACAACTAAGGAAACAAGAGTACGAAGAAAGGACATACAGAACAAGAGAAAATCTTGGCCAGCTATTCCTCAAATAGGGGATTAGTACCCAGGATACACAAAGAACTCAACAGCAAAAACAAAACAAAGAAATAAGCAATCAATAAATGGGAAAAAGAACAAACTTTTTCATAAAGGAAACACCAAAGTCCAATTAATAAATGAAAAAATGTTCAACATCTCTAGCAATCAGGGAATTTCAATAAAAACTACACTAAGATTTCAACTCACTCCAGTCAGCATATTAATGATCAAGAATACAAACAACAATAAATGCTGGCAAAGTTGTGGGGAGAAAGGAACACTTGAACGTTGATAGTGGGACTGCAGACTATACACACACTCTGGAAAGCAGTGTGGAGATTCCTCAAAAAACTAGGGATGAAACCACAGTATGACCCAGCCATCCGACTCTTAGGTATTTTCACAAAAGATGTAAAATTGGTATACTCCAGCAACACAGTCACATCAATATTTATAGCACAATTCACAATAGCTAAATTATGGAATCAAGATGTTTGTCAATAGATGAATGGATATTTAAAATTGTGGTATATATACACAATGGTATTCTACTCGGTCATTAAAAAGAATGAAATTATGGCATTTGCTGGTAAATGGATGGAAAGGCAGAAAATCATGATAGCTGAAATTAGAAACTCAAAATCGAATGTTTGCTCTCATCTGCAGAAGCTAGCACAAAATAAAAGGGAGAGGAAGCATAAGATTATATAAAGAACCAATCAAATTAATATACAAGCAAAAGGAAGCCTAGTAGAGTGGAGGAAGGAGGAGCAGAGAAGGGGAGGGAAGGAGGGAAGGGCAAGGGAAAAGGGGAGATCATGACAGAAATTGATTTCCAAGCATGGGTGCAATAGAACCTTAAAAAAAAAAAAAAATTCACATCACCTGTTTTTCCTGACTCCTGTACTTTTCATTTTTCCCCACATAGTAGCAATTAACCATCTGGTCCCTCCAGGAGACTTGAGGCTAATCTTTCTTGTAGCCTTTTTTTGCAAAGATTAAATAGCATAGTTCATGATACTTATTTGATATTCAGTAAGTATTCAAATAAATTATAATGCGTATTTTTATCCACAATAAACTGTAAGTGCCTTAACAACAGAATCCTCTGAACTGTTTCACCAGTACCTCTATATGGCCAGATGTTAGTTCAATTTATTTAACATTATCAGTGCACATAAAATAATCTTCTTCCCGCCAAAGGCTTAACTTCTTGCTAGGTTGGTTAAGTCTGTTTTCATGCTCAAACAAACATACTTTTGCTTATTGAAACAATTTCCTTCTCCTGTATCCTAAATAAAACTTGTTTAAGTAACTAATAAGTTCATAAGATTACCAAATCTTAGCACTCGACATCCCTTAACATTTTTCTCAGAAGAAAAACGTAGAAGACTATATAGCAGAACCCACCACAGTGAAACTCCATCAATCAGCACAGAACTCTGTCTTGATAGTGCATTGTGTTCATTATTGTAGTGTTTTGATTGCACACTATACTAAAGCAGCCAAAGATGTCTTCATTATTATATTTCTGGGTGAACCTATTCTTTGTCACACTAAATCTAGGACAACATCAGGGCCAGAAGGGATTCTCATTTGGGATATGAGCTGTCTTCAATAGCCTCCAAGCTTCATACAGATCAGAAAATTTAGTCCTCCCTCATTTCTACAGGGTTGTATTTATAGCCAAGAGGTGACCTTTTCCCTGTTGGTACCATCAGCATTTCCTATGGGAGCACAAGAGAAAATATTTATTTTAAGCAAAGAATGAATAAAGATATTTTCACTCTTATTTTGATAATGATTGACTAGTGCTATTATTTAGTGTTATCCCACAAGGACCTGAATAGCCTAAGTCAAACAATGATTGTTCTTGTGCTTATATACAATATTGTTACATTTGTAAAAGGTGAGTTATGTATGAAAATTATGACAAGGCTATTGAGAAGAATAGAGAATATGAAACAATGCTTCTAACACAGGGCTAAGCAATGGTTCCAATAAATGACCAAATCAACTCTTATATTATATTGAATTCTATCAGCAATAGTAGTAGGCAATATCACAATGATACAAGATCACCAAAAATATTTTCCAAATGTTATTTCAGTACAAAATTCTATTAGTCACTTTTTAAGAGAATTCAGGTTTATTTTTCATTTAATTCAGATTTAAAACATAACCACCACTTTGCTAAATCCTATAACTTTGAACAAATTTTTCTGCAACAAAATTCTAAGACTCGTAACATGTCTTCATATAGGTTACCACTGAAAAAAATTGAATCCATTATAATTTCTATATAGTGTTCAATTAAGTACAGAAGTTCTAAGAAAATAAGCAGTTTGCCAAATGAAAATGAGATTATTCTTGCTAAAACTAGTAATGAATCACATGGGAATTTTTACTGCACTGTAATCAACATAAAACTGATCATAAAAATATTTCATTTAGGTATTGCTACAGTTTTAAATGTATAATGCTTACCAAAAAAAATTAGTCTTTTGATTTCTCTGATGTTCCTGCTCTTCAAAATACTATGTTTGATTTCTAATTTCCTAATTGTTGAACATGGAAAGCATAAATCAACATTAATGTAGCATTAAAAACATAATAAGAAATTCATTCCTTTTAAAATAACAATTTACTGTGAGCCTAAAATATCTACTGCTGGTTAATTTTTTCATAGAAATGTGACTTCATTGATATGCCTAGATGAAATAAAATAATACTATTTGGTCTCTGTTATCCTGTTATTTAAAAGTTGCTGCTCTTTATTGCAAGTCATTCTGGTTTTCTTATGGATGGAAATGCTATAAAAGTTTCCTATGTCAATGAATTGATTTAGTTTTTTAAAAAGGAATTTTTACAAGGAAAAGTATTTATAAATAACTTCAGAGTTGACACCGTAGTGGTAGAAGTTTTGGTAATATTATACTAATGATGTTTGGGTACTCTTCCCAGAAAAAGGCAAAATATGGGTTTTATAATTAAAAAAACTTGAATCTGAAAAGAAATAATTTTATGTATAAGCAGGTGAATAAAGTTTGGTTAGTAAAACAAATCATTTTATCACATATACTTTTACTTGTGAGGACTCTAGTTTCATAAGAAGATGGCTTCCATTTAGTAAGAAACTTTTCACTTATTTTAATTGGATCAAAGAATGGAGAATGTGATTTACAGTGTTGAGCAATTTCTACCAGAGCATGCCACCAAGTTGAGATTTGTGATGATTTTTAATGTTTTGAATGCATAAAGATAAGCTCTATTGATTAGAAAAACTATTTTATATTTTTATCATGATTTCAGCCATGACATTTACTTTGATTGGTACACAGAAAGACCTTAATTCTTTGAAATACTGAATGGAATTGAGAGTATAAAAATTAGATTTTTAATGCATTAAGTTGATGTAAAAAGACATTTTCCACATCAACATACTCATCTGACTATCAAGAAACATGTCCTGGAGCTAGAATTAAGCTTTAAGACTCTGTTTTCTCTGTTAGACAGCAATTTATAGAAATAATCCAGTGTATCAAAAAGAAATATATGATTTGTGGGTAGGAAGTTAGTCATGTAGAAAAGATTTAGTAATTACCAATGAGAATTTTCAAAAAATATATTTATGTTAATCCATAAATAATTGAAGCTGAAGGAAACGAGTTAAAATCTTATTTTTGGAAACACTAATATGTACCATGGAGGATGTATTCTGCCTTATTTTCATGGTGCTGGCTTCTTTTGTTTAAAGATTTGTTGATTTATAATTCAGATGTATTCAGGAGCAAATATTTCTGCTGTATTTTTCTTGCAGTTTTAAAAGTTATAACAGTAATAACTTAATAATTCAGCATACAAATATCCAGCTAGGACCATGAATCTGCAATGCAGAATTCTTTTCAACAAAATATTTCAACTTTATATTAAATTAAATATTTTATCACATTGCTAGTAAATTCCATGAACAAAGCTGCAAAGATTAAAGCAACCAAATATATATGAAGCTGTTTAAATAAATTACTTCCCAAAATATAGTATCTACTTTTTTAAACAGATGAGTACAACCCCATCCTTTCATCTGCCCTCCCACACTGTCAACTTAAGAAAAACTTGCCTCTGAAAATACAATTATAAGAGGAAAAAACTCATACTCAGAAAGTGGATTCCTTATAAATTTTGAGAGTATGGTTTTATTTTGCCAATGGTCTAGGAAACTTCTAGTCTTCTACGTTTTTCTGTATAGATGTCATAGCTGCCTCCAAATCAATAGTCCTACATAAGCTCTTTATGGCAGGTTTGAGAAAAAGTTCTGAAAGGAAAATGAAGATCTTATAGAAAACAATGTTTAGAAGACAACATCGTCGTTCAACATAACATGAGAGACTTGAAAATGATGTTGATGTTGAGAGTCCACACATGGGTTTATAACCAGTCTCTTTCAAGACCCAACAGAGCTGGGTGCACAAGTCATCAACTAAGGAGCGCTCAGGAGGAGACATCAGCACCAATATTTGAAAGCTAAAAGCAGATGCAGCTGATTCAGTCCCCAAGAACACGGACACATGTGCTGGCAGTGAAGACCAGAAGCAAACAGGGACTCGGAATCCAGCAGCAGCAGGTATGTCCCAAAGAGACTAGTGGAACTGAACTTGCTTCCTCTCAGATCCTCTCTACCTCCTATGCAGCTGGATAACTCTTCTTTGCAATAATCTGGGTAGATAAGTAAAGTTTCACTTATGCAACAGCTTGAATCACCGTGGCTCTAATCTCTACAGCTGCAGACCTCCCTGCCAGGGGTGGCACTGGACTGGCAAGAGGGTCTTCAGTGAGAAGTCTGGACACTGACCAGTTAGATTTCTATCCTCAAATCTAAACATGGTTCCAGTGCATTGTAGTAGCCAGTTCTGCAGCCTGTATCTAGGAAGTTGAAGAATTTGTGTAAAATATTTAGGAAAAAAAAATAGGACCATCTGGCTACCCTGCAGGGCAGCATAACAACAGGGTCTGTACAATATGAAGTAATGATAATGTATTTACAAGTTTAGTTCTCAGAAAAAAAGAAAGATGAGTAACTATTTTTATTCATCACATTGAATGAAACACTAATAGATGTCATAAGAACAAAAAAAAGAGGAGAAAATAGAAATAATCATATATATTTTATTTTGTTTTCATAAACACATAAAATATATTAATTCAAAACCATATCTGCAAAAGCAATGTGAGAATTTACTATTTTTGATGAGTATGTGTTTGTTGTTTATGTGAGTTTTTTTCTTTTTCCTTATTTTCACTTCTTTATGTTCATTATGATTTTGAAATAGTATTAAACTTTTGGGGGATTCAGATGACAATTAGTAGCATTAGAAAAGTTTATTACCAAATGAATATAAAACAATCACTTATTTTAACAAGTCAGACAATGGTAATATCCTCAAATCTGTAAGACAACTATTAATAATCCAACAATTAGGTTCTTCTGGTAAGAGTCATGGTAGCTTATTACTACATATAAATTTTCTATTAATTTTTTTCTGCTTTCAAGTAACTGAGTTAACTTCAGGCTCCATTTAATCATTTCAAAGTGAAAAGAAAATAGAATAGAAACATAATAGAGATACTGACCTTTATTGTTCTTTGATCCAGAAAGTGAAGTATTCTTGACTTCAACTATCCCTAAAGACTTTGCTACCATTTTAAAGTTCTATCCTGATTATTTACTTACAAATTTTTATTCCAAAAGCGAAATATTCAGGATCTGCCTTTTCTCATTGTATGTGAATATTTTGCATGTTGTTATTTTGAAACATTTTTGAAATTCTCAGAAGCAGAGAATTTGATTCAGTCTTATTTTCTTTGCAAATGAGAACACGTAATATTCTCCTATATCTAAGATGGAAGCAAAGGGAAGAAAAATATTAATTTGTAAAATGTGTACAAATAAACAATAATTGCAATTTTAAGCACTTTTTAATAAAAGGTCATTTAAAAAACCCAAAATTCCTTCTCCTCTGATGACAACTATTTCTCCCATCCACATAAAAATCGTATTTTCAAACTTTTATCAGAACACCACCAGACTTTCCTAGTCACACATTTCCTCTTTCCCATATCAGACTTCGTTATTATAACAAGTAAAGTAAGGCCTGACTGTTTAGATGGTCACTAATTTCCATATTTCATACTCAGAAAATAATTGTGGGCTTCTGTCATAAAATAATTATCTCCAATTAATTTGACAGCACATAAAAAAAAAAAAACATAGTTCAGTGTTTTCTGGCTAAACAATAGAATTTTTATTCCAGAAATAATCTCATCCTTCTAAGATGAATAGCTCATTGTCCACAGTTTTATTCCTTAGGGGAATTTTCTGTAATCAGGCTTGAGCCCACAGAGAGATTTTTCTTTTCGGGGAGAAAAGAAAACCAGCGTATATTTTAGCAGTTATATTTAGCAGGGAAGGTTTTATGAATTGCAAAACTGAGGAGTCACAAAACACAGCTGATTTTCCCCAATGGACTATTTACTGAATTCTAGGGTGGCATATGAAGCAGAAGAGGAAGGTGAAAATCCCCCAAAACACATGACATGTAACAGAAAATATTTTGTTAGAGAGAAAAGTCTGACAAAAATATGAGATCATACTCTGCCTCAAAGCATTTGCAGGATTATGAAGTAACGTTGGGGTGAGGCTAAAGGGTAAAACCGAAAACTTCTGAAGTGTGTCGCTGAATCGCCCATACCACAGCCCTTCAGGACAGAGAGGATGGAAAGACTTTCCTACACACCATGTACTAAATATTGCATGCAACTAGAATGAGACCCAGGTCCACATAAGTGGTAATTTTTTTTTCTTTTATAAGCTATCGTTGTTGAGGAATATTGTCCATATAGAAGTAAGTGGATCAGCATGGAAACCTATAATGATGTCACTCAACACTCTGATCCCTTTCATTTGAAATGTAACTACAGATTTGATACAAAATTCTATTTTCTATAATCTATAAGTTGTTAACTTTTGCACATTCTCTTTCCGTGTAGGAAAGAAAAAATTTAGAAGTCACTAAGTTGCTGAAGTGTTTAATACCTGTTTATTAGGCTTATTCATTTCAGAACACTAAGAGTATGCCTAAAATCATTCACCCAGGCCATGCACCACAATCAAATCATAGCTGTGTGCTAGATGTGCCCTTCCTTGTGAAATGAGGATCTTTGAGAAGATATGTAGTTCAAAAGAGTAGCTTTCGGGCATATAAATTTTAGATCATGCTATAGAAATTTAAAATCTGCAAATTGGGTCATTAAAAGTATAATTTTTCCATTGCCCTTACTGAATCTTTCTGGGTTTTAGATGGTACCAATACACTGTTTTGAAACATTGATAAAGGACACCAACATTTGAAATATGGGCAGATGAAGAAGTACAGGGAAAGAAGAGAAAGATACAAGGAAAATCAGCAAAATGCAGTCAAGTTATAAAAGTTTGGTTATAAAAGAATGTGATGAGTCGAGTCCAAAAAGAAGCAGAGCATCCCTTCCATGTCCCTGCCTGGTACGGCTGCCTGCCCACCTCAGCAGCCTCTCTCCTAGTTCACTGTGCTTCAGTCCTGGATCCAAGAAAACATCGAACTCCTCCTGGCCTTAGGGTCTTTTCACGTGCTGTTCTCCATGCCAGGGAAGATATTCCCTGTCCCTGTCACCCCACTCATCCCTTTCCTGGCCAATTTGCAATCGTGCTTCAGGCTTTACATTAATATCTAAACCAACCTCACAAGCTCACATATTCGCTTAGGTCCTCTTTTTCTACAACCCAGCACCTGTGTTATCCTTTTATTTGAGAACTTTTAATGAATCATAATAACTTGTGTTTATTGGTTTAATTGTTCTGTCCCTCGCTGAATTCTGTAAGCTCTGTGGCAATAGAAGCTGTCAATCTTGTACACTGTCATATCCCAGCTTTTCATCCGTTTCATTATAATCTGTTTGCTGGCGTGGGTACTATGCCGGATTTGGAGAACACCGGGGATAATTTGCATATGGACAGGCATTTCTTGGGTACTTTAATGTCACTTAAATTTTTTTCCACCTAGGAGCTAGTAAAGATTGAAACATTATATTTAGTTGGTATGTTTCTTTAGCCTTTATTGTTGTTATCACTGTTGTGCCTCATGACATTCACCCTTCTTTAGAGTCCAGGCCAGTTGCCTGATAGGATGTCTTACTCTCTAGATTAGTGTTATCACAGATGATATGGCTTTGGAGAAGGGTCCAAGGAGCTCCCTGAGAAAAGGTGGAACTTGATTCAGGACTGACAGGAATCCTTGGCTTAAGTGAGGGAAAAGAATTTCAGTACAAGCAAGTCTGAAGCATAGACAGAGGTTTATTTATGAAAGTAGATTTACATCCCGGAGAAAATGCTGGTCATAGCAATAGCAAGTTCTCCTAAATTGTAAATTTATCAAAATATCATTTCTTTCCTTAATCTGTTTATTGGGAAATTAATTAATGATTCTTAAGGTAATTATTGTAAGCAGAAGGATTTATGGTTAATTTTAAGATACAGATTTCCCAAGAATTTGGGAATGACAAGACTGGGACAGAAACTGGCCTATGGAGTAACAGGCTTGGAAAACTATGTGGAACTTCTGAATTAAAATTTTATTTCCTTGGCCATACTTTATTTCTCCATCCTACCTATTTTTGATTTCTTCTATACTACCTCAGTCTAATTGTTTCTTCAGGATTTTGTACTGATTAAAATTTTATTAATATTGCATTGCATACTGAAAATATGCTAGGAGAGGAGTTTTTAGATGTTCTTTACATATACATACAAAAAAAGGTGATAGTTCTATAAATTTGTTCGATTGCACTAATCATTTGACTATATGCATATCAAAACATCAGTGAATACTTCAAGTATATACAATAAAATGATTTTAAAATATTCTAGGTATTTTTAATCACCCTACTATGATTATTAAATATTTTTACTCTTATTAATAAAAGCCAAAGCTGTCAGCATGTATTTTTCCTTTTCCAGTTTGCCTGAAGACACTACCTCAAAACCACAATTTCCATATGAATCCCCAAAAGGTCAATCTCAGAATCTAGATAAAAACAAATTTATCTACAGGATGCTTTTTCTGTTGAAATTCCCAGCATATTTAAGTGCTTCCCAGTTTAAGATGACAATATTACTGTGAGATTGTACCAAGGACTGTAAAATTCAGAATTTATAGAAATATTTTAGTCTAAAAATGGATACATTATGGAAACCGTGTTTAAATCAAGATCAGCAGAATAAGAAGAGGATTGAGTGACAAGCAATTATGATTTTTAATCTTGAAATTATTTTTAAGGTTATATTTTTAGGCAAAGATTCTATTTTTCACCTCCTCTGACTCTACATTTAATTCTTCCATTGAAGGGAATGAATTCTCACTCTTAAAAAATTAATTGTTAAGGAACTTGCAACCAAATTCTCCCTGATTTAAAATCATTGTCTATTTAAAATTCTTTCTTGATTTTTTTTGCTATTTAGTTTTTCTATCAAAGTTAATAATAATAACAAAATATTGTGTAATTCATATAATCTAATGTCAGAGGATGAGAAAATACTATCCTTCAAATACGATCATGCCCTATTTTTCTCCCAAAGAGACAGCAGGTATTATACAGAAAATTTAAGTATAAAAAAATTGGATTTTAGCCACCTGTAATCCCAGTGGCTCAGGAGGCTGAGACAGGAGGATATGAGGTTCAAAGCTCAAAGCCAGACTTAGCAATTTATTGAGGGCCTAAGCAACTTAGCAAGATTCTCTCTCAAAACTTATAAATAAATAAATAAATAAAAATAAAAATAATTAGAGAGGCTGGGATGTGGCTTAGTGGTTTAGCACCCCAGGTCAATCCCTGATACCTAAAAATCAATCAATCAATCAATCAATCAGTAAATAAGAGTTTACAATAATAAATAATAAAGCTTCATTTAATTTTTAAGAATAATCGATGCTTATTCGTTTCAAAGGAGCAATTTAAAATGAGAAATGCTTAAAATAAATCATATCTATCCTTCAAAAGACATTAAGCTTCATGTTTGTATAAATATGTGAAAATCTACTCCATTTTCATATACAACTATAAAGAACAGATTAAAATAAAAAACCTCAAAGACATTAAGTTCATTTTTACTTATTTTAACTATGTTAATCATGAACCAACAAAACATGATTAATGTAGCAGATTCTATGTAAATTCTGTAAATAATATGTCATAGAAGAGTCAAATAAAGTACAAAAAAATTTTTATAGGGGTCCTGCATAGTTTAAGACCATGTAGTTATTTGGATAGGCTCAGAAAAATCATGTCTTTTTCATAGCAGAATGTGATTGGAAAAAAAAAAAAAAAACAGCATGATCACACTGTTTATTTGAAGATATATTTTATTTTAATTTGATATGATAAGCTAACTATAAGGAACAAATTGTTATGGCAACAAAGCCTACCAAGAAGTCAGGTTAGGATCTCTTCTATGTTATACAAACACTCAGCCTGATGGGTGTATAGACTCTCTGGCAGACCAGGGAATGTGTGTAACTCCAGTTCCTCAAATAAAAGAATGACACATAATGAAAGGTTCTGCAAGTGAAACCAGCTGGAGGTAGACAGGGGCAATGAAAAACATTTCTGCATGGCAGAAGTGATAGAAAAAATGACCCTAAGGATACATAATTAAATTCTCTAATCTTGGTAGTTCATTCGTATCATTTTACACTGAATTTTTTGATTATAAAATGAAGAAATTTAAGTGTGTATAAATAATATCTGTTCTTACACTAATGCCACTAAGCTTTTGAAATCTTGTGTCTATCCTAAATGTAAAGTTATATTCCACTAGTAGATTAACTCGAATAGTCATTTTCCAGAAAAATTTTATAGGAAAAAATAAGAATTTTTGGATAGATGAGAACAAAATAATATTTGGTTAAAAGTCACCTGACTCAGGCTCTAGTAGTTACTTATTTGGGTGCTAACAAGTTTCCCATAATATATTTGCTTAAGAGTTATATCAGCAATGATATTTTTTCCCTCAAGGAGATTATGACTTATATAATTAAATAGGTTTACACCCTCAACCAGATATGGGGTCATAGTAATTTTAAAGACTCTCTTTTTGAATAATGAAATTTTGAAGATATGTCATAAGAAAATAGACCTCTTATGTATTTGTGCCATCTACTCAAATTAAATTTTTAAAAACTTTAACAAAATAATTCCTTTTAATAAATTAGGATAAAATTTATTGTAAAATAAAAATGGAAGTTTAAGGAAAGGTTAAAGAATGACAAAGTATCTGAATTCCAAAGTAGCTGCTCAAGATTTTTTTATATGAGTGTTGGTGAAAGTCAAATAGCTATATTTAATTTTCATCTGAGTTTATTTAAATTCCTACTGTCCATATTTACAATACCCTGGCACTTGCATCTTTTACAACTAAAAACTGTGGTCAACATTTTTAGATGAAAATATAAAATGTGTGAGAACCTGATACTTGATGCCCTATTTGAGACAACCCCTTTCTAAAAATGAAACCTGCTTACTCTAGATAAACTCATATCCATCTGTGAATTAAATTGTCATCACTCTGCTAATCACTTCCTTAAGTCTGACCCAGGTCTCTGCTACATTCTATCCTCATTCATTTAATAGTTTAATAAATATTTAATGCTTACTAAATCTATGTACTCATTTAGATTATTATGAATGATAACAAAAAACAAAAATACCCCAGTCCTCATGTAATTACATGCTCCTGGGTAAATCATAGGCAAAGGACAACTCAATATTTTACTCTGTATTATTTAATAAGGTGAGTCTAAGAGAAACAAAATAATTGAGAAATTGAAAAACATGTAATTTAAACTAAGACTTACTACAAAAAAAGGAAGTAAAATATCTCATTAATAATGTTATATAGAATATATATTAAAATATTTTGAATATATCAGATTAAATGGACTGTTATTAAGATCATTGTTACTCATTTATTTTAGCATTTTAATGGCATCATTAGAAAAATTAAAAAATTGTATATATGACTCATATCCCATTGGGCAGCACTTCTGAACTTAATTTAATCTAATATTAGGGAACAACCTGTGCTACTGAGAAAAGGGATTGAGCCTGCTATTAAACTCAGAGGTCAGCAAAGGCCTCTCTAAGGGTTTACTATTGAGAAGAAATACAAGAAAAGGCCAATTGTGAGGCTTATCTAGAGGACCCATGCTCCAGGCCAAAGATACAGAAAGTACAGGTTCCATATTTTAGAACTGAGATGGAATGGCAGAGCTTGGAGGCCTCTTTCCCCCTGTCAACCTAGTATTTCTGCTCTGCTTCCAAATCGTGGGCACTTCACAATCCACCCATTTGTTTCTCAATTGAGAAATCTGTCAACCTGTCTTCTCTGTCCCACAGTCCATTGATTACAGACCCTGCTTATTCACTTCCTGTCAGTTTTGCTTACTTCTCTTCACCCTATCTGCACTGCCTGTGTCCAGGTTATCAACATTTTATGCCTCAGTTATTATCTTTAAACAGATCTCCAAACTTTCTACACCACTACATTAGTCAGATCTTAACCAAGTTATGCTGTAGCAATAGCCCCAAATCTTAGTGGCTTACAAGACACCTATAATTTCTAATGTATTTTCTTTCATAGGTCAGTTTTGTATTTGTTTTGTGCCTTCTTCATTTGAGACCCAAGTGAAAAAGAAAGGATTGAGAGAAACCCAGGATTGAGGACAAGGAGATTCGAACTACATAAAGGCTCATAGCTTCTGCTTGGAAACAACACATTTATTAACCTTATTAAGTGGCTGAGTCTGATGTCATTATTCCTGAGATCCTATCCTCCACCAGAGTCAGCCAATACTTTGAAAGCAAAAGGACCTGCAAGAACTTGCCCCCCTCACCATGTTGCTGAACTTCACTCAATATGTTTTCAAAGCAAAAATATAATTTACTCACTGGTTTAAAAATCTATTCATATTTTTCATTACTAGAACCAAAAATTCAAATTTCTTAGAGATAATTAAAAGTCTTCTCATAATCTGCATTCTGTGGGCTTTTCTCTCAATTATCTTGTTTTCCTCTGTCTTGGAGTCTTTGTATAAATGTCCCAAAAGCCTCCTTCAGGGTGATTTGTATTCTTATTGGCAGGGGAAGTGTTAATTCCTCAGCCCAGAAAAAAACCCTAAGAATAACAGGTAGTCAAGAAATGTAACATCCCATTGATTAAAGTCAGAACACGACCAAAAAGGCCTTATGTACGTTGCTTTGTAAAAGAAAACATATGGAAGGCCAACTCCATAATGCTCACTTCTGTCAAACTACCTATCAAATGTTTCTCACATAGAGGGAAACAAAAATTCATCAGTGCAATATTAAAATGTGAAATTCAGCAGTTTACAAGAGGATAATATTCTACAACTAAGTTTTAACCAAAAAGCAAGGTTAATCTAATAAAATCAATGCTTTTCATTTTATTAACAAAGAAAGAAAAACATATGAACCTGTCACTACTACAAAAAAGAAATCATAAGTGAAGACTATTTGATAAATGTTAGCTGGTAAAATTATTTTTCAAATAAGATATTCTAAATTGTCAATAAAAATTATTCTTGAATTAAAATATTTACAATAATACATTATGTAGTAAAAAATACCAGTGGCATGATAACTGCAGCCACATATCAAGAAAATTATTATGATGTGAACATTTGTAATATCACTTATTCTGCTTTTGTTATTTTTAAAATCATCAATATAAGAAGATATTTTTAAAATAGTATTTACTTGACAAATTTAATTTTCAAAAGAATTTATTTAATTTTAATTTTTTAATTGAAAATAAGAGCATACATACACTATGTCCATTACATAATAATTGTATATATTTATGGGATACAATGTTATAATTCATACATTGTACACATTTATTAATCTTATTAAGTGGCTGAGTCTGATGTCATTATTCCTGAGATCATAAATTATGTCATGATCAAATCAGGGTAATTAGCATTTTCCTCTCCTTCAATATTTATCAAGTCTTTATGTTGAGAATCTTTGAACTTCTTTGTTCCAGTTCTTAATAAAACATATGTTAAATTGTTATAATCTATAGTCATTCTACTACACTTTTTTTGTTGTTGTTGTTTTGTTTTTGTGGTGCTGAGGACTAAACCCAGGGCCTCATGTGTGCCAGGCAAGTGCTCTACCACTAAACCACATCCTCAGCTCTACTAGGCAGCTTTTGGAAACAGTTTTGAGTGGGATAATTTTTATGGGTCCAACAATAATATAAAATCAATTTGAGTATTTTAAAAACTATATCTTCACCCTTCATTTTCTCTCAGAATATTTACTTTTTGAAATAAGTGTAATGTTTACCTATACTGCACCGTGTTAGGCAGTTGTTAGTGATGAGCAGTGGAATGTGAACCAATAACATAACAGGATTACAGGGTTTCTTTAACTTGTCTTTAAGACTAAAGAATAATAAAGTAACTTACTGGTTGAGAGAGAAAGAAAAATAGCATGTGTGCTAACCCTGAGAATAAACAGGCAGAAACAAAGGGAGCCAATTCAAGAACATGTCAAGAAGAGAAGATCCATGGGGTTAGCTCCTGCTGGGGTCTCCTGGGGACATTGTAAAGTTAGGTTTCTTAATGCATATCAGAAGGGAAATTTCTTCAGTAGTGCAGGCACATTAAGATAAAATCTGCCAGATCATTGAACACAGCACCCTCATCAGCATAAACTGATGTGTAGTTGAAGCCCACTAAATGGACTGGTCACCATAACAGTCCTAGAAAGAATCAACTAAAATCAAGAACACCCCCACCCAACATGGAGGAGGAGTGGAACTTCATATTGCTGAAGACTGCAGAAGAAGGACCACAATTCTCTTGGCAAACATAAAACAGCAATAAATTTGGAAATAGCATTGTTTCTTTAGTCATTCTGTTTGGAGATGACCTGTTTTCTTTCTTTCTTAACAATGTACTTTGCTTGAGTTTAGTTTCACTTATAAAATTCCTTTGCTTGACTTTTTGTGTCTCACACAAAAGTTTTTCTCAGTGGGACCCAAGAATTAAGACATGGAGTTTTGGCTCCCTGTAAACAGGTGACAATTAGTCACAGATTATATTTGGATTTATTAGATTTGGGAGTTGAGTCTGCTCTTACACAATGTTTCTTCTTGTCTTCTATCCCCATGGAACCTGCATATCATAGGTGACGAATATTAGTACTTAGAGTTCCTTAAGTTTCAAAGACTTCTGTTTACAAGCTAAGAACTGAGGGATAAATAAAACCAGCCAGTCACAGAGATTTTTACTGCCAGACTTGAGCATAAAAGACTCTATTCTCTCTTCTTCATTTTTTGATTTTGAATGGTGTTTCATGATTATGAAAGTGTAAAATAAAATGCCTTAGGAATGAAAAGCAAAAGAAAATATTTAAAGCAAACATATGCACTCTTCAAAAGCCACACCTCCCTTCCAGATACGAACAATGTGTCTTATTTTAATAAACATTTCTTTAATCAAAAGGAAAAATGGTGTAATTTTTCCAAAACATTTTAGAAGAGCCTTCCTCGTTTTCTTTTACTCAACCCAAATCAATCATTTTAATTGTGAGTCATTTAGGTCGAGCAGGGAAAGGGGCAAAATCGGAGCGCGCGTGCAGGAAGAAGGACTGTCTCAGGAGAGGGGACCATTTTATTCTCCTGCATTTAGAAGTGCTTCATCATTGGATGCTTAGCTTCATTAATACTCAAGGATTATTTTTCATGTCACTTTAATTTTGAGTTATAAGTCTGCTTTCTAAGATTATTTTAAAATACAAAGCCCTTCATTGTTTACTTCTGGTGATGAATTTTCTGTTGTGTTAGATTTGAGTCCCATCTGTTTTTAAATATCAGCTCATCAGTGAGTTATTAATTTAAATCCCACTGCATATTGCTGGAAGCTGACCAGTGTATTCACAGCATGACACTGAAACAGATCAAAATGACACACATTGCAATAATTCTAGGAACGAATGTCCATAGGCAACAACTATAATTGTTCCTCACACTAGTAGATATTTTCTCTTTCTCCAGAGAAAATTCTTAACATATGCATTTTAATTGACTTTAAAAAAAAAGTGACAGAATGATGTAGTAGGTGGCAGTGGAGTTTGTAACACTGGGCAGCTAAATTGCACATGCAACCATATTAGCTAATGCTTTGATGAATAAAGCAGACTAATTGTGTTTTATGAACGAAGCAAAACACTACTAAAAAAGTAACATACAAATAACAAATATATTAAATGAAACTGACATTTAGAAATTACTGTAAGATCCAAAATCATTGTTATTAACATAAAATTGATATTATACTAAAAAACATCCATTAGAAATTATTTCTTCAAGCAACATGGTAACTGTTTTTAATAAGGAAAGATAAAATTTTTGATATCAGCAGCTACATTTTTTGCTTCCAGACATATGCTCAAATGATTCACTGAAATCAGACCATCTCCTGAGCATCATGCTAAATGAAATTCTAGAAGTGATTAGTTTCTTTAAAAACATAGCCAAATTTTAATACTGTCTCATGTCCTCTTCCTTCCAAGTGGAGAATAAAGAAGAGCTTCTCTAAGAAGGGAAATGAATCTTATGTACATATGAATACATATGAGTACACCACATTGAATCTCCACATCATGTACAACCACAAGACTGGGATCCTATTTAGAATAAGGGGTACTCCATGTTTGTATAAATATGTCAAAATGTACTCTACTATCATGTATAACTAAAAAGAACAAATTTTTAAGAAGATTAAAAAGAGAAAAGGAATCAACAAAAATAAGTAGGATTTCAGTTTCATCAGTCTAGATACAGTAGGTATATACACTGAATATGGAAAGAAAATATAGAGTCCAGCAGTGTGAAGGCATGTCAGTAGTAATTGCTAACTCTAATAATCAATTGGTGCTTCCTTCATCCAACAAGAAAAACAGTATATGTGACAGTAGTTGTGACAGTAGCTACAAATGCAACTTTTCTTATGTTTACTCAGAGTTTAGGCATCTGGTGTCTGATATATTGACCTATGAAGTGTAATGTTAACTCTTAACCAGAGTGATCAGGTGTTCTATTCCCAGGAAACTCAAACTACAATTTATTGTCCTTTTCAAAATAAATGTTAGAGACCATTTGCAGTCTTATAAATTAAATAGAATGTTGGCACATAAAACAACCAGTTGTATACCTTAGACCTCTGTCTTTAGCTATATTACTAGATAGATGCATGAAAGAAGAAAGAAAACTCCTCAAAACCCGCATTTGTGTGACAATTCCAGACCTATAAGATAATTTCTGGGAAGCCCTTCTCAAAACAGGGCTTTCTTTTTCAGTGGAGAACCTGAACTAATGGGCCTTTAGTTTATGACCAAATCAGGACCAAGTTTGAGGCAACAATGCAAACAATAGTACGAGCTCCCTATTTTGGGTAGAAAATATAAAATAAACTTTGCTTTTTTAAATAAAGAACCAGGATTAATTAAAGGGAAAATATGAGTTAAATCTCTTTCAGCTATTGCTTTTTGAATTGATGAAACAAGTGAGAAGATCAAACTTCAAAATATTATTAATCAGATTTCATAAGAAGGGATATAGAGAGGAATGGAACACATTTGCTAAACTGAAAAATAAATTGTAGGAGACTCAAATCAGTTCTAACTTGACTTTGTTCCATTCTAAACAACTAATTCCTTTGTTCCATAATAAGCCTTCCTCCATAAAAAAAAAAAAAAAAAAAAAAAAAAATGCCTCTTTTTAACTATAAAATTGATCTAGTTCCTATAATTAAACTTGTTAAACATTGTTTTAGAAGTCCTGAAGAATGATTGGTTTAGTATATGGATGAAGTCTTAGAGATTTCCCATAAAAACATTTAGGATATTTTATCCAAAACTATAAAAAAAAGTTAAAAAATTTTGAGCTCTGTTATAGCTATCCCAATATACTATGAATGCCTATAAAATTTTCAAAAGCAAGTTTGAAATTTTTAAATGAAGGAAATGAAGGAATTTTAAGTCTAGGCTTAAAACAGAGATGTTTAATTGCCCTCTGAGACAATGAAGAGCCAAATGGCTTTCCATAATGACATCCACAGTGGCCTTTATGATAGCAGAAATTGTATCTCTGCTGAGTGCTCTTTTGCAAAGTACATTCTTTCTTTTCAGAGCATAAGGAGTGAGGCTAATTTAATGTTTGACGGAAATTCTTCTGGGGTAGAAACTTGGGAGTGAAAGATAGATCACTGGGACTCTTGTAAAAAACTTTGTTCTTTGGAGCATGATGGCAGCCGCCTTTGGTAGGGAGTTTTCCGCGTTTGCAATTTCCTTTAGTTGTCTCCAAATTAAGTTTACTTAATTGCTGTAACTTGTCTTTTCCATCTCTGAAATAATTTAAGGAAAAGTTTGCATCTAAGCTTGGGTCACAGCAACAGAATTAGATAGAAAGCCCTCTGAAAGTATTCTGATGTAGCAGTAAAAAGAAAAACTCCAGAAGACTAGAGTAGCAGTCTGGAGTCAGGAGGCTAAATGTGGTGGGAAGTGACAACCAAGCAATCTTTTTAGGACACCTAAGCATTCCATGCTAAGGCACAGTTACGTGGTGCCTGGAACTTAGTGAAATCAATCAACATGGATATAAAACTATTTTTGCCTTATCTATACTCAGAGGAAGATGAACTTTTGTGTACTAAATTACTATCTACACATATGATCAAGCAAAAGGGATAACTGTAAAAATAGCTGGTTTTTAAAAACCTAGCATTTCTTATATTCATTAAAATAAACTACTTACTATTTAAGTATGAAGAACTTGCTCGTTAAATGTAGATCATGGTCACTTTGGTTTCAGTGTGCCTATCTCTTTGCCTAGACTCTGGATATCTATTCAGAATTTTTTTTTTTAATTTTATAAGATAATAGGAGAAAGTTGTAATGGTGTTCTTCCTCCTAAGAAAAGAAGAGCTGTGTAAAAATGAGAAGTATGGTAATGAAAGTGACCAAACGAATATTGTTAATTCAGAAATTGATGGGCAGCAGCAAACAAGCCCAGGATTAAAATGGACTCTTGTCCCTTTAAAAAGGGATGGATAACAAAAGGATATTAAAATAAATAGAGGAGGAAAGTTTAACTCAGCAGTCCTGAGTTGCTCAGCCCCTTCACATGCTCAAGAAGGGCTTATCTTCCACATTAGCCTTAGACTGGTTCTTGGGTTGTAACTTTTGAGACTTTGGAATGTTCTGCCTAATGAGGGTGGTTTTATATGCCTGCGAGCTTGAGCCATGAAGTAGCAGATTAACCAGGTAAACTTTATCTATCCCAACAATGTAATGTACATAAAACATCTGTTTTGATAGGGGAAGGAAGGGAATGGAGATAGAATCACATAGGTCTGTCATGTGGGCTCTCCAGACCAAGTGACTGACCCTCAGTAAAAACCCTGGAAACCAAGGCTTATGTGAGCATCTTTGGCTGCAACATTTCAAGTGTTTTTCTACACACTGTTGCTGGGAAAATTCAATGTGACTGATAGGACACCATTAGGAAGGGCCACCTGAAAGTTTGTGCCTGGCCTTTCTTAGATTTCACTGATTTTGATTACTTTGTTTTTGCTTTAATAAATCATAACTACTAAGAATAACAACTCTTCTGAATCCCGCGAGTCCTTCTAGCAAATTATGAAGACTGAGTGTGAGGATCCCAGCACAGTAAGATGCCTTTACCTGTTTTGATTGTTTCTGTCCTTAGTGAGTAACTTCAATTCATTGCCCAAATCACACTTCATGCTGGTTTCAACTAAATGGTCAATATGTATGAATTACTTCAGAGGATAAAAGAGGTATATTAGAGTTTTTGTACTATGTCTATGGGAATATATATTCAACAAAATAGAACTGATAGTAGAGAGTGCGTGTTGGCAAGGAAAACCCTTATCTTTATAAGCAGTGGCCTTTGAAGGCACCTGCAAAGAATTTTCTGAGCCTTATTTGGAAAGGTCAGAAAATGATTTAAACATATTAAACCAACATATTTAAGTTTTTGAGAATTATTAGTATATAATACCTATAAAACTAAGTAGTATGCCAATTCAGCATTCATTAGATAGAATTTTAACCACGTACTACATACAGATGATATAGAAATCCAAAGAATTGTAGAGATTGAAGAATTCCCTAAATATAAAAGTATTTGTTTTCCATTAAATATCTTTCTTTACCAATAACTTCTAAATTTGAATAAAAAAGATCATAGAATACCTTGGTCATAATACGTAAACCACTAAAGTATTTTGAATTCATAAAAAATTCAGATATCCATCAACAAAACTTCTTAACCTTGTGTTAAGCAATGTTGATTTGCCCCCATGAAAGTGATAACATTTTAAAGGCACTGGAGAGGGAAGAGTCCCCTTTCAATTTAAATGTTGAGACTCAAAAGCTCCATGTACCATAAAAATAACAATACAACTCTGACAACAACCCCCTTGGCCAAAATGTGATCATATTTTCTAGAATATAAAACTGAAAACCAACAACATGTCATAATAGATTCAATTTGTTATGTGTGCCTTAGGAAAGAAGTCTACTGGAGTGTGTTCATTCATTACTAAAACATTTTTGAGAAAAAAAATCTTCTGATTTTTCCTTCCATAACTAGTATTGAAATAAGTTTATTATTACATCATTATGTTAAGTTGGACTGGAAACAAATTTATATCCTGTGATACAGGTTAACTATAGTAAGCAAATTAGGTTAAATAATGATTACCTGGTTACCAATAGTGTAAACTGCTAGTCAGATTTGGAAAAAATATTAATAGATTAAAGCCTAGCATCCACACCTTTTTCTATAGTCCTCAGTTTTCAGATAAAAAAAAAAAAGAGAGAGTAATTCGTTGATAGAATGTTAACCTTTAAAAGTTCCCAGGGTTATTAAAGTGTTTACAATTTTTAAAGAACTCTTAAATTTCATAATACTAAAGCAAGGAAAAGGAAATATTACACTTAGAAGTTCATAGAATATTTTATCCTATGATTTGGGTTTACTTTTGTTAAGAAATCTTGCATCTGTAAGTTTTGGAGATAAAGCAACTGTTACCTTCATGGAATTGATATCCATCTAATTACATTTTAGCACAGTTAATAATTTTAGAAGCATATATAAATTGTATTGATCTTTAGATCACTTGGATTATAGAAAAAATGTTATTATCATTGGAAATAAAGAGGAAGAATTTGTCTAAACATAAAATTATTGAATTAGAAATCATTCCTGTACAATTCAACAAATAAAACTTGCTGAATGCCTAAAGTCACCATACATTGGAGAGCTCCTTAATAGTTATGCATATTTTCAAAAATGTTTCCCACTCAGTTTTGCAAATGCTCTGCTGTACATGACACTACTATGTCTCTTAAAAAATAAGATTATGTGGGACAAGGAAAGTGATAACAATTGGAGCTGAGGGCTCCTGAAGTTAGAGGAGGGAGAGCAATATGTGTGGGTATGACACTCAGGAGTTTTAGTAACCAATTCTTTGGTCTGTTCTTCAAAACCTCCTCACACTAACTTTCTATTGTGCCCTAGGGCTACAAAACACTGTCTTTAAATATTAAAGTTCTATATAAAGTTAATAAGATATTTAAACATTCTTGCTAAGAAGAAGAAAGCCTTAGGGAAACTAAAATATAAATAGATAATCCTTTGAAATAAAAAAAAAAAGCATTCTGATTCTTAATGTAATTCTCTGTGCAAGTTTTGCACTGGAAAATGATATTTCCTAATTTTTGCATCATAAAATTCAAGAAAAGAGTAAAAATAATTTGTAAATATTTCAAATTAAGTCTTTCTTTCAAGGGGAAATATTTTCTCAGTTTTCTTTAAGATGTTAAGTAATTGTAAACATTAGAGTTAATGTTTCCATTAGTCAAATGATACATGAAAATCAGGAGATTCTAAATACACATGGAAGTTTAAACATGATCTTATTGCTCAAAGTACATGTTTTGGTTGAAGTCCTCCTTCACACAAAACTCCTCCTGTGATATGATATCAAAGAATCACAAATGTAACACAAATGTAATCACAAATGTAATTTGGCCAGGCAAATTAATTTCTTGTTTCTTCTTTCCAAAGAAACAAGAAAAATAAGTAACATTAACACATACTCTATGTACAAATTGTGTCTATGTAACAATAAGTAACATTAACACATACTCTATGTACAAATTGTGTACAAATCTATGACTCTACCTCCTCAACCAATTATTCAATAATTGTTCTTTAAAATGTTCATATTTCTTTGGAAGTTAAATTATATTAAATATTTGTTACAGATGAGCCTAGGGCAAAGGGAAGGAAGCTGTGACGTCAGGATACAATGAACAATTTCAAGAATGAAAGGAAAGCAAAAAGGAAACTTGAAGTTATCAGCAACCCAATTATGGGAATTTCTTATTAGGACTAGCTATAGTTTGAATGTGGTTTGAGCCAAAGCTTTGTGCACTGGAAGATGTGAAAATATTGAGGTAATTTGGTTTGTAAAAGATGATTAGATTGTGGGGCACCACCTTTGCAAGGGAGTAATGTAGTTCTTGGAGGACCAGTTTGTTAAGAGTAGATTACTATAGAAGAGCAAGCCCAACTCCTTCTGGTCTTTCTTTCATACAGTACTTCCCATGTAATGTTTTCCATGTTGGGTCTTGCCATAAGTCAACACCAGTGCCATGCTCTTGGCCCTTCAGAACTGTAAGCTTAATAGACTTCTTTTTCTGTAAAGCACTAAACCTCAAGTATTCTGTTATGGCAACATAAAACAAACTAAGGCAGCACTAATCCCCCCAAAAGCAGAAAAGAACCAATCATGAGAGACTCAGGTCTATAATAAAAAAGGAGATGGATGCCAATTTTCAAAGGTAATATCTTGAGGATGATTAATTAGAAGTACTTTTTTAACATCAACAAGTATTTTTATCTATAAATAACATTAATATTATAATATATTAGAGGACCAAGTACATAATACATTTTCCAGTGCTGAACTTTTTTAATCTCTATGTCACTACATGTGGTCATGCAGTATTTAATAACACACTGAGTATAATATATCTACTTTGGAATTGTTAGGACTTTACTCTTGGTGAAAATAATATGATAGTTATAATGAGAAGAATATAATCATAAAATAATTATAATATAAATTAATATGAATAATATTAATTCATATAATAATACATTGGATCTAGATTATAATTTGAATCTATCTTTGTGCAGGTATGTCAATTTCATTGAAATATACACCCAATTGAAAATTTGAGACTTAATGGATTAAAGTGTTCAGATATTATTTGTTCCCTTCTACTCTTAAAAATCATCTCACTGAATTAATTACACATTGTGGTAAATTACCTTAGAAAAGAAATGGTACATCGCATTATCAGGCTTATTATCATTCTAGACATGCCAAGAGATTAATATGTTTCTTTTTAGCATTAGATATAAATTTCCATTCAGGTCCTTACTGTATTCACTAACTGAATTTATATCATTTAAAAAATCTTAGGTTTAAAATAAGTAGTGCATAAAGTTTATAAATACTCAAATCTTGAAAAACAACATTAGTTTTTACCATTTTTATGAAGCTAGTACAGACATTGAGTTAAGAAGGTACTATGATTTGGATGGTTAGCCCCTCCAAAACTCACGCTGAATTTCATTGCCATTGTAAGAGTATTCAGAGGTGGGATGTTTAGGATTGAACAGACCAGAAGGACTGTGTCCTCATGGATGAGATTAATGGCATCATAAAAGGTAGAGTTCATCTCACTTTTGTGCACAAACCCTCTTGCCTTCCACCATTCAGTGATGCATCAAGAAACCCCTCCCACCAGATGCTAGCCCCTCAGTCTTAGACTTCCCAGGGTCTACAACTGAGCTCCAATAAGTTTCTACTTGTTAGAGATTAGTCTGTGGTATTCTGTCTTGGCAGCACAAAATGAACCAATACAGAAGGGAACCCACAAGGACTAAACGTATAGGTTAACCCTTTCTCCTTCCTAAATTTCACACTGAAATGATTACATCAATACAAAAAAGACTTTTGTCCCACACCTGGAATATGTAGAGCCATTTCATACATGCCTCAAAACCTTCAAGCTACCATTGTAATCATTTAAGTACAACTTGGATAAAAAATTTCACCTTCTCAACAATATACTAGTTATCACCACTCTTGTTAAGAAGATGACCTATTAACTTCTGATCCAGGGTAAAATGCAGTGACTACCAGCTTCAGGAGTATAACAGTATAAAGACCTGCACAAGAGTTCTTCCACCTATTGCACTGAAGGAGGAACCAATCCATAAAGTCATAAACTGACAGTTGCACTTACCATTCAGGTAGGAGGTTGTTACCAATCCATAAACTCATAAACTGAATGTTGCAATTAACATTCAGGTAGGAGGTTGTTCCACTTAGGTTGTTCTAAGTCCAGTGCCTGAACTATGAGATGGGACTGTGTACTCACCAAAAGCATGCTCACACATGAGAATCCCTGGACATAAGAATTCTCTATGAAACACATGTAGGAGAAAACTTCTTGTTCATGCTTGCAGCCTCCTGCCATGTTTGATGGAGGGTAATACCTGCTAATCTATTCAGAGCAATTGCTATGGAGCTGAACTAACCCCTATCACTTATTCCACAACTGAGGGCCTCAACTAAAAAATTTTAAAATGTGAATTATATAATTGATAGCTTCCCACTCTCACACAAATTCTTATCAATTTGTATGTTCATTTATAAAGTTTATTAGAGAATACTCAACAGCAAAAGAGGCAAAAAATGAATACACATCTCAAAAGAAAGGAAGTCAACCTGAGCAACAATAATGATAATTAACAGCAATTGAGGGCTTATCATATGCCAGGAACTCTACTAAGTGCATTTAAATGTGTTATTTATTTTTTGCAAGAATCCAATTTACAAATGGATTTAAATAACTTGTCCAATGTCACCATGTTATTAAGGAATTTAATTGAGATTTGAATTCATGCAATCCAACTCAGGAGCCTAAACTCTGAACCACAAAGCTGATTGATCTCATTTTTACTGCATATTGTAATTAACAGAGATAACAGCTTAAAAAAAAGTTATCATTAAAAAAACCCTCATCCTTAATCTCAGACCACTCTGAATCAGAACTTTTTTATACTTCCAAGGAGATTCTACTGGGAAGCCAATGTTGAAAACCACAGCATTCATGGCTATATTCTGAAGATCAAATGGATTTCATTGAAAAGAAATGGTCATGAGAAACAAAAGGGAATTAAAATTTTATTATATTCATATTTCCTTTGAGAGTTGAAAGAATATTGAAGCAATAAATGTTTGTTGCTTTTGTCTGCCTGAAGGTATTCTTCCTTTTTATAACAGCATTAGGATTGTGCTTTGGAGAAATACTTCTGATCTAATCAGGCTGTGACGGTGCAGCTATAAAGGATGGTTTTCCCTCCCCTGGCCCACAGGCAGACACCCATTCAAAAGAGCCCAATTAGGCATTCTCTCCCTTTCTGAACTTCTAATCTTGACTGAATAATACAAGAAGAGAAATAGGTTGGAGCTAATTTGTCTTAACATCAGGACCCTGAAGTCTATCCATGAGCATAAATCTGCAGGGATCATTTGTTTTCATGTCTGATTCAAGGAATGTTAATTACCTTTTCTTACGTACACATTCATAAATATATACATATGTATATATGTTTACATGCACACATACACATATGGATATATATTTTTCTCTTGTATGTTTTTCTCAGTCCATTTATTTTGCTTGGAAAAATAGGAACTAGAGTTGCAACATATTGATGTCAAGAGGAAGATTTCTGGTATTAAATTCTTAGATATATTAATAATTTAATTAACTATCTCACAATAAAATACCACAGTAAAATATGATGTTGATTTATAAACACAATATGAACAGAGGCTCACTAGGATCTGCCTCATGTCAGCCATGTCCACACTTAAACATTGTTATTTGTAGATATTTAAATATGACTAGAAATCCCGAAACATGTCTTATGTTAGGTCCATTTATAACATCATAAAAATTAAAGCAAAAAAGAAAAAAGAAACCTGAAATCTCTACAGACTTTTCTAAAAGCAAGTAATGGAACTTTGGTGGCCATGTTATATATTAATCACTTACTACTTTTCCCTTAGGGATGAGATCACTCAAATATAAATGTTACAGTGCTAAAGTTTGCTAAATTACACAGTCCATGAATTTATAGCCTTACTAAACCTGTTATGTAAAATCTTCACTTTTAATTTTATGTAACAATGTAGGATTCTAAAAATTGGAAAATGTATATCTGGGATGATTTGCTATAAAGTAGTTGAAATTATTAATAAACATGCAATTTATTTTCTCCAAAATTTATTGAAGGAATTTCAATGAAAAGCTGAACCTTAGAAATAGAACAACAGTCAAAAGAGATAGTGAAAGAACAGAGGTTATGATAAGACAAAAGACAACAGTAGGAAATTAAATACATGATATGTTCTCAAACAAAAGATAATATAGGAAAAATTAAATGGAAGAATAGAATATTGGTGGAAATTATTAGAAGAGATATGTAAAGAGTAAAAATATTAAAATAGCTATAAAAAAGTTCAAATGAGTTAAGAGAAAATAATAATACTGAAATTAGAACAGTTTCAACATATACCTAATTGATTTTCCAGTACAAGATAAGCAGAATAATGAAGTAGAACATTTATTTAAAGATATAGTTCAAGAAAAATTCATGTGTACCTCACACTAAAACAAAGGGGAAAGCCCTAAGAAAAAGTGACAGAACATTCAAAACCAGGATATATTCTCATAGATGAATAGTCCCCAAATTTATCAGACAACAAAATTGATCAAACCATTATTAGAAGAAAAAAACAAATTGACTTCAGTTTTCTCAAAGTCACATTTATTGCCATAAGTTGAGCACTTACCAGACATACAAAGGGGAAAAGAATGAATAAGATATGGATTTTTGTATCCAGACACATTCTCAAATATAAAGCTCAGACGCAAATAGTTTTGAATTGGAAAAATTGCCTGAATTATTTTAGTAGCATTTAATTTGGGGCACCCAAGTAAGGACTAAATAAATTCTTTTAAGAAGAGTGACAGAGAGCAACAAAAATATTTACAATGTCACTTACACCAAAACAAATGTGAGCATTACAGAAACGAAATGGAAATTCTAATAAAGTCATACCCACCCACCCACAAATCCAAAAAAGGGTACGGGGAGAAAGAAGAAAGAAAAGGAGAAAGAATGCCATGGCCATATTTTTACTAGACCAGACTCAAACTTACTATATATACTAACAAAGTTTGAAATAGCACCATCAGAATTTTTGTCAGCTCTATTTAAGTCTCAAATATGTCATGTTCACCTATTTTAAGTGTACAATTTACAAATACATTATATTCACCTATTTTAAGTGGACAATTTGATGAAATTTGATAAATACAGAGTAACATGTTTACCACTACGATCAATAGAATTAGGTAGAATTAAGTAGAGAAATGTTAATATTAAAATAACCATTACAAACTGTTTTGCAGGACCTTCATGGATGAGCACTTGGAAGGATAAACAGAATGTAACATTTTCTAGGAAAATGTAACTTAGCAAAACTGGATGAGAGAACACACAGAAAAGTATTATGGAAGAAGTGGAAAAAGTTCTAAAGTAATATTTCTCCAATTTCCATATGAAATTCTAAAACAATTCATAAGCAAAGTAACACCAAAGATACACTGTTACTTTTTAAAATCAATCATAATACTGATAAGAAAATTAAGTAAATATTAGATTAAAATTTTTAAAGAAGTATGATTTACCAGATTACATAAACATGTAAACCCTTTCATTGACAATATCTTTGAAATTCCTAAAGGACATGATTAAATTATTGAGAAAAGCTGAGATTCCACTTTCAAAAAGAAAATTCCAGTCCTCCATAAGCTAATGTACAAATTCAGTGTAACCTCTAAATTTAGTACACATTTTATTTCCAAGGCAATTCATTCTAGTCTCACTTTGGAAACAGACTAGAAATATAATCTTAAAAAATATCAATGACAGGGTACTGACCTTATCAGACATTATAACACAGTAGGAAACTTCAGCAATTAAAATACCTTGTATGAAAATAGAAAAACTGGAACTTGAGATTATCCTTCCAACAGAATAAACTATTACCCCTGATTAGGAAGACAAAAATATATTTTCCACTTAAAAATCGACCTATTATCCTTACTGATTTTTAATTATATGGTTATCAGGTGAGGGAAAATGAAATCAATGCTGACTCTATTGCTGAGTGTTCTGGCTCATAATGTTGTGTCTCTCATTTATTCAGGTATTTTTTTATCATTCATTAAAGCATTATACTTTTTCCTTAAAGATCTTGAGCATACCTTATGATGTTCATTCTAAATTATTTCATATATTTCCTTCTTTGAGCTGGATATTTTGTTATAATATTTTCTGATGGTTTATTGGAGAGAAAAATAAGCCCTTTTATATATCATATAGCTGATCAACCTACGATGGAAAAAAATCTCATACTTTTTAATGCTGTTGAAATCCTGTTAATCTAAAGTCTTAACTGATTAAAAACCATTAAGATACCACCTCTAGTTAAGCTACAGAAGGAAGAACAAACTCAACATGTAGCGTTAAATATTTTTCTATTCTACAGACCTAAAGGATTTACCTGGAGCGATGTCATATCCCAAATTTGTTTTGGGAGTGGAAGGAAAAGAGATGCCCGAAATTCTTTTTTACCTGGATTCTACCTCATGGAATCATGGAATCAGAGAGATCCATAGCACGTATAAAGAGAATATTTGCTTCTATCCCATTTTGTACTTCAAAGTGTTCATAAAACTTCATTTAAAATCTTTCCATAAGAGAGCTTCCCTTGCATATTGCTCTCCACTTAAAAAGCATGAATCTGTAGAAAACCATTTCCTCAGTAGTTACAGCTTTCAGTTCAACTGGGAGGACTAAACAAAACAGTTGTCCAGGAGAAGGTGAATTGCATTTGCTCACAAATTAGGGTATCATGAACCAGCAGGTACAGCCTTAGGAGAGAATTTCCTCAGAGGAGTTAAATAGAATTGTGTACCAGAAATATATCTAAAACCACAACTTGTTTGGGCATGTGATTGGAAAATAAATTTATTATTCAAATAAGAACATTAATTTAAAGAGAAGTTTCAGGACATGCAGTAAGCTGTTGTCATAAACATGTGGAATTTTGCAGGTTTGTTTCCAAAAATTTGGGAAAAAAAGAACTTTCTTTGGGGCCTATTGCAGAACACTAGAGAATATAATATGTGAAGAGTAAACAATATTCATCATTCAAAGTGAAAATAAAAGTGTGAAAAGTGTTTCACAATGTGCTAAATCTCAGTGTTCAAATTAGAGGAACGTCTTAAAACATAACCTCAAGTGGGGAAGTGCAACATGTTCGTTGTTTTCAAAACAAACAAGACGAAGGCAAAAATAGGTCAAAGTCTTCAGATCAGTGAGAAAATTCCAACCCGTGTGTGCGTGCCTGTGTAAGGTATTCTTACACTATATCTGACATTTGATTGAAATATTTATTTTTATTTGATATTATCAAAAGTGTATCAGTCTCTTGGTCAAAATTTTCATTGCTGTGTTCTTCAGTACAGTTGACTTCTCCGTGGCCTTCTCAAGTGTCTTCATGTTTTCACCAGGAAGGCCAGAGTAGGATGTGTCTAGGTCATGGAAGGTTAAAAATATTTTTACCTTGAAGACCCTTAGAAATTATGACTCTACACCAAGGCAATAGGGTGGTGTTAAGTAGATGACAACGTGGTGCCACTGGCACATATTACATTGTGGATTCTGGTGTAAGAAAATGGTTAGACTAGGGTAAAAAGCAACCCTACTACCAAGAATACGGAAACATACTAGATACTCGATTCAATATAACAAAATGGCAATGAACACTTAACATGAAAAATCAAAAATTTAAATTATCTTAAAATATTATGAAGGAAAATTCTCTTCTAAAATTTGAATTATCTTTGGAAATGTAAAGGCGAGTTACTAATAAAATAATGTTTAAACAAAGTTTTTTTTTAATTTTACAAATTTTTCAAACATGCTGAAAGTTTTATTAACCTAAAATAAAAAGTAACAATAGTCTATATATAGTATATTCATAGTACTTGTACTCACATACAAATAAATTATTAATAAACCTAGAATACAATGTCCCTCTAGTTTTCAAAGTTAGTGAAATGCAGATGTGTATGCATATATAAATATATAGGTATATATGTATAAATGCACATATACATTCACATAATACATATATATACTCACACAGTGTGTATATATGTGTATATATATATACTATGTATTAAATATAAACATATTATAATATATTAATATTAAAGTGATGAGAATATGTAAACACATGCATTTTTATTTTTATTTGCAGGACAAATGAATTGTTTTAATATCAAAATATTTCCTAAATGTTCAAGTGCAAGTCTTGGATAAATTGATCCAAATAATTTAAGAAATATTTCTAGATTCTTAATAAAACATAAAGTAAAGAAAGACTATGCTGCTTTATACTCTGGGAAATATTTCATATTGCAAGAATCGTTGGATAGAATGTATCATCAGTGTTAATAAGAGGATACTATGTTATGTTCAAAGAAAGTTTTAATATTCAAAAATTCACAAGTAATTATCTGTATTTAAATTCAATGGCAAATAGCTAGAAATATTTACTTCCTAGTTAGAACAATGGCAACCATTGTTCAAATTTGCATGACAAATTTTGTATTAGAAAATACTGAAGAAAAAGGAGTTCTGTTATAAACACTAAAAAGAAATACCATATTAAGTACTTTACACACTTCAGACAAGAAAATATGAGTGTTATGTTAATATGATTCATTCCTTCTTATTTCATTAGTGATACAACTAATAGTCATTTAGATCAAAAGTACACATATAGTTTCTGTTTAATGAATTCTCTAAATGCATACTAATTCCAATATCCTTTAGCACTAAAGTTATATCTACCAAAGTTCACTGTCAATAATATTAGTGTTCCTCTCAGAAGAAAACTGAAGTTGAATTGCCCAAAACATATTTTCATTGCTTCCCCAACTTGACAGATCCCTAATACTATGCCAAAGCAATAGCCTTTGGCAGATGATTTTGACTATTAGCTTTATATGCTCTCTTCTGTATATGTTAACTTGAAAGTGGTTTTATATCAGTTGCATAAATCATAGCCATTTCTAGTAAACTAGGAGTGAAGAAAATATACCACCTGACTGCATTACAAAAGCAACTGTAGATCTTCAGAAATACAATCAAATACTTCACAAATATAACCAAATAAAACATGCATAATCTAAGCAGTCTGCGTTTCCTCAGGGTGTATGTAGAAAGATAAGACTATGAATTGTGCATAAGCAGCTTTATTTCGTTTTAAAAACTTCTTTTTAAAATCAACTAAGTTATGCACTCTCAGGAAAACAGCTATAATAAATTTGAAGACCAGTTTGAAAGTCTTTCACAAGTAGTGGAATAGTTATGATCATTCTTTGGTATTCCTAATAAAATAACGATAGCCAGGAAGAAAAAGACAATTAGAACTTAACTGCATTTAAAAGGAATATTTATCTGAAATTGGGGAAGAATATTAAGAAAATCTTGAAACCCTCCATATTTTGACAGAAGATAAGGTCAGTTTTTCATAATAATTTTACTGTTCATTTCATTGTTTTAATGTTCATTTACCCAAATATCTAAAGTTAACTATACAGTGATATGTAATTAGAAAATTTTTGCCATTTTAGATTTTGTGGAAAACATATACAACAAAATAGGTTGTGAGAAAGCACTTGGATTCATGTATGTTGTTAAGTTATAAATTGAGAGGCAAATTAGTGGTCACAAGGGTAGGTTCTAGGGTTCAATTATCTGGATTGAAATTCTAGTTCTGCCACTTCCTACTTTCTGTGCCTTGTATAGTATATGTACCAGTGTATCAGTTTATCATTTCTAAAAGAGAGATAATAAAACTACATTTCTCAGAAAAGTAGTATTAGAATTCATATGTGAACAACCACAACTGACACCCAGAACACTTTCTAACACATAGGAATGTTGGTGATGCTCTTTTTTAAGACCTGCTTCAAAACTATAATGAGATCACTCAAAAGAGTAAGAATGGAACCACCATATGACTCAGCTATCCCACTCCTAGGTTCCTTGATATTTATTCTAAAGAACTCAAACATACTACAGTGATAAATGCATACCAATATTATCAGCAGTGCAATTCACAATAGCCATATTGTGGAAACATTAATAGACAAAGGTGATCTGGAAATAACTATAATATATCCATTGAAGTTTAAGTTCTAGTATTTCAGGATTATTTATACTGGCTAACTGGTTAATTTTAATTAACTAAGAATTAAATTCAATGTAAAAGATTATAACTATCAATGATAAAACTAGTATTTGTTGTATTTTCCTAAATTATGAAATGATCTTACCTTTTCATAAAATATGTAAAATTGCTTACACTGTTATCCATGTTTCAAATACTAGATGTTTCTATTCAATGTCTTGAAGTATTTGTGATGAATAGGAGTTGTGAAAAGTCAGAAAATTATTCAGCACTCTGTTATTGCTCCAAAGATAGAATTGACTTTATTCCCCATTTTCAAAAATAATATATAGACACATAAGTGGAGATTCTTTGGTCTCACTTCCAATAATAAAAAATTCCAGCTTCTCAAGGGCCTTGCTCATGACCTTGCAACACACTAGTACTAAAAAGGTCTGAATTCCCTTTCTGCACCCTTGCACTAAACCGAATACCATATCTGTTGATGATGATTCACTAAATTAATTAGTTTACAGCAATGTTCATAGCAAAGTTTTCTTAAAATTTAATTTTAAATGTTAGAAGTAATTTATTTTGGCAAAAGAAGAAATTCCTTGACATAGTAGTTTTTAACTTTATCAAATTATGCTTAAATAAGTTATTGTTTTCCAATGCCTAACATAAAACAATTACCATTGGAAAGGATCATATCATTTCCAAACCTTCTGACTTAAAATAAGTAAATAGATCAGGTAACTAAGAAGCATAGGTTCAACAAAGAACCTTAATACCTGAAATAAAATCAACAATATTTTCCTTAAAATTTTCTTAAAACTTTTAACTGCTATTTTGGTACTATAGAATTTGTTCTTGTTCATTACGTATTTTAAATATATTCTTTTACTGTGACTAAATTTAAAATTCATTGCATTCAGCACAATTACTACCTACATCTCCCACAATACTGAACTAGTTATTTGAACAAGAGCATTTAAAGATGTTCAATTTTGTTCATTGTATCTAGAGGTATAATTATGCGAGCCACTGAATTTTATAGTTTGTCTGTTTTACAATAAGACTCAATGGTCCGGCAAAAACACTGATATAAATGGACATCATTTATTTCCTATATTAAGAACTGCATTTTTAGTGTTCAGAAAGTTAACTACAAAGTGTCAGAATTCAATGGGTTTTGATTCTTTATGATGAATCATTTTAATCATTTAAGAAGCTGAACTATCTGAAGAATTGAAGTAAGTTTTCAAATAGGACATAAGAAAGCTAAGCTAACCCTTGAGATGATCATTCATGGTAGACAAATTAAACAACAAACTGGGTGTGGCATTTCTGGTTTCTATAAAAATGAAGAATTTGACTATCACAAAATTTATCTCACTGTATATAAGGGCCAGTTTTTCAAATGATAACATTTTACATATCTCATTATAATCCACTTTAGTAAATTAGCTATAATCCAGTGTTAAGATAATTTCCTATTTTTTCACAACTCATCTTTGTCACTAAAAACTTTAAGTCCTGTTAAATATTAACGTCCACCCAGTCTCCAGCCAGCAGGCAGAGGGGCTGTGGACTACAGAAGCAGACCAATGCCTACATCAAAGGGACTTGTTTCCTCAATCTCCTCGAGCAGTGATTCTGACAGTGAAGTTGAGAAAAAGTTAAAGAGGAAAAAGCAAGTTGCTCTGGAAAATCCTGTACAGAAGCAAAAGATTGGTGAGACCTCCAGAGCTCTGTCATCTTCCAAGCAGAGCAACAGCAGTAGAGATGATAACATGTTTCAGATCGGGAACATGAGGTACCTCAATGTTCGGGATTTTAAAGGCAAAATTCTAATTGATATTAGAGAATACTGGATGGATGCAGAAGGTGAAAAGGTATTTCTTTAAATCCAGAACAATGAAGCCAGCTGAAGGAACAGATTCCTGACATTGATGATGCAGTAAGGAAACTTAAGCACTTTTTTGTATATTTATTAATCACCTGTATGTCTTCTTCTGTAAGGTGTCTTTCCAGTTCCCTGGCCCATTTATTGATTGGGTTCTTTGTATTTTTGGTGTAAAGTTTTGTAAGTTCTTTATAAATTTTGGAGTTAAGTGCTCTATCTGAAGTGCGTGTGGAAAAGATTTTGTCCCACTCTGTAGGCTCTCTTTTCACATTATTGATTGTATCCTTTGCTGAGAAAAAGCTTTTCAGTTTGAGTCCATCCAATTTATCAATTCTTGCTTTGATTTCTTGGGCTCTGGGAGTCTTAAGGAAGTCTGATCCTAAGCCAACGTGATGAAGACTTGGGCCTCCTTTACCTTCTATTTGTTGCAGAGTGTCTGGTCTAATCCTAAGTTCTTCATCCATTTTGAGTTGAGTTTTATGCAGGGTGACAGATAGAGGTTTAATTTCATTTTTTGCATATGGATATCCAGTTTTCCCAGCACCATTTGTTGAACAGGCTATCTTTTCTCCATTGTATATTTTTGGTTCCTGTGTCCAATTTGAAGTAACTGTATTCATGTGGGTTCGTCTCTGTGTCTTCCATTCTGTCTCAAATTAAAACAACTCTAAGATTTCATCTTACTCCAATTAGAATGGTTATTATCAAGAACATAAACAATAATAGATGTTGGTGTGGAAGTAGGGAAAAAGGCACACTAGTACATTGCTGGTGGAACTGCAAATTGGTGCAGCCACTCTGGAAAGCAGTATGGAGAATCTTCAGAAAACTTGGAATGGACCCACCATTTGACCCAGCTATGCCACTCCTCTGTCTATACCCAAAGAACTTAAAATAAGCATACTATAGTAATACAGTCATGTCAATGGTTATAGCAGCTCAATTCATAATAGCTAGGTTGTTGAACCAACCTAGATGCCCTTCAACACATGAATGGATAAAGAAACTGTGGTATATATACACAATGGAATATTATTCAGGTATAAAGAAGAATAATATTATAGCATTTGTAAATAAATGGAAAATATCATGCTAAGTGAAATGAGCCACTCCCAAAAACCAAAGGCTGAATGTTTTCCCTCATAAGTGGATGATGATATATATAATGAGGTAGGGTGGGGGGTGAGAGAAGAATGGAGGAACTCTAGATTATGTGGAGGGAAATGAGAGGGGGGGGTATGAAAAATGGTGGAATGAGACAGACATCATTATCCTATGTACGTATATGATTACACAAATGGTATTAATCTGCATTGTGCACAACCATAGAAACAAAATGATATACCCCATTTTTGTGCAATGAATCAAAATGCAGTCTGTAAAAAATAAAAATTAAAAGAATAATAAAAGAAGAAAACTCTTAAATCTGAGCTATATAAAACCTATACTGTTCTGGTCATTTAATCTGTCTTTTTACATTGACTTCTTTTTTCTAAATGTTTTTCAAGCTATTGTATATGTGGATTGCAGAACAATTTGTATGAATACATTTTTTAATGTGATTATTAAAAATGTTCTGAGTAAAGCTAATTGTCAACTTTATTAAGGAGGATTGCTTTGTGGCCACCCCTTAGTGTAAAATAAAATCAAATAATTACAATCTTAACTTTTTTGGCCTTTTTTGATCAAAAGACTGGAACCCTTTAAGGCCAAAATTACCAGTGTTATAGACCTATTAGTTAATTCAGTTTTTACATGAAAAAGATTTGTTTTGCATTGAGCTTTTTAACATTAGATTTGTGAAATCCATGCATCTTGATGTCTTCCAGTCAAATGTCAAAACTTGTACCACTTTCCATTTTTTTTAATTCATTTTCCTCCAATAACTCAATGTCTTCATTTTCATTTCACTCTTTTTTCATTGAATATATTATGCTAATTTGAAAAGTCAGTGAAATTGTCAAAGTGATATTTCTATAAGGTACTTATAATTAAAATATTATATGGGAACTACAAAAAAAAAAAAAAATCCACCCAACCTAAACCAGATAAAACCACATTTGGTTGATTTTATAAAATAAATTTATGAGATATGTTCTAAAAATGTTATGTTCACACTTGAAAACTGACATTTATGGAGTAACTAATATATGGCAGGCACTGTCCGGACATAATTTTGACATATTTCATGCATTTTCATAAGAATTGTGCATGGCATTTCAGAGATGTACTTAGAATGTTTAATGTTTAGAATAAATCATAATTCCTCAATATGACATTGATTTTAGTCTTAACTATCTTATATGGGTGAATATGTAGATATAGCAATAGAATAAACTTGAGTGCATTATTGGTTATTTCAAGAACCAACTGGAGCAGACCTTTTGGGTGTCTTACCCCCAATTTTTTTCCAGTTCCATGTTTTCTTGCTTGCTTCTCACTAAAGAGGCAAAACACATCAGATACTTAAATTTCCCAACCTCCTTTGTGGATAAAGACTTGTGTGACTCAGTTCTGCCATGAGACAAACCAGGAAGTCTGCTGGAGTACTAAAGGAGTTGCCTTATTTTTTAATTGTCAATAGACCTCTATTTATTTATTTATATGTGGTGCTGAGAATCAAACCCAGTGCCTCACACATGCCAGGCAAGTGCTCTGTCACTGAGTCACAACCCCAGCCTCAAGAGTTTCCTCTTTGATGATTAAAGAAAGAAGGAATGAGAGAGGAAGAATGTGGGGAGGGAAGAGAAAACCGTTTTCCACATTCTTGCATTTCATATGGTTGTGAGAGGACAAGATGCAGAATGCACTAGTCATCAAGTTCTCACCATGAGGCCACAGTCAACAGAATTTTCTAAACACCAATTCTGTAACCAAACCTTTCTGAGACACTGAAACAACCCAGGAACTGCCTATCCCCAGATTTTTAGTTATTTGTGATAACTAGATCACATTTATAATGTGAACTTCTACAGAATGGACATATATTGTTTCCTTGCAATGGTTTCTTCCTTGATATAAGAAAATGATATGTAAGTACATGAATTTATTAAAAATATAATGGTAAGAAAATATTGTAGCAGTAGAGAAAAGAAAAACCCTCAAATCTGTCTTTAGAACAAAAACTTCAGGAAAAACTTATATGTTTATCCATGATTTCAAGACCTTAACACAGTTATTGGAAGGAACTATAAAGCAATATGAATGAAGGCTGGCAGAGTTGAGCAGTTAGTATTTGTTGGATGAATCAATCTAAGAAGAAATGAATTCTCTGTGTGTGTACCATTTGTTTAAAAGAACTCATGGGAGCTTCCCTGTCCAACCTTACAACTTAGACCCAATTCAGGAACAATCTAAAAGACCTTCATTTTCTTGGTAGATTTTTCCTGTATCGATTATTTTATTTTCATTTTAAAACCATATTCTAATATCTAGAATATTTAGAGTAATACTAATAGTAAATTCATAATCATTTTCCTTCAGCAAGAAGCTCAGGAGGTTGGGCACAGTGGCTCCCGGAGGGTTGGGAAGCTGAAGCAGGAGGATCGTGAGTTGAAAGCCAGCCTCAGCAATTTAGCAAGGTCCTAACCAACTCAACAAGATCCTGTTTATAAATAAAATATATTTTTGAAAAAAACGGTGACTCAGTGGTTAAAGGCCTCTGGGTTCATTTGCAGGTACCAAAAAACAAAAACAACAACAAAATCAGGAAACCCCAGTAAGTACTTATAAACATGTATCTAAGTGAAAGAAGCAAATTTTCTTGTTAATTTAGTTGTTATGTTCCCTGTAGAAATCTCTAGTAAAGCAGAACACTCTATAAGCTACAACTTCCAAATTTTTACAAATCAGAAGAATGCACAACCTTACTATAATGATCAACATTTGTGTGAATTCCAAAATATCACACCTCCCCTAGTCATGGTTACAAGTCAAATCACCTGACTGGTAACCCACAATAACATTAAAACTTTTCTTAATGTCCTGTGTATTGGGCCTTATAATTCTTTACGTTGAAAAATTAAACAATTCACCCAAAGAATATCCTACAAAAAAAGTTGGATAGTTGACTAAAAAATGCAGACAAAAATATATTGATTATTACTGTTGATTCCACTAGTAGACACCCTAGAAACTAAGAGTAAAATGAGAAAATGTTTTCTTCCCCTTCTCCAGCTCTCCCCAGCTTGTCCAGCTGCATGAAGCCCTATCCAGTATTACAGCTCACTACCATTTCACTAAGGCTCATTAGGTGATTAGTTGACTCTGGACCTGAGGAACAAGTAATTAGTAATAGACACAGTCTATACTTTTGGCTACTCAGCTTCCCACATTTTGAACACAGAAACAAAAATCTTACGCTGTCACTTCATAATGTCCAAATATTTTTCAAAAAATGAAAGTTCTCCTGTCTTCAACTTACATAAGGAAGCCGAAGTTCCCAAAAGTAATGGTGTCCTTCTACATGCAACAATTGATGATATATTCTCCTCAAATTGGGTCAAGAGCCTGCCTGAATATTGCATTGCCTAAAGACTAACTCATAAAGTCAAAATCAGTAACAACACTTAACACCATCAGGAGAAAGAGGGCAGTGGCGTAAGAAATTAATTATTTCTACGATTATACACATATAACAATTCAGAAAGAAAATATGCACAATTGCACCACTGTTTGCTCATATAACTACTCACTTGGCCTGAGTTGATACATATAGATTCTTTGTTTTTTTTTTTCCTCTTTTTACATTGTGTATATCTTTTTCCCATTCTACCTTTAAGCATATAAATATTGTTCCAGAAAGGCTGGTGCCTCTCTGATTCCCTATAAACTTCTTTCTCCAAATAATATAAATTACCATAAGTTTCTATAAGTTACCTCATGTCCCAAAAGGTTTTCCCATCTTTAATATACATGATTAAAAAATGTTTCCATAGGAAACCAAAATTACTCATGTATACATAAATACTCTAACTTCAACATCATGCTGCATTGTGTTCTGTTAAGAATCAAAGTAGAAAATATTTTTGTCCAGAGTCATATTTGAAAATGATTTCAGGAATTATTATCTAATTATAGTTAACAGTATAATAACCACAATGTATTTTAAGTATGATTATGCAGGAGATTTTATGTACAACTATTCAACCTTGTGCTGGAGGTTCTAGTCAGGGAAATTAGTCAAGATTATAAAAACACAATATAATTGGAAGGAAGTAAACCATTTTTATTCATAAATGGCATGATCTTATATGTAGAAAAACCTAAATAATCAATGAAATGATATTAGAATTAAAAAAACAAGTTCAGCAAGTTGACCCAACTACAACATGTTCACACAAAAAATAATTGTATTCCTATATACTAGCAATGAACAATCCAAAAGTGAAATTTGGAAAATAATTCCATTTAAAATAGCATCAGTGTGTGTTAGCACCATTGTTGACTTAGATGTATGGGTTTACTTTTAGGGTATCTATTCTGTTCTATTGACCTATGTGTTTGTTTTTACATCAATTCCTTGATATTTTGATTACTACAGTTTTGCAGTAGAGTTTGAACTCAGGAAATGAAATGCCTTCAGCTCTGTTCTATTTGCTCAAGATTCCTTTGACTCTTTTCCTTGTTTGTTTCGTGTGTGTGTGTGTGTGTGTGTGCGTTTGTGTGTGTTTGTATGTGTGTGCCTGCCTGTGTGCATGTGTGTATATGTGGTCCCATTTAAATTTTAAGATTGTTTTCAGTTCTGTGAAGAATGTCATTGGTATTTTGAAAGGGATTGCATTGAACCTATATATTGCTTTGGGCATTTTAACATGAAATCCTTCTAATTCATAAAAACAAACAAACAAAAAACGAAGACTTTCAAGTATTTGGTGTTCTCTTCAATTTCTTTCATCAGTTTTTCATCATTTTCATTGTGGATAACTTTCAAATCTTTGGTTACATTTATCAGCTTGTGTGAACATATTTACTGTAAGTACGATTTCTTTCTTGATTTCTGTTTCAGATAATTCTGTATTGGAATATAGCAACACTCCTGATATTTGTATGTTTATTTTGTATTCTGCAACTTTGCTAAATTCATTTACTAAGTAAATAGAATTTTCGTGGCATCTTTGGGGTTTTACATACATAAGATTATACCATCTGCTAACAGTGACGATATGACTTCCTCTTTTCTAACATAGATGCCTTCCTTCTCTTGCCTGACTGCTCTGGCTAGTAGTTCCAGTACAACATTGAATACTGTGGTAAAAGGGGTATCCTTCTCTTGTTTCAATTCTTAGAAGATTTTGATCCTCATATAATGTTAGTTGTGGGCTTATGATATGTGGCTTTATTATTATGTTATGGTACATTCTTTCTATACTGTTTTGTTCAGAGGTTTTATCATGAAGAGATGTTGAATTTGAAAAATGATACTAAGAACATGAATTGGCAAAAACAGTTTTGTAAATAATGGTGCTAGGGAATTTGGGTAGCCACCTGCAGAGATCCCAGCTCTCAATACAAAAATCCACTTAAAATAGATTAAAGATTTAAACAAGGCCTGAACCTATGAACGTACTAGAATAAAATGTAGAGGAAACACTTTAAGTTATTGAAGTGGGCATGGATTTTGTGTAATGAAATGGGCAAGGAATTTGTGAGACACTGCACAAGGCATTGATCAAGACTCTCAAAACAGAGGAGACAAGGGCAAAATAAATAAGCGGAATTACAACAAACTTAAAAGCTTCAAAAGCTTCATCACAGCAAAGAAAACAATCAACAACATGAGGAAACAACCTACAGAAAGAGAGAAAATATTTGCACATTTTACATCTGACAATGTGGTAGTATCCAGAGTAAGAAACTCAAAAATGATAGCAAAACAATTTAAGTCAATTAAAAACAAGCAAAAGACCTACATAGATATTTCTCAATAGACATAGAAATGAAAAAAATATGAAATAATACTTAACAGTACTAATAACCAGAAAATACAAATCAAAACAAGTTATCACCTCACCCCAGTAAGAAAAGGCTATTATTAAAAAGATAATAACAAGTTCTATGAGGATGTGGAGAAATGAAAACTAATGCATAGTATTATCAGAAATGTAAACTAACACAGTCTTTATGGAAAACATTAGGAAGTTTTTCTCAAAGTATTAAAAATAGGACAACCATATTGTGGAGAGTAGCGAATGAATTATTATCCTTGTACTGTCTGGAGACAAAGGCAATACCTCTCCTGGGAACTTTTCAGTGTGAAGGCACTCATTGAAGATTGCCCAGTTGCTATGGTGATGCCTTATACAAAGGGAAATTCCTTGAAAACGCAGTTCTTAACCTTAGGTTCAAACACCAGCTTTCTGGGGGTACAGAATTATGGGCACAAACTGATAGTTCTAATTGGGTTGTTTATACCCTCAGCTTTGGTTCTGTTTATCTCGAAGAAACTTTCTCACAATACATCCTTTCAATGTTAAAACCTATGTGATAAGTGTGCTGAGCTTGTTTGTGATCACTATCTCCCTGTCAGGGCTGTTAGTGTGCCACCGAGTCCAGGATTTTTTCTCTAATTGTGTGTCCGTTTGTCTTTTCTTCATCCCCTCACCACCTGGTTCAGTTACCTGAATGAACAGCTGTGCAGGTCATGGCACCATATGATGTGGCAATCTCACTACTGAGTATATGTCCAAAGGAATTAAACCCATTTTTATTGTAGCACTATTCACAACAGTCAAAAAAATGGAAACAACCTTGATATCCATTAACTGAATAATGGATAAAGAAAATGTTACACATATACACAATGGAACACTATTTAGCCTTAAAAATGGATGGAATCTTGTCCCTTAAGACAGTGTGAATGGGACTGGAGGTCATATGATAAGTAAAATAAGCCAGGCACAGGAAGACAAGTACTGTATGATGTCACTTATATGTGAAATATAAACAGCAGTTTATGTCGTAGAAGTCAAGAGTAGAATGCTGATTACCAGAGGTGAGAAGAGTAGGGGAAGAGAAGGATGTGAAGAGGTTGATCAATAGGTACTAAGTTATAATAGGAGTAAGAATTTCTGGTGTGTTATTGTGCAGTAAATTACTATAAATAATAATAAAATGCCATATATTTCAAAAGACTTGAAGAAAGTATTTTTAATGTTTGCATCATAAAAGTGTTAAATATTTGAGGAGATAGGTACATTTACACAGATTTAAAGATTATTCAATATGTACATACATTGAAAAATTCACATGGATCCCACAAATATATAGTTTTTATGTTTTTTGAAAAAAATTTTAATTAAAATTTGACATCATATAAAATAGACAAAACACAAAAAAAGCATCCAAAAGAAAAAAATTAGGAGTAAAGTCAACAAATAATTACAATTTTATCCATACAAAAATACAACATAATGTTGAAAGAATTTACAGAGAGACTAAATAAATGGTATGAAACTTACGTATATTTATACAGAAGTCTTGACTCTGTTAAAATTCCCTGGATTGGTCTATAGATTCAACACACTGATCATCAAAAATTCAGTTGCCTACTCTGCAAAAACTGGCAGATACGTCTTAAAAATTATCTGGAAATTCAAGGGACTCAGAATAACCAAAACTGTCTTGAAAAAGAAAAAAAAAACATGTTGGAGGATTCACTGTTCCCAATTTCAAAGCATGCCACAGTAATCAAGACATAGGATGGAAGTACTGATGTAAGAATGTACTTACAGATCAGTGAGACTGAATTAAAAAGAAACACACCCTTATAGTGAGTTGATTTTTTATGAGATTGCCAAGACATTCAATGCCAAGACAATTCCTTTCAAAATTAGTTCTGAGACAACATAATATGCATTCAGCAATAAAATTAGACCCATACCTCACACATTGTATCAAAATTAGCTCAAAATAGAATACAGATTTAAATGTTGGAGTTAAAATGATAGCAATCTTGGAATAAATCATAGTGGTAAATATTAATTACCTTGGTTGCTTAGAAGTAACAACAAAACACAAGAAAAATATAGATAAATTGTGCTTCATTAAAAGGAAAATGTTTTGAAATTCAAAGAACATCATCAAGAAAAAAAAAAGAAAATACATAGAATGGGAAAAAGGTTTGCAAATAATTATCTGATAAGGGGGCTTATGTCAGAATATATAAAATTTTACAGCTCAGCAGTAAAAAGACAATAGGAGACCCAATAAAAAAGTTGTCAGAAAGAGGAATGATCTCACTGATAAGCGGATGATGACACTTAATGGGGGGGGGGGGGCAAGAATGGAGGAAGGAGGGACTATATAGAGGGAAAAGAGAGGTGGGAGGGGTGGGGGGTAAGGAAAAAAATAACGAAATGAATCAAACATCATTACTCTATGTAAATATATGAATATGCAAATGGTATGCTGTTACTCCATGTACAAACTGAACCAACATGTATCCCATTTGTTTACAATAAAAATAAATTTAAAAAAAAGTTGTCAGGTTTTAGTTACATAGATATCTGCAGAACAACATTGTGCCAAAAGTAAGAAGTACATCGCTGTTCCCTCAGAACTTTGTTAAAACAGCAACTCTCATGTTATGTTCTTGCCCCAATAACAAAGTAAAACAACAAAAAATGCCTTTTAAAAATTGGCAAAAATGTGAATAAATATTTTCTAAAGAAGATATGTAAATAGTCAATAAGCACATGTAAAGAAGTTCAGCATCATTACTTATTATTCATACACTGCTCCTGGGACTGTAAATTGGTGCAATAGTTCTAGAAAGCAGTATGGAGATTTCTCAGATAACTTGGAATGGAACCACCACTTGACCCAGTTATCCCACTCCTTGGTCTATTCCCAAAGGACTTAAAATCAGCATACTACAGTGACACAGCCACATCCATGTTTATAACTGCTCAATTCACAATAGCTAAGCTATAGAACCAATGAAGGTGCCCTTCAACAGATGAATGGATGAGTGAAACAAATCAATCAGTCCCAAAAAGACAAAGGTCGAAAGTTTTTTCTTACATGTAGAAACTAACCCACAATAAAGGAGGGAGGAGAAAAGAAGTTAAATACATTAGACAATGAGAAATGGAGGGAAGGTAAGGGAATAGGAAAAGGAAAGACAGTGAAATGAATCTGACATAATGTTTTTATGTACATATATAAAAACATCACAGTGAATCGCACTATCATGTACATCCACAAGAATGGGGTCCTAACTAGAATAATATATATTTCATGCTTTATAAGTATATCAAAATGAATTCTAACTAAAAAGAACCAATAAATTAATTAATTAATAAAAATAAAACAACGCCACAATGAAACATCCACATATACTCAGGTAGCTAAATTTAAAACATCAGACAATAACACAAGTTTACAAAGATATGGAGAAATTGAAACTCATTTACACTGCTGACAAAAGTCAACTGTGGTTTTACCACTTTGGAAACAGTCTGGTTCTTCTCCAAAATGCTAAACTTCTAATTGCCATATGACCCAATAAGTGCACTCAGTATATGCACAATAAGTGAAAACACATGCTTAAAACAAAACAATAAAACAGCTATAGGAATAGTAGCATTATTCACAATATTCACAAAGTGAAATTCACCCGACATCCGTCAGTTTATGAATGGATAAACAAAATGGTTATATCCATAAAAATAAAATCCTTTTTGGCAAAAACAAAGTAACAATACCCTAGATAAAACCATGTTAAGTGAATGGAGTCAGTCACAAATGATGATATTTATATGAATTATCCAAAATAAAGAGAAACAAGAAGGAAATTTGTAGTTGCCAGGAGTTAGAATATATGATAAGTAGGAATTGATTCCTAAGAGTATGAAGTTTTCATTTTTGGAGAGTTTAAAATATTTCAAATTAATTACTGGTGATGGTTGCACAACTTCAAAAAATTACTAAAAACTATTGAATTATACAGCTTAAATGCAATTATCATGATACAATAATTACAGCTCCACAAAGCTGTTGAATTTTTTAAAAATCCCATCTACTGTGGCCCCAATGTGAATAAATCCCAGGCAGTAAAGTAATACGAAAATACTACCACTCACCTCTGTCTGTGGAGACTGAAAAAGGCGGCAAAATTCCCTTCATCTGATCAATTGCTCTGCCAGAATGAGACACCAAGCTTATATTACATGAACATGAAAAAACAGTCTTGAGTTTAACTTTGAACTCTTAACTTCAAATCTGTTCAATTGGCTAGATCTTTGATTCCTATCCACCTTCTCAAGTAGACAAATCAAACCACATTTCTCCCACTAACTAACCAGTGCTAATGGAAGCGAATAATGATTTTACTGCATTTCATTATCTAGGCCACTTTATTGATGTGTAAAATAGACTTAATGGTGGTTTTAAATGTACCATTTTTAATAGCTTTGGGGAATGAAAAAGTTTGCAACATTAAGTTTTATATTAAGATTTGCTATATGATTTCATTATGATCAGTGTGGATGCTTTTTAAGAAAGTATTTGCTTCTATAAAATACTCTTAAAGGTAGAAATATAGGAATCTGTATATTAAAACTTTGAGTACAAGCTCTGTTTAAGTGGAAAAAGTAAATATAAAGTTTTACAGGTTTCTGATGAATTAAGTTAATATAAACTTCACAGATTCATGATTTATGTTTAGTCTGTGATGGTTGGGCATGAACTGAATTATTTGATAACAAACTCATTTCTCACCTTGCCAGTGGGAAAACAGACACAACAGGCATAGTAACCAAATTCTATTTTTAAAGACACTTCGAATTTATTTTCTCAGAACACTATAAATGTTCTCATAAATATTAATAATTGTAGAAAATTTTTAAATGTGGTTGGTGTCTCTAATTCATTGTTTCAAACTAAGGTGCCTCAAAAACATCCATATATTTTATCATCTTAACAGCTATAATTAACTGTACATTTCCATTTCCTTCAAAAGTTTGTTTAAAAAATGAGAATCAAAATAATTTAAAAACTGAATGACTTGAAAAAGATGGTAGTAATTAGACAATGAATTCCATATTAATTTTTAAACATTTATTGCTATTTGAAATTTCTATTACTTTTCCATTCTAGTACCCTAGGAAGGTACCTGAACTGTTCAGTTCTACTTTGAAATAGAAGCCACAATTACCAATTTCTTATGTGTTTATTATCCTATGAATGGTACTCACATATGTTGTCTCTAAAAATGTATATGTGGTAAAATAATGTTCACATGACTCTGCTTTCCTACCTTTTCATTTACTATCTCAGAGTTACTATTATATTCATTTTTTGTGGTGGCATTTCATTTATATGTATTGATATACAACAATTGTATTTATAAATATATCTACCAATGGACACTTGTTTTTAAATATCTTGATATTATTAAATGGTAGTATTCCACAAACATAAATATAAATTAGAAGACTAAATTTTTAAAATAAAATTTTAAGGTCAAAGTCCAAAGTTCATTTGGCCCAGGAAGGTTTTCAGAATTTTTAAGTTGTGATTTTAAAATTCTTTTCATGTTTGAAGTATGTACAACTTACTTCAACTAGTATCAATTTACATTCCAATCAGAAATTGCCTACCTCCACATAACTTTGTCAATGCAATATGTTCTTAAACTTCTTTATCTTTACAAAATCTATAAGCAAAGATGGTATTGCTCTGTACTTTGTAAAAAAAAAAATACTAATTCTTTAATATATGACATTCTATTTTCATTGTCTTTTTTTATCTGCCTCTGCTTCATGAAAGATGGGTAGTCTTTTCACATTATTACTAATGTCCATTGCCTAAAAGAGTATGGCAACTGATACTGGGTACTTTGAACAGACAATGCAGGCGGAAGGGGGAGACATGACCAAAACTGGTTCTATTGTGATTGTCTTGTCTAGAACCTTGGCCTGGAACAGAGACAATGTTAGACCACAGAGCACTCAGGAATTAACTTTCAATATTTAATTGCTATTATAAATACTATAATATCTGATTGAAATGCATCCCAACCTATACCTGGCTTGTGCTAGACACTGGGGATAAAGATCATTTCACCCCTGCCTTCAAAGAGCTGGTAGCACCAAACGTAAGCCTATTTTGGCTGTTATTATAATCATTTCTGCTCTTTGCTTTGTATTTTGTCATATATGTATACATCTGTAGAAAATACAATTTAATTTTGCCTAGGTTTGAAATTTTACATAAAGGGAATAATATCACAATCAATCATTTCTGTTGGCTTCTTTGTTCATTATTATGTTGAAATTCATCTGTGTTATTAAATAGGTACTTTTAGTTTGTTCATTGTCAATACTTTATTTGTATTCCATTGAATAAAGATATCACAATTTTTCCCTGCTGTGGATTGACATTTGAATTGTTTCTAATTTGGAATTATTATGGTATTAATTCTTCAACAAGCATGTATGTATGTCTCCTGGTCCATATGTATAAGGGCCATTGGATATGTGTCTTAATTATGATCTAATAGTTTGTCAAAGAGTTGTAGCAATTTTAATTCTCATCAATAAGGTAAAATAGTTTCCATTGTTCCAGATTCTCACCAATATATCATTAGACATTTAATTTTGGATAATCTTGTGTTTATATTTATTATTATAAGTTATTTGGAGTCTACATATATTCAGGATACTAGACTTCAAAATCATTTACATTCATTGAAGATATCTCCTCCTACTTGTGAGGAGATATGCTTACAGAATTTGCAGGAAAACGTATTTTTGATTAAACATAATCATTTTTATTAATATTTCCCTATGTAACTAGCACATTATATGTATTCTTTTTTAAACTCTCTAACTCAAAGTCATGAAAAGATTCTCTATGTTATCCTCTAAAATTGCACAGTTGTACCTTTCATGTAGGCTTTGGATGTACTTGAAATTGGTTTGAGGGGCATTTTTAATTTCAATTTTGTAATTTTCTTCTCATAAGAGAGCTTAATATCTCATTACATATTAAGAACTGTAAAATTACTTTCTCATATGTAATTTCTTCATTTTTATAATTTTTGATGTTGTTTATTATTTTTATGATCCCTTTAAATAAAAAAGATTGATAAACTGGCTCTGTGTGATGAGTTGAAATATATTCAGTGTGTTTCTTTTATTCTGTTTGTATGAATATATATATATATATATTAATTTTGATTCAATATACTTTGTTAGGCTATGAGAGTAGCTATCCTGCTTGCTTTCAGTCTCCATTTGCTTGGTATATCTTTTCCCATCCTTTGGTTTATATATATATGTATAAACCAAACAAGAAAACTAATTTTTCTGAAGCAGAACTTGCCATTTTTTTGTGGTTGCTTGGTGTACCTTTACTCTTAGAAAACATTTCCAACCTGTATATTCTGTAAAGTTTTGAATGTATTGCCCATGCTTTCAACTCAAAGCATTTATTGATCACTATTTATTTGTGCTAGTTATGAAACAGATATTGAGCTTAATAATTTTTATGATTGTTGAGTTTTTGTATTTCACATTAGTTCAAAGGGCTGTATTTACCACATAATATTTTTCATACTTCTTTTGTTTTATAACTGAGCTCTCTGGTTTGTCAAAGAAGGTTTAAAGTACTGTTGAGAAGAAAGTGAATTTGGATGATAGATGAAATATTCTTCACAACTCTATTAGGTCCATTGATTAATATTTTTTATTCTGAAAAGCCTTTACTTAGTTTATTTATAGATGATTTATTTATTTATTTATTTATTGGTAAGAGAGGTGTGTTCAAACCACTCAATATTATTGTATCATGGTCTATTTAAGTTTTTATATTGAGTTCAGGTTGTTTTATATACTTAGGTGCACAGTAATTTAGGGCATAAATATGTTAAATCATTATATTTTCTTGTTGAATGATTTCCTGAACCAATATGAAGTGAGCTTCTTTGTCTCTCTGATTGATTTTGGTTCAGTATACTTTGTTCAATTATGAGAGTAGCTATCCTGATTGCTTTCAGTCTCCATTTGCTTGGTATGTCTTTTTCCATCTTTTCACCTTCTTCTGTGAATGTTTTTACCTGGCAGGTGAGTCTTTTGCAAACAACATATGTTTGGATATTGTTTTAGAATTCATTTTGCTAATCTATGTCTTTGATTGGAGAGCTTAAACAATTTACATTGGTAGTATAGAGATAATTTTTATTTCCTGCCACTTTTACTCTTTTCTAATATTAATGCAGACTTGATTCTTCTTTGATTAACTCTTCTTATAGCCATGAAGATTAATTTGTACACTGGCTCTGATATTTATTTTTCAATTATACTGTGTGAAATATTTCATAAAGTGTAACTTACAGTGCTGTATTAGTTATAAATTGTTTTAGTTTCTCTTTATCATGGAAAGATTTTTTTTAATCAATTCTGAAGAAAATATTGCCTGACTTGCAAATTTGGCATTTGAGGTTATTTTTTTCCCTGTTCCCTTGATTTTTCATATTGTTTGTATGTTTACCCATCTGCTGGGATGAATATATTTTCTACTTTTATGCAAGGAACTATTGAGTGAGCATTTTTCTTTTAAGTGTCCCAGACTGGGCAAATATCCAAGTATTGATATTCCATTTCAGTTCATATCCTCTTCTATGCCCTGTATCCAACACTTCATTGAGAGAAGATATTAAACTTTATTAACTGTAATCAACTCAGAGTGAAGCCATGAACAATAACCCTAGGGGAAAAAGCTTGTTGACAATGTTCTCCACAGTTCTTCTAATCCAGGTTTAGTATTGTGGTAAAGTTCTTGAATTTATTGAGAAATGAATTTCTAAAGAGAATACAATTACTGTTACACTGCACAGAATAAATAATATGTACTACAAAGAAGAAAAATGGGGGAAATTTGAGGAAGGCACAGGTAATGCAAGAAGAAAAAGAGAGACTCAGAGAAACAAGAGTAAACCTGAGCTAGGAAAACAAAGATAGAATGATTTCACTAATACTTTGAAACATTAGAAGAAATCAATTGAGTTGAGGGCTGTAATATTCAATAATAAAGGAATAACAATCTATTCAATATGAAAAGTAATATCTGTAAGATCCAAATTGACATTAGAGATATTTGTGATATTATATGCTGAAGTGGAGAGATTTATTATTGAGTTTTCCTGATTTGGATTTCATAAGTATTTGGGACCTTCCCAAGATGCCCACTGCTCCTCAGTTTTACCTCTAAGCTTCCCTGGGTGTGGAGGTAATGATCACTTCAGCTCACCTCTAATACAATTCTAAAAGGCCCCCTCTGATCTTTCATGTGCCCAGGTACCTAATAGTTTTCTGGTGGGTCAGTGGAATGGTCCCTAATTATCTGACTTATAACCAATTACTCCCTGTTATGGGTTATGGTCTTTTATATGCCCTGGAAGAAAAGTTCCATAAATCCAGTGTTGTCAAAACAAATATGCACTCTCCCATGTATACTTGAGAGTGTGCAGAATGTGGTGGTCTAAGGTACTATAATCTGTTTGATGTGGCACTGTTTTGCCCATGGGAGGGGATACAACAGTTGCCCCATATGGAATGACCAATTGCAGGGCATGTATCTGAGAACACTGGGTAGTAGTTAGTGTCTATGTGATACTCTTCTCTGAATTCACTTTTTTGGGGTGTACTGTCATTGTGTATGTACTGAGATACTCCACCGGCTACTTGGTGTTGTCCTCAGGAAATGCCTTCTGTATGTCCAGGCATTTGAGTGAGAAATTGAGTTGACTGGTAACATTTGGAGTTGTGGATACTCCAAGAGGTGAGGCAGAACATGAGCTACTTTCCCAGTGTCTATGGTTTTCTCACCAGGCAGGGTTGTTCATCAGCACAGAGGCCCAAGTTTGCATTCTTGAAGGGTTTTGCATCTGCTGACTATTTCTGTTAGGCATGGGATTGCAGCGCGGACAGAACTGTTGCTGACTGCTTCAGAATGCTGAGCACCCACTCCCTTCTACAGAGGCTTCTTTATAGAAGTACACAGTTTGATGGCTGTCTGCAACTGTGGAACCTGTGAATCCATGCTCTCTCGGGCAGTCTGTGTCATGGAGGACTCCTCCTGACTAATGTAGATCACAGTGGTACCATCCTCATGACTGGAGTAGAGTATCAGTTGGCCCACCTTCCCCTGAGCTCCTATGACTAGTGGCTATAGATTGCTGAACACCTTCCTCTTTACAGGGGTGCTTTCTAAGACCTTGATAGGTTTAAGCAACTGTGTGACCTATGGATACAGGCTGTCTGTGTGTGGTCCATGGGACAGAAGCCTTAACCTTGGCTGCTGCAGATCAAGGTTTTACCTGTTACCATTATGGTGTATGTTGTCAGTTGGCCCAACTTCTCTTGAGTTCCTGCACATGCCGTGGGGAGCACTATGTTAGAGTTAGCACAAACTACAAGAGATTTGCTCTTGGGTCAGTTCTATCCCAGTCCAATTGTCTGAAAAGAGAGGGAACAGGTTTTGGTAGATTTAAGCTAGTAGTGACCCCCTTACAAGTTCTTTGGACAAATTACTGAGACAACCTGCGTCAGAAGGGGTCCCTATGGTTTTATTATCTGTAAGTGGGAAGAAGCTTTACTGATTTTATTTTACTAGGGTGCTGACTAGGTATGAATTTCACAAAATGGCTACTTTGCCCAGCACAGCTTTCTGTGCACAATTTGATCTCCTCCACTGTCTTTACTGCTCCTGTCCTGTTTTAACTTGGTCTAATTTTCTTCCCAAATGTTGTAAAAGAAGTAAGCTTTGGGGATTTTTCTCTATTTCTTTCTTTGTTACACTTCTCCCCAGATCCCCACACTGGTCACTGTTTAGAGTTATGGTTTAGATATAAGGAGTTCCCCAAAAGCTTATGTGTAAGATAATGAAACAAAGTTTAGAAGTGAAATGGGGTATATAGTTCGTCCCTGGTGGACCAAGATTAATCTCTCTCTGCTTCCTGATTGTTGTGTTCTAATCTTCTTTCCTCTTGCACATGATGTTCTGCTTCATTTTGGGTCCAGAACAATGGAGACGGCCATTCATGGACTGAGATCTCTGAAATAGTGAATGCCAAATAAACTCTTCCTTCTCTAAAATTGTTCATCAGTTCTTTAGGTCACAAAAACAAAACAAAAAAAAAAAGGAAAAAGAAAAAAAACCTAACTAAAGTGAGGGCCAAGATATTATTTTCTTATTTTTAGCTCCAGTAACCAAATTCCAGATCCTCTGAGTCTCAAGCTGTCCAATATTGAGTTTTAGAGCGTTTATTCTGTCACCCCCTTCTCTGATCAGCTGTTCTTCTACTACTTCAGTTCTGAGTTATGGAGGAATTCATGGTTGCTACCTAGAATTCATTCCACAAACTTTCCTCATTCTAGATAATTATGTGTACTTACAATTCCTTTATTATTTACCTTCTTAATGCACAATTTTTCTAGTTTTTCCTAATCTCAAAATAACCCTGTTTTATTCTGAAGTTTCATCTTCTTCCATCCTCCTTTAAATTCTGGTGTTTTGGGAAATTTTCTAAGTTCCATTTTACTATGCTGTATTTACACATTTCTATAGTTCTTACTATTACCTACATGCTGAAACACTAATGTGTCAGTGTGTGTGCATGTGTGTGTTTATATGTGTGTGGATTTATTGTTAGTGCTTCTCACAATTTTAATTTTCATTTGAGTCATATAGGATCTTGTTTTTAGGAAGATTGTGAGTATTTCTGGAAGGGGACCTCAGATTCTGCATTTCTAATAAAATTTTAGATTATACAGATGTTATGACTCCAAAGATCATGTTTTGATTAACAAAAGTTTTGATAAATCTTTTACTTTCCAAACCCACATAGTCAACTGTTCATTGAATATCCCTACTTGACTATTCCATTGGGACTCAGTTCACCTTGTTAAACAGATTTACCAGCATATCTCCTCACACTTTCTCCTCCTTCTCTGTTCGCTACATGCATAAAACTTTCAGACAAGAAACTGCCCAAATAAGAAACAAAAATTTGGTCATAATTTCTTCTCATTCTTCAACAAACCACTTCCAATCAATTCTCAAGTTTCAGTAATCCTTCATTAGACATGTCCCTTTTACCCAACCCCTTCAACTTTTACTTCATTTCAGAATCATATCAAACTTTGCACTGATTACTTCAACAACTCCAAAAATAATCTTCCATACTTCAATTATACTCTAAATTATCTCTTATAATGACTTTTCCAAATCACAAGGTCGATGCTGTCATTGACACAGATAAAGGCTTCTGATATATTTTAGTACATAATTGGAACTTTTTAGCACACTTTAATGTCTTATCTGTGCAGTGTATGAACTGCTCTCCTTGTACTATATATTATACTTATCATATAGGAGATATGGATTTCCTTGTCCTTATGCCTTGGTAAGTAGGCTCTTATTTTCCCCTGGAATGACCTAATTGCATTTTTGTGCAATGAAGAGCTTTCCATTTTTCACAAGTTATGTTAAATTATCTAATCACCAACAATTAGCCCTGTTTTGAGAAAAATGCCTATTTTATAACCATCCACCATACACACACACACACACACACACACACACACACACACGTATTGGAGCCCTTATCAATATAGATCAGTATTGTCCTATAATCATCTGTTTGCTTGACTTTCCCTCCTGTTATCCTAAAAACTCCTTGAGGAGAGAAGATGGGTCTTATACCAGAGTCTAGAACACTGTGTCTAGGATACGATAGGTTTTCCCAAATTATATTTTAATATATTTTTTAAATTGACTGAGTTCTTAAAAAATAGGGTATCACAAACATTTTTTGAACATGCAAAAAATGTAAAAAATTGTAAAGTATACAATTTCAATAATTTAATATCTGACTATACTTTATTTTTAAATTATTTAATGTATTAGATATTATTGATGTCAAGTCAAAGGCTAACATATTCAGATCAGTCACCCATTACGTATAATCTGTCTTCCTGTGATAGTCTTATAACTTATCTCCATTTTTCATCTTCTACTTCAATTTAACCTATACATCTTTATGTTATTATTCTTGAGGTTTTCAAAATACTACTCCCTTCCTCAGGAATATTTTTATTTTCTACATCATGTTAAATACAATCATTCTATTCTTATTAACTATCCTAGTCTGTTCAGACTGCTTTAGCAAAATACATGTATTGGGTAGCTTATAAACATCACTAATTTGTTTTTTACATTTTTAGAGGCTAGAAATTTCAAGATTAAGTTTTTGGTGATTAAATGTCTACTGAAGATCTGCTTCCTGACTCAAGTAACTGTCATATTCTCACCATAACCATACATGGAGAAAGTATGAGTGATCTCTTGGGACCTCTTTTTATGAGAGCATTAATCTCATTTTTGTGCTCCCTGCCTTCATTATCTAATCACTCCCCAGAGGTAAACCTCCTAATACTATCAATCTATGGGTTTGTCAATAAATGGATTTGGGGAAGACATAAACATTCAGTCCATTCCACCAAGAAATATCTTCCATCATGCAGTCTGACAATAACTTTGGAATTTCCCCACAAAATTTTTCTTGTATGTAACCTCTACTCTTCTGTTTAGCTGTCAGTGAACATTTTTTATTTCTGTAACTTAACACATATGTTCCCTTCATGAGGACATATGTTCATATCTTTCCAATCTCTATTTAAATTCTAGTTCTCTTTTGAAACCCCTTTCTCTAAATTTAAGCAAATTCTCCATCTGCCAACTTCTACAGCATTCTATCTGTAAATTTTAAGCCACTTATTCATTTTTGTATTGTGTTAGTACTATTTAAAAGATGTGTCTTATTTTCTCTTCAGAATGGAAAGCTACTGGTGTGTAGAATTTATCCCAAAATTTTTTTTGCATTTAATCCTTTCTCTAGCCCTAGGGCAATAGAAGAAAGAAAAGAAAAAGAACAAAGGCCTCTGAGGCAGAAAGAGACCTAGCTACTGCACAGTATATGTATGCCTAGATGCAAAAGGCAAAGATGTGGCTATTGGTGTACAGAATCACTGAAGGAAAGCAAAGCCTCTTTAGCAATAAAATTATAAACTAAGAGACTATCTCGTAGTGATCAAATATTTTTGCTAGTATATATAACATCATATATTATACATTTATAATTACATGCATGTAATTTTGTGTATTTATGATATAAATATATATAAATTGTATATTATAAATGTTGTAGTTGTATAGTTAAGAGAAGCTTAATAATGCAGAGCTTTCCCACAGCCATCATCTTTGCTACCAACCTCACTGATTCTTTTCAGAATTTCATTTGGAGATAAAGAGCCTGCCTTTTGGAAGTACTACCCTAAATTATGAGATCAAACTATCTTCCATTTTAAAATTTTTTAAATAAAAATAAATTGTCAAACAGTGTGAAGTTCCCCAAATTTAAGAAATGTTTACTCTTTGATTTTGAATATACAACTGATTTTGAAATGAAAAGCATTTTTTTATTTTAAAAATACAGACACAACAACTTTAAAAATAATCTGCATTTTTCAAAATGCACAATTACAAAGTTTAACAGAAAGTCTATGACATAAGTAATAATTCAAGGAATAAAGATTTAAACAAATGAGACCAAAAAGAAATTTAAAAATAGAAAATAAAATAACTAATTTTAAAGTATAATAAAAGTTGACAATTTTCTTGGCATTTCCAAGTCTTGCATACTTATTTTTGTAGTCTATTGCCCTATTTTTGAATTACTATAAATGATTAAATAAAAAGGATAACTGCTACATCATAAACTACCAGTGGTCCTCTAAAGGGTTGGTTACATTTTTATGCTTAAACAATAAAATGTAGATAACATGTATATATTTAGTCTTTGCTTTTTCTTAAAACGGAAAGTTATTCTTCCACCTCTATGGTTTGCTTTTCTGATTGACAAGGAAGTCAGCTACTCCAATGATGTAATACAATATCTAACTGAAAAGCATTTTTAATAAATTAGAGACATTCTTTCCAATTTCTTTTTTGCTAATAACATTCCTCAAGTACAATATCTAAACCTTTTGATGTGTATATAATAGCATTCTAATGTCCTGAGAACATTCCATCTTCTGTTAAGTATTAGGCAAAGTTCTACTTCTTTCCAAAAGGTTTTTATTAAATATCTACAGATATTTAATAAATATCTTTGCATTCTGTAAACTTTTAATAAATTCCAGAATCATCCTGTGTTTTTTTCTCAACATACATTATTTCCATCGGTTTCAAATGAATTTGGAAGTATGTCCATTTTTTAACAAAGGATTCTTCAACATTATGTTTTCTTCAATATCAATGCTATAAAATAGATCAAAAGATATTCTTTACAGTTACTTGGTGCTTATTTTTCTAGTCATATATATCACATATGTTGATTTATATATGCACATACATAATGTTAAATGTGTAATTTTGTCTATTCTAAGCATTTTCTGCAGTAAAGACAACACGAGATACACATACTCAGAAACCTTGTCCTGAAATTGCTTCATCATAAGCTGTGACATACTGAATCCTCTTCTTCAAAAGCATATTCCGCTAATTTCTGCTGTCTTCATCTTTCTACTTTAAATACAGCTGAGGATGCCAATTGGGTGGGAATTGACTCATGTAAATACCATCTGGTTCCTTAGTTAAGAGAAGCTTAATAATGCAGAGCTTCCCACAGCCGTCATCTTTTCTACCAACCTCACTGACTCTTTTCAGAATTTCATTTGGAGATAAAGAGCCTGCCTTTGGAAGTACTACCCTAAATTACGAGATCAAACTATCTTCCACTTTTTAAATTTTTTAAATAAAAATAAATTGTCAAACAGTGTGAAGTTCCCCAAATGGAAAGATCTTGTTCTGCAGAAATATGTCACCACATGGCATCTTTTATTCTAAGCAGGAGCATCTCAGACAAGTGGTTTCCAACTGTCCTAAGAAATGGGTTTCCTCTGCTCCTAAGATTCTTATTTCATGGATATTAAAACCTGCTGTGTTGTTCCAAACTCTGTAACCTGAAGAGAAATAGTAAACTTGAACATTTGTAGATGAACTTTTCTTCATTTATTTTTACCAATGTTTAACAAATTATCATTGTCATGCTTTTTAGGTGACTCCAAAGGATGAATCACAGTTATGACCTAGCAGAGAGAAAGGAAAGAAAAAGAAATCTTAAGATCTTTTGCTCTTGCTTGTACACTCCATGAGGTAAGAAACAGACTACCAACTGCCTAAAATAAGGTGTTTTTCTGATGCTGCTAACCTGCAGCTAAGTGCTAGTGGGAAAGAGGGAAAAATGAATTTAATTCACCGAAGCTAGTTATTGTTCCAAATAATTGCTACAGTAGAATAATACCTTTTGGAGGTTCATGTGTGTGGAGGGGAAGATAGCTGTTGGTTTCTCACCAGGAACACAATTTCCTTTCTTATCTATTTCAAAGGAAGAAGCAAAGCAGCTGACCTGAGAGATCCAGATCAGAAAAACTGCACTGAAAAATAAGTAATTCCAAAACAAATATCCAAATGCTAGAAAAAGAAAGCTAAGCTAAATATCACATCAAAATATTCTGTGGAGAGTCCTGATTTCTTTTAAACACAAAGATGCTTCTTTATTGCATATGTCTATATATTCTAAAAATTGAAAGAATTCTATTTTATATATGGTAAAAAAAATAGCCATATCCACATAGAAATATCTTTATAACATTCCACAACACATATTGACCATATTCATAGCCCCAAGATACTGTTTTCATTCATTTTTATAACACTTCTCCTCTTTGAACACACTTAATCAGCACCAGGTAATTATCCTAACATGAATCTCCTTCTTTATACAAAATACACAGTGTTCACCCACACTTCTAGGCAGAACACAAAACTGATCTACCAGCTTGTGCCTCTCTCCACAAGCTTGGGTACCACACTTAGTGGTACCCAAGGTACCACAGGCCTGCAAAAGACTATGAGCAAACTGAAACTAATCACCGTGGAAATACTGGCCAGTTAATTTGAGAATGATTTATAATACTAAATGCTAACTATAGAAGTGATTGAAAATACCTCAGTCCTTGAATGGTTTGTGGTCATTTACCAACATGTCCTCAGAGGTCGAAGCTTTAAGTCAGAGGTGATTGGTAAAGAAAAGCAGGAGAAAAGGACCACTGAAGGTCACTCAGTGACAAGTAGTCAAGACTTAAAGCAATACGTTTAAATTCATCCCTGTGGATCAGTAGAGACTCAGTAATAGATGTCACTGGGTAGTCTTCCAGTCATTTTCTCTGTTTGCCATCCTTACACGGACTATTTCTCCAAATAATGGAGATGATTTTTTTTTTTCCTGAAGATCCAGAAAATATTTGTAAGTGAATTCAGATTTTAGTCTATTTAGTGTCATGTTTTTACAGATTATAGATTTCATTGAATTTTTGAGAATAAAATAATTTGTGAACCAGTTATAAATCACTGATAGAAACTCACATTTTGAAGTGCTTCCTTTTTTTTAAAATATACAGAATGTCTTATTTCATGGAGTTAAACCACTATGTTCTAAGACCCTATTCTGTGTCAATTTTTACTTTTTCCTCTACAAAATAACTAAACTATTAATTAAACTATTAATAATAGTAGCTAGTATATGTGAGTGCTTGTCATTTGTTTGGCACTGTTTGAAGTATTTTGTATGTGGACATCATTTATATCATTTAATAACAGCAATTAGTGAGATCAGTAATATTATTACCTCCACTTTTAAAAGAGAAAGTCACAGAGATATATATAATAACTGACCCAAGATCACCTAAGTGGTTAAGAGAGGAGCCAATATTCAAACATTGGACAGTCTGGCTCCAAAGCCCATAGTCTATCCCTTCCCTCCAATGCATCTTTACCGCAATGCTTTTCCAAATTCAATTCCTCAGACCAACAGAGTAAGAATCACAAATGTAGAAATCTACACAATTTAATGTCATCTCTACACCAGAACAGTGGGGCTAGGTGACTAGACATGCATACACCCAAAAAATGTTTTCCACTAAAATGTGAAATTTAATTAGATATATTCAGACATCTTTACCCTACTGATTTCTCTTCATTTACACTAATTAAAGGCTGTTTAGACTAATTTGCCCTTTTGAAATAGGAATCTGTCCTGGGACTGCAGTCAGGAACACTTGAACATGAGGGGTGAGTCAATAGCTCTTGGACAGTATCCCAGAAAGATCTTCATTCACATGTCTAGTGATTGATCCTACTCTTGTGTGAGATCTCAGAAGGCTATTGATTATCAGAACTTGCTCTATGGGCGTATGATCTGTGGAGTTGCACAGGGTACCACATTCAAAAGTATCTCAATCTGGGCTTAATATTCTGCCATCACCATCTTGAATTTCTTTAAACTTTTTTTAAGTTGCCATCTTTAGTTGGGGCAGCCTCCACCTTGCAACACGAGCCAGGGCCTGGAAGCCCATTATCAATCCCAATCTCCCAATCCCCCCACTCCATCCCAGCTGCCAACCTGGCCCAGCATTTGCAGCTATCCTGGCCTGCAGTTCTCAACACTTGGCTCTAATCTTCCTGATATAGAATAGCTCTCCACAACAGGCACACAGGTCCCAGCACTCAGCTCTCAGGACCTCTGGAAAGAGAGGTTCCTGATTGGGCAGGAGAGATGTAGTTTAGACACTAAATTAGAGACCAGGTATGTGGGGCCCTCAGGCAATGTAAAGGGCTCCCACATCACACTAGTGGACCCCAAAGAAGATTCCTGGGGTGCAGTTATCCAATGAGGACCAGCGACTGCTTTACTCCACCTCCAAGCATTCTGCCTCCAAGACTAAGCCTTCCACTCTAATAACCTTTACCATCCTGAGGGTAGAGATACCAGCAAATTCCAGATAACTCCACCAATAAAATGAAAAGGGAAGCAGAGAAGATATTGACCTGCAAGAGAAATTATTGTTTAATTCTCTTTGGAGAATTTTTTTCTTTCTTTTTTTTCTTTCTTTTTTTTTTTTTTTTTTTTTTGTTCTATCTTTCTTTCTTTTCCCACGTTCACATCCTCAACATTTTTAAAAGCAAGTGCCTTTCATGCATCAGGCTACTAAGAACTGTGATATATAAATTAGTATTTATAGTTTTGTTGTATATTCATTTATTTATACATTTTTAAATTTTTTTCTTTCCTCTTTTTTTATTCTATTACATATTACTTACTTTTTCAATCTCTATAATTTCCTCTCAATTACCTGTTTCCCCAAAGTCTCTTTCTCTCTTTTCTCCTGCTAATAGCCAACTTTTTAGATTCCTCTTTTGTGAAGAGGAATCACTTCCTATGATCTAATATCTCTACAGTATCACCTCCTACTTCATTAACATCTCATCCTAAACCCTCCTGGTTCTCTTTGCCCACCATTAGAAACTGTAGACCTGTTCTCAAATGTTTATATTTTAGATAATAATCAAACACACAATTTCTGTTTATTAGGACAAAATGGTAAACAACTTAATAGAAGCTCTTTGGGTTAAGACTGCATATCATTTGCACTGGGTGCTATTAACATGAATCTCCCCTGTAACTGTGAGGTATTGGAAACCCGTAGGGACACTATAAGACTGCAGGGTAGAAACTGTAATACCTCTAAAAGACACACGAACAACATGAAAATACAAGGGAAGAAAATGCCCCCCAAAACCAAGTTCCTACAATAATAGAATCCATGACCAGCACAGTAGAAGAAATGTCAGAGAAGGAGTTCAGAATGTACATAATAAAAATGATCTGCTAAGACAGCAAATGAAGGCAGTGAAAGATCACTTCAGTAAAGAACTATGATAACCAATGCAGGAAGCAAAAGATTACTTCAGTAAAGGAATAAAGATTCTGAAAAAAACAAACAAAGGAATAAAGGAAATAATAAACTAAATTAAAAATTCAATAGAATGCACCACCAACAGATTAGATCACTTGGAAGACAGAACTTTAGGCAATGCAAACAAAATATATAATACTGAAAATAAAGTTGACCACACAGTGAAGATGGTAAGAAACCAGAAACAGAACTTCCAAGAATTATGGGATAACATGAAAAGACCAAATTTAAGAATTATCAGGAGAGAGGAAGGAATAAAGATACAAACCAAAGGAAAGAACTGTAGTGGGTGAGGCCCGGGGCCCAGGGTTATACCACATGCATCTAAGATGGCGACTGGCAGAGGGTCAGACAGCGTGCTGAATGCGCCTTGAGAAAAACAGGAAGCCCTTACCATTGGCTGTATGATAATTAGTTCAGCCGCCTAGTGCGTGGACAGATATATATCACATGTGTACTTGAGCTTGTGATCGCTTGACCTTTAATAGGATTGGATGGACGTATCTGATTACAATTGCTTATGCATGAGACTGCTTATATATTGAGGGGGTTATCCGAATAAAGAGGAAGCTGGAAGCTGCTTTATGAACTTCTGAAGAGTAAGTGTTGTTTGTCCCGCTGGTCGGCAGCAAGCGGTACGGAGCAAGCAAGTAAGGAAGCAGCCCAGAGATAGAAGTAGCTCAGTTTCCAGTCCACCACCCATAAGACCCACGCAAATTGTTGCTGCAGACAGTGACAAATATCCGCGGATTTGGTACCGCGAAGAGTCAGCGACAAAGAACAATGTATTCAATGAGATAATATCAGAAAATTTCCCAAACCTGAAGAATGAATTGGAAAATCAAATACAAGAGGCTTAGAGGACACCAAATGTACAAAATTACAATCGTTCCACACCAAGCCACATTATAATGAAAATGCCTAGCATACAGAATAAGGATAGAATTTTAAAGTATAGGATAGAATTTTAAAGTATATCAGAGAAAAGTATCAGATTACACATAGAGGGAAATTGATACGGTTATCAGCAGATTTCTCAACCCAGACCCTCAAAGCTAGAACGTCCTGGAACAATATATATCAAGCTCTGAAAGAAAATGAAGGTAAAACAAGAATTTTATATCCAGCAAAATTAAGCTTCAGATTTGATGATGAAATAAAAATCTTCCATGATAAACAAGAGTGAAAAGAATTTACAACTAGACAGCCTGCACTACAGGGCTGGGGTTGTGCAGTAGCAAAGCACTTGCCTAGCACAAGGTACTGGGTTCGATTCTCAGCACTGCATACGAAAAAAATAAATAAATAAATGAATAAAATCAAGGTCTGTCAACATTTAAAAAATTTTTAAAAAAGAAAGAAAACCTGCACTACAGAACATTCTCAGAGAAATATTCCATGAAGAGTAAATGAAAAAAAAAAAAAAAAAAAAAAGAAGAACACCAGCAAAGAGAGGAGCTACACTAAAGGAAAAGCTAATTATAGGAAAAACTAAGTCAAGCTAAAAAAACAAAAATAAGCCAAAAGGACTGGGAATACAAATCATGTATCAATAATAACGCTGAATATTAATGACCTAAACTCATCAATCAAAACACATAGACTGGCATAGTGGGATTTTAAAATAGGCCCAACAATATGCTGTCTCCCAGAGATTCATCTCATAGGAAAAGACATCCACAGACTGAAGGTGAAAGGTTGGGAAAAAACATACCACTCATATGGACTGTGTAAACAAGCAGGGGTTTCCATCCTCATATTGGACAAAGTGGACTTCAAACTAAAGTTATTCAGAAGGGATAAAGAAGAATATTTCATACTACTTAAAGGAATCATAAACCAACAAGACATAACAATTGCAAATATACATGCCCCAAACAATGGAGCATCTCCGTACATCAAACAAACCCTTTTCAATTTTGAGCATCAAATAGATCACAACGCAATAATACTGAGCGACTTTAGACACCTCTCTCACCACTGGATAGATCTTCCAAACAAAAACTAAACAAAGAAACTATAGACTTAAATAATGCAATCAATGATTTAGACATCAAGGACATATTTAGAGTATTTCATCCATCAATGAGAGAATACACTTTCTTCCCAGCAGCACATGGATCCTCCTCTAAAATAGACCATATTATGCCACAAAGTAATTCTCTGCAAATACCAAAAATTTGAAATACTACCCTGCATTCTATCAGATCATAAAGGAATGAAACTAGAAATCAATGATAAAATAAAAAATAGAAGCTACTCCAACACCTGGAGACTAAGTAGCATGCTATTGAATAATGAATAGATAAAAGAAGAAATCAAGGAGGAAATAAAAAAAAAATACTTAGAGTTAAATAAGCACTGATACAACATATCAAAATCTCTGGGACACTATGAAAGCAGTGCTAAGAGGAAAGTTCATTGCATTGAGTTCATACATTAAAAGAATAAAAAGTCAACAAATAAATGATTTAACATTACATCTCAAAGCCCTAGAAAAAGAGAAACAAATCAACACCAAAAGCAGCAGAAGATGGGAAATCATTAAAATCAGTGGTGAAATCAATGAAATTGAAACAAAAGAAACAATTGAAAAAATTTCTTTGAAAAAAATAAATAAAATTGGTAAACCCTTGCTCACACTAATGAAAAGAAAGATAATTCAAATTAGCAAAATTTGTGATGAAAAAGGAAATATCATGACAGACACTACTGAAATACAGAAGATAATTAGAAACTACTTTGAAAATTTATACTCAAATAAAATAGAAAAACTCAAAGACATCAACCAATTTCTAGACACATACAATCTACCCAAACTGATGCAGGAGAACTTACACAAATTAAACAGATCAATTTCAAATTATGAAATAGAAGATGCCATCAAAACCTACCAACTAAGAAAAGCCCAGGACCAGACAGATTCTCAGTCGAGATCTATAAGACCTTCAAAAAAGAACTAATACGAATACTCCTCAAATTATTCCACAAAATAGAAAGAGAGAGAACCTTTCCTAAATCCTTCTATGAGGCTAGTATTACCCTGATACCCAAACCAGGCAAAGGCACATCAAGGAAAGAAAACTTCAATATCCCTGATGAACAGAGATGCAAAAATTCTCAATAAAATTCTGGCAAATTGCATATAAAAACATATTAAAAAGATAGTGTACCATGATCAAGTGGGTTTCATTCCAAGGATGCAAGTTTGGTTTAATATAAAGAAATCAATAAATGCAATTCATTACATAAATTGACTTAAAGATAAGAAACATATTATCATCTCAATAGATGCAGAAAACCCATTTGACAAAATACAGCACGCCTTCATACTCAAAACACTGGAAAAACTAGGAATAATAAGAACATACCTCAATATTATAAAAACTATGCTAAACCCAAGGCCAACATCATTATAAGTGGAGAAAAATTGAAAGCATTTCCTCCAAAAACTGGAACAAGACAGGGATGTCCTCTTTCACCATTTTTATTCAACATAGTCCTTGAAACTCTAGCCAGAGCAATTACACATATGAAAGAAATTAAAGGAACATGAATCGGAAAAGAAGAACACAAACTGTCACTATTTGCTGACAACATGATTCTATACTTAGAGAATCCAAAAAATTCTACCAGAAAAGTTCTAGAACTAATAAACGAATTTAGCAAAGTAGCAGGATATAAAATCAACACCCACAAATCAAATGCATTTCTGCACACGAGTGATGTATCCTCTGAAAGAGAAGTTAGGGAAACTACCCCATTCACAATAGCCTCAAAAAAAAAAAAAAAAAAAAAAAAAAAAAAGAAAGAAAGAAAAGAAAGAAATACCTGGAAATCAACCTAACAAAAGGGGTGAAAGAGCTCTACAATGAAAACTACAGAACACTGAAGAAAGAAATCAAAGAAGACCTTAAAAGATGGAAAGATCTCCCTTGTTTTTGGATAGGCAGAATTAATATTATCAAAATGGTCATACTGCCAAAAGCATTATACAGATTTAATGCAATCCCTATTAAAATCCCAATGACATTCTTCACAGATCTAGAAAACACAATCATGAAATTCATTTGGAAAAATAAGAGACCCAGAATAACCAAAGCAATCCTTAGCAAGAAGAGTGAAGCCAGAGGTATTGTATTACCAGACTTTAAACTATACTACAGAGTTATAATAACAAAAATTGCATGGTATTGGCACCAAAATAGACATGTAGACCAGTGGTACACAATAGAAGACACAGATACAAACCCACATAAATACAGTTATCTCATACTAGACAAAGGTGCCAAAAACATAAATTGGAAAAAAGATAGTCTCTTCAACAAATGGTGCTGGGAAAACTGAAAATGCATATGCAGCAAAATGAGATTAAATCCCTCTCTCTCACCCTGCATGAAGCTCAACTCAAAATGGATCAAGAATCTAGGAATTAGACCAGAGATCTGCACCTAATAGCAGAAAAAGCTGGCCCAAATCTTCATCATGTTGACTTAGGACTAGACTTTCTTAACAAGACTCCTAAAGTGCAAGAAATAAAATCAAGAATCAATAAATGGGACAGATTCAAAACAAAAAATCTTCTTCTTATCAAAGGAAACAAACAATAATGTGAAGAGAGAGCCCACAGAGTGGGAGAAATTCTTCACCACATGCACATCAGTTAGATATATAAAGAACTCAAAAAACTTAACACCAAAAAAACAACCCTATCAGTAAATGGGCTAGGGAACTGAGCAGACACTTCACAGAAGAAGATATACATTTGATCAAGAAATACATGAAAAAATGTTCAACATCTCTAGCAATTAGAGAAATGCAAATCAAAACTACACTGAAATTCCATCTCACACCAGTCAGAATGGCAATCATCGAGAATACAAGCAACAATAAATATTGATGAGGATGTGGGCATAAAGGTGCACTCATACATTGCTGGTGGGACTGCAAATTGGTGCAATCACAATAATAAGCAATATGGAGATTCCATTTGACCCAATCATCCCCCTCCTCAGTTTATACCCAAAGTACTTAAAATAATCGTACTGCAGTGCACAGCCACATCCATGTTTATAGTAGCTCAATTCACAATAGCTAAACTGTGGAACCAACCTAGGTGCCCTTCAATAGATGAAGGAATAAGGAAACTATGGTATATATACACATGGAATGTTACTCAGCTCTAAAGAAGAATGAAATCATGGCATTTGCCAGTAAATGGATGGAACTAGAGAACATTATGCAAGGAAAAATAAACCAAGAACCGAAGGTTGAATGTTTTCTGATGTGTAGATGCTAATTCGCAATAAGGAAAGGAGAATAGAGGTATTTGGGACTAGACAGAGGTAAGTAAAGGGAGGGGAGGAGCATGGGGATAGAAATGATAGAATGAATTGGACATTATCACCCATGTGCATATATGATTACATGACCTGTGTAACTCTACATCATATACAACCAGATGAATTAGAAGTTATACTCTCTTTATGTATCAAAATGCATTCTACTGTCATGTATAACTAATGAGAACAAATAAAAAAATATAAAATAAGAAAACAAATTGTGTTTCCTAAGAAAGATGGGTGAGTGGAGTGTGCATGTGAGCAGAACCGATATGTTCCATACACATATCTATGATTCCTTTCTCCCCAATTGCATATACTGTTTTTGATGCTCCCTGAGCATGGAATTCCAATGGACCACGAGGTGAAGGAGTTTAGCTGCACTCAAAGTCAACACAGGTTATGTGCCCCAAGACCAAAAAGCTTAAGACTAGAAGTATATGGTATTTTAGACTTGTAGATTTTGAAATATTTGCATATACCTACCAAGATATATTGGGAATAGGACCCAAGTCTAAACCTAAAATTCATTTAAGCTTCACATGCTTCCTGTATGCACAGCCTGAAAGTATTTTTATTCAATATTTTTATCACACCTGCCTTTTGACAATGACTCGTTGCTTGAGGTCAGTTGTGTGATTTCCCTCTTGTGGCATCACATCAGTGCTCAAAAGCTTTTATGTTTTGGAATATTCCAGATTTCATATTTTCAAATTCGAGTTTCCCAACCTGTACAAGAGAAATCTCTTTCACCTACAACTAATGAAGTGGGAAAGGATTCCTTTCTGAAAGTTCCAGAGCACCATGTTCTCTTTCTCACTATGATTTGCCTCCCAAGCCAAAGGAAGGCAATGACATCCTGAGAAATATAAGTGAGCAGGAAGCCTCTCCTTATTCTTCTTACTCATATGGCTTCCCTGGGCTGGCCAGTCATCAGCACTGAGGAGGGAAAGAAAAGGCAGAAAACCCAGATCTTCTTCTTCTTTGAGTCTTTCCCTACTCATCAGTATGCTGAAGGTGGAGAATGTTGGGAACTGTGTTTCAAAAGTGAAATGAAAGCTACCAAGATAGCTTTATGCCAGTACTTCCATTCTTCTGGTAAGAATTTTGAAATATTTATGCATGTATGAACTATGAAATCTGAATTGTGTCATTGTGCTGATTCCACATGAGCTAAATTCTCTTATATTTGCATTTAAAATGGCATTTCATAATATAAAGTTGATCAGTAAAAATCACAGTAATAACTTTACATTTTACTTTTTCCATAGTTAGAACATTAAATAGCAAACATAAACACATTAACAGACTGAAGAACAGTTTGTCAAAGAATTGAAGAAACTTTAGTGTTTAGTACTAGTAGCACATTTTTGTTCTGCTCTTTGGACAAAGGGACCCATGTTTTCATTTTTATATTGTGTCACAAATTATATCAAATTTTATAAAATGTTTTCAAGTTCATGTAATTTGTTCCCTTATTTTGAGACTATATTATTTTATATGTTATAGTATAATATATTAATATAATATATTATATTAAAGAGTGGTTAGCATAGAGGGGAAAGTACTGTTTGCTTCCTCTTGATCACTCTTCCCATTTTCTCTAGCCTTAGAGATTTTCCTCTGGTCTGTTCTGGGAGATAGCTGCAGAGGAGATTTGGACTAGTGTACCATTTTCTGATAACCGGCTCTCAAACACTTTGTGTGTTTCAAACTCTCCTCTCCACTGTCTCTGTGATATTCAGATTTTATAACCAAACACAGAATCAATTACTTTATATATCTTTGCCAGTTTGAGACCATCACTTCCTCCCCCAAGGGAAGATGACAGACAGATTCCAGTGTTTATGTGGAAGAAGGAGTAATGGACAATAGAAAATATGGGTCAAATGTAAATGAATATTTCAAAAATGCCATCCTTCTACCTTTCTAAGCTATAATAAATTAATGTGTCATGTCTTAATTTGATACATTTTTTAAAAAATACAAATATCCCCGTTCTCTAAGGTAAGTCATTACATAAGCATACAGCTATTTTTAAAACTTCTAGCCTTTCTTGACATATCTGTGTTTTGACCTTGCAGCAAACTATGACTACCTGATGATTGCAGGATATTTTTGCACCACTTTTCCTATGTGCGATTTCTTATTCCTTTGCTATTCTTTCTCATCATTAGCATAGAGGGTGTTAACTTATTGTTACCAAATTATTTCACAGAATATTAAAATTCCTCTAAAATCTTTAAAAATTGCCCTTCTCTGTAAATGTAATAGATTACAAAGCCAATTTCAATAATGGGGTTTATAGGGCTCAAATCAGAAGGAAGAAAATTGAGATCTATATTTTATAGAGAGCCTTTGACAATGAGGAATAGACAGTGACCTCTGTTCTTAAGGGCAGATGACCAAATAAGCTCTGCAACCATCATCCCAGCAGATCTCAGAAGCCCATCCTGTCCATATACCATAGTCCTCCCCAAACATCTGTGTGGGCTGAGCTGGAGGACCATCCATGCATACCCACGTGCACAGTTGCTCAAGTCCCTTGTATAGAAAGGTGAGGTATTTGCATATTATCTACAATATCCTCCTGAAACTTCAAATTATGTCTAGATTACTTATAATACATAATACAGTATTATTGCTGCACAAATAGTTATCATACTCCATTGTTTAGGGAATAATGATAAGAAAAAAGTCTGCACAAGTTCAGTACAGATGCAATTTTTAAAAAAAATATTTTTAATTAATGGTTGATTGAACCTAAGTATGCAGAATCCAGATAGGGAAGGTCCATTTTATATTTTATTGACTTTAAGATACACAGTTATATCATTTTTTAACAATTCGGAGATAACTGCCTTAATGTTCGATAGGCCCACCAGTTCTGACACAGTTTCCACTGCTTTTCATATTAGACGATACATTCAATGTATTCAAAAGAGTCAGCCTCAAACCTAGCAGAGTGAGCATCAGTGATGTGGAAGGAGATTCTGGAGACAATAGTGGAGGGAAGATTTGGCATGCCACCTCCCCACAGACAGCCCAATCAAATATTTCTACAGGGGAAATGCCAGCAGAAGGCAATCTGAGAAACAGTTCCAAGGCAGAGTCTCTAGCTCCCCAGATCTGTATAATTGTACAGCCTACCTAAAAGCTTAGGACACTGTTCATCATGACATTTATGGGTTCTGTTAATAAATTTCTCATCTCCACAAATCTTTCCTCAATATTCAGTGGAAGGCAAATGTCAATGACTCTAATCCTACATGATTTCGAAGCACTGGACTCTGAATATGAGGTAATAATGAAATACTTTAAGCAATTTATTTTGTTTGTATTTTGGGGTTTTAACATATATAATAATGATATATGATAATACCCATCAGAGTCTAAAATATTTGCAATAAAATAAAATTTTTAAGAATAAAACCTGCTAGGTGCAGTGGCACATGCCTGTAATCCCAGCGGCTCAGGAGGCTGGTGGATCATGAGTTCAAAACCAGTCTCAGCAAAACTGAAACATTAAGCAACTCAGCGAGATCTTGTCTCAACACAAAATACCAAAAAAGGTCAGTGGTTGAGTGTTCCTGAGTTCAATCCTGGCTACACCCCTCCCCACAAAAAAGAGTAAAACCTATGACAAGAGTATATTGTGGCATAGTTTAGTTGACAGTATTCTCACTTAGTGATACATAGATTAATGTTGCATCCTCTGATTGATGGTAGTTTTGAAAACCAGAGACATGGGAAGGAAATTTTGTTTCTTACAAAGGGTAATTATCAATGGAGAAGAAATCTGTGCTCAAGTCCTGTGAGGTTAAGTGAAGAGCATTTCAAGAAAATGATCATATAGATTAGGAGTGACTGGACAGGAAGTGGACAACTCCTGAGAAGAATGGAATAGGTGCTCGCACAGTGTATTTATTGAACAGGAAAAAAGAGAATGGAAAGAGACAACAGGACAATTATTGAAGAGTCTCACCTTCATCCTTTGATTTTGCAACCATTGGTTTGTTTAAAAGAGGGTAATTTGTTATATTTTAGTAGACATGTTTGTTCCTTTTAGCTCATGATCCACACAAGAGATTGATTTCCCCAGGTAAGGGGTTCAAAGCTCAAAAGTTGGAAAATTATACCATTGATCAGAGCTGAAGTGGATGAGTAAAGAAATTGCATCAGAGTTGGATCTCCCAAGTTAAGGAAGAGGGCGTTGGAGAGTTCTACATTAAAGATCATCTCCCAGATGCCTCACAGAAGGTCCCCCTGCTCACCTTGTGAGCCAAGGCAGCAAGAAGAACACAGACACATCATCACATACACCATTACTTAGGAAGACCTGCCCACCCACTCTCATGCCTGCTCATCTCCATAGCGGCTAAAATCCAATGAAGTGAGGAGAAAGGAGCATAGAAAGCAGATCCTTCTAGCAAAGAGTTAAGCCACTGCTTAAGAACAGAGGAAGAGGTAAAATTGGAGTTTCCAACTGGATTGAACTTATAATAACTGGAAATGAAATGAAGGCTATGGGGTCTGCCTGGAATGCTGTTAAGAGACTTTGAATTAGATATTTGACAGAGCACAGTTGAAGGATGTGATTGGAAGAGATAAAAGTTCAGACTGCTCCATTATCCAGTTACATTTATGTGACAAGCATTTTAAAATATAATAAATCTTCCTCATATTCTCCTGCCTGAGAAAACCACACAAAAACAAACACAAAGGAGAGATTTAAAGAATCTATATTCTCATCCATTTGAACTCTAAAGATTTTACATAATCTCAGCCTCCAAACTAATTCATCAAGTGCTTTGAACACAATGCTAGAATTATTTTCTGGGCTGTATTTACAGAAAATGCTACTAATTGTACTTTTCTGTAACAGCCCACTAATCTACAATTCTAGTTGCAAAGTCAATAGCATAGTTCTTAATAATCTTTTTTCCAATAGTTTCTGGTTCACTGTTAGTCTACATTGAATGATGCCAAAGTACATTCTCATTGTTGGATTTTAATTTTGTTTGCAAAGTGTTTTATATCATGTTAAACAATTCAGTTATGCTGAAAGAAGTTGAGATCTATATCTGTGTGTTCAATCTGATTGACTTCAAAATGATGTAGTAACTCCTCAGGAGACATAGAACTGTTTTACAAAATTATACTTTTATAAAAACCAGTGAGCAACTGGAGCAGAATTTATTGCCCTACAAGGTGAACCTAATGATTTTAATATACATTCGGGTGGTCTTGTTGGTCAAAGCTTACATTACTAATTGTAGCCTAGAAATGGGAAATTGTCAATAGGCAGAATATACTATATGCAGTCTTTAACAACAACAATAAAAAAGTGCTCTTTAAGGAACTGATTTTTATGGACATAAAAATAGATGTCTAGAAGGATCTGATATTCTCCTTTATGTCCATGAGTCACAGGTCCAAAACTTCAAAACTGCAATGGAAGCTATGACAACATTAATAATGAGCCAGAGCAGGTATGGCTCATGGCAGGAGGAGGAAGGTAGCTTTGATACAAACCAGACTGTAAGAATGTATGAAGAGGGCCTTCATGGAAACCTTACTCATTAATAAATCTGGATGATGTCAGACTTGAGCTGAAACCTGATTTCAGGAGAACAAGATGATTCCAAATACAATAAATATTTAACTTGTGCTTACCCAATCTTTTGGAGAACAAATTCACTCTGTGGAGAGTAACTGAAGGAAGTGCATCTCTAAAGATCCAACCGTGGTTTCAACTGGCTTTCTCCCACTGTGCAATACCTGAACACTGAAAGAGAAAGGTGAGTGGCTATGAGTTTATGTAGAGAAGTAAACAGCTTAGATCAGCAAGAAAGGATACGGGGAAAATTCTGAAAGCAGTGAACAATGAGGATGACCCAAGTGTGCAGGGTCAAGAGTTGATTGGAGTCCCATATTTAGTAACAGGGTTCTTTTGGCATTTTCATAAAAAAGCAAGAGATAACCATTGTGATACTACTAACGTTGGTGTTGGGGATCCTTAATTCAGTGAAATCTGGAGAGTAACTACCACAGTGAATTTCATCAAATCCAGAACTTTATTATGGGAACCAGTAGATGTCCAGCATGCTAACTTATATGAATTACAAAAAAAAGTACATTAAATTTAAAATATGATTCAACTCAAATTCTCAAGAGTCCTTAATAAAATGACTGATGCAGTATAAACAGGATTCCTCAATATAAAAGGATACAATATGTTCAAGTAGAAATAGGAAAAGAATGAAGAAAGGAACTTATTCCTCATTACCTAACTAGCCCTGATCTAAACCTCATAAATTAATTTTCTATGTGTGTTTGCAAATAGTTTTTATCCAATTGCATTGAAGTGTAAAACTAAATAATGCAAGCATTCTTCATTTCCTTAGAAGTATTTTATTACCAAAATACATGAATAATTATTCTTGCTATATGCATGCCAGAAAATGAAAGGAAAAGAGAAAGAGGAAATAGAAATAGAGAAAGGCATGAAATATTTTACAGAAAAATCTTTAAGACTAATTTTAGTCTTATTTTTAGTTACCAGGAATGAATTTCTGGGTAAGTCTATTCTTCTATATTTTTAGTAGAAATTTAGTCTTTATTCTGCCTTTGCACAACATTTTTAGTGTCCAATAGGATGGTGGAATTACAAATAGCTGCAATAATTTTTTCTTGCTTATCAGTGACTTTTTATATTCTTGACATAAAGCTCAATTAGTAAGCAGTTATTACTGTGATTAACACTATTGAAAATTTGGTAGTTTCTTGAATTATAGAACTTTTATTCTTATAGCTTTTTATTCATTGTCAAGTTCTTTAATATTTCTGGTTTTAAGTTAAATAGAGAATTATTTCATATCACATGAAATATGAGGTTATTCTTAACCTTACTTATATAAGACACATTGAGACCTAGAATTAACAACAAGTACCAGATATATGGGGGGAAATGGTGAAAACCACCACCATAGATCATAAAGTTGGTTTCACACTTACTCCTTACGCACAACTGGTTACAGACAGGCACAAAAGCAGGAACACAAATAGATGGGCCAGTACTTTTCCTGGCACTTAATTAAATCATAGATGTGTAGAAAATAGACCTGGTGTGCATGTACTAACAATTTTTTAAAAGATCAGAGTATGAGAGTTAATGGTAGATTTATAAAAATTTGAAAAATCTGAACAAAACTGTCAAGAAAAACTTTAAGCTGTGCAATGTGCAATGTGTAAATTATTCAATGTGAAGTGTTATGTGCAAGTATAAAACTTTGAAGACTTCAATTTACAGTTCTAGCAATATACCACCCTAGATAGTCTGAAGGGCTCTCATTTTTTACAAATAAGAAAATATTCACTATCAAATATTTTTATTCTATTATTGGATTAAGGGAAGGAAGGGGAAGAGAGAAAGTGTGTAAAACAGAACTTGACCTGAACTTTGAACTGTAAGCCCAAAGGAGAAATGGGCCTCCATATATGCATATGAGGGAAGGCTGACCTAATATTCTCTGGTCCAAAAGCAAGATGAAGGGATTGATACATAGTCAAAAAAGAACCAAACCTACCCTGGGTAGTGGCATCCCCTCACAAGCAAAAGCATATGCAAATTCTCTTCAGAAAAGCATCATAAATTTAGGCCTTCAGGGTTTCCGTTAAATACAAACTGCCAAATGCTGAATTTCCACCTCTATCAATAGAACTTATCTTGCAGGGGGAAAAAAAAAAGTTCTTTTTTTTGTTTTCCGGTAACATTCGTGAACTCTGTATAAAATACCAAAAAAATTTCCAAAGGAATTGTAGAAGAATCAAAATTAAGTAGAAACTGAAGAGGAGTTAACACTGACAGAAGCTCCAGTACTTTCTTGCTTTTAAAGCTCTTAGGCTCCAAGTAGGCCCCATCTTATTGGCTTAAGAAATGAGAGTTCAGAGTTTAGTATTCTCACAGCAGATGGAAATAGAGAAGAAAATTTTAAAAAATGAAAGAGACACCAAGAGGAAGCCCAAGTGTACAAATAAATCTCCCCAAATTTATAAGTTACCTATGAATTATTTATAGGTAGGGTAGCTATAAAGCAGCCGAGTTAAGGATAAAATAACTGAACAGAGACATCAGCAGCTGCTGAGCTCAGGAGAGAGAGAGAGAGAGTGTGGATTTTTAATTCAGTCCAAAGACAAATTAACCCTCTTAATAAGAATATAGTATAACTCATAGTCACTACACATAGCATCAAAATGTCCACAATATAGTCCAGAATTACACCATATACAAAATATGTATATACAAAATAGAAAAATTATACCCACATTCAAGGGACCTTAATAAAGGTTGGCTCAATCCACTTGGTAGAATTAATAGAAAATCATTTTAAACTGCTATTATTTCTATGTTTGACATAAAATAAAATATCTTCCTAATAAATGGACATGTAGGAAATATCAGCAAAAAAATAAAAACTATATTTAATAAAGAAAATTCAAGAGCTGAAGGGTACAATACCTAAAACAAAAAATTTAGTCAATTCCATTAAGAGAAAACTGTACATAACAGTTAGAAGAGTCACTTGAAGATAGACCAATGAAGTTATACAATCCAAAGAGAGAGGACAAAGTTAAAACATAAAACAATTGACAGTACACTTTTGGGCAAGACTAGTCCTTTCAAAACAGAGGAATTTTAGCGAATCCCACCTAGAGAGGTCAGCAGATGAAGGAGTCACTTATTATCATATTTCCTCTAGTTCAGTTAGCTCTGATCTGTGATCACTTCTCTTTATTTAAAATACTGTGACTTAACAGACCACGTATAAATATAAAAGACATATTCCAAAGTCAAAGTGCAACATTTCTATTGTCTTCATTGTTCTTCCTTTAATCCCTTATCAAGAGTGAATTTCAAAATTCATTTGGCAAGTAATAATATCCCTTGCGGAAGAAGACAATGACATGTGGACTTTCAAATTCTGGTGACTCACTGCCTTTCAGGAGATCATTCTTCCTCTTTCCAAAAATAGGATTGACTCAACTCTGTAACCTATGATCTTACTATGAACAGATATTTAGCTGTGTTATTCAGAATTACTGAGACAACTGCCTCAGCCAATTCTCTAGATATCCATTCCATTCTAAATAACAATATACAGCCCGCAGGAACTAATGTTTCTCGTTCATCCCAACCCCCACATTAGTCAAGAGGATTTATAAGATCCTCTACCTGGTATTTGCTTCCTATCTTATCATTTCCATGTGGCTGTTACAAAAGTAAAAAAGTAATCAAATAATAATCTAATTCAGTTATGAAGAATATTCCTAAAATTTGAAGAATTTCTTTGGAGAGAAAATTTAAGTTAAAATGATAGTTGAGTTCTGTTCACGAAATAAGTCTGGTCCCTGTACACTAGAACACAAAATATTGTAAGTTTAACACAGTACAATTACTATTTGCCAATTCTTGCTCCAGATGATATTCAGAAATTAAGTCATATGATTTTCACTTTCACAGATGAACTAATTAAAGTGCACGGGGGTGTGGCACAAAGCTACCTGAAGGCTCCCAGCCAGGACGGGTCAGAACCAGGACTTGTACTAACTTCGTGGGGGTTTGCGTTCTTCCCACCCTAATTGGATCCTTTCAGCGCTAACGTACGGGCATCGATCATTATCAGCGTAATGTACTTCAATGTGTACCCTAAGTCAGCATCGTCCCACGTTCTGAAGTCCCTGAGGAGGGACCTGAACCTGTACTGCTTTCAGCTAGATAGCACTTGCTTTTGTGTGCTGAAAGTTGGGAAAATACCCAGGAGTTTTCCAGTTTGCTTCCTCTGTGGGGGTGGGGGTGTCGGCATGCTTTTTCTGTTTATCTGGTTGTGACATTTATTGCTTTTTCCAGAACTTTTATCTTAGAAAGATACTTAGAGGAAAGCATAAAGATGATTAAAAACTTCAGGAAACAAAGCTCAGGTGTGATCAAAAAGAAGATATTACCAGCATACCGATAAAAAATGTTTTTAAATGGATTACATTATCTCTGTCAGTAGTTGAGCTTTATCTGGAAATCCTGAAGATAATGAATTAGATAAAAGAATCTATGGCAAACTAATTAGTAGAATACAGTTTGTACTGGGTGGGGGCTTACACAGTTATATTCTATATTTTACTATTTCTTGATGCTAGATTTTTCTCATTATATGCTTTTGCTCTTATCCTTTGAAATTTTATGAGTAAATGGATTTATTTTTGTTGTTCTTACATTCACCTTGCCTCTCATTTAGGAAGTAAGAGAATTAAGGAATGCAGCACCAAAAGGAAGATTAAAGTTAAAAAAAGAAAAGCAACAAATCAAGTACTTCTCTGTCTTTCATTCTCTACTGCCGTCTCTCCTCAGTCTTCAACACTGCACACAAAGCAGACTGCCCACCAGGGTGAACTGTATAGAGACCCGAACAGGAGGAATATAAAAGTGAGACAGGGTGTAAGGACAGAAACACCTACACACTTTCATCCCTCCAAATGATGCATTTCGAGTGAATCCATTTGTATTATAATGAGTATGCAAAAGAACTTTGGAAGCCATTTCTAGCATGTCCATCCACTCAAAAAACAGACACATGGAAAAAAGAAAGCGAGAAATGGATGATTTATAGTTACAACTATTTAAAATAATTTTATTTGACTTTGAGCCATATTTCCATGTTTATATTTATATACCCTATGCTGATGTGCTGTAAATTCACACTTTCAAAAAACATGAAACTGTGCAGAACCAATGGAAAGAAAAAGGAGAGCCAGTTTCTCTGTCCTTCTGGTCAACCTCGAGCTCTTCCTTTTACCTCTAGCTATTCCACAGGTATGTCCCTTGCAAAAAGATGACTCTGAAAACTTCAGAAGGTTTCCTCTGAAAAACTTTCCTCTACCATTTCCCTCTCTGCTCAATCAACCTCTTATATATCATCTATCTTACCCACTAAAGAAAAATAAAGTGGAGACAAAATGAAGAAGTGAAAAGGAAACTCAGAGTATAATTGCACTTGAATATTCCACTAAAAATACACATTGTGGCCTGCCAGGTAGTGAAAAGGCTGCCATGCTGTTGGACTGTGAGGAAGTACAACTCATGCTTTTTTTTTTTCTGAATGGTCCATTCATTGCTGAATTATAGGTGACCACTTGGTTAACAGAAGCCTCGATTGTGCTAAATATTCAAGTTTTTCAATAAGAAGTATAAATACTTAATTTTATATGTTATTCTAATTTCAAACATTTTAAACTAATATAATTTATTCCAACTATGACAATGACAACACGGTGAGATTCCAAAGGACTACATATGGAAAAGTACAACCATCCTCAAGTTTGCCAGTTTGTGAACACTGGTACACATCTTCATCCCTAGTTTACAGATAAGGAAACTGACTCTCAAAAAGGCAACATATATTATAATTTCCGATAGTGAGCTAGAGAGAGAAAGAGTGGAAATAAGAATCTCAGCATCCCTCACCCTCCATTAAGTCTTTTTTCTTATGCATTACAGCATTTCCTACTTCTTCGCTGTAGCACTTTGGAAAACAACACGCGCATAAAGACTCAGAATAGAATGTGAGTTCCTTACAACCACTTAGTACAGGCTCTGGAGTCAAAATGATGCAATATATACTTCAGTTTCACCAGCTTCCACTAGCCATGAGAACTCAGAGAAGGTACTTAAGCTGTCTGTGACCCAGATCCCTCACCTAAAAGTAGGAAAAATGCTATGCCTATCATTGGGTTGTTGTGAAAATTAAATTATTTAATTCATGTAAATGCTTATAAACAACCTTGCTTATATCACACCAGTCAATAGGAGATTTTGCTGTCTTCTAGAGCATGATTGTCACCATCTCCAGCACAAATTTTTCACAGCCACAATCTTGCAACGTTCCCAAACTGGTCTTCTTACTCCAGTTAATGATACTTATTTTATAAAGGGCTTCTCAATTACAGCAAGTTTCTTTCTACAAACTTGCCAACAGAAGCAAGTGGGGAAATAAAAGCCTGGATAATACTTAACTTCCGAGGAAGCCAGTGGCAATATGAAAGCCTGGGTGGGCCAATGGACAGTGACCATGAAATTTCAGATTCAAAGGTGTTGTTTAATTTTGTTGCAAGGTACTCTGGGATTGATTTTGTTTTCTGCCAAAGACAAATGCTTAAATATTGGTTTCTGATCATAAGCTTTCTTAAAGATGCATAATATGAGAAAACATAAATAAAATTTTATAAATGTAGTTTTTAAAATATCTATTATACAATGCCTTCTTGAATGCCGTCACTTATATTTTATATTCTGCCTTTTATCCTTCAAGTTTTCAAAGACGTTGTCATGTTTAGCTATTTGAAAGCGCAAGTTACATTACATAAAATCAATATTATGAAAAAGGTCTTGACAAAAAACATTTATTTTTCCTATTTTTTTATTTTATCTTTATTTTCACACAGAAAATTGGTCGTTACAGAAGAGAAGCAGCAACTATGGTTCCTTAAAACAACAGGAATCATATCACAGAAAACCAGAGAACATATGGGAAGTTCTTGTCAGGTAAAAGATTCTGCAACTACAGAAGTCTGTATGTCTGTGAAAGATAGACTAAGCTATGACGTCATTCACTAAGCACATTTGTTTGGAAGAAAAAGAGCAATCCTGACATCTAGTGTCTGTGGATTATAAGACAGGGATGATGTTTCCATTTAAGAGCATGAATTCTGATCAGCTGTATGCATCAGACTGAGGGAAGAGCAGTGACACCTGGGGTGCAGAAAAGTAAGAGGATCAGCTTCAATTCACAGCCCAACCTGTGGGTTAATCTAACACAGTGTAGTTGTGAAAAGAAAAATTTTGAAGCAACTATTTATTGATTACAATAAAATAGCTACATTTTTATAATCAGTTTATGTGCATTCAGATTTCCTACACCAAGTAAAGTTGGGGGGTGGGGAAGAGAACCTAAGCAGATGGTCACAGAGGCTGGGATGTCAACATTTTGAAATCCACGGAGTGGTAGACATCGCTAAGATGCTGACTATCGATGCTGCAAGGGCCTGGAATGCCTTCTTTGCATACTTGTCTACTAACTGCAGTTGACTCCAGACTCTATTTTCTCAAAGGATCAAAGAATCCCACTTGCCTCAGAATCAGCCTTCCATGGGGAAGGACATCATGCAGCAGTTCTAGGCTCAATTCCAAGCAGCACGTGGCTTTGGTAGGCATTGGGATAATTTCATCTGCTGTAACTATGGGTCACGTATCGGAGCAAAATTGCTGACTGGTTACCATTTAAATGAGACATTATGTTCAGAAATATCTGTTTCATCCATTTTAAATATTTCTCAAGATATCTAGAGAAACATAATTTAAGTGTCGCTGTGTGTCTACACTTATTTTCTCTATCTCTGGTATTGAGGAATATACTTGTTCTGGCTATCATTGTGTACCAGAAGGAAACTTCTGAGCCAGAACTCCACTCCCATCTCCAAAACACTCCTAATTCCCCCGATTGGCTATATTACCTTGAAAATATATGCAATCAAGTTTCCGACCCTCGTTGAGACAGCTAGAAACCACATTACAAATGAGAACTATGTATGGAAGACAAATGTATTCAGTTCTTCTGTAATAGAAAAAGTTTCACATGTTTTATTAATTTTATTTATTTAATCATAATAAATATGATCAATTCTTATCTCAGAAAACATTTTTTTTCCTTGAGATCAGATTTCTTTTTCAGGGTTATAATCTTATAATTGAGTAGAACAACTATTACATTCTGAGTCAGATAACATTTCTAAAATGATCTTCATCCACTGCTTACAAAAGTTGTATTCAGGAATTCCTCCTGTTTGGTAAGGTACAGAGGGTTCTACACCAAAGGAACTACAGCATTCCTTTATAATAGGTGTGAAAACCATATCTTTGGTCAGAAAAGTATGATTTGCTTTTCAATCCACCCAACCTCCCTGTCATATACTTTGGATTACTAAGAAGAAGCATGGTGTATCAGTTAAGAACTTAGGACCTGAAACCAAATTGCCCAAGTTTAAAATTATTTCCATTGGCTAGTATATTGCCAATATTCAACCTTGCTATGTCTCAGTTTCCCTCATCTTTATAAGATAATAATGGTAAGACTTGCCTTGTTGGTTATTAATTCTTGTAACACATAAAAGATTACCTAATTTTTTTCTTCATTTAAAAAACAAATAAATTTAAATTTTTTTAAAAAATAAATATAATCTTCTCAACAAACATTAATAATCATCATTTCAAAGGCCTTCCACTTTATTAAAGAGTGAATAGTTACAATGATGATGTATTTTCATGGTAAAAGAGCACAAAAATAGAAGACCTTCCAGGAAAACGTGTTAAAAGCACAATTAAGGTCCTGAGGACAGAGGAACAGGAAGCATTGTGGGTCTTTCTGCTACACCAACAATAAAGTTGGAAGAGGAATTTATTATGTCAATCAAAAGAACAAGTCCATCTAATTCATTCTTTTATAGGCTAACGTAAGACCTGAGGGACAGCATATGAATACCTGGGACAATCAACTAGGGAAGTAAGTGACCTACCAGGTGAAAAATAGCTGGGTTGGTCACTATATACGGCACATTTTAGAAACAAAATATTGGGAAAATTCCAAAGGCAGGAAGGAAATACACACACACACACACACACACACACACACACACAGAACTAAGCACAGATTATACTTGCAACTACACTTTATCCAATGTGTATTAAGTAAAGTTAAAGTTGAGATATAGGAAAATGAGGTTCTTAAAACTACACAAACTTTTCATCAAAGGGCAGGAAGTATTGACATAGAAATAGACAAAATGTTAACATTCAGGTGAAATACTTTTTTAGGACTCTAGAGAAATATAACTTTCAAGGCCTGCATTGAATTTGCATTTATGTGTGCTTTTACAAGCAAATTCAGTACAGTTAAAAAAAAAAAAAAGAGTCAAAACAAGAGGAAATATGCTCACTCATGTATTCTTAGTACAAAGTGTAGGTTTTTCCCATGAAGCTCCACAGCAACCTCCTTGCTTTGCAATTAAAATTATACTAACCACAAAACAAAATGAAACATAATGAATAAACCCTATTTGCACAGGTACAAAATTTTGAAATTTGTGTTTTCTGATTAAATGAAGTTTGACAGAATTAAACAAGAAATTAATGATGAATTCAGGAAGATTCTTTTTATTTATGCTGAAAAACACAAAGCACTTTTTTAAGCAAAATGAACCACCTAATAGTGTTAGATGGCAAATACAAAGAAAAATGTACAATTCTATCTCTGAATTAGTAAGTTCAGCAATAAACTCCTTTTAAACATTTAAAAACCTTCATAAGCAAAATGTTTTGTTCAAATAATAATGGAAATTTTATATTTTTCAGATCCAAAAACATAGCTCCAGGTTACATTTTGAATTTTAAATCAGACACCGATAAAATTTTATAACTTCCAGGAATATAAAATTTTTAAAAATGGTAATATTATGTAACAGCATTGAGCAGCTAAAGGATAAAGATGTAGATTTCTGGTCTTCCACAAGGGAAGAGAGTCCAGCAAGACTGGGTAGCCAACACATATTTGCAGTGACCATGGAATATATAAACCTTTGAATTTCAGGATATGTTCATAAAATCTTACCACTGCCTGTGTTATAAATTATTTATTTTCTCAAAAAAAAATCATGCTCTTGTCCTAATTCTTAGTACCTCCAGAGTATAACCTCTTTTATAACCTTTAGATGTTATTAGCTAAGATGAGGTCATATTAGAGGAGGGTGGGCCCTTAATCCAATAGAGATGATGTCTTTGTAAACAGAGAAGAGACAGATACAAACAGAGTAGGGGAGAATGTCATCTGATATCAGAGGGAGGGTTTGCAGAGCTGTATTTATAAGCCAAGGAACATCACGGACTGCTGGTAACAAACAGAACCTAGCAATAGGTAAGGAAGGATGACCTCCTTCAGGTTTTAGGTGTATAGCCTTGACCACTCTTGTGAGTTTGAACTTCTAGTCTCCAGAACAATGAAACAATAAAATTCTGATGTTTTAAGCTACCCTGTTTTTGGTACTTTGTTATGGCATTCTTAGGAAACTGATATTAAAAGATTAGAACTTGGACGATGCTAGAGTATTTTATGAAATATTATAATGCTGTAACACAAAAAGAAAACCCAAACCTAAAGAAAATTTAGTACTAAAGTTGGTATGACCAAGCACCAGTAGAGAACAACATTTAGAGACAGGGATCAAAGTACAGAAGTCAATGATAACTCAGGTTCAGTGGATCCCTTTGATCATTGAGTATATAAGACTTGCAGTTTTACGTACCCATATATAGTACATTCAGATAACTATTTGTAGAGTAATGAGGTTGATTTTACTTTCATGCAGATTGCTTAATCTGATGGGAGAAGAATCTAATACAATAATGGGCATTTTCAATATTTCCACCTTCGAATAAGAAGTAACATTTGTTGAATTTTCACGATGAGCTTATTTTTCCAAAAGCTCTGCTTACATTTTTAATTTAGTTCTCTCAACAACCCCAGGAGGTAGCTTTATTCACACTGTTCCCGTTTTTCTTAGGGCAAAAGAAAGTGCTGAAGATTGAAAGAGATGCTCATTTCCACAAGGAACAGATGGCGGAGGTGAGTTTGAGCACAAGCCGTGAGAGCTGCGTCACTGGACACCATTGCTGTGTTGCTTCTACTTGGAGGCAGTGTGTGTAACACTGCTCCTCCCATTTATTACAAATTGCAAATCATATCAGTGAAGCAGAAAAAAGTCAGTGCGTTTTTTTTTTTTTAACTAATAAACTAATAAAGTTGGATTGTTCTTGATCTAAAAGAGTTGAAACATAAACTTAAAAAATAAAGCCTTAAGAAAATCTCTTGGGCTTTCATATCAGAAAATTGTTGGAGAGAAAAGCTAAATCATTTACGTGTGTAAGTGCATTGTGTAACCAATGTTTCCCAACCAGCACTTCCAGTGCCCAATGCTGGAGCCAGACAAAGCTTGGTTTTAATATTGGATCCTAACTGTAATTAGAATGACTCATTTATTAGTTGTACTTCAGCTTTTTATTTATAAATTGAGAATAAAATCTGCTATACAATGTTATTACAGATTTATGCTATAAAGGAAAAATAGTATGCTATGCAGCACACATTAAGTACTCAGCACATTGTACTTAGTAACTCGGGTGCTGCTTTCTTGGTGCTTAAGTCATTAATTTTTTTTTTAAATAAGAATATATCATTCTATAATCAGATCAATTAAAACAATAATACATAGTGGACCAATTAGCAAAACAGGCAAAGTGAGAAAATGGTCACTATTTCATTCTTTCAACTAAGTTCGCAGCTACAGACAAATGTTTCATAATTTGTACTTGTGTGGGTTAAATTATATATGCATACATATTTACTAGCTGCTTTATCTAAGTGTTCTTTTTTTCTTCAAGTCTGTCTTCATTTTGCTCTCTTGGTTTTTCCCCATAAACTACATAGAAAAAGAATCTACAAAGATGTTAAATACATTATATTTTGATCAATATTTGACACAACATTATTTCTGTAAATAAATGTTTTTCTGGATACACTGTACACAATCTATGAGGTGATTAAAATGCTCAGATTTTGGTTTAATTTTTGGTCAAAAAAAGAAAAAAGAAATCACAGCTGTGTCATAATCACCAAGACCTGGAAACCATCATCTACTGATGTGTGAATGAATAAACAATAGATACTGCTAGACAATAAAGAAGAATGAACCCTGGATAAATACAACAGTATATATCAGTCTCCAAGGCATTATCCTGAGTGAGAGACACTAGGACCAAAAGGTTACTGTATGATTTCATACTTCTGGACAAAACGAAATTGGAGGAATGGAGAATAAATCAATTAATGTTTGCCAGGTGTTGAGCTGGGGAGAAGATCAACTTCAAAGGGGCATGAAAGAACTTTATGGGAGGATGGAACCGTTCCATATCATGATGCACTGGTAGTTATGCATAGCTGTACATGTGTGCCAAAGTCAATGCTCTTTATATTGCAAAGGGAGGAATTTCACTGTAATAAGAGTATTTCAATTCTCTAGACCATCAAGAAAGTGGTTTTAAAAAATCACACACGACATACATCTCAGTGAATTATTATAGGACGAATACTGCTGTTATCACCACTTGGTCAAAAAATAGAACTTCTCCAGCAATCTTAACAAATCCCTCCCTGTACCTCACCCAATCAAAGCACCTCACTTTCTGCAAGTGTACCCTCCACCTGACCTTTATGTTTTTTAAACTTATTATCAAACTTTATTTTTAGAGTATTTTTAGGTTTACAAAGAAAAAATGAGTAAAAAGCTTACAGTTCTAGTGTACCTGTCACTCCCCTACTTACAATCTCTCCAGTATTAACATTGTGATTATAGATTTTGCTGAGTAGTAAGAGTTCAATTCAGCATGTTCTTCCATACTGTATTTCCTGCAAATATAAAACTGGATTCAGAAGCTGAATTAGACATGTCTCTTTGGCAAGACCATTGGTCATGTGTGCCTTCAGCAAGAGTCAGATAACACCTGCTTTTCACACTTTATTGATGTTAGCAGCGATGGTTTCTCAAAACCTATTTGCATTAATTTATTGGGGGTTTCAAAACAGTAGTATACTAATCCTATCAATTTTCTAATGTACTGCAGCTGGAACAATGTTATATGGGGATACTTCATAAGAGTAGTACAGTTAATTTTGTAAAAATAGATTAATTAATTAATTAATACAGTTAATTTTGTAAAAAAAAAGAATAAAAGCTTATTTCTTTTTATATGATATGACCAGTTAAAAGAATGATGACTTAGCTATTTGTCTTCTCAGAAGGAATCATCATTGATATATTTAATACCATTAAAAATTTATTTATTTAAACATATACTGTGAGTTTCAATTCATTACAGTTTTCACCACCAATAAAACTTAAATTCTCTCATTTTTAGTCAGTGATTTAATGTTCATAAGGTTTCTTGTGCTTTGTTTTTTTGTTTTGTTTTTGTTTTTTCCAGATGATCTTAGTAGTTTGGGATAGTTCTCTCATCTGGTATACCAAGATAATCCAGTTTCACATTGTAAATGTCCTGCCCAAGTCTGTGGTCAGAATCAGTTATTTTTCTAAGAATTTTTAGTTTCTTTTAATGGGAAATAGTACTTAAAGTCCACAATTTGCATACTAAGGATGCTCATTGCAACTCAGTTCACTGTCACAAGGTCTTTTCAGTGGACAGTTAGAAAAGAACCATATTAATTTCTAATTCAAATTTGGCAGTATAGCATGTAGAAATTACAGAATTACTTTTAACATCTGCTACTTAATATCTTCTGCATTATGTCAGTAACCCCTTTTACTCACACCAAGAATTCTTGTTATTAAGGACAAAGGGAATAACACAATTAGACTATCCCATATCCACACATTTGCTTCAAACTGAAGTACATGTACAGTAGTCAGAATAACAATTGTAATGTTAACACTGCTCAGTTAGATTAAGGAAAACAGTTCATTTTTGCATAAGTTATGCAATTGTTTAGGGTTTATTTTATAACTCCATTGTCCTATGTATTGCCGTTATGCCTTATAATTTCTCCCTTCTACCCTGCATCATTCTTAGTTCTACAGCTAACTGTATACTAAAGCTCTGGTAACCACTAGTCATTATTTGATGGCCTTCTGATCATTTTGGTTACATGAAGCTCATTTTCTAGTAGATTCCTTAGAAAATTCCCCTTAAGATAATATTCTGAGTTGTTGCATGTTAATAGTACTTTCTGCCCCTTTTGAAACTGATGTGTATCAGTTTTGCAGCATATAAAATTTGTGTTACTATTTGCTTGAGAAACATAAACTCATATTTTCCGTTTTTTCTATCATAATATATTGCTGTGGAAGATCCTGATGATAATTTTACTTTATTTCCTGATGATCCACTTATCGCTTTTACTCAACCTTCAAAGAACTTTTTAGTGTTTTTATTTGAAGTCGGTTAACTTACTGGCACAAGTCCTAGTATTCGTTTTTCCATTTAGTCTTTTAATGTGTTTTTTTAAGTCTTTTTGTTCTTTCTTTTCCCTGGAAAAATGTTTTTTAAACTAAGGATCACTTGTAGTATTTTGTTATTGTTGTCATTATTATTGTTCCCTTACTTTGGTATTTTTCTTCAGAAATTGTCTTTCTCTGTTCCTTGTATCTTTGCTTATTTTCAATCTTGCTACTTTTTCTTGAAGCCTTTTTATAATTTTCTTTATTTTAAAGTTCTCCTTTTCACCTTCATTTAAAGACTTGTTTGCTCTATGTTTCTTTTGTTATTGTCTTCATTTCTAACATTTTTATTTCTAATTCCTTTGTGAAGATTGAAGTTCTGATTTGGTTAATTTCACACCTTATATTCTGTAGCATCTCTGAGTTAGTTCTGAAATGTTATGGGAGATACTGTTTTTGAGTTTGTATTTTTCTGTAAAAAGGTAATGCTATTTAATATTTTTCTGTTTTATTGATTTTAATCAGGTTTTATATTTGGCTTTTTATTTTTATTTTTTTTTGCAAAGTTCTTATTTCTGAATGTCAGATAGCTTTTCTAGCTTCACAAAACTCCCTGTCATATTCATGTAGAGTTAAAAAAAATATGAAGTCCTGCTTTCTGAGACTCCCTTGCTTTGTAGTCTGCTCAATTTTTTTTTTTTTTTTTTAACTGGGGGTCAAACCCAGGGCTTTGTGAATGCAAGGCAAAAGTTTTGCCACTGAGCTACATCCCAGCCCGTAGTCTGCTCATTTTAAACATGTTTTTCTTTGTGCATAATAGTTATACATAATAGTGAGGTGCATTTTGACATCATAATATGTGCGTAAATATAATTTGCTCCATTTTAGTCCTCAGTTTGAACCTTCTTCTTTTGTCTCTCTTCCTGCACTCTTGATGGGGAGGTTCTGATCTGAAAGGAATGTCCAGCAGCTCAGTTCCACCATACCACTGCAGCTAGACTACTCTAGGCCTGCAGGTCTTACTAAAAGACTCTTATCAACCCAGTAGTGCACAGGGTAAAGTCCTTCCCAATTTCATCAGCTTTTCAAAAATTGGACCATTGAACATAATCACTCATGGAATGGACACTCATTAGATATTTGGGGATTCTTCTCTGAGGCACGTCAGTTACCCAATTGTTTCCCTCTGCTTTCTTTAAAACAGAGGCTAAGAACACAGGTCTTGTGGCTGGTGGTTGTTCTCCCCCTCCTTCTTGTACTTGGGGATGCCTTGTCCCTCAGCTTCATTACAGATATTCCCACAAACTCGTGTGTATTGCTCTCCAGGTGCTCTTCGTGTTTTAACATGAGGATTGAGAGGTATCCAAATCGTGCTGTGAATTTTGCTCTGACCAGTTTCTCTCAGATTTGTTTTTAACACTGTTAATTCATTTTGGTCCTGCAAATCCTCTCTGGTTTGTCTGTTTAATTTTACTACATTTCAGTGTTTATACAAAGGTTAAAGAATGTTTGACAGGGTTTGCACTCAAGCGGGTTAGTAAGATATCAAATTCTGTGTAAGTGTGGGAGAGCTCAGATTTTTATCTGCTGCTAAATATTTCATGAATTTTTTTCATTTATACTTATGGATCTACTAAGTTTTGTGTCTGGCTTGGCATCAGAGTTATCACCATTATATATGTAAATTCCCCTTATTTCTTTTTGTTGTTATATTTTTGGAGGCAATTGTTTATATGAGAAAAAGTTAAGCTTCTTTAGGACATTTTTTAACTCTTTATTGAATCATCTACAAACTCAGACTTTAAGAACAACTTTTGCTATGATTTGAACATACTGACATTTCTCACTTTCATATTGATTTTTCACAAGGTGAAATTATTATTGTAAAGCCCAAATAAATGTAAATAAAAAATTTAAAAAGCAGAAGAAATTTGCAATAAAATGAAGGGAAGAAGAATAATTCATGAATAAGATTTTGAAATTGCAATTTTATTAGCACTGTATTGATGGCAACATGATAAATCATTTTTTTTTGTACAAGCTACCATTCCCTGAAAAACATACACCCATAAATATTTAATAATTGCTTATTGTGAGGTATAGCTTATTAGGTCAGCTGACAAATTTAAGGCAAAATTCCCTCCAGGGGAAACCATCCTTAATGGGCTATTTCATTTGTGCTGACCCAGAAAAGCTCTAAACACTCAATGGGGGTCTAATTTGTGCAAACATCTATAAAGCTCTCATGCTTTCTTATTACTTTTTGATTTTCAGCTCATGTAAGTTTTTGGCTCCTCTTGTTTCAATTCATTTACTTTGTACCAAATGCACAGTATATGGATCCTTAAGAGCAAGCCTTAAAAAAAAATGTTTGTAACAGACGACTATTAAATTTTTCATAAATGCACTAACAAGATCTCCAGGGTAAATCTCTAAAGCCTCAGAGATTTGGGGGACTGGAAAGTTTTGAGCTGTATTGGCACCTGCCTTTCTATAGAGCTCCACTTACAAGTCTTCTACCTCTTCCACTCATCTCCCGTCATTCCTGCTTGTCTCAGTAAGTACTCCCTTAGTGCATGTCTGGAACGGTTATTTATTATGTATCCTGACCACCTTATTGATGCCTTGCAAAATTCTGTGTGTTCTTTATATTATAACTTCTCTTACTGGGAGCATAGTTATATTTCTGGGAGAAAAAAGCAGGGTAAAAATGATAATGACAAACTGACAAGAAGCCAAGGACTTCTAAGTGGTAAGAAAAAAGTTAGGATACATGTTTAAATCAAATTCTTCAGATCATTACATAATTCAGCGTTCCTCAACAGTCTTAGTTTTCTCTTTCATGTTTTACATGGTTGAATTTGTTTAGGTAAATTAGAACCATGTTTATATATAGCTGTAAGTTAATCATGATTTGCTTTTCTTGGTTATTTTTTTTCCAGGCAAGTCAAAATAAATGTACAGTATTTTTGGCAGAAATAAAATGTTCCTATTGCTGTTTTCTACTTTCTCTCATTCAGTTAGAATGAGAGGGCAAATTAATACTTTAACTCACCCCATATTCTACCCAACAACTAGAAAGGTAAAATTGAGAAGTTGATAATTAGGTAATACTTTTTCTGAACTAATATTAGAATTATCCTAACATATTATATATCTTTTTGTTGCAGACACTAATGGAAACTTTCATTTCAACCATTACCTCAAGGACCATTATTCCCATGTAGTAGAGACCCAATCTTCCAATGCTGCCACTGAAGTTTCCGGAACCCTGTTGACTCCGAGTTGGGCTGTCACCAACATAGTCTGTCTCTTCAAGGTACTCTGGACATTCTCTTCATCTCACTACCCTCTCAGAATACATACTACCCCTAAGGATATAATCCTTCAGTATCGCCAGTATGGAACAGACTGGTTTCCTCCCATAATCCTCCTACCATAGGCTGAAAGTAGGTAATACACAAACTTGCTGAACAGTCACTATGTATTAAGGCATATTCTTCCATTTAGCTCACTTAATTCTTAAAACAAGCCTAGGAGATACAAAACATCATTCTCAATTTACTAATGGGGGAAAGTGAAATCCTGAGAATGTAACTTATCCAGGTGCATCATATCTACCTTGGTGGAAGAAATTAAATTGGGTCCAAGTTAAGGACTCCATTGAATATTTCAGAATATTTATTTTCATTTTCCCTGAATTGAGTACTTGAAATCCAAACCACCACACAACATCACCCACCTCCCTTCTTTCTTAAACTACCAACCTCCTTGTCACTCCCCCTCATTTACTGCAATGCTAAGATTATGACAATTATCTCCATCAACATCCATATCATCATTTGGGGTGACTTCTATATCCATGTAAAAAAAATTCTAAACTCATTCAATGTCCATTCCTTGGGTCTCATCATTCCTGATTACTGTACATCTGCTGCTCTCTGGGCACAACCACCTATCTTCCCATCCAACTTTCTTGAAGAATCCTCTGGAACAATTCACTGATTTAATGAGTCTAATCCACTAACCTGACTTTCTGATCACCCAGTTCTCTACAATAGCCAGGACCCCTGCTACATTTTCATAGTCAATTCCCCTCTGTTCTTCATGGTGCTAGGTCATTGTTAACCTCTATTCATACTTCCAATGCTTCTTCCTCATTCTGTCTTTTGCATGATGACTTAGCTACTTTTTTTTTACTAAGTAAATAAAATCACTCCAAATAGATTTCCTTGTGTCTTCCCACCAATACATCTGTGAACCAGTCTACATATGCACACATTTATTTCCCACCTGTTAAAAAATAGACTATCCATCCACCTACTCTTATCTAAGGCAAATGCCTTTGCTTATGCACAAGATTCTCTTGTCTCCTCTCAGCCTGGTCTCCCCACCAGTCTAGTTCCTTTATTTTGCATGTGCAAAGATCCAAGGACTTCTGTCTTACCAGATCCAGTGGTAAGCTTGTAGAGGAATCCACTGGATTCTCTCTGCAGCAATGGGCATAGTAACTCCATTCTTCCTTGTTAAAGCACGCCCCTCCTCAGACACTCCACCTTGCTAATTTGTCCTTTTCCTCAAAATTTCATCTCCTGTTCTGGAGTTTGACATATACATTCAAAGGAAGAGGAAGAACCAGAAAGTGTTTCAAAAACTTATAAATATTGCATGCTTGTATTTTGCTTACTGTTCAACAAGACGTTTTATTTTTAGGAGGCTGAAGCTAGAGCTGAGCATTTTTGAAATACTATGCATACCAAAATGTCACATATACAAAAGTAAGAGAGTTTCCCCATCATTAGTAATTAATTTACACATTAGTCATGATTCCAGACATGTGTGTGTGTGTGTGTGTATTTTTTTTTTTTACCCGATTCCACTGAACTGTCATCAGACATAATATTCAGTTTTCAGAATGTGAGCAGAGAAAATTTAAAAAGCATTTTCATGGAGCCTATAGGAAGAGCAAAATGTCATTACTTTTTAGACAAGTATGGAAAATTATGTCATTCCACAAACTTAAGCTTCCAAGAATTTAAGTTAAAATCTGTGGGAAATACGAAATGCTGCATGTGAGAAAAGCAGAGATATGTGAAGGATATGGGGGTACTTATTTCAAGATATTGAAAGGCTTTAAAACTCACTCCATCTTAGCTGAATGGGTCCTCCTCTATTGCACACTTCACTTGGAATATTCTGTGCTTATTTCTGAGCTCCATTACTGAATATTCCTTTTACAAACATGAATAAAATCTCTTGCTCCTACTCTTGTTCCCAAGGCCAGGCCATTTCCATTCAAGTAAGTGTTTTCAATTAAATTGGCATACAACCTTTAAAAAAAGAGATTTGATTTTTACAAGTTATAAACAGAAGAGATTCTTCCTTTTCTCCTCATCTTCCTTGAACTTGTGTATTTCTACCCCTGGGAGCTGGCCTCACACTGAAAAACCGAGCAGGGCGGAGTGAAGTTGTGTCAGCAGCTTTGTTTGCGGCCCACACACTGACACAGTGTGGCTGTGTATTAAATCCATGTTTAATAGCTCATTCCCAAGACAGGCTCATGAGCCAAACCAACAAAGGAGGAGCACATATTCATGCTGTAAATAGCTTTAGGCAGATCACTCTTGAGTAAAGCAAGGTCAGCTTGTCATTGCTAACTTTGTTTTCTATTTTCCAGGAAAAAAATGTTTTACTTGATACTAAATTTTTTTTCAAGTTACACAAAGAGGTGTCCAACCATTGAGATCAGAATTGTAGCTACCCAGATTCTCTTGCACAAGATGATACAAGGCCATGTTGTTTTCCATTTTCATACAGAACCTAAAATTTAGAGGCAAACACTACATCAAGGCTCTCTACAATGTCCTATTTGAATTTATATTACATCTGCTAGGCATTTTCTATGCTGTGCCGTGGATAGCCTTTGTTCCACACACTCATCTCCCCCTACAAATCCATCCCATTAAGGTTTAGCTAACTAGATTAGCATCATTGTCCTGGCAACCTTTTAGATTCCTCTATGAAATAGTTTCATCCAACTAGTTGACAAAATTGGGTCATTCTGGATGTCTATGTGTCAAGGTCAGATATCCTATACCAGAGAATATACTAGGACATAGGAAAACCTGTGGTTTCCCTCCAGTATTCTCTATTTAAATTAATAGAGAATTAGACTTTCTTTTCCTAAATATGAATATTTCAAAAGGAAGAACCAAGGTAAAAATTAATATCCTCATTTCTAAGAAAGAACCTATACTCCAATTACTTCTGAATATATTATTTTTCCTGAACAACTCTGCTAACAAATAATTTTAATATGATTTCCTAGATTCAACACTAATTCTACATTCCAGGGGAAAAGAGCATTTCAGTTTTAAAACAGAAATCAACTCCATATTTTAAAACACTGCACTTTTATACAGTCTGGTATTTTTACCAAGTCTATATTGTAATTTCTTAAACTATTTTGTGAAATATTAAATGCTATGAGATAATAATAAATTGCAGAAAGACATGTTCCATGAGTGAATAAAATAGGAAAACTGCATGCCCCATAATTTCCCTAAAGATTCATAATGCACATACTTACATAATTATTATCTCTGATTTGACCCATAAAGAAGAAACAAATTAACTATAAATAATCAAGCAATTGACTATAGAGCATTTTCTTCCAAAATCCTTTAGCATCTATTGAAGTACAATTTTACTAATGCTCTAATAAAATGGGAATATTAGCTGTATATTCTTTTTTCTTTTAAAATAATAGAATAATTAATTTCTAATGACAGTAGTAAGTTGAGATGGTTTTACAGGGAGCAATTTTTTGAGCCCCAATAATTCATTTTTTTTAAATTCCAAAGTATTTCTAAAGAGGCATATGGAAGTAAAATAGTCTTTAGATGAATAACTAACCCTGTTATCAGTAAACATCATCTTGTATGAAATAGAAAAAGTTCTTAAAATGATATACCTAAATGTAATTATACAATCACCATTCATTTCTTTTAAGACCAAATAAGTTTAGTTCCTGAACATTGATCTGTGTGTATACCAATTGTTTAGTAAAATAAATTGGCCATCAAGTCACTAATAATTTGCAACAGAAATGGAGTTTGCCCTCAAGGACTCAAGTGTTTTGGAATCTGTCATCTTGTCACTCTCAGGCTGGACCTACAGGGTGGCAGTGACAATCTTTTTCTAACAATCAACTCCCCTTTCCAGGAGAGTATGAGCAGCACTGAGGTTGCACTTGGCAGACCCCCTAGTGCAGTCAAATGTGTCATCTCCAGAATTGGGGTGTTGAAACTTGGTGGGCAGTGTGATGGGGTCATAGGGCTTCCTTCCCCTTGAGTGAGATGAAGGCCCTGGAAAAGAAGATTCACACAGCGTTGCACCCTCTTGCCCTTCAGCCCTCCACTGTGTGAGGATTCAGTGTTCTTCACTCTGGAATATTCTGGAGTCAGGACTTTCAAGCTCCCCAAATTTATGAACAAATTTTGTTTGTTTATAAATTCCCCAGTTGTGGTATTCTGTTGCAACAGCAAAAAGTGAACTATGGTAACTACTTACTACTTAGGTCTAGTTGTCTAGTTGAGGCCTATGGTAGAATTGCTAGGTTCTGGAGAAATAAGTGAACTTAAGATTCAGGGAGGAGATGTGACTCAGTGGTTGAGTGCCCCGGAGTTCAATCCCTAGTACCAAAAAAAAAAAAAAAAAAACAGATCTGTACCATACAAACTATCCCACTCTTCCTCTGCAGCCCTACAGGCATTAATGGCATTCCTCTGAAGCTGCTTTTCCCTTAAACCCAGGTTGGGACTTTCTTCCATGATTTATGGAAAACATTCAATCCTAGTTTCAACACAAACATCAAAAATTTTTATGCTTATTCTTTGGGTCATTTCACTTGAATTTGGAAGAGGATGATATAAGCACATGCACCCATCAGCTCTTGAGCTAGCTCTTTCACTTATTTTTTATTTTGGTTTAGCTTTGATTATACCCAGGAAATGAGAATAGTCACAACTTTGAAATACCTTGTATCTGCTGTCAATGAAACCGAAGGACACAGTCAGATTCATACTGTGAATATAAAAAGTGAAACTGTGAATTACCTCAAAAATTCTTAAAGTATATATTACTATGGGTAGATTTTTGATTTACAAAATATTATATGATTGTCAAAAAAAATCTAAATGAGCTAGAAATGTGTAATATAAACCCCAAAGTTCTTACAACTCTTCTGTCCCTGTTCATGGAAAATAGCAGATGCTCAGTAGTTTAGTGAACTTTATTTACGTTTTCTCCTATTTCTTCTATCTACCACTTATTACAAGCTTTAGTTCCTTTTTTAAAGTTGAATTCTCTGCTACATATGGTTAACTATAATTGAGAAGACCCTAAAACGCCAGGCATGGTGGTGCACTACAGTAATCCCAGCAGCTCAGAAGGCTAAGGCAGGAGTTCAAAGCCAGCCTCAGAAACGTAGTGAGGCCCTAAGAAACATAGCAAGATCTGTCTTAAAATAAAAGAAAAAGGGGGCTAGGGGTGTAGCTCATTATTTAGTGCCCCCTGGGTTCAATCCCTGGTACCAAAAAACACACAACAACAACAAAAAGCCAAGAAGATCCTAAAGAGCTTTCTACCTCTTTATAGCTTGCTTGTTCATATTAGTGCAATAAAGTTACTCTATTGTGGTAGTAAAAATAAGTATTTTTAAAAAATTATTTGGACTGTCGATTTGTTTTCTTGTTTTGGATAAATCATTTTATCTACTCGTATGATTTTAGAGCATTTTGAAGAGTTTGTTTTAAAAATATCTACAAAAATCATTCTTTTCTACATTTAGGTAAATATCTCTGTTATACATAATCATGCAAATGGAATTAGTAGTTAATTGGCATGCACAAGTTGAGTCTTGACACTAGGTGTTGTATGCTACCTTCTGAAACTACACCAGTTTACACTCCCACCAACAGTTGGTATGAATTTCTCCACTTAGTGACCAATATTAGGTGTTACAATTTTACCTTTAACGTCAGTCAAGATAGTGTTATGGTGCCACAAAACATTAAATAAATAAATAATGCTCATCCCAGTGGTTAGACACAACCAAAATTTTACATCTCAATCACTAAATTTCTCTCTCCTTTAAAGTCACTAAGCTGTCGAGAACCAATCTTCTTGAAAGTTGAAACAGGAGGGAAGAAAGATAATTTTTAAATGCCTTGTTCCAACAGTGACATGTATTATCTCCTCTTGCCACCCACTGGCACTCATCACCTGTCCCATCTAATTGAGAAGGGTTGGGAAACAGAATTTTTTATGGGCCATAATAAAGGAGAGCAATGGTTACAGGTGAGTACTGTAAATTACTACTCGTGTTAGTAAGCTTTTTGTTTGAGTCAGCTTTTTTGATGCTGTGACTAAATGACCCAACCATCACAACTGTAGATGAGGAAAGGTATATTTGGGGGCTCACGGTTTCAGAGGTCTTAGTCCATAGAAGGTCAGTTCTATTCCTTGAGGCTTGAGGTGAGGCAGAACATCATGGTGGAAGAGTGTGGCCGAGGGAAGCAGCTCACATCGTCAGGAAGCAGAGAGAGAATCTCCACTCAACAGATACAAATATGTACCCAAAGTCACACCCCAATTCCCATCTCCTCCAGCCACACCCTATGGCTTTGGTTACCACTCAGTTAATCCCTATGGAGATTTTCACTGATTGGGTAAGACTCTTATAACCCAATCCTTTCTCCTCTGAACCTTCTCGCATTGTCTCACATGTGAGCTTTTGGGGAACACCTCAAATAATACTTTCCATTAGTGTACCTACAATGTACTTATAAAAAGAAAATGTTTTCGATGTTTCAGTCCATCATCAATTGGCCCCATTGCTTTTTGGGCCTACAGCAAAGCAGCCCCTTGGGCTGTGGCATGTGACAGAATTGCTCACCTCATACCCAGGGAGCAAAAGGGAGAGAAAGAAAGAACCTGGGGTCAGGGCATACGTAACTTTTCACCAGGCCTCACCTCTTGGCGGTTCTACCAGCTCCCAAAAGGCATCAAGCTGGGGACTAAGTGTCACGCATGGGCCTTTGGGGACATTCTAAACGAAAACTATAGATCTGCCTTGCTGCAACACAACGTGTGAAAAATAGTATTTCATGTTTTTAGTTTTATTTCTCCCTTATAATCTTGCTACTCTGCCCATGGTTTTCAAATTAAGCATTTTAATTTTTATTACTGATTTATAGGAGCTCATAACGTACTACCAGTATTAGCCATTATATGTTTGAGAAATAATTTCTCTCAGGCTTTCTGGTCTTAATTATAATCGTAACATTTTTAGTGGATGACCTTCCCTGTGAAAATCATCAGTTAAATCAGGAACATACTACCCATTTTGGGGTCTTTCATTTTTATTATTCAAATCTATTTCAGCCTATGAAGCTAGAAAGACACATGCTTCAAAGTGCCATATGTCATGTGGAAGAGTGAAGGTAGTGATACTAACACTGCCTTGGCCTAGCTTCTGGGTTGTCTTTTCTAATTGTCATTTTTAACTATAAATAGCATCAGAAGAGGCAAGAAAACCAGGCTGGTTAAGGTGACACATGCAATCCCAGGGACTGAGGAGGCCAAGGCAGGAGGATTGCAAGTTGGAGGTCAGCCTCAGCAACCTAGAGAGCTCCTCAAAAATTCAACCTAAAAAAATAAAAAGAACGTGGGGTATAGCTCAGTAGTGAATCACTCCTGGGTTTCATCTCCAGTACAAAAAGAAAAGAAGGAGAGGAAAGAAAACTAGGCATAAAACTGTAGTGAACAAAAAATAATATGGTATACATTATAGTTCAAACAAACTGGAGAAAGCTATCAACAGAATCACACTAAATTGTTAAAACGTATACAAATAAGAAATACATATTGAAGTAAACATGCAAAATTTATAGAATTAGCAAAAGGAGGCAAATCAACAATGAGTATTTAAATATAATAAATCAGACTTGTAGTCCATAAAATTGATGGAATGTCAAGCAGACCACGTATGCTCACTGCAAAGCAAGGCCTCTTGTTTGCTGCTCCAGTTTTACGCTTCCTGCTGAGAGCAAATGGAAAGTATTTCCGCAGGGCCATGTTTGATTGACTTAGTTGACCTCTAAACACAAGATTTACAAAACTGCTTACTTTCTCTGTATGCTTTTCCTTTTTTCACCCTGCAGAAAAATCTTTTTTTGAAGCAAGAAATAATGATTCCCACACAAGGGACCATTCTGGTCTTTGGCTATTCCAGATGGTTCTGAAACTTCCTATCACAGTTCCCACAGCAGCTGCCCACCCCACATGTGATTCTTCTTCTAGGACATGTGTAACCAGGCACCATAACAAGGGCATGCCCTCCATTCTGTGTAACTTGAAACAGACATCCTATCAGAGACCACAAATCCTGACAATACAACAGGACAGTGAATGTACTTCTCGTGCTCCTGTTACCCTGGCTGTGTTATCACCGCTTTCTCTGTGAACCACACTTCTCCAGACTAAATCACATCAGCCACGAACTGCATTTAAGGGTGGAACTTGAGCTCGAAAGCCATGTCCGAAAGTGACATTTTTAAGCCGAATGTCAAAAGAATTGGGGTTACGCAGTTGTAAGCAAACCAGAAATGCAGTAGCTTTAGGCTTAGGGGAGTAATTTAATTCCATGAGGCTATACTATTTTTAAATCATCTTTTCCAAAGCATGAACCCAGGATATAAAATTCATAATCCCTGCCTTACTTAGCCTGCTGCCTATCATTATTATGTCATGTCATAAGAACCCTGACATGAAGACAAAATCTTAGATAGAAAAGACTGAATTCAAAAAACTACTGAGATGACAGCCCAAACAAAATGTAATTTAAAATCTCCCACAAATTCAAGCTCACTCTCTTCTTTTTAGTAGGATCGTATATTTATCATTAGTTTTGAAGAACTTTTTTTTTCCTTGTGTGTACCAGTGATATGAATAAACTAGATGACCAGTGGTCTCTGAAGACAGATGTATGGACTAGAAAAGTGGCAGGAAGCTCCTGGAGACTTGATCCCTGCCATTACCCACACTGCCCCACCACTGCCCCACCATAGTGAATTGCAAGAACTAAGTGGCATTATTTCTTTGCCTTATATTCTCTAGGGTCATAGATTCTATTTACTTCAGGGGTCAACCAGTGACATAAATAAGTGAAGAGGGCACAAGCAGAGGATGCACTGTACCAACGTACACCTACACTATCCGAAGAAAGCACATTTTGGGGCAAAAAAAAAAAAACAAAAGTTAATTTTTTTTTAAGTTTATATGTGTATTTTTAAATTAAATCTGTTAAAATCTGGCCTTCCCAAAGGTAAAGCTAAGAAGTAATGTCACCTTTGTATCTCTGGAATCTAGGGCAGTACTCACTAAAAGTTTCAGGATGACTGTTAAATTGAATTGACTCTTGTGATGGGATACAGCATTCAAGTCCCATTTTACTCCCTTCAAACTGCCAGAAGGAAGATGGAGGCAACAGGAATGTTGAGAGTGACTGTAAGACAAGCTGGGCACGTGAGCATAGCCATGCGATTGCAAAAGGAAAAGCAGAACATGGGGGAAATGGGACTTCTCCCTCTGGACTTCCAGAAATCGCTAAAGAGCCCTCTTAGGTTATTGCTCCTTTCTATGTCCTGTAACTGCTCAATTGAGAAAATGTGTGGTACTCCATAAACAGGTATAATTTGTATCAGTTAAAAATAAAAACTAAATAAAATAGAATATCAAAGGTACCATGTTTTCAATGAATGACTTGTTGACCTAAGATAAATGGGCTAATGATAGAATTTCAGTAAATTATTTAGGGATACAGGGGATGTAAAAAATACACAGAATTATTAATAGGATACTGTGGAGATGAAGTTCTACCTGAACTTCGTATAAAAAGGAGATGTATTGTTGAAATTCAGCTAAAACACTGTCCGAAAAGAAAGTGGAGGCCATGTAGTCCTACTTTATTCCTTTACAGGAAAATAATTGAGATCCAAAAGATCTGTTTCATGAGTCATATAGTATCTCCATCACAGAGCCGCAGTTAGAATTGAAGTGCTTTGATTCCTAATCCAACATTTGTTCCTTCCATCGCATCAGATAGTCTCTCTGTCAAAGCAAATCTATCTCAGTAGGCTGTCCCTTTCGATCATGGCGGGTAGATACCCTGGAACAAAGTAAAGGCCACTCCCTGAGGTACCTGGGGGTGAGGATGCAGGTAGAGGCAAGGGAAATCTTCCTATGCTTTTGTGGAGAATAAAACACCCAAAATGACTCAGGAAACAGTCAACCTATAATAAATTTCATTCTATTGAAAAGAATAAGTCTAATAATTCACATAGGAAAAAAATAATTGGCATTAAAAACCCTTTAAAATCTGTCCACAAAATCTTCTTTATCAAAATTCCAAATTGAACCATGATTCATTCAATTTGACTTTTTTCAAAATGCACAAAGATCTGCACTATTGAAAACATTAGGTAAAAACAGTAAGAACTGAGAGATCAAGAGCTTCTGCACAAAAGGAGCCAAATCCCTACATTTCCATTAAAACTTTTCTTCAGAGACTTTTATTTAATGTAAATGCTCGTAACTTATTTCTCTTATTTTGAAATCTTGACATAACTTTGCTTATACTGTTTCTCTTCCTGCCTGTGATGTGATAATGGAAAAAAATAGATATATATACATACACACAAAAAAACACTTTGAAGTGTACATGCACATATATGCAAAATACTTTGAAAAGCAATTAAATAGGATAACTCCTTCAAAGTTTTTCTTATTTTATTATTTCTTGCCCATACCAAAAGTAGCCCACAAAACCCTGGCTTTCCAAAACCAGCTTCACATCATCAAGCCTAGATTCTTATCTATTTTCATATTAAGAATCATTTGAGGGCTGGGGATATAGCTCAGTTGGTAGAGTGCTTGCCTCGCAAGCACAAGGCCCAGGGTTCAAATCCCCAGCACCGCAAAAAAAAAAAAAAAAAAAAAAAAGAATCATTTGAGATCATTCCAACCTCAAGACAATATCTAATCATTTCTGTTACCAGACAAAACTGTGTGGTTCATATGAGTACCACAGATATGCTGAGGAAGCTGCTACTGCATGGATCACTTCTCTCTCTCCCCTATAAGGGGTAAGAGATCCAGATGAATATTAATCTCCAGATGAGGATCCCTCTAGCTTAGTCCTACCAGGCCCACCTAAACATTATTTGGATCCTGTTTTACCTCCTCAGCAAGGCACACATTCTGGGCTAAAGATGCCTCTAGACCCCACCTTGGGCAGGAAACTTCACCTTTGCAGTGTTCTAAATGTTGGAGTCCCCTCAAAATTCAGATGTACTGAATCTTTACCCCAGTATGATGATATTGGAAGGTAGGGCCTACGGAGGGCAACTGTAAAGAAGTAGTCTTCATGAATGGGGGTGAGGGTGCCCTAAGAAGAACAAGGCAGCTAGCTCTATCATCTGAGTATACAAAGAGGAGTTCACTGTCAGTAACTCTGCAGAGGGCCATTACCAGTATATTTAATCATGCTGATCTCACTCTGAGTCTCCAGAGCTCTGAGAAATAAACTTCTGTTTATATGCCACCTTGTCTATGCTAATTTATTCTCACAGTCAAAACTAAAACTACTTGTAGTAAGACCATCTGAACAGTGCTTGTCTGTTTCTCAGGACTGACTACCATACTTCCCACTTCATATGAAACCCTGTCTCAGTTCAGTCATCAAAGCTGCATTGGAATACTTGCTGCTATCACCAAGGTCTATGCCCCCACCCCAAATGAAACTATCAGTTACAGGGCACAGGCCTTCCATGAAACCAAGGAAATGTTCAACCCCCGCCCCTTTCAAACTCTGATTCTTGCATCATGAGAGAAAGATTTCAGATATGTCACTCAGAGTGACAGGCATGAGTTTATTAGAAGGGACAGAAAAAGGGAAAGGGGTACACTCTCAAAGGAGAGATTTGGATCCTCCCAGAGAAGAGAGGAATGGCACACGTCTCCTATCCTCCGCTTTTATTGGGAGTCCCAGGGAAGCTTCCAGAGGGTCCTGTTCAGGTCTACCATTTGACTTATTACTGACAATATAGAATCTGCATGAACTGCCTCCATAAAAAGACAATAGGGTATTCAAAGAGTTGGGAACTTTAAGGAAATTGAGTCCCCTTGCTTTACCCACAATTTTCCTGCCCCTTCCTTTGTGTATGACCTTGAGTAACCCTCAGCAAGCATTTTTGGTGAGGGTCTTGATTCAGTTGTCAGGTGGGTTGGGGATGTAATAATTTAGGTGACAAGAGAGGGTCCAGACTACTTGGTATAGTGTGACATGCTCTTCAAAGAATATTTTTGCTATGGGGATGTAATGATGGTTGTCAGAAGTTTTGACATTCTAGGCCCTCATCTTCCAGGTGTTTATGACCTTTTGCTGCTCATTCATTCACTGCTGACTAGCTGCCTAAGAGTGGCAGTCCAGCTCCTTCAGGATGCTGCAATTGACCCCATTCCATGTGCCTCAGAGGTCAAGTGTGGGCCCAAAGTTCCAACTCCATCCATTTTCAGAAAAATACTTGTCCTTGCACATTACTCCAATTAGTCAATCTGTTCTCTCATTGAATGGCCATTTGTTGACTGCTTCTATGTGTTGCTCACTGCCTATGCCAGAAACATGACCATAAGAGTGATAGCCACTGTCTCATCTCAGGGAGTTCACCATCTATTTCCAGGGAGTTCACCATCTCAGAAGTAAGTCCTCACATTTTCCCAAAGCAGATAATGTTTAACACCTCCCTGTTCTTCACTTAATGATCAGTGTGTAAGTCATTCTCCTTCTATTACTATCTAGCCTATTTCCTCTCAATTAGACAGGCCATTCGTTTTCCCAACTTTTAATTTCCTTCCTGAAATAATGTTTCCCACCTAAAGAAACTTTTTTTCCCATAAAGAACAGTCCTGTGGAAAAAGAGTGACCCACCTCATTGGCAAAGTAAAACTGGAATAGGATTCAACACTAATGAAGCTTGTACTGTGTGTGCTAGGAGCCCTCGTCAAAAAAAGTCACAGCAGTGCAGCGTGGCCAGTATCCGTGCACGCATGCGCGACTCTGTCAACAAGCTGCCCTCAGTTAACTTTGTACTCAAGCGTTTCCCAGACAAAAGAAAAGCCACGTGGCACACTCAGCATACAAAAACATCTGACACTCGTAGCCCGGGCCCCGTGCACCTGCACAGCTCTGTCATACTTGCCTCATAAGGCATATTTATAGTATAGAATACCCACTCAAAATGTTTTCTTTTTGGTTTTGTTTTGTTTTGTTTTGTTTTTTGGGTTTTTTGTTTGTTTGTTTGTTTTGGTCCATATAGAGGATACAAAGAAGCTAATATGTTACTAGGACAGGATGGGGGAGGGGACAAGCAGGGGCTTTATAAGGTGAAGCCCTGCATTCCTGGTTGGCTTTGGATGAGACTCCTCATACTCTGTGCTGGCACACAATAAATAGTGCTTCCTGTGGAAAGTCCAGGTGCCCTCTCAGTTCCCAAATCCCACAACAGTACTCGTAAATTTTGCTTGGGAATTCGGCAAGCAGGGATAACTCACTTGAAGAGAGACTTGGGAGGAAGATGGGAAACTATGGAGAAACACAGGAAAGCAGAAAAAGATCCTCTATCTTGTAAGCTTCTAAGTTCTGTATGTAACACAAAGAGAACTCCTAGGTTTGTACTTTGGGTAACTGGGTGGATGGAAATGAGATACACTTGGTTAGAACGCAGAGGAAACTTGAGATTCATCAAGAAAATGACAGTAATGTATCTTTGAGTACAAAAAACTGACAGCTTTAATGAAAGATGACATATCAATTAAAAACTGAAGACATAATTCCTAGAACTTGACAATTGTGTGCCTTCAAGTTAAAGCACATTTTCTCAATGGTAGAGTACAAAGGAGTTCTATGTTCCTGTGCTGTTTGGAGAAACAGGAAGTGAAAGCATTCAAAAGAAAAAACACAAAGTAGATCTGAAATTAAATAATAATGTTAGCAAATAATTTGTTTTAATTTTCACTGGGATTTTGGTGGGTGCAAGAGATATAACCAGGTAAAATCTCAAGCAATTATAATCCTACACTCTCCTTTTCCAAAAATGTCAGATCTTAATCCTGACTTTGAAAAAAAAAAAAAACTGACTTTGTATATAACAGATGTTATAACGTTTGGCTTTTATAGGCTGAGAATTCTTCTATTACTAAATGATAGTTAGCATACCAGGAAAGCCAGTAGGTAGCTGCAGTTCCAATTTGCATCTCAACACTTTCCCCATGTCCTCAAGACCTCACAAATTATGATACTGTGGAAATGAAATGGGAAGGGCAACCCAGCGAAGATAGGGGAAATAATCTGAATATTGCCTCTGGTAATCAATAATTCTAACACATAATGTCGCATTTTCCAATCTCATTTAACTTTAAAAAGCTTGAGAAGGTCTCATTTCTTCTGATAGGAACAGAGACGTGTGTACCATAGACTATCACAGTCTGAAAATTTGATGCAACAGTCTCCTGGTTCCCACAGGGTTTACACATTCTTTCACTATTTGTTCATATACTTGATAAAATGTCCAAAGGAATGCCATGCCAAATATTGAGTTGCTTCAGGGAAAGGTCATCCCTTCTACCTGTTTCTTAATATCATGAAGCCCCAAGGGTCCATTCCCTGTGCTTTTCAGAATAAACAAATGTTTCACTGTTTCACTACTGAGAATATACTTGGATATCTTAGTAATTTTTTTTTTCTCAATTCAAGCCTGTGAAGTCCCACCAGCAATAATGCTTGAATAAATACCCTCATCTTTTGTATGAATTCAAACAAAGCACTTCAAATTGGAATTGTTCAAATCAAGTTTAGCAGTTACAAATTCTGAAAATTTATCTTCTGTGACTTAATATTAAAAAAAAAAACTATCAAGCTTTATTTCTTAGAATTCCAGTCTATTTTTCATAAGGGTGTTGAATGGGAAAACGAAATATCCACAGAGTAGCACAGAGCACTTTTTCAAGCTAAAATGATGTAAATTCCCTTTTCCCTAGAGTACAAGCTACCTGACTCCACTTTGAGGAAGTCCAGCACCCTGGATATCACAGTCACAAATCTCCATTTCTTGGGGAAAATTCTACCAGCAAACACAATTTCCAACAATAAGATCTTAGTGTAATGTGTGTTCATTGTGGAAGGTGGTATTCTGTATTTATTCCTTGTGTCTGTAATTGCTACAGACACACGATGAAGAATCCACAAGTACACAAATGTACAGTTTTGACTGTTTGCCTATTAGATTATAGGTTTAGGGGTGAGTTTTTGTTTTGTTTGGGTTGGTTTGGAGTTTGATGTTTTTGTTTTTCTTTGTTTTATTTTGGCTCAGTTACAAAAGAAAAAAGTTATGAAATCAAAGCCAAAAAATTGCCTGTTCTGAATTGCCACAGACATCCCTCTCTATCCTGTTTACCTACCTTAGAATTTGAAATGACTTGTGCTTCTTTTGCCTCTTAACTTCTGCTCGTGAAGAAATAAGACACCTTTAACCAAAATAGCAGAAATTCTTAGCATGACACTTTCCTCTCAATCTGCCAGACTCCATTGGCTCTGATTACCTGTATTCAACTACATCAAACTTGTTTAAAATATTCAATGAACCACTTAGCATCTTTATCCAATACTTATATCCCGATGCTAAAAATTTATGCACCATGGCACTGGGGATGTAGTACAGAGGAAAAGTGCTTGTATAACCCATCCTTATCATGGATAATTGAAAAAAAAAAAAAAAAAACTCACCTCAAAGAAACAGTCTATACACTGTACCAAATCAAAGCACCAGAAAAATTCATAATTATAAAGTGACCTATGTGGAATCCCTTCCAAGGGGCCCTGTTGGATTATTGCTGGAAACAGCCCTTCACAACGTAAGCTGACCCATGACAGGTCCACGGTGGATCTTGCAAATATTGTTTAACTCCTCCCAAGCACTATTTTAAAAAGAGCTGCAGGTAGCCAAGCATATTATGAGGATTTTAGAGCTTATTTTCTCTGAAGCAAGAAATGAATATGTGCCAGGAATACAGAGGATTTCAATCAAACTACCACAAATAGAATCATCTCCAAAACATACAAAGTTTTCTCCTTTTCAGGAGCACAGGGGAAGAAAAAAATCTAATAAATGTTAGAGAACCAACTTGAGAGACTCTCATATTCTCCCCGAAATCTCTCTTATAAAGCTATTTTATTTGGGAAAAATTTCACTGAGGTGTGGCTGCAGATCGCGTTCCTTCCATGAATATTGCACACTACTACCCATTGGAAAAAAAAATCTAGTGATTTCTAATCCAACTGGTTTGTGCCAAAAATGAAATAAAGTGGGCGTGTTGCAAAATTCTATCATCTGCTATACTAATAACTTTTTATGAAGCCCTTCTGTTGATAAATAGCTTTTTTTTGGTTATTTGATCATCAAGCATAAATTCACATCTAGAAAAAAATTAGATGAACTAAATTAATTTACTTAGTGCTTAAAATTTTGAAACAACTATAACTCACTTATAACTGAAATCTGTCATAACCTCATGTTGCAGAATGAGACCTGCTGTGGATTAAAACCAGGTTTCTAACCACTTGAGAAAAGATATATACCAAACTCATTTGAAAAACACATGGAAATATAATGTTGAGCTGCATTTGTAATAACTTTTCACATAGATTTATGAGCCAGCTAGCAGATGGGAATAATAACATTTCAAGTATCATCCTTGAGAGTATTCAGTTGTCCCACCCATTGATACAGTAGCAAATAATATATTTGTATGATGTACTCTATATTGTAAAACAACTCCAAAATAATTGTTTAAAACTTTGAACACTCAACAAAATTAATTTTAACATGTAAGCATTTAAAACAATGTGTAACTCTATGCCAATTTAATATTCTCCATCAACGTTAGAGAGAAATCCTTTCGACTCTGGCCCTGCCAGTCATCTGCTGCTTCAGAGAAGTCTTCCAACCCACTCAATTTCCCTGTTTTCCTTAATATCTTTCTTTACTGCCTCTTTTTGAAGAATAGCCTAGTACCTAACCTCAGCTCTTGGACCATAATGTTCTGTCCTTTTGGAATGCCTCACTTGCTTCTACTTAGGAAGCTATTCAGTTCCTTTTTAAAATGTTAAAAGTTGCTCAAAATCCCATGACCACCCAAGGTTGAAAAGATCATTTCTTTCTCTTCAATCTCATCTCATTTATTATACTTATGCCAGACAGGAACAGCAGTCCTACTCTACCTGTTATTTATTCCTCATTTTTTGTGTATAGAACCAATTCATTTCCTCATCTTTTATTTTTAGTATTTTTTATTTCCTCATCTTTTATTTTTAATATTTTCATCCCATTTTGAGCGTAATCTTCATGTCTTTAATTTCACTCAGTTGTCTGTGTTACATTGCAGTTTCACATTAAACATATTGGTTTTATTTGAATATCAATACTCTAATAAAATTTGGAATATGGTGCTTTTGTATAGAAATTGAAGCAAAACTACTTTTTTGACAAAAATGTCAATAAATCTGTTTTACTAATACATCATTGCTTCTGTAAGTCCAGACAAATAATGTGTCATATTTACAAAATAAGGCTCTGTTTGATATACTATGTCTTTGGAGAAAATATCGAATAGGTGCCTCATGTTGGGACAATCTTTTGGAAGGTAACACTAAGACCACTAAATGGATTGGAGAAGAATTGAACTACAATGTTAGAACTCACACACTGCTGGGTACACAACTGAAAGAAAAGTCTTTCAAAAGAAAGGAAAAAGTCTAAAAAAAAGAAAACAAACAAACAAACCAAAAAAAAACTAATGCCAGGGCTGGGGTTGTGACTCAGTGGTAGAGCACTTGCCTGGCACTTGTGAGGCACTGGGTTTGATTCTCAGCACCACATATAAATAAATGAATAAAATAAAAATCCATTGACAACTAAAAAAAAATTTTTTTAAATTCTAAGATTCTATTTTAAAAAAAAGGGAATGCCAAAATTCATTATAGTACTAGAAAAGTAGCTTTAATTTCTTAAAAGACGGAAAATGACAAAAATTAGTAACCTAGTCATTAGTAATTTTCTGTCTATGGAAGACAGAAAATGTACAATTTAAGCAATTTTCAAGCTGAAAATTGTGCTCAATGGACAAGAAAAAGCAAGTACACAACTCTACTACAAGACGATTTGGGGGCAGCATTGATTGTACAGCAAAGCTGCATTCTACTATCTATAATGATGCCAAATATGGTTTATATTTATATATAAATAATAAGAAATGAACACATATAGGTGTTTTATTCATCTTTACTAATGTGATACTTACATTTCTGAAGTTGTAGAAGATCCAAAATACTTTGCCTCAGATTTCATGAAGATTATCCCATTTTATTTTTCCTAAAATTTGGGGGGAAATATTGCAACCATTGGTCCTATTCATGCATAGCAAAACCAAAACCCAAATAGTGGAACTGGTTTAAATTGCAGTTTGCTGTACTGCACTGCATCTAACCACCATACTTTGGGCAAGACTGACATTTTCTTTTCTAAGAGTTACAATTGAATGATTCTGGTTTAATACAAAGTCATTCAGGAAATACAACTTTCTAATACTAGACAAAGGTGCCAAAAATATGCAATGGAGAAAAGATAGCCTCTTCAACAAATGGTGCTGGGAGAATTGGAAATCCATATGCAACAGAATGAAACTAAACCCATATCTCTCACCCTGCACAAAACTCAACTCAAAATGGATTAAGGACCTTGGAATCAGACCAGAGACTCTGCAGATTATAGAAGAAAAAGTAGGTCCCGATCTTCAACATGTCGGCCTAGGACCAGACTTCCTCAACAGGACTCCCATAGCACAAGAAATAAAAGCAAGAATCAATAACTGGGATAGATTCAAACTAAAAAGCTTTCTCTCAGCAAAGGAAACTATCAGTAATGTGAAGAAAGAGCCTACAGAGTGGGAGAATATCTTTGCCAATCATACTTCAGATAGAGCACTAATCTCCAGAATCTATAAAGAACTCAAAAAACTCTACACCAAGAATACAAATAATCCAATCGACAAATGGGCTAAGGAAATGAACAGACACTTCACAGAAGAAGATGTACAAGCAATCAATAAACATATGAAAAAATGTTCAACATCTCTAGTAATAAGAGAAATGCAAATCAAAACCACCCTAAGATTCCATCTCACCCCAATTAGAATGGCGATTATCAAAAATACAAGCAACAGGTGTTGGCGAGGATGTGGGGAGAAAGGTACACTCATACATTGCTGGTGGGGCTGCAAATTAGTGCAGCCACTCTGGAAAGCAGTGTGGAGATTCCTTAGAAAACTTGGAATGGACCCTCCATTTGACCCAGCTATCCCACTCCTTGGCCTATACCCAAAGGATCTAAAATCAGCATACTACAGAGATACAGCCACATCAATGTTCATAGCTGCTCAATTCACAATAGCCAGACTATGGAACCAACCTAGATGCCCTTCAATTGACGAGTGGATAAAGAAACTGTGGTATATATACACAATGGAATATTACTCAGCCATAAAGAATGACAAAATTATGGCATTTGCAGGCAAATGGATGAAATTGGAGAATATCATGCTAAGTGAGATAAGCCAATCTCAAAAAGACAAGGGACGAATGATATCGCTAATAAGTGGAGGATGACACATAATGGGGGGGAGGGAAGGGTTAGTGTTAGGGTTAGAGTTAGGGTTAGGGAGGGGGGCAAGTATGGAGGAAGAAAGTACTGTATAGAGGGTAAAGAGGGATGGGAGGGGTGGGGGGAAGGGGAAAAAATAACAGAATGAATCAAACAACATTATTGTATGTGGATTTATGATTACACAAATGGTATGCCTTTGCGCCATGTACAAAGAGAGAGGCAACATGTATCCCATTTGTTTACAATAAAATAAAAAAAAAAAAAAAACAAACAAAGTCATTCAGGAGCTGAGATTATCACTGAGTATAGTCATATTACAATGCACTTTTTATTAATTTAACTGCTTAATATATTTTCATCCAAGTAAAACAGTTCTGTATTTACTTTCAGCACTTGTGGAATGAGATGGTGTGTAACAGTAATGGAGTGTTTCATTTATAAAATTAATACTTAGTGGAGTCATTATGGTTCTGCTTTGGCCAAGAAACATTTTATTTTACTGATGATGCATGATCAGTAACCACCTGTTCTCGAAGGAGTTGTATATTAACAGCTGCTTACAGACAGGAGAAGTGGGGGAAGGAACTGAGTGTGCATCCTAAATGTGGAAAAGATGAGTTACAAGCTTGAAGCTGTTGTTGAGATGGTAGAAAAAAGGAGGTTCTGAAAGGGATATGGAAACACAAATCCATACATAGTCTGCATTAGATTTTTCCTGCATAAAAATCCACAGGTATTGATTCCCCAAAACAGGAAAAAAATAGATAAATGGAATGACAAATTTTATTACTTCTTTAACTTAAGGAATTCACTGTCATAGAAAAGAAAAATACATTGAAATATTTTGAAGTATAGTTTTATAAGCATCAATTGTTTTAACAATAGTGATCATTACATTGTATTAGACTTCTCTTGATCACATGAGAGATGTTAGCAAATATTAGATCCAATAATTGAATAGTTAGAATAAAAATTTTTAAACACAATCAAAATGATACCTTTGACATTTGCAAAGTTACATATTTTCTCATCAGCATCTTGTTCTATTGCTTCTCTTTACATATAAATGGGCCACGAAGATTATGTTTTGTAATATGGTCATTGACAAGGAGACATCTCACTACAATGTTAATATTGGCCAGAATTTTGTAAATGGAACACATATCTTCTTTTCTTTTCCCTGTCAGTCACTATAGATTTTAAGTGAGTGGTACAGGAAATGTGAATATCAAATATAGGCCAATTACAGGAAATTAATTATGTAAACAGGGTCCTGATGATAAGCCCTAAAATTTGGCTGAGTGTTTAGAAGACTTAAATAGTTCATGCTTTGTTTTTCATTCAGTAGATACTTATGATTTGCACACCCAGACACCTAGAAAGTTGAAGTCTCTGTATGTTGTAATATTGAAAATAAAAAAATAGAATGGTCTCATCTGAAAAATATTTTGAAATGATTGAAATATTATATGCTGCAAAACTTTAATATTTAAGAAGAAAACTAAAGCAACAACCTAAAATAGCAGAATAGGAAGAACTTTATATTGAAAGCTGTGGGACCTCTGGTGACATGCTTAAAAATGTGTATTGTCTCACTCTTTCTCTAAAATAAAATAGCTGGGTATGGTAGCACATCCCTGTAATCCTAGAAACTTGCAGGACTGCGGAAGGAGCATCTCAAGTTTGAGGCCATCCTCAGCAACTTAGCAAGACCCTAAACAACTTAAGTAATACTGTCTCAAAATGCAAAATAAAATTTAAAAAAGGATTGGGGATGTAGCTCAGGGGTAAAGCATCCCTGGTTTCAATCCCCAATATCTAAATACATATATAATAAAAAAGAGAATGAAATGAAATGATTGAACTAGGTTATCTGTGAACCTTTCTGAACATCAAAAATGATATAAGAAAATGATTTTTGATTTAAGTAACTTTGCAGAAAGAGAATTCATCTCAAAATTTTGAGAGGTGACAGAAGTAGTAGGGAGATGCCATTCTTGAATAGGGGAAATAGTCACTTAAATATGAAGAACACAGTAGATAGAAACAAGAAAAAAATCATCAAAAACTTTCATGATTCTTATCACCACTTTTGGTAATTATCTCTTCCAATAAGAAATATTTTATTGTATACTACCAAAGTTCCTTAAACAAAATATCATTTGTTCAAGTATTTATCAAATACCTACTTTGCTGCAATGTTGATGCTAGACTATTATTGTGGGTCCTGGAGACACAGCAGGAAAAACATGAACATCCCTGTCGTCATGAACCTATACCTACATGATCCTAACCTACACCCACATTCCAGCTGCAATGTGGTTAACTTTTCAGTACATTCAAAGAAAGTCATTTCAACCAAAGAATTAGCTAATACTGGGCAGTACTTTTAGATTCCCATAATCTTTCATGAAAAATCCCTTTTCATCTTCTTTTAAATTTCTTGAACATACTCTTCCTTTTAGTCTATAAATATTTCACTCTTAATTCTGTATTTCAACTCATTCCATTTTCCAGAACAGCTGAATTTTTATTTGCTTCTTCCCTTTGTCCTATTTTCTGGTCTGCTTTTGGAATAATGAATGAATTATTTTTGTCAAAGTGATGCAATATCACATCTTCAATCCCAAGCTTCTTATTTTGATTCAACTATTGCATAACTGGACTTTTCTGAAAATTATTTACTAGATATTTATTTCTTGAGTTTGTTCACCTTTCAAATTATGTCTTGATATTTCAGTAAGAAGCTGACTGCCTACAATATTCCATAACAATCCATTTATCCCACAAGAATTTATTGTCATTCATTTAACAATTATTTATGGAGGATATATTATGTGTCATGAACTATTGCCGGTGCTGTATATACTGCAGTGAAGAAGTCAGATCTGAAGTTTACACTTATCTAATTCCTCCTCTCATGGATGTGACCTTGCTGATCTGTACTCACCTTCTCTTTCAGCATTGATGGTTATTTTGAAGATACCTGAGATAAAAGTAAAATTTTCCTTTTTCAAGGTTCTTGTTTTATTCAGACTGAACACCTGAATAATTACATTTTCACTCTTCTACAATTACATAGCTTTACTGAGATAATTTCAATGTGTGTCCCTTCAATTTGCAGAATGCGTCATCTGTCTTTTATAAAGGAAAGTTTTCTGTGCTGTATCCTTTTGTATTTTCCCCTTTTATGTGGATTATCTATTTCAGAAACACTAACTCTTTTTATGTCAGATTATCTCATCTGTCTTCTCTATTATAGTCTCTTTTTGTTTTAATCTTTTTACGTTTTCCCTCTGCTTTTGCTCTGATTATTTCCATCTTTCCTTTCATTTCAACAATTTAATGTCCAACTTGACCTCCTCTCCTTTTTGCAATTTCATATCTGTAGGTTGCTATTTTGGCAGTGCGAATGTATTTTGTCTGATCATTTCTTGTTATATTACTCCTTTCTAACTTGGGAAGTTTTGTCTAGAAACTTTAATTGTTGTAATAGACTGGGGCAGAATTTTACATTTTATGAGAGTCCATTTCCAGATTGTCTAACAACTGTTAGTCTTCTCTGGCTGCAGCAGTTTGAACAAAAAGTATCAGGTTATATTTATTGGAAGACAAAAGGGAGAGCAAAAGCAAAGCTCTTTGATTACTGTTGGCCTTTAGGGACTAGCTCCCTGGCTGTCCTACTAAATGGTCCATCCAGGAGAGACGCATCCTATTTCCAAAATGAGGAATAGCCTTGCAATTTGTGGGGCTCCTGTCTTTTGCATCTCTTAAGAAGGCATTTCTGTATAAAAGTCAGCTCTACTTCTATATAAAAAGACAGTCCTACTTTTACAGATTCTCATATCCTCTACCTCTATAAACTAACATTTCTACTAACAGAGAAGGTATTAGATAAGCATAAACCTCAAGACTGCTTCTGTCTGGGTGAGAATGGTTATTGACAATGCTTTTATCAAGTTATCACAACTGCCTGGCTCATGAGTGATAATGAGGTGAGAAAATATTCAAATTTCCTGCAACTATCTATCCTGCCTCATCAATGCTATAAATCATGGATTAACGCCTTTATCTACATCAGGACCCTTCACAATGAGAAAAAGAATGCCCAAGCAGAATTAAAAGAAAAAAAAAAAGAGTAAAACATAAATTAAAACCTACCTATAACCATGTTGTGATTAGTAGATGTATATGGTAACAACTTCATAAAGTATGAAACTTCTTTTTGAGCTGCAAATCAGTACATTTGGCATCTGTGTTATATTTCAGGTGTCAACAGCAATGACAAAATAAAAAACAAAAACCTCTAGAAAATCAGGAATCAGGATGTCCTTTCAATACACAGGGTTTTGTATGAACGCCACCTGGAAGCCCACCATTCTTTTAACATGTACTGTGAGTTAGAGACAAACTGCTCAAGAATGTGAGAGACATACAAGACCAACTCAAGGGAAAGCAGCTGCTGGGAATTATCACAGCTGGTAGTAAGGAAAGTCATTGAGAGTTGATGGCTTTCTTCGGTAGACCTTAGAACTGGGGGGAAAGCAATAGCTAATATTTGAAACAGTTGTTAAAGGATGGGAGCTCTCAAAGATGTCAAGCATTAGCCCAGTTAATATCATGCAGTAACAAACAAAGATAAGATGTCAGGAGAGAAAGTATACATTGCTGGTTTTAAAAAAAATACTCCTTATTCCAAAAAGACAAAAAAACTCATACTCTAAAGAGCTTCTAGGGCAGTTATTTTCTGGGTCTAGTCTCAACCTAACTGTAGAGATTTTGATTTTTAACTCATTCATTGTTATCTATATTATGGAACATCACCTAGGAAAATGAAGTGACTTTAAAATAACAGAGCCCATTAACTAAATTTTCAGACAGTCCATCAATGTGAGATGGACATTGGAAGTAAATGCAACTCAGTCTTCTTCGTTTTCAAAACAAGATGTCATCTCTGTCTGCCATTCATCTGGAATTTAAATCACGGGGGTACTTCCACAATCAACAGGGGTAGAACTGCACTTCAGGCTCTTGTCAGAAGATTCGACCATGAGTAAACTGAGATGCAGCACTTGCTCAAGGCTCACTTGAAAGGACTGATATATGACAGGCACAGTCTAAGAACATGTTAACTCTTTACCCCTCAAACTTCTCCAAACTCCTTCTCTGTATTAAATAAAATGTCAAGTTACAGAAGGAAAAAAGATCTGGATCAGATTCCCTGTAATTCTTGTAGAAAGAATTAGAGTGAACTATCTTACTCAGCATATACTTTAAGGAACCCCAATATGAAGAAGAAGTAATTTTTATTTTATAAGACTGAAATGAATTTGGAAGATCACTCTGATTAACATAGTTACATTTTTCTCACAATACAAGGCCAACAAAATATTTGTTGTTTTAGATCAGGTTCAGTAATGCTGAGCGTTATATTCAGTGGCTCCATAGACCGGTTCAAATGGCAGGTCTTCTACTTGCTGGTTGTGTGATATTAAACATGTGACCTCACATGTGAGACTTGTGAGGAAAATCATAATACTAGCCTACTAGAGGGAGGGTTAAATATGGTGATGTACATAATGATCTCAGATAATGGACACATTATTCAGTTATTGCAAATGAGCAGGTAAGAGATGATTATAGAAAAAGAATGGGAAGAAGTGAACAGACTCAAAAAACTTAGGAGGTGATAGTGACAGAACTGGGTACTGAATTGGACAAGGAATGTAAAGAGGAAGAGGATTTCTCATATAATATATAGCTTCAGCTTATACACATAGAAGACAGATGACATACATAATTCATGGAGACAGCGTACATTAAAGGAGAATGACATTTACAGGGTAATATCCTGACTTCCATTTAGACTGAATTTGAGATGATTTCGAAATAGCTAGTTAGTCATTTGCTATCAGATCTGAAACACCATGAGGTAATCTGAGTTGACTGTGTTCATGTGGAAGTTGACTGTTCTAGGTAAGGATGGGGAGCTAGGGAGATGGTCTCAGATGAAAATGAATTTAGGACTGAGAACCAAGGAGTTTCCAAGAGCATTATAACATTATCATACTAATTCATATTTTAATACAAATGAATATACCCATCTAATATTTATTTAAGTCAATTCAAAAATTCATGTTAATAGAAACTAAGAATGTTGGACATAGATAACCAAAACTAAAAGAAACAAGGAAAACTGTTTCAAAAGGTGTTATCAAATAACTTGAATATAAAATTTTCAAATAATCTTATGCTATATTGAGAAATTAAGTTCACTTGACACTTAACTTTTGTAATATTAAGGATATTACTGACATTATCCCATATTCTCAGTGACCTCACAATTTGATGTGTCTATAGTGACAGAACTATCTACCTATTTAGTTGATCTAGACTTTGTTAATTATGCCAGAATACAAAATTTTAATATAAAATTGACTTTTTAAATACTTTTCTCAAGCTTACTTTGCATACACATGTTCACTAATCTTTGACTTAAGACCATTAGATTCACACAGCTATGGCTCTTCAATGCACGAAAGTCCTCAAGAAAAAAAGAAAATTATACTACATTAAATGAACAACATAGGTAAAAGAGGTACATTATATTCTGTGAAAGTTGTTACGGAATGACAGTGGTGGTCAGTACCTTTTATCTCAGAAGTACCAGTGTTGCATTTCTATAAATGCATGATATAATAGTATTGATCTTTTGCTATTATTCTGAGGATTAAAAGACTTAATTTAACTGAAGATCTTAAAATAGCCTGGAACATAAGAAAAGCTTAATCAATATTGTATAAAATTATATAACAGAGGATTTTGGTTCACTTTTCACTAAACCAATATGTATCTTTAAGGAAATAATATTTTAAAAAATTTTATTCACTTACAAATTAATTTTAAAAAGAAGAAATAGTAAAGAAAAAAAATTGACTCCAATTCATTTTGAGTTAAGGATAGAACTGATCTTTTCTGAAGATAAACTATTAAATTAAAAGTAAATTATCATGAGAAATTTACTCAAAATTTGAAATGTTTGGACAATTCACAGCAATGAGTGATCATTAATATGATAATTACTTGAGGGAGAAAATAGCTGTAATAGATCAGCTGCTTTGTAGGGATAACTATCCTTTATATATAGATAGATGATTGATTGATAGAAACATACGTACATAGATAGATATAGAAGTATTTTCTTAAAGATAACCGGTTATTTTAAGAAGGATGGCTTAAGAAACTTGAACAATGCCTGTACAAAATAAGACCCTTGTATTAACATTATATTTTCTGAATGATATAATTGTGCTTGATCATTGTTTTAGAAAGCCTTTGTTCTCAGGAGATAAATAAAGTTACTAAGAAATGACGTGCCATGATATCTGTAACTTACTCTGGAATTCCTCAGAAACGTACAAAGAAAGAGAAACTGAACGTGGTAAAATGCGAACATTAAATCAATATAACAATAAAATCATAAATAAGATATAATAAAAAGAACACCACAATTTTATTTTCCCAAAACTATACCAACTGTTATGCCCATTGTTTATTTGTATTGATACTTTTAAAACATTTCTTCCATGATCATATCTTAGTTTTTAGAATGTAAATTTTTTGTGTATATATAACAATGCAAGCAATATGTCTTAAGAAATAATAGATTTTGTTATTTACCATTTACTGCATCAATATCTATTTAAAAGAAATTAGTTTAGGATTTCATCAATAACATAAAAATCTAGAGTATTTCAATGTACACAGGTGATGTTATGCTCAGAGTCCCTTGAATTTATTTTACCCATTTTGTTAGCCCTTCCCATTGCTTCTGTGTGCCTTTATTGCCAGGAGCTCATACCAGCAATTATTTTCTGAGAACTGGCCTTGGGCTGTGACCCTGCTTCACTCAGAAGTAATGTCAGAAAATCCAGAATGGGAAGTGCCTTAAAGTTTAACCCCTCAACACCACCATCCCCTGTGTCTCCCTAGCTAATGACTAAGCAATGAACTGCTGCATGAACACCCAAATCCCTTGACTCAGTGAAAACCACCCTGAAATGTAACTTCTATTCCACAGTTTGCCTGAAAACTTACCAACAGACTGGTGTCTTCCCATTTCTTGTTCAACTTCCTCTGCTCTTTCCCAGGTTTTTCTTGGGGACACTTTGTTAATACCTCACTTATATCCAAATACTTCTCTAAAGTTCTGCCTTAATCTAAGATTAATATTTCATTTCAGAATGTAACTTTTGGTACTTTAGTACTAAAATGATCATTTTACCGATTCCCTAAATTGATTGTAAATTAGTATTTTCCCAAGATGTCAATTTGTTAAAAAAGAGAGTGTATGTATGTGTGTATGTATGTATACACATATATCTGCACATGCATAGATACATATGTATATGAAATTATATATTATATATGAATTTATATATCTAGATGTATATATTCACACACATAGAAACATAGGTATATATATTTGGACCTTTATTCTCCCATCTTAAATTAACATTTAACAAAATATTGCTTTCCAAGGAAACATTTCAATTTAAAATACTTAGGGACAAAAAAGTTCTCAAAAGGTGGCAGACAGCCTTCTATTGGGGTGGTGCATGCCTGTAATCCCAATGACTCTGGAGCTGAGGCAGGAGGATCACAAGTTCAAGGCCTGTCTCAAAATAAAAATTAAAAGAAAAGGGTTGGGACATAGTGCAGTGGTAGAGAACCCCTGGTTTCAATCCCCAGTAGCACAGAAACAGCAGCAACAAAGATGAAAATTAGTGAACTTCAAAAAAAAAAAAAAAAAAAAAAGCTACAGTAAAAGTTTAAGTAGATTTTATTTACCCACAAATTTTCCAAAATCCATATTTCAGAGAAATCCTCTTGCTCTCAATACTCTATTCCATTCTTGCCTCTACCAAACCAGTATCTACTGGTTACACTGCATCAACTCTCTTCTCAACCCCACTCCTCCTCTCCTCCCTACTTCCAGATATTTTGTATTATTGTATGCACATGTACCCACATGCACCCACAGATATTTTATACACACTTACATGTTATGTGTTCATATTCCTTTTACTATAATTTATTTGTCCTGATTTTAATGGAGCATTTGCTTAGCTTAAATAGCATAATGCATGTTTATAGTCTAACATTATATCATTGTTCTGAACATTCGAAGCTACTTATACTAAGAAAAGATAGAACTATTTTTGTCTCCTGGATATAGACTCTTATTACACTTAATCCCCCCAAAAAAGTTGCTTATGGATATATAGATTAAAGTAAAATAAAAGAGTAATTGAGCAAAAGAAAATGGAATAGAAAGGAGGAGATATAAAATGCAGAGAACCTAATATTATTAAAGAGAAAGAACAAATGAAATTTGGACAAGGAAGGGGAGAGGAAGATAGGGATAGCATATGTTCTATGCTGCACCCTGCCTATTCTATCTTTCTTTGCAAGTCTCCCTTGGGCACCAAGATGAGAACTATTGTGAAACAAATGCATAATTTCTCCTGTGACATAATTTTTAAATGAGTGTTTATCTAATAATAAATGTATACATATAATATCTATTAATAAATAATATCATTTTATATTAATTTAATTGGCATAACTCAAGGAAAGAGACTGTGGAATGGAATAAGAGCTTTTAGAAATCACACTAATAAACTAGCTGCCACTTCGCACCTAAGTCTGAAAACATGTCTCTTAACCTAGCGAGGTAAAAGTGTAGATTATGTAAAATTAAATATTTAACCATTTTAATTAAACATGAGTCCATAATGTCCTATTCTAAAAAAAACATAATATTTGGGAAAAAAAGTATTTGTCCACTAATTTCATAAATTTTTCTAAATATTTTAAAATTATTTGAAAACTAAAATATGACTTATTGTTCATTTAAACAGATTTTCCTATTTACTCCATTTAAAGAATTTTTAAAAATTATCAATAGAAGATTGCAGAAATATGAGGAATTACATAGAAGCACCTGGGTGGTGGGGAAAAAGAAGAAATCTGAAAAGGGATTCCCAGTCTTGCTTCCTCTCTCCATCCCCTCTTGCCCTCAGCTGTTTAAGTCTTGGCTCTGATACTTTCCAAGGTTAAGTTGCTTCCTTGCTATAGTAATTTCCAGGTTTTTTTTAAGACAGCCTTTTGCAATATTAAAAACAGCTGGACTGAAATTGTCTTATAACTAGAAACAGCACTTAGCTGCAAATGGTGTGATAACAAAGGCAGTGTTTCTCTCATTTCTCTTTGGCTCAGAAACATTATAAAAAGCATAAGAAAAGGTGGAAGGAAGCTAGAAAACACAGGAACTTGGCCTGAGCCCTATTCTAGATGACAACACCATGTGTTTACTACTAGAAACTCTATTTTATGAACTCTAAAACCCAAATAGGAAGGAAAATTAAAACCCTATCTTTTGACATTTTCCAGGTTCATTATGTAGTAAAGATCTATAATCAGTAGACTGGCTAAAGCTATGCTTTCAAAGTTTTTAAAAATTTTATTTCCATTTTTTTTCTTGAAATTGTGTCACAAAGTGTGCTACCATCAGGTAAATTTCAGTGAAATACAATAAATGTCCCAGTTGAAATTAAAACAAATATGTAAATTACTAAAAGTAAACATAAGAATTTTAAATTTAACAGCTCTTTTTTACTTTGAAGTTACTTTTAAAAATTCAAGGTGAAATTAAATTATGCAAGGTCACAATTTAAAACAAAGATTATACTAATTTTACAAAACCATGTAACAAATACTTTATGCATGTTTTTTGCAAATCCCTTGAAAATCTTTTTTCAAATGATTTTGTTTCAGTTTTTAAAAGGAAAAAAAAAACAGAGGCTAAATTAGAATGGAGGATAAGAGCAATGTTTAGTAAGAGAAATACCATTAAATGTATAGGATAATATCATGTTAATAAACATCATTTCCTTTAATGTATTATTTCATGTTAATATATATATATTGCTTAAAAGCAGGTAAATCATTATTGATAAGTTTTTCATAGATGAGAAAATAATTTGAGAGAACATACTATTTATGTCGTAAGTGTTTTGATCATTGTGTAAAATGGTTAACACAGCAAACTGAATATAACAATAGAAAACCCATTAATTTCATTTTGTTCTTTTCTATGAAAATAAAAAGCACATGACAAGGAAAAATGAGTGGAGAACATGATCACATGAATTCAAGATGTAATGTGCTATGGTAGGCAGCATTAAAGTAACTTAAATGATTCCTATCTTGTGCAAAGCCTTCCTCATGACTGTGGGCTGTACCTAGCAATTAAACTTCTAGAGAACAGAATATGGCAAAAATTATAAAATGTTGCTTCTGACTTTAGGTTATAGAAAGTCTCTATTCCATACCTTGATGGTGCTCTCAGTCTCTTGTTAACTCTCTCTGAGAGAAGCTGATTGACATGTTGTGAGCTGTCCTGTGAAAAGTCACACGTGTGAGGAATTGAGGGGAAGACCCTGGCCAACAGCCAGTCAACACAAGAATGCTGCCAAAACTTGTACTGAGTTTGGAAGTGATCTCTCCCCCAGTCAAGCTTGCAGGTGAGATACAAGCCCACTGGGCATCTTGATTGGAGACTTGTGAGAGAGACCTTGAGGCAAAGGCATGCAGATAGTTTTGCCTGACTCCTGATCCATGTCAACTAAGAGATACTTAATATTTGTTCTTTCAAGCTGCTTCACTTTAGGGTAGCTTGTTACACTGCAATGGATAACTAATATGTACCAACTACAAATGTCCTGAATATGGTGCGTAAGTAGTTAGTGATCATCTATTCCCATTTATTTTCATAAAGTTGTATTCTGCCAGAAATGCAAAATTAAAAACTATATTTCCTAAGATGCTTTGCAAGGCTTTTAAATGGAATTAAATGCTTCTAATTAGAAATAATTGTGTGAATTTCAGAAGGCAAAAATTAGGTAGAAAGCATCTTCTTGCTACTATTTTACACCAGGAGCATGATCATGGTTATATGATGGTTTTTTGCAACAGTGTTTCTGTGTCTATTCTCCAGGTTCAAAAGGGTCAAGAGGCACTAATGGCCATGGGAGTTCCTTTGTATCTGCAATGGTCAGGTGCTCTTGAACAAGAAGGAGCAGACTCCTGATTTCCTGATTGCAGACTATGACACAGGTAGTGGTTTTCTTGCAAGGTCAATATTTTGATTCCAGGGAAATTTTGCCAACAGCACAGTTAGGAGCCAAGCCTTCCATTCCTCTCACAATTACATCAATCTGTGCTTTCTGCTTAACATGTCCAACATGTTTCCAGTTCCTGAACTGAGTGCAGATATACCCTTACTCACACTAGGTGCTTTATTAATTCTTCTTTCTGTTCAACAGGTATGTGTTGCTTAACAGTTTATTTGAGCTCCGAGTGATACATGAATCAGGAGCACTCAGAACCACAAGAGGCTCACAGAGTTCTTTCCAGCAAAATAAGCAGTGAGCTTTCAAAACTGATATGATAAAGAAAAGCAGAGAAATCACCAGATTGATGACATCTAACGGTCTGCCTTATTTAGGCATGGTCAGATCAGTTGACCCATTTTTAGACTATTAATTATAAATTGACAAATTATAGTCATATATATTTATGGAATATGATTTGTATCTGCAATGTCTCCCAAAAGCTTACATGTTAGCAATGCAGCAATGTTCAGAGGTGAAATGATTGGATTCTGAGGGCTGTGATCACTTTAGTAGTTTAATCCATTTGATGGATTGATAATTTGAATGGGCTAACTGGGAGGTGATGAAAGTTATAGGCAGGTTGGGCATAGCTGGAGGAAGTAGGGCACTGGAAGCATGGCCTTGGGTACCACATCTGACCCTGGCTTCTTACTCCCTCTGCTTCCTGACTGCCAGAAGGTAGGCAACATTCCATCACCATGCTCTTCTACCATGAGGTCTCTTTCTCTGTAGCCTGCCAACCAAGAACTTAAGACCATAGACTTAACCTCTGAAGCTTTGAGTCAAATAAATCTTTCCTCCTCAAAGTTATTGTTATCAAATATTTTGGTCACAATGACAAAAAGCCTACTAATACATGGGGTAAAATATTATGTTATGATTTATGAATACAATGTGGAATAATCAAATCAAACTAATTCACATATTCATTAGCTCTAAGACATCATTTTTGTGGTGAGAACATTTGAAATTTACTCTCTTTGCAATTTAAAAATGTATATTAGTAATTATAGTCACCACACAATGCAATATATCTCATAAAGAAGCCATATTCATTCTAATAATTGAGTCTTTAAAAGCCCTTTGATCGTGACCTCCCATTTGGTCCACTCCCTAGCCTCAGAGAACTACTTTTTTCTTCTTTTAGTTAAATTATTTTAGATTCCATGTGTAAGTGAAAACATTTGGTATTTGTCTGTGTTTGCCTTATTTCACTTAACATGATAATCTCTCATTCCATTTACATTGTCTCAAGTGACAATTTTTTCTTTTTAAAATCTGAATAATATTTCATTATATATATATGGCATTTTCTCTTTCTATTCATCTGTTGATAGACTCTCAGAGGTTGATTCTACAGCATGGTTCTTATAGTGTTGCAATGAACCTGGGCATACAGACATCTCTTCGGCCTACCACATTCAAATATTTGGGGTAAATAGTAGTGGGATTGCTGCATTATAAGGCAGCTGTATGTTTAATTTTTCAGCATCCTTGATACATTTCTTTCCATAATATCTATACTAATTTACATTCTCACTAATGGTGCACAAAAGTTCCCTTTTCTCCACAACTTTGCCATCAATGGTTATCTTTTCTCTTTGTCATAATTTTCATTCTCATGAAAAGGTATGAGGTAAGATCTCATTGTGGCTTTAATTTGCATTTCCCTAATTATTATTTATATCTCAAATTAGGCATAAAAGTAATATACCTCAACATAGTGAGATTCACATATGAAAGGCCAAGCTGGCAATGTACTCAAACATGAAAAATAGAAACCCTTTCCTCTGAGATTTGGAATAAGACAATGATGTCCACTCTCCCCACTTTTATTCAACATGAATGTTCTTGCCAGAGCAATTGGCAAGAAAAAAAAACAAAAGGCATTCAAACAGAGGAGGAAATAAAGTAGTTGCTATTTGCTGATGACATGATCTTACATAGAGAAAACCCTAAAGATTCCACCAAAGAATCTGTTAGAACAATACATAAAGTTTTGGATGCAAAATTAGCATAAAACAATCAGTATCTATACTATAGCGACAACACACTTCCAAAAATAATTGAAAATAATCATATTTACAAAATCTCAAAAAATTAAAATAAGTGGAAATAAGTTTAACCAAGGAAATGAATAACATGTACATTGAAAACTATAAAACATTAGTGAAAGAAATTGAAAAAGATACAATAAATGGAAAAATGTCACATGTTCATGAGTTAGAAAAATTATTATTGTTAAAATATCCATACTACTTGAAGCAATCTATGGATTCAATGCAATCTCAATGAAAATTCCAATGTTATTTTTGTAGAAACAGAAAAAATAATCCTAAAATTCATATGGAATCATACAAAAACTCAAATATTGAAATTTGTCATGAATAAAAGGAACAAAGCTGGAGGCATCACATTACCCCATTTCAAAGTTACTACAGATTGATTGACATTAAAATACATGGCACCCCACATAAAAATAGACTCATTGATCAATGGAATAGAATAAAAAGCCCAGAAATGAGTCCATACATAAGTAGTCAATTGATTTTTAAGAAAGTGGCCAATAATACAAAATGGGAAAAGGAATCTCTGACAAATAATGCTGGGAAAATTTCATCGGGAAACACATGCAATTGGACACCTTTTTGATACCACACACACAAATCAACAAAAAACATGGATTAAGGACTCAAGCATAAGAACTGAAACTATAAATCTACTAAAATAAACTAGAAGGGGAAGACTATATGAAATTGTTCTGGGCAATGAATTTTTAACTTTGACTCCAAAAATGCAGGCAACAGAAGCACAAAAAGACAAATAGGATTACATCAAAATGAAAGACACCTGTAGAACAAAGGGAACAATTCAGGAGGAAGAGATAATATATGGACTGTGAGAAAATATTTCAGTCATATATCTGATAGGGAGAAGTCAATACATGAAATAAAGAATACAAGCAATATTATATAGAGAAAAAAAATCTTATTTTAAACTGGGCAGGAGACCTGAATCGACACATCTTAAAATAAAACATACAGTATGTATTTCATCTTTTTGTAATACATTGATGCGTAGTCACCTCAGTGTGATATACTAAAAACAGTCTGGTTAAATAAATGATATTTGTTTGCTGTCAAAGTTGAATTGATTTCTTCCTTTTTATCACTGAGTTTTTTTTTTTTTCATAGTTCTCTACCACTAGACATTATTTCAATTTTTAGTCTTTTCCCTTAATTTAAGCCAAACAAAACATAGTTATACTACAATTCGATGCAGATAAGCAGATGTTTTAAAATCTATGACAAATTAACTTCAGGTTTGATGAAAGGTAAGTTAGAGTAATAATGAATTTTCTCTTTGACTCAAACCTCCTAACACTGATACATTGAGATCCTGATCTGTTTTCTCCATGAAGTTTAAAGTAACAAAACAGATTGTATTTGTGAAAAAAATAAAGTATTAAATGGAGCAAAATGTGTATAAATTTAGCATCTTTGTTTAAAAAAATACTCTCGATTCATTGATTTGATGTCACTAATCTAGACCTTTTTTAAGGACTTCAAAATACTTTCTTTTCATTCACACAGTTTAAGACAGTTAAGAAAAATGCTTGCTTAAAATTGAAATCATTAGCAGTGAAAACCAAATTTACTAGAGTTTCTACAAAGTTATCTTTGGATTTTATCCCAGCTTTGTTCTTTGGTGACTGAAAATAACATATAGGCAAACAGAAAAAAAGAGAGCTAAGTTTTTTCCATTTTATTTACTTATTTATTTCTTTATTTATTAATTAAATCATTTTTTGCAGTACTGAGGATTGAAACCAAGAGCTCTTTATCTAAATCCTTTTTTTTTTTTTTTTCCCAGTGAGTCAGGGTCTTGCTAAATTGACCAGACTGGACTTAATATTTTTAATCTCCCTACCTTAACGCGGGGAGCCAGCCATGGTTTGTATGAAAACCAAGCATGCCTGAGCCATCAACCAGAAGGATCTGACCTCAGGAACTCAAAATTATTGTTAGTTGTTTAAGATCGCCTGAGTCATGTGGTTATCCTGCCTTGGTTCACTGCTGAAGTTCAAATACAAATATTCCATGTGGAAGTGAACCACTAGAGCTGAATGACTTGCTTACCTCCACCTCCCATCCTGTTTTTTACAGAAGCAGCTCCTACCTGTCCCTTTATGATCTGTATTGCTACAGCTACAAATAAAGCAAGTGAGGGCTCCTTTCTTCGTTAGAGCCAGACCCTTCTGGACGACTGCATCAGTCATGTCCCTGCTCTTGAGATAATTCTGTCTTCAGTCATTGTTTCTGATAAATGAATTTCATAGCTTTTACTTGGCAGCCAGCCCATCCTTTCTATAGGAGCCCTTTCCTTTGCCTATGCGGGGCGTTGTGGTGAGACCTGAACATTCAGAATAACTGGGACATCAGGCACATACCATCAGCCCCAGCAAAAACTCCCTTTATTTTCAAAACAGTGATTTCATAATTCTTTAATGAATCTAAGCTACACGTGATTATAAGGATAAGAGGACAATGTATTCCATCTTGATTATTATAAATGCCAAGTCCTTTTCTATAATATTATAATGTTAAATTTCTTATCAGTATTACCCAGAAAATATTCCAGATCGCTAGGTGACCAAATAGATGGCAGTTTCTGAAAAGATGATTTTCAGTTCATTGGTAAACTTTAATATAATTTAACCTCATTACAGTTCTATTTAATATAGCCAGTATATGTTGGATGGTTTTTATTGTGAAGTTGTATGTAAGTACAGGGAAAAATGAATAAAATCTACTCCCTGCTTCTAAGAATCTCAAACTTTGTAGAGGAAAAAAAGTCAGTATAATAATAAATGCAATCAACATGTAATTTGGTGGCATGCAGAGAAGTATACTCAGTATAATTTTGAAAATCTCAACTATAATGCTTTTAAAAGGATATTATCTTATAATAAAATATATATTTGGAGCATGAATATAGTTCTAAATTGATTCATTTTGCCTCCACAAAGTTACTTGAAGGAAACTATAGCACAAAATGTATAATATCTTAATATTCATCACAAATAATATTCTAACAGAAATTGTCCATAATTTGGGATATTTGGAACTTTTTTTCATAATTTATTAAGTACAATTATATCTCATTAAAAATATACAAGCAGGAAAATACAGGGAGGAAAAAGTATGACCAATAAAATTATCAATTTTATAATGCTACTTCCTTGAAACTAGGACAATCCTTTGTCAAGAACTGAAACTAAAATATTTGTGAATTTCTATTTGGATTTTCAACATCTGTGATACAATTACCTGATGCTACCAAAACAGTTATTAACTCTATTTATTGTCAATCATCTTACACTGGCAATCAGGTTTCTTTCTAAAATTTATTCTTATTTTCCTTCCTAATAACTACACTATTATCAGTTTTTCTCAAATATATGATACTCCCTTTAGGGTATAGGTTTTCTAATAATTTTCTCCAAAAAATGATTGCTTTTTCAAAAATTTTAATTTCCCCATAGTCACTGTTATATGTTATGTAATTCGGTATTTAAATGAGTTCTTGATTCAACATTTTCTTTCAAGTACAGTTTGGAAAAGATTAAAAGTCAAGCTAAGCACATAGCGTCTTGCCCCGTGTCAGGAACAAGTTAATACCTAGAAAGGAAGAGTGAGACATCAAATGCTGGTTTATTTTTAACAGGTTTCTTTTTACAAAGGCATTCAACTCTGCAAGTCCTGAATCCCCTGATCTGTACTGCTATAAATAAATGAAGTTCTCAGACATCCAAATTCAATTATTTTAATGCCGTTCTACTTTTCTGTTTGATTTTGAGGAAGTATATTTGTTTTTAGCAAGGTAGTCAATCATAACTCCAAAAGGAATTCAACGAAACATAATCATAGACTACAGAACTACATACTTGACGGGAAAGTCAGTTACTTTTCCTTGTTTTAAGGTGACTTGGTTTGACTACATTAGCATTCAAAATTACAATATAAAGCGCAAAATGGGAATCCAAATTAATTTTTTCTTTTTAAATTTAAAATGAAGCTATGTATTTACTCCTCTTTAGATAGAGTTTTTTTTATCACAGATACCATGTGATCTTGGAAAAGTTAATTATATTCAAGTGCTAGGCAAGCACTCTGCCACTAAGTTACAGTCCCAGTCCGAGTTTCATTTCTAAAAGTGTTCAAATATTTAATTCTTGATTTTGCATGTATCGAAATGGAAATTTAAGACATATTGTACAATATAAATTTCTAATTCTCATGCTGTGAGAAATATGTACCAGTTATCTATTTACTATCTCTTAAGTTCCCTTGTTTTTCATTGCCTGCTGCTGGTAACAGAACTGGTTCCTTTATAAATTTGTTCTTCACTATCCTGATGTGAAGCTTCATGAGAGCACCAGAGGATGCTGGAGGAAGATTCTCTTACCCAGTTCCAGTTTGCTCCTTGACAGACTGTCCGGCAGCCTGCACAGCTTCATGAAGCCCAGAGCAGGCAGGTCAGGTGTCTTCTTTTAAACTAAGTAAGTGTAGAAAAGTTTTATTATACCAAGGTATGACATTTACAGTCAGTGGAAAAGAATATCTTCAAGTACTGCATATGATCAGTTACCCAAAATATTTGTACTGTTACATTCTTTCCAGCCATATGCAAGAGTTCCTATGCTATTCAACCTTATCAACATTTGATCAAGGCTAATTTTTATAGATTAATGAATATAGAGTTTCTCATTTTTTTTTAATTTGGATTTTCCAAATACCAGCAATATCAAGCATGGTTTTTATCTGTTCATTACCATTGTGATTCCCCTTCTCTCTGCCTGTGCATATCCTTTTTTGCCTATACATATTCTGTGCACATTTATCTATTATTTGGGTTAGTTACCTTCTTCTGTAAAAAGCCATATACTATTTTAGGATTTATGTGCCAATAGGCAATGTCTTTACCTCTTGAACTCTTTGTACCAAAAGACCAATAAACTTTTTTAATATCGTTTTTGGCTGTGGACTATACATGAAGATACTGTGAACTGAATTTGGCTCACAAGATGTAATTTTTAAACTCTTGATCTACTGGGTAATCTGTATCTTATTGAATATGAAGCTTTCTTGATATAATCTGGGTTCTAGCCCTTTGTCAGATATATATGTTTCAATACATGAAAACTTATTATCTTTTAGTATCTACTTGTTATCATGGGTTTCTTTTATGATTTTATAATATTATATATTTTGAGGCTTTTTTTTACATTCATTTAAATTCTGTTTTACATTTTCTGAATGCATTATTTATTTTATCATTTTATATCATTTTATCCCAAATGATCTTTTATAACTTAAAAATTTCTTTAAAAATGATAAAGAAAACCCAGCTCTATTTACCTTAGAATTTGACAGATATGATTTAATTTACTTTCAGCTTTTCTGGTATGACATTTTACAACCATCTCTTCTAAAATATTTTGGATAAATTTATAATTGAATTTGAACATATCTTTCCTTAAATTAGACATTTTACAGGACTTTGATTTATTGAGATTACCAGTATATCTGAATATTTCCTCACTTATAAAATGGAGACAATAAAATCTAATTCATGTTTCTATGAGATTAGTAAGTTAGGCATTTATAAAACTGCTCAAAAAGTATATTTTAAATTTTAAAATATTGCATATGGCTGCTTATATCATCTTATTATGTGGTTTCCATTTCCCTTGGTTTTTCTATTATTTTTTCTTCTTTATGCTGAACTAAATACTTATTATTTATTATTTTTAAATTTTTACTCAAACTCTATTAGTTTAGAAGCATAAAACCTACTTCTATTTTTTTTTTACACAAATGGGGTACATCATTTCTTTTCTATGATTGTACATGATGTAGATTCACACCATTCGTGTGATCATACTTGTATATAGGATAATGGTGTCTGTCTTATTCCACCATCTTTCATACACCCCTCCCACCTACTTCTATTTTTGTGGTACCCTTATCATCTTGCCTTGTATGTTTAAAAAGTTAATCCTCTTAAAAACTGTGAGTATCTTACACTTCTTCAGCTTGTATTAACTGTCTAGTTGTACATATAATTATTATTTCGTTTTGTTCCATGTTCTTTACAATTAGTCATTAATATTATTTTATGGTAGTAATATCTTCTAAATTAACACGTAATCACCAATTCTTGGATTGCTCTCCCCTCTTGCAGGTCATTTATTCTTGTTTCAATTTTTCTTTCAGAAGAAAATCCTTTAGTTGATTTTCCAATGAAGAGCTGTTAGTAATAAACTCTTAGTGTATACTAATCTGAAATTGGTATTAGTTTCCATTTGTAAGTAGTAGTTTAACAAGGTATAAAAATTTATGTTGACAATTATTTCATGTTAGTATCTTGAAGACTTAGATTTTAATTTCTGTCTTTTAGTGTTGGAGAATCTGATATAGTTCTAAAAATGGTTCCTTCTAGGCAATGTTTTCCTGATTACTTTAAGGTTTTTCTTTTTAACTGTGTGTTAAGCAATTTTAGTATTATATGTCTGGGTTTGTCTTTACTTTTATTGACTTTTGGGGGGGGATTTATTGACTTTTCTTAATGTAAGGATACATGTCTTTCAGAAGTTCCAGGACATTTCAGATATTTACATGGAATATTTTATTCTCATTCATTTTCTACAGTCTCCTCTTTTATAACTACTAATAATGTATATTGAAAATTCACATTCTCTTCCTTGTCTCTTCAAAAATCCTATTTTATCTCTTAGTCGTTCTGCTGTGTTCTGATTCTTACATTCTTAAGTTCATAAATTATGTCATAGGCTTTATCTAATCTGAATTTTTATTTCAATTTCTGTTTTTTTATTCTACTAATTCAATTTATTCTTTTAAAAAAATGTATCAGGATCTCTTGTGTCTACACCTTCTCCACATATTTTCTCTTTCCTCTTCTTAATCACTTCAATGTACTTTCTTTTCACTCAACATATGATTTTTCCGTTATTCACAGTTTTAAAAGTCCAATGCTGTTACTTTCCGGGATTACTCTTGCCTGGACATTTTGTAGTATTTTTTTTTTTGTGGTATCATGGTCTCTAAAATATTACGTATGGATGTAATGCTGTCTAGGTTGCAGGCATGTTGTGCTTTTGAGAGAGCTGGGCATCCCAGGGTCTTCACTAACATTTAAAAGTTATTCAAGACTTGAGATAAAGCTCAGTAGTAGAGGCTTGAGTTTGATCTCTAGCACTGCAAAAATTAAATAAAAAGTCAAAATAAATTGCATTTTTATATAAATTTACAGATTAGAAGATAAGCAAATGGTGAGACAGGAGGCATTTCATTGCCTTACAAGCAAAAATTTCCCTTTCCTCCCATCCAAATTGATTAGTGACAAATGAATCTTGTGTTTCAACCTGCATCCTAAGAGGAGGTACACATTATCATGCACTCATGCACGACTGGAGCTAGTATTAGGTGTGTTATTGACAAATTATCTTGTTTACAAAGAGCCCCTTTTACCCATCTTGAGAATGATTTATAGGTTAAAAGTGCAAGTAATTAATGCAAAAAAGTTAATTTTATATGACAACTGAATGATTAAAAATACGAAGTTAAGATTATGGAAAGAATACCTTGTTAAATACTTATCTCAAAATACAAACCATGATTTATATTTTTAAGTCCCCAAAATGATAATAAAATACAGATATGTTTTGTTATTTCAGTTTTCACTTTGGAAATGTTTTTCCATGCTTATCTCTCCAAGTAGAATATAAGCAGAGATTGTGATTTCTTCTTTTTCACCTTAAATTCATAGTACTATATACAGTACTTCATATATTAATATTAGTAGACATTAGGCAAATATTCATTCAATGAATAAACAGATTAAATAAATGTGTAAACAAAACATGGGTGTACTATTCTTTTTGTTTTGAGAATGACAAAACTTATGAGGGACACTTTAATACTAAGAAATTAAAATAAAAGATACACAATGATGCAAAATGCCTTTTGATACATTCGTTAGATCCCTGTGGAAAATTTTCCTGCAATTTACTTTGAGTTTTAAGTATAGCCACCTAGGGAATGCCCACTAAGTATTTTTTAGGGTAGGCTTACATCCTTAAGCTTATCATCTATGATCCTTTCACTTTAGTTGTCCTTTCTGGAAAATCTTCCTAGTTAAATAATGTTTATGGTATTTCTTCAAATAAACCCCTTACATACCTCAAATTTTTCAACACTATTTTGTCAGTGTCACTAATTTTTTGAGAGGAACTGATTCTACCATAAAATATCATAAGGGAATATAGTTTCATTTTTATATTTTGATTGAAAATTATTGTCATTAACTAAATTTCAACACTTGCTTTTTAGGAAAATACCCTAATGGAGCTTTGGACATATATGAAAAGCATCCATTGTTAGATATGCAATAGAGTCGTATATCTATTATAATCATCCTATAACTTTTATATAATTATATATTTTCAATTATATTTCCACTGACAAGTCTTTATAAATGATGTTTATTCATTTTTTATTTAAAATGTTGGATGAGAGAGAGGTTATATGTAGAGAGATGTGCTCAGGGCACTACAATTGCTTAGGAATCTTCCTGTGTTTGTCCCTAAAGTACGACATCAAGGTTGTACCTAAGTCACATAATCAGCATGAATTCAGGCTCATGTACTGCAGGTAAGTGAGAGACTGGCAAGTTGAAAGATGGACAATGAGAAAATGAACAATGTCAAAAGAACTTTTGGAAACTAAGAGTGCTACTTCACACTGTATCAGAGTTGGCCTTGCCATCACTTGCCTCCCAAACTAGTGACAACATTTCTAAATTTTACAAAAATATCACTAAAAGACCAAAAGATAAATATTCATTGGTAACTATTTGCTCTGCATTGAAGCATAAAAAGTTTCATTTACAGATTGGTTTTTTCTTGTTGATAGGTTCTGTTCTTGTAAAATGGAAAGCGTTACAACAATTCAAATTATAAATCTTTAGGAGGTAATTATTATTACTGTTTTCATCCTCCCCTGACAGATTCAACAAGTGGTATCAAAGGTTTTCCAAAAGTCAAGTCTTATTCCCATAACACTCAACAAGTCTCCAAGTATTTTGATAATTGCTTTAAGTAAAAGTTGTTTTTAATGTCACACATAGTTGTTGTTAAATCTAAATATGGACATAATTAAATCATTTTTAAATGCCTTTTAACCCTTTGAAAAATAAAATTAGTTCTGATGCTTTGAGGGATTTTCCTTATGCCTGAACAAAATTTGATATTTGAAGTTTACCCTTAAAAATGTAGCAACAATAGAAACCAAATAAAACAGTCTAAGATATTTAAAACCAGAATTGAAAAAGCTTTGAATCTGATATTGTGACATATTAAAATTTGCTCAAGATAGCAAAAGTCAGCAAAGGAAGATACAGGATATTTGGAGGATTTGGAAATAAAATTACCATTTATCATCCATTGCCTTTAAAAAGTTGTTTTGTGCAATTATTTTATTGATTTCCCTAAATATATATTTTTGAAATTGACTTAAAAAAAAACAATAAAATTATACCAAGTGAGAAGAGTTTTGTTTGTTTGTTTTCCTGTGTAAAGTCCATGAGGATAGTACAGGAGTTAGAACTTTGGCAAATATAAAACAACACCAATATGCTAATTAGGGATTTAAAATAATTTACAAAATTAATTTAATAAAATGCCTGGAACAATGTCTAACAATTATTAACAAAACAACAATGAGACTGTCTGCATTTAACAACACATGTAAGGCAAATGTTGAATTAAGGTAAAAATAATATGCAGTGAACTGATATCTGACATAAGATACAATAAAAATTATTATCCACATTGAAGATCTAAAGTTATGACAATATGCTTTCTAAAATCCTTCTATAATTTCCTGATTGTGTTGAGCACGGCTCATTGTGGTCTAGTAAGATGCCAATTGGAATATTCAGACTATTTCTTAAAATAGAACACTACAATTTCCCTACCATGCCAGGTAAAATAATTTAATATATTCATTTGAACAAAAGGTTCAAACTACAGTGGTTTTTTTTTTCTAATTTTTAGTACTAATTCTGGTTCTTAAAGATATCTATAGTTAACATTCTACTTTTCATGCTGTTCCTAAAAGGAACAATATGTTTACTCTGAAAGTGTTACTTTAACTCACCCCTAAAATTTACTTTATGTGGAAAAGTTTCATCATAAAAAACCCTACTATTTTTCTGTATATCAAGATTGATTCAACTACACTGGATGGAACAAGCACAGATGTTGATATCAGACAAACTGGGTTTCTACATCTAACTTTACACTGTGACCCTGGGAAGTTACAGAATGTATTACAAAATGAGAACATTTCCAGAGTCCTCAAAGGGTAACAGGGAATTTAGAACGAGCCATCACATGTGCTGAGCACAGAGCAGTACAGAACACTCCTGGTGTGAGTGCCACCCTCTCTCTTCTCCATTCCTGGCACATCTCAGCTAATTGGAGATCAGTGAAAAAATAGTGAAGTTACTGGAATAAATCAGCTCCACTAAAAGGCTCATCTGTTTTGCAGGCAATAATTACACATTTCTAAAGTAACAGTCACTGAGATCAAAACAATGTTTTTTAAAAATGTATTTACAATTTACAATTCATGTGTAGGGAAAGGTCTTTTCAGGACAACAATGAGAGAAAGAACAAATTAGCTATGTCTGTGTGTATAGTTTAATTTTGTAAAAATAAAGAAATATACCCAATTTTATTAACATTGAATGTTCATGGACAGGTAACAGAAACAAAGCTATTTCATAGAGCAATCTACACCAACATCCAAAAATATCAAAATAGAGTTCTCTTAAAGAAAGAGCCTTTCTGTAATGGGATTGATAATAATTAGAAGTTCCCATTATTTGTCCATGAATCCTAGGAAAGGTGCTACTTCAAACAGGATTCTAGTAGAACTTGGCACAATAAATTTAACTTTTCAACCATCCTGTTACTTTTTCACCATCGTGTAGCTTCACTCACTCAGACAATCTCACATATACATACATTAATATTAAAACCACACATGACTGTAAAGCAGAGAACTCATTCTAAAATTACATTTTCTACAACAAAAGCAGGTCACCATATTTGCGTTCAATATCTTTCGTGAAAATGGATTTTCCTCACGGAGCTGCTGATTCACATACGCTATCACGTTCAACATTTCAGAGGTGTGTCTCTAGGAGGATTGTTTGATCATGTGCAAGAATTCTAAGGCATTATAAGTAGTTGTTCCACAGGACAAGGATGGCCCTGGCAATGATATACTCTTGGTATATTTAACAAGTCTTTAGTCTTCAGATGCTACCAGCCAGACATAGGGAGACATTCATAGTCTACAGGTGGTTGGCTCAAAAGTCAAAAATGTGTTTTAAAAAATGTTTATGCAATAGCACCATAGGAAATATTTCAGAAATGAATTCATTTTTTCCCCAACATTGCATTTTTAAACTGAATCGCAGGAAGAGAGGGAGAGAGAGAGAGACAGAGGGGAAAAAAAGATTTTTTCAATTCTCACAAGGCCTGTTTCCACTTCATCTAATTTTTTTAAATATACTAACCATGACAATATCAACAATAATAACTACAATAATAATAGGTCAACAATGAAAGACAGACAATAGCAGCAGTAGTAACTTGAGTATGGTCCATCCAGGCAGGCGTCTAGAGGAATCCTGTGCATACCTCGTGGGAGTTTTCTCGTAAGGTTCATAAGACATCACAGGTTTCTTGGATTTGGTGTGAAAAGGCAGCACTTACACAGAAGGAACTGAATTCACCAATTGACTGGGCATTTTCCAGTAATTAAATAAATGATGATCAGCATTTGCTTTAATTGACACTACTGACCTCTTACACTAGTCAAAATATAAGAACAATGAAGTGGTCTCAAGATCATTCATGTTTCAAAGAGGTTAAGCTGGCCTGCAAGTGAAAATAATGAAGCTGAAATATTCCAGTTTCCAAACATCAGACACACACACACACACACACACACACACACACACACACATACACACACGCACTTAAAGTACAAACCACCCTCAAAGACTCCCATTTCACATCAGCTCATATGGATCTGGTTTACATTGTATCTGAGATACAAAGTCAAAGCAATTATGCTAAGAAGAGGTTTTTCCAGTTTATGACCTGCAAGATCAGTCCCAAATCTTGAAAAATGATCAAAAAGAAAACTTGCAGGGTCACTGCCCCTGAATTGAACTGTCTGAATCGTGAGGCATCTGTTTCAAGCTGTGAACAGAAGCATGTAGAGTCTTCCTTGAAGCACAGGATGCCCCTCCACCAGCTTTATCAGCTCATCAAGCACGGAGTTCAAATATCTTCGTAATGCTGATCAGGAGTGGCTGGAAACTTGTCTTCTAGTTCAGAGATCATTCTGACCTTACAGTTTTCTTTTGTTCAAACTCATTATATAAAATCATTTGTGCTAATATCATCAGTTAAAAAAAAATATGTCTTCTCTCCATTGTGCACATTCCTTTATATTCTGACAGAGGTTCTGGTGTTATTTTTTGGTATGCGTGGTTTCTGGATATCTTATGCTTTTGTATCTTACATAAAATCCTTTCTTGTTAATTGTGTCATCTGTATGAAAATGAATTAAAATGGCATCCCCAATTGAATAGATTTCTTCTGGTGGCTGAAAGAAAACAATACAAAATAACAGAATAAGTCAGTTTTTCTTCATGGAATTGCATGCTTGAGAATGTTTTTCTTTGGCATATAATTCCACTCTCCCAACAACCTTGACAAATGAATATGATTGACTGCTTCCTTTCACTGATGAGGAAATTTGAGACTGAGAGAAGACAATGTTGTGCAAGGCAAGTCAGTGCTATAGCTGGACTTTGAACCTGCATGATTCTGTTTCCACTTTCCTCTCTAGATTTGGTATTTCTTCCCCAAACCCTTAAAGCAAAATTTTGTTGTCCTTTTTTTTTTTTGGATACAAATTAGAAAAGGAGGTCAGAAAATCAGAAAATGTAAAGGGTGGTTAAATTTGTTTCACAAATTCCTGAGGCAAAGCCACTGCCAGAATCTAAATCTTCTATTAATTTTTACTTTAATAATTTAAGTACCAAGAAATTTATTTTTTTCTTTATTTCTATTGTTATTTGGGTAAGAGTTCAGCAATACTATTTAAGCAATAAATACTGGCAGACATTCAAAAAATTGGGAGTAATATCTTTACAACAGAATAAGTATTCAGAAGACTATTCAATATTAACTCAGTGCATCCTGGGAAAGAAGCATTGAGAAAACCTTTTTCTTCTCATTTCTCATGGTGACCTTTTCTGTCCTGTCTCTGGCACTACGAACTTGTACATGAGACGCTGTGAAGTGAGCCATATTCCTACAGCACAGGCTCAGCCAACACACCAGCAGCTGACCCTGCCACTTCCACCAAGAATATCAGCTGAGAAGGCTGCACAGACAGCACCATATTATTCAATTAGAATGATGTGCATATTCTTCCTTTCAGTACTTTAATTTAGGAAGCTGATGAAACTGTCAAGTTTATGTGTTTAAGTTTATTGTTTTTAGATTATTAAATATTTAAATACTTATTGCACAATAAAATGTTAGAACATGCTTGAGATTACTGAGTATTTAAATACTGATTATAAATCAACAAGTTAGAACATGTCAGGAACCAGAAGGTATAACTACCAAATTCATCTTGCTCGGCGAATATAATCAGGCAAATTCAGTAAAAGTGGACAAGTGGGAGGGGTGGAAGAGTTATATAATAACTATTATATAGTTATTATATAACTATTATATAGTTATATAATAACTATTATTATAGTTACGCTATAATAATATAGCGTAACTTTTTGCACAAATATTGCAAATTTCTAAATGTTACATATAGCATCCATCAATCAATAGGCCTTTTTTGAGTTACATCTATGGTATCCCCTTGGTGGTATATTTACCCCAGATCCACAGAATCGACCAAGCCCCACTGCTGTGGAATCGAGACCATCAAAGAGCTCAACATAGTCATAGCCACAGTCGGCTTCTTCTTCCACTTCAAAAGTCTGGAAGGACAGTTCAAGTCGAGAGCCTCGTTCAGACACTAACAACCACTCACAGTCCACCTGTCCTGGGTAGTTGTTGTCTCCAAACTGTGCATGTGAGTACAGCTCTCTGGGTTTGGGGTCTGCTTTCAATCGTCCACCACACTCTGCCAGGAAAGAAAAATGAGACAAGTTAGTTCACTGAGCTTCAACAGGTCCAATTTCAAATTCAGTGTATTCTGACATTTTCTGACTTTCGTTTCCATTTCCAGGATCAGATATTATTTCCACAACCCAGGTGCCAGGGTACAAAGGAGCCAGGCACAGGCCCCAGACACAGGCTGCTCGGGTTGGAACCTCAGCTCCAGCACCTACAAGGTCAATGGTGTGTCTTCTCTGATACATCGTTTTCTCAAGGGTAAAAAATGCTGATGAATGTATCTTTTCCCCCCCACATCCTCACCAATACTTATTGTTGCTTGTATTCTTGATATAGCTAGATTATCGAACCAACCTAGATGCCCTTCAATTGATAAATGGATAAAGAAACTGTGGTATATATACACAATGAAATATTATTCAGCCATCAAAAAGAATAAAATTATGGCATTTGCAGGTAAATGGAGTTGAAGAATAATCATGCTAAGTAAAATAAACCAATCCCAAAAAACCAAAGGCCAAATGATTTCTCTGATAAGTGGATGATGATACATAACCCAGCTGGGGGGAGGCAAGAATGGAGGAATGATTGATTATATAGGGGAAAATGAGGAGTGGGAATGGCTGGGGGGAAGGAAAAATAATAGAATGAGACAAACATCATTACCCTGTGTACATATATGATTACACAAATGGTGTGACTCTACTTTGTGTACAACCAGAGAAATGAAGGTTGTGCCCCATTCGTGTACAATGAATCAAAACCAAAAAACCCACAGATTAAAATAATGGCACCAACGTTAATGGGTTTTTAGGATTTATACACAAAAATATTTTTAAAGACTTCTCATCACATAACTCCTCTCAATAATTTTTTTCATTGTTATTATATCTAATAGTTTTTAGTCTCAAATAACTCTTTTCATGGTAAAAAGATCAGAGTCCAAACCTGAGTTTAATCTCAATAATGTCAGAACCCAGAATCCAGGATAAGAAATAACCTGAAATTCAACATAATGTGTAAAATTCATGTGTGTGTGTGTGTGTGTGTCTGTGTGTATGTGTGTGCACTACATAAAAGTTCTACATGTTATATATCGCACCGTACTACTTTACTTAGAAATATTTATCTAACTTGATCCAGAAAAACACATGCATAATTAATTATAGTTATCTTTGGAATTCCAGAACCAATTCAGTTACAGTTGGTTTGCTTGCTATAATGAAATATTTTAAATGCTCCTTTTGGCTTCTTTTTTAGAGAGATATTAATAAGCCTATGATTTTCCAGTTATTAACTTTGTCACAAGAGGAAAATACATCAAAGACATAAGTCAGTGAATATACAAACTTTTAGCTTGTTTTAGAAGTTAAAAGGTTTCCAAAAATGTTCTCAGGAACCTTTAGTAGTTAGAGCCCCAAACTATAACAACTAGAGATTAAGCTGAGGCCGCGGGAGGCCACAGTGCCTGCAAACCTCAAGGGAAGGGAGAAAATAATGGGGTCTGAAAAGTGTCAGTAGACTCTCTGTCCCTGTTTGCCAAAGACTGAGAGGGTTTCTGGGAAGTAGGAATTTAAGTGCTAACACCAGGGAAGACCCAGGAAATATACAATTTGGGAAGATCTGGAGAAGCTACTGGGTACCAAAACACATAGTCAAGTGGGCCCAGATAATGTCTCGTAAAAATGGATCAGGCAAACGAAATTCTTACTTGGATTTTCCATATTTGTATCTCGTGCTTTGGTGATTTTAAATAGCAAAATATTTCTGAATTTTAAGGCATGAAAACCCAATCAGACATGTCTGTATGCACGGGAGGACACTGTCACAGACAACTGCTCCTTCAGGGACCTTCTTGTTGAATAAATTATGGAAGATTTTCCAACTAGGTTTCTAATCACAAGCATACCTGTGGGGGAAGGTTGCTACAGTCAATCTAACTGTCCCTCTGTCTTTCAAATGGTAAGCTGCCCATCTTGCGCTGAGTATCTTGCACTATCTAGGGACATAGTGCTATTGTTACAAATGTATACACTTGAGGACAGGCAACCATCAGGAGTAGCTACTCCTGAAGGTTGAAATTCTGATCACTTTGGGGATTTTGTTTCCCTTGTTTTGCAAACTGGAAGCCAAGCATCCTCCCTTTTCCAACACCACGTTTTCTTATCCCAGGAACTCTAATAATTCTTGTTCTCTTCCTGTGACAGACTTCCACAGTCAAACAACCTGGGGACAAATACAAACTTTGCCTACCCTGTCCCACAACTTCATTTATATTTTTAGCTTTTGTTTTGAGATATGGTTAGTGCTTGGATTCAAATCTAGATCCTTGCACATGCTAGAGATGTGCCCTACTAACTGAGCTAGCTCTAGCATCTCATGACCACTTTCAAAATGGGGATCATAGACAGTACTCACATATAAGAGTGTATTCATATATGTAAATGCATGAATGGTGTCTGGCACAGTTAAAGTAAGTGATATTTTAAACTATCATCATCATCATCATTATTTTTTGGTAAGAACATTCAAATGCTGTCATCTATAAACTGGGATCCACTCAGGTATGAAATGATAAGCCAGAAATATTGAACAATTCAAAACACTATTAGTGTGCTATCCCAAAGGAAAAAATGTATTTTCGAAGGCCAGCAAAATCATGTTGTGAAAAATATTTTTGAATACAATATGGAAATATGTCAACCAGTGAATCTCATTTGTAGATTTTTAAAGAATTCTACCTGATCTCCAGGTTTGGTATAAATTGATGGGTTTATTTTGTTTGCCAGGGTCAGCATTTGCATTGCTTTCAATAAGCTTCCAGAAGTACTGAAAGGAACACCAGGAGATGTGGAGGAGGCTCTTGCTTCTGTGTGTCTGCTTCACAGAAACAAGGTAGAGAAACATAAACATCCAAAAGAGGCCGTCCTCTGCCAGCCCCAGCCTGAAACAAAACTCCAGGAGGAAGTGAGCAGCTGAGCAAAACGGGAAAAGGGGTTTCACAAAGTCTTCATGAATCTAAAAATCACAGGAAGGTGTCATTATTCAATTTGACTGGAAACTGGCCTGCCTTCCAAACAAATGCCTTAAACTACATTTAAGGATATTTTAAAATGCTGCCCAAAATTCCCTTTTCATCTGTTTCGGTGCTCACACTTTATTCCCATGGATCACTGCTATACTAATAAATCTGAAAATAATGTTCTTACCATAAAAAAAGAGAGAGAGAATGTAGCCTAGAGGATGAATTTTTGAAGGATGAATATTTGAATATTAAGTGCACAAGACGTGTGATTTTAATATGTCCTGAGAGAAAGTCCATGAGCAAAAGATAATAGGCAGCCTGAGGGCAATTGCTTGTTTTTTTTTTTTTTTTTTTAAGAGGCCCCATAGCTATTCCAACTCTGGTCAACAGCATTTAACAAGTCCCTTGAAAAGATGATTTTTAAATCGAGTCAACAAATTTTTGGCAAATATCCCTATTCGTTTATCAAGTCAGAAAAAACATAAAACCAGTTGCTTAGTATGTCAGCAATATTGTTTTTGAATCAATAGTTTGAAAGTACTTTATGAGCTGCCAGAGAGAGAGAGTCTTTCACAGAATTCTGGGAAATGGAAATGGAACTGAATAAGAAAGATAACTGGAAGAGAAGCCAAGGGGTGGTCTTCATTTGAATTTGGAAAGACATGTTTGTTTATTTCCTGATAAAGTATTACATTAAAGAAGCGGCCCTGCAATTTGACCTACGAATGCTTTTAGTGGGCATCTAATTAAATTGATTTTTATCGAAATAATTTCCTTTCCAAGGAGCATGATACATTATTTGATTTTTAAATGTCATAGACAAGTAATACGATGCTTTAAACGACAAAATGACCTCTGAACAGACAATGCCATGTTTAAAAATTACATATTTTCTCTCTAAGTTTCTCCCCTTTGAGAGAAGACAATATATCTCACTACAAAATTAGTTTCTTTCAGTTAGTTTGATTTAGGCTGGAGTAGTACCAGTTGTTGCCTGAATAAAACAAACTTGGACTGAAAATCTGAACCAACTGTCAGAAGAAAAAAGATCTCTCACCAATAAAGTTCATTTTTCATGGACTTGAGTAATATTACTTATGAAAAAATAGCCACAAAGCTATACTACAGCAATATTTCTAATCATCTGACTTTAAGTTATAGTGTTAGAGGTTTTCATTGCAGATCAAATTGAAATTGAACAAAGAAATGTAAGTAAATTAAAATGTATACTTGAGGACTCATCTGTAACAACAACATGTATTCTAGAAAGCAGAACATAATGCAAAAGTGCTTTACACATGTAGCAAAAGTTGTCAGATATGGTACTGGACTGGGTTGCCTTGTCAGCAAAAATCAAAAGATAAACTAAAAATCAGAAGCTCATTTTAGACTATAAGCCAACTACACACAGGAATTTCTTCTAATTGTCCTTACCACAAATTTCTGATTTTTTTCCTATAAAATACTAACATGGTGCATTGTCTAGCCAAAGCAAAGGTTAAAAAAAATTGATGAAAGATTATAGAATAAGTGAACTTGTTTAAGAAAATGTTTTGAGAAGATGTAAACATCAGGCAGTATGTAAGAATATTTGGCATATACAGTATCCAGAAAATTCCAAGGTAGCTGACTAAATGAGAACACAACTTCATAAACAACAAAAACTAATTAATCATGCAATTTTTCAATTTCTTCATAAAAATAATATTTTTGAATTACAGATGTAAATAATCTTTAGATTATTATTTTACAGATGATGAAACTGAGGTTCAAAGAAATGATCTTTTCCAAAGTTCCCTGACAGGTAAGTCACACTTGGACCAGGACCCAGAGGTATTACTCACTGGAACATAATTTAACTTCAATCCTCCCAGTTACAAAGGGTAAAAGCAAACACTGTAAAAGTAAGATTTTAAAAAACTGAAAAAAGAAACATTTATAAATAGGTAATTTTTAACTACTAATTATCATTAGTTATTTCAAGAATTTTAACAAAGTATTTTCACATTATATTCATAAAAACTGATGGACAGGATATTTTTTTAAAATGCCATTAACTTCATGTTTTCAAAAATACTGATGAAATAATAGGACTCAAACTTTTTTAAGAACTATGCTTATTAACTAGTATTTAACAAGTCATCAAGAATATGTTTAAACAGTAAATATCAAGTAGACAGAAAATCCTTAATGCAAAATTGCCACGACTCATAAGAGATTTTTCTTAAACCATATTGATATTAGTACATGAGAAATAATTAATTTATATTACTTTAGAAGTCATATTGTCCAGCATAAATAATATCTACTTTCTCATAGACTCCAACCTAAATGTAGTGCTCACAATAAAAATAGACACTAAAAAATAATATTGGACAATGAAAGCAAGTCTCTAAAGCAAAGAGAAACAAAGAAAATAAAAACAATCAGGAGGAAAACATGACAAAAATAAATGATTAAAATTATTTCACAGTTGCATTTGTATATTCTTAAATTGTATACAAAGTCTTTCCTGGAAGTATATCAATTGTGCATTGTCGATGCCACTAGATGTCACTGTAAGCTAAATGACTTCGACAAGTGGCTACAATTTTTTTCTTTTTGTGGAACTGAATGAAAATTGGGGATATTCCTTAGACATTTTCTGAAACATATAATTAAATGTCTTCCAACCACAAGCAATTTTGTTCTAAAATTTTGACTAAAATTTTTGTCTCTTAAGACACCCAGAACAGTTGAAATTCAATCTCTGAAACTCAAATTAGAGTTCAGCATTAGGAGGGAAATCATGTTGCATAACAAAGAACAGAAATGAACTTCCGTTAAACAGAGAGATAAATCCCATACTTATTTACAAAAATATATTAATGCAAAAGTAGCTAAACTGGTATGTTATTAGATACTAAGTTTTCAATATGCTACAGATTTCTGTTAGCAGTAACACATGAGTCAAACTACTAAATTTCGAAGTTCATATACAAATATTTAGAAATAGCAGTACTCGACTATACTGTATTAATCACAAATCAAACTCCCAAATATTTTTCTTCTAAATGTATAACAACTGCAAAAATATTGAAGCAGGGTGCTGAGTGGTTCTGCAAATAGTTCACACAGTGCTTTAGTGAGATTTTCTATGGTGTTTGGAGATTCATTTAGGATCCTGGTAATGAAATACACATATTCACCAGAAAAGATATCTGTGTCTTAGACAAGAGAAGCACGACCTTAATTTGCTGACCTGTAGAATGTGTCGCTTGAAAGCCTTTTCTTTGAACAGATGCATCAGAAACAAACCGAACAAACATTTTATTTCCAGTAGCCACCAGGGGATCTGGTATCTTGTTGCCACATAGCCGTCCAAGAATCGGTGATTTTTCTGTTTCTCCATCAAATACTTCTAAGTGATCATAAGCACATTCTTGATGTTGTTCAATCTCAAACTCACTAAAAGCCTATTTAGAAAAGAAAGAAAAAAACTTAAAAAAAAAAACCACAAATCACTTAAACTGAGTTCTTTTCTGTGGAGCTAAAATATCAATAAAATATGTTGAGGGGATACAAATGATTCAATCCATAAAGCACATTAGTCAAAGGACTGTGAAATCAATAGAATGTGTAATCTCTAGGAAAGCACAAAATGAGTCCAATAATATAACTACTTCATGTATATGGAAGTGTGAATCTTGAATTCCCCAAAAGGACCAACCCTGTGTTAAAGGTTTAGTCCTTAGAGTAGCACTACTGGGAAATATTGGAACCTTTAAGAGACCGGGCTTTGTGGGAGGTGTTTAGATCCATTTGGAGACCTTCCCTAGGAGTGGACTGTAGGCCCTTGGCCTCCTCTGACTATTATTTCTTGGCTATGGGGTGATTGATTTTACTCTACCATCTACTGCTGCCCATGATGTGTTACCTTACCGTATGCACAAAAGCAACAGAGCTAATTTACCAGAGACTCTAAAACTGAGTCAAAAAAAGCTTTTTCTCTTTATATGCTGACTCTCTCATTTTTTTAATAGTAATGGAAAGTTAAATAATACAATGTGAAATTCTATTTTGAAGGTATTGCAGATAATTCTACAATTGCAAATCAATTTTCATCTACATAGAATTGAAACAGCTTATAATAACAAAATGGTATTTTATGCTAAACTGAATCCAAGGATTCATCTGAAAATGTTTTGCAATTGTATTAAAAAATTGATCGCTTCTGGTTTTGATGACTGTAAACTAGTTAATATCATACTACCTTTGGACACTTAAGTGCAGAAGAAAGTCCCATAACTATTACCATTTCGCAAAATTTAAATGCAATAAAATTTATAGAATAACTAAAATAAAGGAAATTTTTACTATATACTTACTATTTAGATCTTACAAACCATAGTATTAGAAAACACTAATGTGACAATTCTATTAGTTGAGAATAACTTTAATTCACTTTTCAGGTAGATGGTATACTTATTTTAGTATCTGGTATGTTGGAAAGTTTGGTATGCTTTCCTGTTATTTATATGATTTATAAATTCTAATTTTTCCATGTAGTGATTTTTATGTGTGAGTTTTAGCAAATATAAAATTAAAATTGAGTAAATACATATAAGTAATACATTAGGAATCATCAAGACAATTTTACTTGAGATGGATTGAAAATAAAATTGCCCAAGCTATTCAATAACTCCTGGAATTACAGGTTATTTACTGATGGCAATTAAAACTTTTTCTTTTCCCCAGTTTAAAAAAAAAATCACATGGTGAAAAAATAAATGATCATTTCTACTTAAGTCTATAAAGCAAAGCTAAAAGTAATAAAGAAAATAAATATGAAGAAATATAAAATATGCTCCAAACTTTATTAAGTTTGCTACAATTCCTGCAGCATACAATATTTGAACTTAAGCTTTTTACAAATGTTTTATTTAATGAAATTCTGTGTAGTGGTCTTATTTTCAGTCTAATTGAAGATAGTAAAAACAATTGACTCTCAGTGCTGATTTATTCCACATCACATCATGCCACCTAGTATCACATCTGACTCTAGAGGAGTAAGGGAAGTAACGACAGAAGACTTTGATAGTAACTGAGGAGTAGGAGAAAGTGATGAGGTTGCTTAAAAGAAGCAAGCAAAGAAAAGGAAGAGGACTGATCTCTTTTATGCATTCAACTTGAAAAGTATAAATAAACCTGTGATAGCCAAAAGACATTAGAAGACATTATTAGTTGTCATTTTTATGGGCAAAAAGGAAGACTCAGTTCATTTCATCAAAAGTACTGGATTGAGCAAAAAAAGACTGAATGTAGCACAAAGAATCTCACTGGAAACAAAACACAAACAAGCAAAACAGTGAACAAGAAAACTGTAGCAGAGTTCATTTATCCTGAAGCACAACATATAAACCAGGTGATCACTGAAGGAGTCCATCTTATTAATTAATTAATCTCTGTAATCTCCAATTTCTCCAATCTATTAGAGTGGAGTAAAGTAGACACTGGGCATGGGGTGCAGAAGACCATGAGTGGATGTCTGAATGTCTTGAGAGGTATGTCCATCAATAGCCTTGCCACCTATCTCATGTTTATAGTCACCTCCTGTAGGAAAATGCCATAGACATGGCCAACAAAAACTTCTGGTTTTCTGTGTCTTATGAGACGGTACTCAATCAGCTCCAGCTACCACTGTGGACACATGCACATTTTAAAAAATATACTAAGGAATAAAGCTAGGGGGACTTTATCCACTGAACCACACCCCAACCTTTTTTTTTTTTTTTTTTTTTTTTTTTAATGAAACTGGGTCTGTGTGAGTTGCCAAAAATGGCCTTGAACTTGTGGTCCTCCTGCCTCAGCTTCCAGAACTACTGGGATTACAGGCTTGCACCACCACACCTGGCTCACATGCACATTCTTAATATCAGTTTGAAACCAGTAAGAAACCACTTGGAGAAAATTGGCTTAACTATACCCATAGTTCTTTATTAAGTATGAAACTAAGTCTCTGAATTAAAAGAACAATGTGATTTTAAAAGGATAAAACATTGTTTAGGGAGAAGAACAGTATCTGAAATTCATTGCATGTCAAGTAATTATCTCTTTTGATTGTTATGAAAGAACATGGCAACCTACTATACAAACGAGAACATTTTAAGAAAGATGGAGACAATGCTGTTCTAAAGTATAAACCCATAAGTAATTGCTAAATGTGCATCTGCATTTACAGACCACACATGTTCAGCCCATTCACTGGTCCATTGGAAACTAAGTGAATGAGATGAATAAGCAACTATTTCACTCTCTAATGAAATGCAGGATGTCTGGAGTAAATAACAACATCTGTTTAAAATAATGGAGCAACACCACACAAGGTGGCATTGAGCTGGGCTGTGAGCCATATCGACACCTGGTCTGGAGCCAAATAGCTCCAGCTTCCTATTGAATTACTAATGGAATCAGACTGAGTCTGCAAGAGTTAAATTAGTCAAAGATTCCATGGCTGACATATGCTCAAGTGATACAAACAATGCTTATTCATTAACATATTAGTGAATTTTCCTCTTGGGATAGGTAGCAGCTTGTTAGGTCAAATGCAAAGATTTGTGTGGTCTTTTTCCAGAAGTCAGTCTGACCTAAAGTGCCACCACACACAATCAGAGGCATGCCTAACTCACTGATGTCTCATAAATCTGTTCTTTATGCCACAGAAACACCCACATAGAAAGACCTCCATATATAATGACTTCACCTTAAAAAAAAAAAAAAAAATACCTCAAGGCCACAGGAAAATCTCTAGGAACCTTGGGAAACTGGAATAACTTTCAAAATATTTCAAAGTCCACAATGAGATGTATGATACACAATGAACTTTATTTTGTGACACATGTTGAACTAAGAATCTCTGTTATAGAATTTGAAATTTTCCAGCTACCAGGAACAGAAATAGCTCAGAAGATACTCAGATTTCCAAAAGGTCCTTCAAGTTCACCAGGGGGACAGGATAGCCCACTGGGTTGAATATACATAGCTGTAAGGAATTCTGACTTCTGACAATAACCCCTCCCCCATTTTTTACTTAAGTATTTTTTCTTAAGCATTCAAATTAAGACTTCATAAGCATTTGGGCATTAAATTTTTAAAGCTTATGCATTTCATGATTATATTTCTATGATTTTAAGCTTATTAATTGAGGTTTTAGAAAGGTTAAAAAGGCATAGATAACTAAGAGCTCTAGTCAGAAACCCTAATGCATTTCCCATAAGGCAAACTAAGAGATTAAGAGTTCAATTCAAAAGAAAGAAAATCCAACTTTCATTATAGGCTGTGGAAATAATAACTCTGTTTCTGGAACACCCATACAAGCCTAATCTACCTGGATGGCCACGGCCCAGGCTTCTATTTGCTATCCGGTCATATGAGCACCTGTAGAGGTTCTTTTATTGAAAATACAGGCATTAGCTAAAGGATGAAGCCACAGAGAGTAACTACATGTATTCACGAAAGAAGAGAAAATAAAATGATTGCACTTAATGCAGAAATAAAATTTAGCTAGAAGGAACATTTAAACTAAGAAAATTAAAGAGATGATACACTTCGGGCAGTGGAGAGATAAACCTTAGAGCTCGCACTTCCAGACATCTTTCACCTTTTCCTGTTTTTCAGTAAGAACTGTCATTCGGTTTCCCACAAGATATTTGAAGGATTAGAGGCCACTGGAAAAAACAGCAGAGTGGAATATAAACCCCAGTCCTCTGATTCAAAAGCCCTTTTTTCCATGAATCTCCTATAACTGCGATTAAATATACTTTATATGGATTTATAGTGGAGAATTATATGAGAGTTGTAGATGCTTTGCTTTTTAAATATTTCATATATGAAACTGTAAACTGCAGCTATACATAACTTAGCAAAACCCTGATATGATAAATCAAAGCACATTAGTCTATTGCCATATGATCCTATGCCTAAAACTTTGTTTTTATTTTTAATGAAGATTAGTTTGAAATACAAAAAAGGTGGCAAAAACTTAAAGATTATTTGAATCTCTCAAAATCAAGATAAGATAAAACCAGCAATATAGATCCTTGTCCTTATTCATTCAGAACTTTATTCCTTTTATAGTAGGAAGACTTCTTTTACAACTATCTTTTGATTAAGTACTTTTGGTTGAACTGTAAAACTATCATGTAGTTATCATTTCATGATTAAATACACAAACGCATACATTACATTCAGGGTTATCATATCCATTTCTTGTCACTGCTGCAATTTACACAAACCCAGTGACTTATAATGACACACATATATTCTCCTACTATTTTGGAGGTCAGTAGTCTAAAATGGGTAGGCAGATCTTTCTTTCTAGAAGTCTTGAGTGAGAATCAGTTTCCTTCCATTTTTCAGCCTTTAGAGTAGTCTGCATTTCTTAACTCATGTCCCCTTCCTCCAGCTTCAAAATCTGTAATGTAATATCTTCTCTCCTCTCTGGTATGCTGCCTCCCTCTTGTAAGAACCCTGCATCCAGTATAACCTCCCCATATTAAGATTCTTATTGTCACCGTATCTACAATGTCCCTTTTGCCACGGAAGGTTAACATATTCATAGGTTCTGGGAATTAGAACATAAACATCTTTGTGGGGGTCATTATTCTACCTTCCAAAGGAAGAAAGACTAAATGTTTTAACCCTCTCAGTTCATGTAATTTTTTCAGGGAAAATGAGCACAAACACTTAGGAATCTGATTCCAAATTCTTTTTCCTGACTTTCTTAGTTCTGGAGAATACAAACCATATCTCACAGAACAAATCTGGCCTACAGTTTGTTTTAAGATAAACTTTCGTTGGTTCACAATAGAGTACACTATTTGTATATTTTTTGTGGTTGCTTTCATACTAAAGCATCACTATTAAATTGTTGCAACACAGATTGTATAATCTACAAAGTTTATTACATTTTCTATGTAACATTTTGAACAAGAAGCTTTCTGAAAAGTGAGTATAAGCTACATTTTCAATCTTTAAGACTGAATTTAAAAATCATAAGGCTATGCAAAAGGCTAATAATCCTGATGAATATAGATGCAAAAATTCTCAATAAAACACTAGTAAAATATTTCTACAGTAAATTAAAAAGATCATTGACCATGATCAAGTAGGATTCATCCCAGTGATGCAAGGATAGTTCAACATATGCAAATAACAATTTTTATACATCGTATTAACAGAAGGAAGGAAAAAAGGTGATTATTTCAATAGATACATAGAAAGCATTTAACAAAATTTAACATCTTTTCACAATGAAGTTCTCAACAGAGTAGTACAGAAGGAATCTACATCAACACAATGAAAGCCATATATGATAACCCACAGCTAGCATAACACTCAGCAGAAAATAAAATGAGAAACTTTTCCTGTAAGATCCAAAATAAGACATAGATGCCACTTTTGCCACTTCTCATCAATATAATACTGGAGGTTCTAGCCAGAGTGATAATGTATGAGAAACAAATAAAAGGCATACCTATCAGAAGGAGAGAAGTGAAATTGTCCCTGATTGTAGATGTTGTGAACTTATAGTAAAAATAAATAAACAAATAAAAATAAAAAACAAACCCTAAAGACTCAAATTGTTAGACTAATTAATTCTGTAAAGTTGAAAGACACAAAAATCAACATATAAATATCAACAGCATTTCTATATGTACTAACAGCAGACTATTTTTTTACAACAGCTACAAACATAACACTTGGGAATAAATTTAACCAAGAAGGTGAAAGATATCTACACTAAAAATTACAAAACATTAATGAAGGAAATTGAAGAAGATACAAATAAATGAAAAGATACCCCATGTTCATGGAATGGAAGAGTTAATATTGTTAAAATATCATTTTAGCCAAAGCAATCTACATATTCAAAATCAAATACCAATAACATTCTTCACACAAATTAGAGAAAACAATTCTAAAAATTGTATGGAATCAGAAAAGACCCCAAATATCCAAAGCAATTAGGGTAAAACCAACAAAGTTGGAGTTATAGCACTACTTGGCTTCAATGTACACTCCGAAGCTGTAGCATCCAGAATAGCATGGTACTGGCATAAAAACAGGCATGTGGATCAATGGAACAGAACTGGAAGCCCAGAAATAAATCCAAGCATTTACAGCCAACTCAGTTTTGATGCAGGGAATGAGAACACACAATGGAGAGAATACTATCTCTTCAATAAATGTTATTGGGGAAACCAGACAGCCACAAGCAGGAGAATAAAATCGAACCCTTATCTCTTGCCAAATACTAAAATCAAGTCAAAACCAAAATGAATTAAAGACAAATGTATGACCTGAAACTGCGAAACTGACAGAATGAAACATAATTGAAAAACTCCATGGCAGATGACCTTTTCTCTGAAATTAAACCAATCATAAAAGGAACATTTTTCTAAAACATCTCACTTCTTGGCTGAACTGTATTTGTGACTATACATAGAGCTAAGACTTGTAGGGAGTTAATTTAGGTTAAATTAATTTAAAGGAGTGGCGCTGTAATCCTATAGTGCTGGTAGCCTCATAAGAAGAGTAAGAAAAACTAAAATCCTTTCCTTACACATGCAAAAATCAAAAAGGGGAACAGGAAAGAAGTCTCCCCAAATGCCAACCCTACAGGCAATTTCTGGTCTGCGGAACTGTGAGAAAAATAAATTTCTGTTGTTTAAGCCACTCTGTCTATGGTATTTCATTACTGCAGCCCAAACTGACCATCACAGATGGAAGCTATCACAGTGAGTTAAATATGAATGCTAAACTGATGAATAAAAACAAGATAAGAGAGAGAGTGCTTTTAACAAGTTCATAGGTATATTCAAGATAGCTAAAGAAATATTCACTGAACTTGAAGAAACATCAGATGGAATTACTCAAACTTAAAACAAGTGACAAAAATTAATACAATATGCAAGTGTTGTGGGGAAATATCAAAAGTACTTTAAATCTGGAAGAAGAGACACAATGGTGCAGAAGAAATCTGTGAAAAAATAAAATAATGGTTGAAAAGTTTTGAAAATAATGACAGACACCACAGGAATTTCAGGAATGCAGAAATTTTAGAGAATTTTGAGATTACTTTTAGAAAATTACTAAACAGACACATATCTACAAACACACCATAAACACACAAAGACACATCATATTCAAATTTCAAATAAGAAGAAAAATTCAAAGGTATCCATAGAAAAAATTATTCTTCACACAGAATAAAGATAAATTTTATAAATTATGAGAAACTTTGAAAGCCTGAAAATCCCACTGGAGTAAGGTGTTTGAAGTGCAGAAAGAAAACATAAAATTGTCATCCTAGAATTCTATACCCAGTGAAATATCTTTCAAAAGTGATACTGTATGTATCCTATATACAATATAAGGAGAAATTCTTCAGAATATTCTGACAAAATTTTGATCTGCATAAATACATGTGATCAGGAAAATCTATTTTCCAAACTCATTTAGCGAGTTGCATCACTAAATAGATGCAGACTCTGTATTTCAGTCCTTAAGGTTCAGAGAATTATTCTCTCAATCAGGACCTTGGACAGGACTAGAAAGCAGTGTGTTCCTACAGTGCTATCATCTCAGAATCTAGCTTCCATCAACAGTGACTGAAATGAATTGAATTGTTATCTCTGACTGGAAAAATCACTCACAAATACAGTAAATGGAAGGAACTCCATACTAGAGATATGAATATTCTGTTGCTGTCTCTAATTTTATCATAATGCCACATTTGAGTAAAGTCTTCTTTATTACCTTATAAAATAAAGTGAAATAAAATAAAATAAATTCACTGAATGGAAAGATCCAAACATGGAAATTACAAGTTAACCTTATGGCTCAAATGGTCTAGGGAACTACCTTGGATCAGTAGCCTCTTTCCTAAGATCGTTTTTGTTCATTACTATAGTGCTTCCTAGATTATATCCTGAGGCTTGCTAGCGAGCACTTCCTTCTGCTTCTAACTACAGCATATTGTAGGAAATTGTTAATTTTCTTTATTTCCATTATTTTATTTCTTTAAAGTGCATAATTTATGGATCCTATGATCTATAATAAAACAAAACAACATTTACTATCAGGTGCCCAGTTCAGAATGCAATGATTAAAGAATGCAGAGGGGAAGACAAATTTTATGTTCATATTTAAATTACTCATGTAGAATAATATGTGGGAGAAATATAAGGATATCAGCATCTTATTACTGAGGGCAATACATTATGCAAAAATTATATTTTACAAACCATAAGATAATATTGTTTCTATTGTACAAAAAATACAATCTTTGTAAATGAAACATAAAGAATTGACATAGCCAGTAGAATATACTATTGTATAAGTTGTATTTAAGTAAATGATTATTCTATTATTCTATTTATTTTTTTTACTGAATTTCTGAATTTCTATTTCTTTTTCTTTTTTCTTTTTTTTTTTTTTTTGGTTCCTTCATTTATTCTCCCCCTTTGAAATCATCATTACCAGTAATATATTAGGAAATAAAGTTTACTGTTTATAATGACTTTGGTAATGCCCTCTAAAGTATAAAGTAGAAGAATCTTTAGAGGAGAACAACAGAGCTGTCACCTTGATCTAGGAAATCAAGAATTGTTTAGCGTAAGTAGGAAAGCATGAGAAGAAAAATTCTTTCCAGCTGTCTGCTGATTTAATTCAATTGAATAAACACCCCTGCCCACCCCCACCACCATGTACTTACCTGCAAAAGACATGGGCCTCCAGTTCAGTAGAAAGAAGGAAGGGCTTACTTACCAATTTGATCCGGTGGCCAGGGGTGGAGCTGATTTCCCATGTGCACTCCTTCCTGCTTGGATACTTGTCTGGCCAGTTGGGACTGGTGATGAGGCCATTTGGGCTGTGGATCTTCTGTTCACACTCAGCTGTGCCAATAATGATAATATCAGTCAGTGTGGAAGTTAGCCCAGGATTGGACCAGAAAACAAGCAGCCTATTTGCCCACTGCTCTGTTGAAAGATTTTTCTGAATACTAGCTAATCATCATTCTGGTCTCTGTTATCATATTCATCTGCTTTGGCAAATAAGTTGCTGAGCATAATCAGGCAATGTTTGTTGTCTGACTCACTGGAAATTAAGTGTTTTCCACAAATCAGATAAATGCCTAAAATAAAAGGAACTCCTATTTTAAACTGCTGAGTCCATAAACTCAGACTTTAATAGAGTAACATATATTGACAAGAAATCAACACTGGGTTTTGCAAAATATGTAATGCATTGCTATAAACAAAAAGCAATGAACTATGCCATTTTTATTTCTTTTTTATTTCCCCATTAACAGAACATTACTTATAGCAAATTAACATCATTAAAGCATTTTAGTAATCATGTATTTTCATTTTCCCTTTTAGTGAAGTGGACACTTGGATACCTAAGACACAGTTTTAGTTGCTAAAATAAATTAACCCCAATTTCATCAAAGAAAAATGAAGTCTGGGGGTGCAGAATAAATGAACAACTACTTAGTCTTGGAGACAGCTTTTAAACTGACTAGAAAGAATATCTCATTCCATTATCATGAAACTTCTTATGTTTATGTCAGCTCAGACAAGACCATTTCACACTGTAAATATCAAGTTTAGAACTATTTAATATCATCAAGTTGTGTTCACTCTTTGTAATTTTTGAAGCAATAACCTATAGATCCTGGTTTAGATGGGAATTATTTGTTACATATTGTGTATCCCTTTGTAAACTATAAATGATTTTCTAAAATTTTTCAAGAAGTCTACTTGGGGAAATTCTTTACTACATGAACAATACACCATCACACCACAGGGATAGAGTAAGGGTTCATATCAACATGAATTAATGCAATAGCTGTTGTTGCTGCTGCCACTGTTACATTACTTAATCTACTCCTTCATCTTAACCATGCTGGTTCTTCATAGGGAGATTTGGATTAGCAATGCAGAGGAATATAAAGAAGACACAAATAAAATTCAGCTCCTGGCAAACAAATGAGGATTATGTAGCAAGACAACAGCCTTAAAACTCAGGACCCAAAGCTGCTGTATAGCTCAGCAACAGAGCACTTGCCTAGCATGTGCAGGCCCTGGGTTCTATTCCAGCACTGAAGAAAAAAAAAGAAAGAAAGAAAAGAAAGAAAAAAGAAAGAAAGAAAAAAAATTCTGGATCCCATCATGACGAGGGTTTACTAAATTTCATCATCCCTGTTTTTGCCTTGCCTTATGAAATAGGGAGTCTGTGTGTCTGCAACAAAGCAAACAGGCTTACTGCTGAACTATACAAGGTGCCTAGGCTACAGCAGAGGTAAAAGAAAATTCAACTCCTTTCCTAGCAATAAAATTCATTTTATTAAAAGGTACTTGGATATCATTCTATCTAAAAGAAAGTTTCCTATAAAATTACTTCTGGAAATATTAGCTACTGTAATGAACAGAGAGGCATTTGCTATCTATGAGCTATGGGTTACATGCATAATCTGCAAAAGCTGCTTCTTGTTTTTCTCTGAATTACCTTCCATTTCTAAAAGAAGACTTCTGGGCCTTTTGCCCAGCCTGCTGATTTAATAGTAAATACAACAAAGTTACAAATATCATGCTCATACAGGAAAGTACAGAAAAAAAATTCCTGGTTGCTTACGGTCCTGTACAATGCCATTTTCTTCAAAAAAGAAAAAGAAAAAAGAAAGAAAGAAAGAAACGTTGCCAACATGTGATCCTATTTGAATGGAACTAAATGGAACAAGGTCAGTTTAGGATATTCTTTACATTTCTAAGGTATGTATAAAAAGTCCATTATCTAACTGTGATTTTAGTCATGTTCTTCCAATGTACATAAACAGACTAAAATGTGGTTATAAAAAATCTCCCTTAATAATTCTCTTTCTGAAATAGGCATAAATCCAATTTAAGTAGAAAATTCCAGAGTAGACTCTCAAAGGAAGAAGTACGAACTGAATAAGTATCTTCTGTTTCCATCTAACTCACAGTAGCAGAGGGGACTAAACTCAAGGTTTTTAAAAATCTTGGAATTTTTTTAAGGCTTTGGGAACAAAATCTGGCAGGCTAGTATTGTGCTACCAGTATGCTTGCTTTTCATTTTCTGGCCAAACCCTGACTTAAAACTTTAAATGGCACATACCATTTTCAAATGTCTTTCTCTTGGTAGACATTTGAGCTTGATATGTCTGGTATTTAAGGCACATCACTCATGAAGCTCATGTATGAGAAATTTGGGGGAAAGATATAACACCAAATGCAAAACATTTTACAGAAGTTCAGTTTATATATGGCTAATGTTTTAAGGTCTGTTCTCTAAAGACCTGAGGATAACGTGTTGACTTTTAGTGACAAGATGGTTTCATAGCAGTTTCTGTATCTCATATACAAGTTACTCTAACACTGCCCACGTGAGAGTTGTAAAACCTTTGAGTAATATAATGAAGTTTTCCATAGTATGACTAGGATCTATAAACATTTCACAGAATTTTTAAAATTTTTATTTTGACCTCTGATGACTCAACAGTGATAAAACTCATTGATAAGCTTAACTCTCCTCGGAAGCAGGACTTTGTTCAAACCACATGATATCTGAGACGTTGTCAAGAAAAGAAATGTCTTTCCATACCTTCCTTGCAATCATGTTTATTCTCATGCAGCACAAATCCGTTACGGCACTGACACACGTAGCTCCCCACCGTGTTGACACATTCCTGCTGACACCCACCATTATCCTTAGAGCACTCATCTTTGTCTAGCAAGGAAATAAACACCATAGTTTTAGTAAGTAGCTTTTAAAAACAAAGGCTCTCAGAGCAGAGTCACTTATTGTGGCAAACAGTGGCAAAGGGTAAACTAAGTCACAGCTTTCCCTATGTTTGACATGAAAAAAATTAAAAACTTTATGGTGTCTTAGTTTCCCCCTTTTCTTGTTTAGCTTGGAGCCTTGTACCATGGAATGAGTTTCTGAGAATACTTATGCTAGGGCGACAACTTGCAATACTTGTTTACTCCTACACTGGAGTGAAAGTTTTGAGTAGGGAAAAAAGAGAGTCAACGGATCTTTTCCCAATTAATCTAAATAGCAATTGTCAACTTTTAGAAATCAATTTAAAATCATGAGTAGCTTTAATAAAGACAAGAAACAGCATTTATGTGGAGGTCAAATAAATCCTTCAATATATTAACCATGGTGTACCGACAGAGGCTAAACAAGTTTCCAAGATTTATATATAATTGTTTAAAAAAATCACTCAGTATAACTACTGCAGTTGATTTTTTTTTCATTAACTTTGCAGATATGCTTGGCATTAATGAATCTGGACATTTCAAAACATTCCAAGACAGAAAGACATCGTTAGACCATCCAAAAGATGAAAGTTAATTTATATTTTAAACAAATCTACTCTGGCAGACTAGTTTATTAATAAGTCATCCTCTAAAAAGGCTTTTAGTGTGCTAGAAGTAAAGGTTAGAATAGGAAATATGAGCTTTAAGAAATAGTCAATATATTCACTACAGGGAAAAAGCCAAACTAGATTAACAGGCAGTCAATCCAGTGACAGGCATCATCTGTCACACTACATTACTCAGTTGTCATCCCATGGCTGGCATGTCCATTTAAGCCAAACTGGCAGGTTGCTCTTGACACACATATATGGTGGCATATCACTCAGACGTTCATCACTCCCACACACAGAGAACAAAAAGGACACAGTCATATCAGAGGTCAGGCTAAAATCAAATTTTATACTGTCAGCTGATTTTGCTAGTGAGAAATAGTGAGCTCACATGACACACAGAATATGCTATTCTGACTTTTATCTTTTTGTTCATTTTTATTAAATAATCTGGTAGTGATTTTTAAATATACATCTACTTTTTCCACTTGTAAAGACTGACTGCATGACAGCACACACAGTATAGAGGATATATTCATGCCTTGGCAGAATATTTCAAATAAATACAGGTATTCTCCAATCTTTAAAGAATATATCAGAATCAGTATATTTGTGATTTATGTGTTTTCTGCCTATCTTTGACACTGCCATGATTCTTTTAATGCTTATTATGGGAACTAAGCAAAAAAAATTAAATAAAGGTAATTAGCCTCTAAAAGAGTAACAAACACCAAACTGCACAAGAAAGCAGAAATTAATTGAGAATTAGCATCATAAAGTTAATTTTGGAGCAATTTATCATAATTTAAACCCCATTCCCTTAACTCTATCAACAGTGAGGATTATAGGTTATGAATTATGAATGACAAAAACAGAATGAATGGATGGTGAATCATATTAACTATGGTTATGTTGTTGCCTGCCTGCATTTCTTAATTCACATAGTTCAGTAGTAAATTTTTTTAAATATATTGTTTTATCATAAGAAACTTTAGAAAAGGCCTTCCTCATGAGTGAATATAGTATAAATCTTTGTTAAATGAAAAAGGACAACTTAAAAATTTCTGATACTACAATTAATCTGAAATAGAAACACACTTCCTATGAAAATGTTTATATAATGATGATTTGCTTTATTTAAAATAAGATCCAATAGAACAAACTTAAGTCATATTATGGTCAATCAGACTTTTGAGAGTGGTATGGAAATCTAACAACTTTAAGCAAGTAGCTTAGAGAAAATTTGTTCCCATTTATAATTGACTGGTAAACAAATGAAGTGCTTAAGGACCCTCCCTGTGGAGGCAAACTTGTCTAATTCCTCCTTTCCTTGTGTCTGTCTGAATTGCCATTCATGTGAGGCACAAAAATTAAGAACACATGTATTATTACAGAGCGTTTAAATCCATACTCATTGTATAATCAAAACAATTCCAACACATCAAATAGTTCTAACATCTAAACTTCATCCTAGTAGAAATGTCATTTCACTAGCTTATCTTTCCAAGTTTGATTAGTTTCAAGACCTCAGAGGACATAGCTGGACTGTAGTAGTGGTAACTAAAGAGAAAAAGAATTGAAAGTAAAACCAATTATATTTTAATAATTTTTGGCAACCAATTATTCTTATTTCTATTGTGTTGAAAATAACTTTTCAAATAACATTTGGAAGAAAGAGGAGGAGGAAAACAATAAAATAAATTATAGAAATACAAGATGAAGCATTATTATTGTTATCATTATTATTTATGTAGCCATTATCTGTTATGTTTTACTTTTCCATTTTTGTCTGTGTTTCCTTCCTCCATTCCCACATCTGTTGTTTCCTATTTCAGTCAAAGTCCCTTGAAAATTAAGAGTCATCAATTAGGCTGCTAGCATGTATTTGTGGATTAATCTAAATTTTAGCTAAGATGCAAACCTGGATTAACCAAAATTATAACTAAAAGCAGCAGAGGGAAGTTATCATGTCCAAAAAGGTAGCATCTAAAACTGAGCTCCATGTGTCAAATGGTCATATGAAAAGAGAAAATTTCATGAAATCACTGGAATATTTTAAATAAGCCAGATGTTTTACATCATGCAGACAAAGAAAGGTCATATTTTTACTTAATATTTTAAATTATCTAGAAAATAATGACTATGTTGGACGTGTTTGAAGCTATTTTTAATAAAAGTTAATTAATTAACTATTCTAATTAAAGTAAATTCATTTTTGCATTTCTTATGCTTGTAAGAAAGAACAATAACATAAAAGAAGAATTTCACAAATATGCTCTATTTCTTACTTATGAAAGGCCATCAAACTCACAGGGTATGGGGATAAATGTTAACAAACATGAATGTCTAATGTTGTCCTCTTCCCTTCTCAGGACTTAACTCTAAAGACTTTTCACAGAATGAAGAATTCCAGAAAAGAGAAAAGGAGGAGGATGCAGAGTTTTAAACATTTCTTAAAATGTCTGCATAATAAATTAAATAATTGAGAGTTAAATCATTTATTCATTTGAAATTTTCTGGTATTTTCATAGAGTAGACACACCATAAAGAAAAAATAATAGTTTTTATTAGTTTTGTGAAGAGAAAAAAAAACGTTTCTCTTCTGCAGATAGAAATGAGCCCCGTTCTTGGGAATGGACATGTCTGCTTTCCATTCCTCTGTGTTAGATGAAGAAAAGTTCTATTATTAGGAGAAGGGAGGTGGTATTTTCCCATCAGAGCCTGCAGCATACCTCTGAGACTATCAGAGGTCATCAGTCTATGAATAATACATACTGGATGGAACTGAAGTGGCAACCTGTGACAAGTTCTTGCAAGATTCAAAAATAAAAATTTTCTCTTTGCAGAAAGCTTCCTTATCTGTAGGAAAAAGAAGTAAACATTCCATGCAACAGAACAGCAACATATAGGAAAGCAAATATTCTCAAACAGAATTCTCAGGACCCGAAATAAAGAGATACACACAGTACTCCTGCACACACACATGCACAGCACATACAACACAAAACTATTAAATAAATAAACACCTTTAGAAAGCAGTGATAAACTCTGAGAGCTACAACAGTGACAAACTCTGACAGCTATTTATTGCTCTTTCCATAAATATGCAGATATTAAATCTTACTAATATTGAAAACTTGGAGGCAGGATTCAAAACTGTGTAGGAATATTGTAGTTGTGTTACTACTAGTAATGAATCACACCAATATTTACACTGCTGTTAGGGTAATATTAGATTGAATGTCATCTACAAATAACAACCATTCCATGAAGAGTAACAGTGTTAAAAAAATATTTGCAAAGAAATATCTGTGAAAGGATTTGAGTATGTCAGTCAAAATCACTTGAATTTATAACTAGAAATATTGAAATGAAAATTATTTTATCATACTCCATATTTTTCACAGACCAAAATGAACTGGGAGAAGGCAAACTTCAATTTTATTCCATTTTTGTCACTGAACAAGTCACTTGGTCTAACAATAACAGTTAGATCACATTCCTATTAAATTATCCCCAAGGGAGATTGCTGTTGAAAGAGTTTTCTTCTTCAAATTCAGTGTTCTGATTATCCTAGTAGTCAAAACTGAGTCATTTCATTGTACAGGGGTTGCCTAACAAAGGTGCACCCTGAGCTCAATGCCCACTGCCTAAAATCATGGGCTATATTTCCAAATTGTGAATGTTACAGTGAATTTTTAAAAATCCTGTCAAGTTGTCTCCAAATTTTGCTGTTTCACATGCATAAATTTCTACTAACACTTCTTTGGGCTTAACCTATCCTAAGAAAAATAATTTGTTCTGAGAGGTATACAGTTAACTTTACCTGACCACTTAAACTAAGTAAACTATATATAGTGTATACCTGTGCACACTTGTGTACCTGCGCTCAAAAACAATATCATGTAAAATTGAGTTCTGTTTTACTGGCATGGAAAATAAATAATTGTTATTAATCTAATAACAAATCTCCTTCAGCAATTAGGTATCTTCTAGAAAATGCCCATGTTACTATATTCTGAATTATCTAAAAAAAAAAGAATAGACTTATAGTTCTAGATAATATCCCAATAGCTTTATTTTGATAGTCCTAACTTCTTTATTTTCTTAAATATTAGTTACTTCTATTGTTCTTTAAATATATTCTGGAATCATTACAGTGCATTACAATTTGATTTTTGTGGAGCAGCTTAAAAGCTTTTCTGCTATAAAATCAATTAACTTCCCACATTTCAAGCTATGACATTTTCATAACTAATTTATGAAGCTTAATTAGAATTGATATATGAGGGTTTCTTAGTTTCATGAACATGAAGTGACAGGAATCATTGATGTTAATTATTCTGCTAATAAGTTCTTAGAAACATCCTTAGATTCTATTCCTTAAATCTAAAAGGTACTCATTTAAAAATCTGAGGTTATGTGCAAAAATAATCTACAATCTATGTGGTTATTTTATTAGATAATGTTATGTTAGAAACAGTACATAAGTACATTATTTCATTGTATACATTAAAATTTAAATATAGTTCTTTGCCTTTTTTGTTATGTATGACTTCAAGAAAGCTTAAATTTATTTTCCAATTACTTTCCTTTCCAAATACTATGGGATAACTTATCATAAAATACTGTTTTTTATTGTTATTGAATTCCTTTGTAATTGTTATGAGGAAAAGAATAAGAGGAAAGTAACTGAACATGTTATACCCCTTGTTAAGATTACATAAAACCATAACTAATCTTGAAATTTTAAAACACTGGCTATAAATGTTACTTATTTCAGACTAAGTTCCCACAAAATATCTTTTGATACTTATTCTATTGTCTGTAACAAGATAATTACAAATTAACTTGATTTGATTCCTTTCTATTGATTCTATCTTGTATTAATATTGAACTTAAATACATAAATTTAAAATTTTCTTCTCTCAAAAAAAATCAAAGTCCATCAGGCAATGTTTTGCAAATCTAGAAATATTTTAAGGAACTTATGGTAGAAATATTATTTTAAGGGTTTTTCTTCAAAAATTACTTTATATTTAAATCAGAGAAATGCTCTGAGATAAATTGGAGTATACTATCAGTCACCATATTCCCACTTTACAAGCATTTTCAATATTTATAAATGGCAACTTTCAGGTTTATATCCAGTCACATGCTTAGCTATATGAACAGTGCACAGATAGTTTTATACCTAGATGTCTATTAATATTTTATCATCTTCAACTTTTTGCACCATGAACTCATTAAACCATCTTTATGGAACAAGAGTCCATTTGCTGTAACTCAAAATTTTTTTTATTGTCACACTGTTTAGTAAAAATTTCTATCATTATCCCATTATATTTAAATTCTTGATTGGGGATATTTATGAAAGTGTCCCAAAAGAATGCGATTTCTGAGACAAACAGAATAGTCATGTTAATTACTCTTGATTTCTATGCCTGATATTTTTTCTAAAGAATCTGACAATAAAACCAATAATGCATTTTAACAAAGCCCCCAATAATGAATTTTAACATAAAAAAATTCTTCAGTTTTTTTGTGAAGTATAGTATGACTATAGTTTATGTACTTATTTTTGAATAAATCCAGTTACAATAAAATGTTCGATTTTTAACAAATTATTATATATCATGACATTTAAAGCATTATTAGAACTGTTAAATAATATTTTCAATGTGAATAGACCTATTAAAATGATAAACTTTTATAGATTATATTTTTGTAAGATCACCAGTCTAAGATTATTTAGTTATCTAAATCCTTATTTGCACCCATCTCTTTATAGTACCATAATGGTAATTTACTACAAATATTATGTTTCTACCTTCTATTTTCTTGAGCAAACATATTCCCCACTGACAGAAACTTCCAGAAAATAAGCTGTGCAATAGGTATCATCCAGAACCACAATACTTTAAATATGAATCTGACAAATTACTTGGTCTTTTTGATGCATCAGAAAGGAACAATGAAAATTTATACTTGATGATTATTTTGCACTTTACAAAATAGTAATCTGATAAAGAAGTGGAAAGTGTATCTGTTGTTTTTCACGTCATAAGGGTGTTGAGTGGCACATATGCATTATTAATGTTCCTTGCAAAGGTCATAATCTGCTTTCATGGTTAAGAGAATGATCTGTGAACCAAGACAGACTCAGGTTTAAATGCTTTGTGACCCTAAGTAATGTAGTAACTCCTCAGCAGCTCATCTTTCAAATAAACATATAAATGGACATAATAATATAATACAAATGTCCAGGGTTTAGATTCCTCCTGAACTTCATTGTTCATTTTATTTAACTACCTGCACTCCATCAATATAGGCTAGATTCTTTTCAAATTAAATACTGCATGTAGTGTGTGTGTGTGTGTGTGTGTTTCTAAAGTGCTAATATAAATATTAAAAACATCATTTTCTAAATGATTGCATTAGTGAACATGACTTACAGCAAATAAGTTGCTGAGTATTACCAAGATACTCAGCTAATTTTGCAAAGCAGCACTACACAGAGAAAACAGTAAAACCTATTATCTTCTCAAGTGATAAAAGTACCATCTGCATTCATATATGTATTCTAAGAATTAAAGAAGCACATTTTATATAGCAGTAGTAGTGTTCTAAAGATTCAAATTAATAATCTTGTCTTTATAATTTGGAAATTTTTGCCTGACCAAAAATAACAGAGAGTGAATTCTAATTATTGGAGTATTGCTAAATTTAATCATAATTTGAAGTCAGTATGTGTTGCATGTATTTTTAAAGAACCTTTAAGTGAAGTATGTGACTAAGGTAATGTGAAAAGGATCCTGAATACTTTGAATGTTGTGATAAAACTGAATTTCTTTATGATCTCACTTTTTAAAGTAACTTTTTAAATTTAACTATTTTTTAAAGTAACTTTTTAAAGTAACTAATTTATTTATAATCTCACTTTTTAAAGTAACTAAGGTTTAAGGTAAGTAGCTTTGTCTCTACCTAACCCTTGGATCACTTAACATTTATAAAGTCCATGATATTTATATAATAGTAAAATCTAAGAACGTCTCTATTTTATTAAAATAAGGTAGTCACATTCTACTTTGAAGAACATAAATCTTAAATGAATGCCTAAGGAGAATTTTTAAAAGGTAATTAAATCTGTGAGAAGGCAAGGGAACAAGACCAAGAGAGCTGAGACCCATTGTATTTTGAATGTACTTCTGTGTCTGAATTGGAACTCAATGAAGCTTGTGAACCATTTACTTCAATTACCCCCCCAAATCCCAAACAAACCTTGGACATTGTAAATCTCATTAATTTTAAACACAGGGGGACTGGAGTAAATGGATTCCAAATTAACTCAATCCAAATTACCTAATATTAAAGAATAATTGGAATTCAGTTGCTTTAAATTGCTTGCTAGCTTTGTGCAAAGGCAGACTAGATCGCTATGCTAAGATTTATTACAATTTTATCTATTTTTGAAGTTTTGAAATGTTGTTGTTATAAAGAATCATTCTGAGATTGAGAAAATAGGGAAATTTCACATTTCTATTTTTGTAAAATTTGGCTAGCTTTTATCAAATTACAGCTTTTTAAGTATAAATTTTTATTTTGAATTGGTTGTCAATTTCCAAACACAGAGGTAAAAAGCATTTTAAGTATATTGAATCCTATATTATTTTTAATAAAATTATAATCCATATTTCTTAGTTTCTCATTGCAATCATTCCTGAAGCAACAAAGCAAAGCAAGTATTTTGTTACTGGCCTAAAAATAACAATGAAAATATAACAATAATAAGAAATAAGTCGCAAAATAGAAGAGTCTAAAACGAGACCACATTTTCCAAAAATAAGAAAAATCATGTTAAAAAATATTCCACTTTACAGAAGTCTGGTATCATTATTCCCATACACCTGTAACAAATAATAATTCAGGAAATATCATATCATTATTTTTGTGTTATTTGTACCAGACTTTATAATATTAAAGTACACATAAAGTTTAATTATTTAGGGGCAACCTTTCATCAAGACTCCTTTTATTAATATCTTAAGTAAAAAACTGTTAATCCTAGGATAAACTGTTATGTATTATGCACTCTTTGTACCTCCAAGATTATTAAGAGCAAATGATGAATACAAGATATGGTTTAAGCCAATCCATGTTGAAGATCAGTAATATACACATACAACATGTTAATACTTATACCTGAGAAAAAGTGTGCTTTGAAGCCCTTCTTGGATACGGTATTGTCAGATTTGAACTCAATCCTCATGTTGTTGTACTGGGATGTGATCACTTCTGGTACTTCAGCACCACAGAATTTGCCATGCAATTTAGATTCAGAGGAAAGACCACTCCAGATCTCCACGTAATCATATTTACAAACCTGGAAAAACAACATTGTGGTCCTAGTCACTAGTCCAGATAATACCAGATAATTGACATTTATTTGAAAAGTGTATCATGTTTTTACCTGTTTACTCCCATGGTAGACAGAATGGAAATAACAAGTTAAAAAATAAAATCAAGAACATGGTTCAACTCTGAGACCAAAGGTATGAAAGATAGGTTAGAGAAAATTTTGTTGTGAATATTTTCTAGACTTGTATATACACAGACATGCTTGTTTCTTTGTAGTAACTGAATATATCTTTTCAAAAAAGACAAAATCATAAGGGGAATTGAGATGAATATTTGTTGAGATGATGGTGTTGATGGGCAGAAGAGCAGCAGATGTTGTTTTTTTACTTTTTATTTTTAAATTGTTTTAAATTTCTGAAGGAACTGCGAAAGTACTTATTTACTATTTTATTTACTACCAAACATGACAGGTAATATACATGATATTTGTAGATTGTAAAAAACAAACATTAGCAACAGAAATAACCCATTCCATTGTAGAGATGAGAAACGTGGGGTTCAGAATTTTTTATATAACTTGTCCAGAATATACTTATCATACTTGGCATCATGGGGATGAACAGAGTCTGACTTAGTCTTGCGCTGTGTTGTGGAAACGTGACATTCTGATCAGAACAACACCATCACTGACCTTCAAAATGGAAGACATCTGTCTATAATGCTACTTGGTATATAATAAAAAAGATCCGTTTCCTTTCAAACTTATGAAAATGACTGATATTTCTTAATTTTTTCAAGTTGGTAGGTACTTAGTAGTTGTTCTGTAAGTTTGTGACTGGATCACAAACCAATAGCAATTCTGTTCAGTGGATGGAGGCAAGAATATACATCAAATTGAGGTATATTCATTCTGATTTATATGTAATGCACTAACAATACCCAAATGGAAGAAGGCAAGTGAGTGCCAGGTATTCTTAAGCAATTTATGGACTCTCAGATGTTCCATAATACACTTTTCCAATGTTCCAATAGGGCACATTCTAAAGAACACATCTTACATGAATGACCTTATTACATAAATGTGTAATTAGCAAGGTTTAACAATGCATATGATTGAACCCTGGGGCATGATGTGTTCTTTGAACTATGTCAACTCAAATTACTGGTTCTTGTGATATTAATTAGGTGATAAATAAGCAAAATGATGCTAGGAAAAATGAGATAACTTTTCTACCTACTTTGTTACAGCCGAGATTTTTGTTTAAAGAGGTCTCCAGTATACTCTAGGAGAATACTTATAAAGCTTAAGTTCTTTGCCGTTGACTTTCCTTTGGTATCTCCATAAAATGAAGAAAATAATGAAAGTTTAAACTTAACCCATTATTCTGAAAGTCAAGTTTTTGCTCAGGTCTCTGATCATAACTGCATAGATATCAAACTATGAAAACAGAATTCTGTGATGGCTTCTCACCACAAGCATAAACAAAGAGTTCTGGGATATTTTTAAAATTTTGTAAGGGTCCTCTATTATAAGAACAATGTTTTCAAAGGACAATGCCCCATTTGTGTGAAATGACTGTTTTCCTTCATCCTGAACATAAATCTCTAATCTTCTCAGAAACACATACCAATTAATAAATCAAAATATCTCACTTGCTGCAACTAATAGCTTTAGGGAAAACTAGGACAATAGAAGTCATTCAATACTCAGTTCATATCAAATCACAGAATTGACACAGAAATCCCATTTTCAAGAAATGTAGCTCAAGAAAAGATTTTCCAAATATATCATAAAAAATCATTTTCTCTTTAAAATTTCTCCAAATTTGAAGTATTATGAAAAGAAAATAATATTCCATGTGGATAAAATATATTAAAAGGATATTAATATATACTAAAACTGTAGTATATCCCATCATAAAACTCACACATAATGTTAAAAAATAATCTCAAAAGGTTCATTGAGTTTTAAACCTCTACAATTATCTAAAATATATAAATTCATTACATTTCAGATTTCAATCTACTTTAGAGGAACACAAAATTAAGCTACCTATTTTATAATAAAGTCATAGAAAGAGATTTTAAAAATGCACAGAAGTACCTTGGCTACTACAGGCAGAAAAAAAAAATTAAACAGAAGTAAAAGTAGGAAGTTAAAATAAGAAGAGGCAAAGATAGGTACACAAAGGCAAAATTATATGTAAAGTCCACAAATATTTCCAGTTATTATTCCAGATATATTTCTGTTCTTACACTTTTTTAAGTTTTGACAGAAATATAACAAAGACTAAATATTTTTATGAATTAATTTGATTATATTTAGAAGTGTCGAATCATGTTCATTGAAGAGTAAGCTAAGCTGACAGGAAGCAGAAAAAAGTAAGAAAAGAAAGTATGAAAGGTCAAACAAAACAAGTGTTTATCACCTTTTTTCTGGAATTAAATCAGCCTTGATGAGGGCATTTTTCAAAAGGTTCTCATTTCAGAGCTTGACATTGCACTTGAATTTAGTGTGTATTCACAGGTAGGATTTTTCAAATATATGGTCTCACTTATTTTAATGTGACCACCTGACAGAAAACTGTACCTTTGCTATAGTATGCTATATTTTGTAAAGGAAAGAAAGGATCACTCAGCACCTATGTTACCGAGGTTCAAAACAAGTATTCCTTTTCTTTTCTTTTGTGGCGCTGGAACTGAACTCGGGGCGGTGAGCACAGTAGGTATGTGGTCTACCATGAAGCCACATCCCCAGCCCATGCCCTTATTGATGAACCAGGAGCAAAATTCATAATGGAAAGCTACACAGAGAAGAGAACAGAATGGTAATGAATCACTGCCCTGGGGACAATGATGGGACTATTTGTGGGATTAATACATAATTTTGCTTTTGTATATCAATCTTTGCCTCTTCTTTGTTTAACCTACTTTCCCTTCTTTCTAATTTTTATTCTCTTAATGCTTAATTAGTGGAAATATATTCATTTCTGCAATCAAAATGTTCTACATTCTCCCATATGTGTATTTTTGTGTGGATCCTGGTTTTATTTATTTATTTTTTTAAAGAAAGTCTATGTGGCATGAAGCTGACCCTAAAGATGCTATAGTTCTTTAATAAATCAGAAGAATAGTGTGTATTAAATCTGCTGAATAAAAACTCCCTCTGGCCGATTTCCAATCTCCCAGAAATTGTCCAAAATATCATCCAACATCAACAACAATCATAATCAGTTGCAGAAATAGGCAAAAGCAACAAAACAAAACAAAACAAATCTACAACACCTACGTTATGGTACTAGATCATTTTTATTTCCTTTCTTTTTTAACTTTGCCAGTTTGCCTTAGTGATTCCCAAAGTACAATTCAAATGCATGGTATGTATGGTTCACTTACTTCATTTCCCTCCAACTCAAAAAACTCAAACTTCATAGAAATTCTGTACTGAGTTGGTGCCACCACTTGCCACACACAGTTTTTGTTGGGAGGGTACTCTTTAGGCCAGCCGGGGGTGGTGATAGTGCCATTGAGCTTGGTGAGAAGTCCTCCACAAGCAGCTAAAGAGAAGAAAAAGGGTTGCTTAGTAACATCCCCCTTGTGATGCCCCCTTTCCACTGGTACCTCAGCATCCCAACACTTAAGTTTAAATATCTTCAGGATTTAAAATCTAGAAACTTTCCCTCTGTGCTCCTTAGCTTTTAATACGACAATTTTAATCATCAAATTCCATTTGTAAACTGCTATTTTATAGCTTTAGAACAAAGTAAATTATGTCTGTACTATCACGCTTTAAATCACTTGAAAGTTGGGCAAGCAATATAAAATGGGTTTCTTATCTTTTAAATGAATATAATGACTATCATAGTGTCTTGGCTACTACAGAATTAAGAGAAGAAACCTTTTATTTTCAAGAATTGATAAGGTTGTTGTGAGAATTAAGGAAAGATAAATAGATATATAGAAATCATAATACAGTTTCATGGCAGTAAGAACAAAATCAATTGTTTATTTTCTCAAACTATTTTTTCCAAAACAAGTAATGTTATTACCTGAGCTAACAGGCAAGATACATTATGGTAAACAGAACATATTTATTCCAAAAAAATCTACTTAACAATTGGTTTTCTTTCTCTTAGGATGATCTATTTATATTTCCTCTCTTTCTTATTGATTAGCAAAATCATGGTTTCCAAAAACAAGTTGAGAGACAAGGACGTATATTGTACACAGCTCATAATTAATTAACTCCTAGAGTCAAGAGTTACATAATAGAACATCTCTTTCTTTGACTTTTTGCACATATGAATGTGCTTATATGTTGCTATATTTATAAATATGCAAATGTACTACCTGTATATTCACTTTTATCACTTTTTGGTAAATTACTATGAAGTAAAATGTTTAATTCTAGGACCACTATAAATAATAGTCATGTTCTTTTGTGATTGACATACGATCTTCTCTTCTTAAAAAATACTGCATCTTTTTCGTAACTATGTCTTTTTCATTCTAGGAGAGGGGGGTTAGTAGTTTAACAGGTAGGATGGAGATTTTTGGAAGCCAGACAATAGTTCAAACTTCAAGAAGGAAGAGTGAGACTGTGATTTGTCTTTTTTTTTTTTTTTTTTTTTTAATAAATAAGCCAGCAAGGTTGTGACATTTATTCCTTAAGCAAACGGTTCTGCTGCCTTTGCCACTTATATCCTGTTACAGATACAGTGGAAAACAAGGAGCTCATTTTTCAGAGACTTGCCTCTTGGTGGGCAAAACCAGAACCAAATCAATACATGAACAGAAATAATATTAAATTGCTACAAGTTCTAGGAAGATAAATTTGGCAGAATTTTTAAGGAGCGAGAAAGTAGAAATAGTAGGAAGAAGGAACAGCCGATTTCTTCTGTTAATGAAGGTCTGTAAGAGGAAGGAGGAGGGAAGGTGAAAAGAGGGAGCTTTAAATTCTTAGGAAAGGGATCTTAGGCCAGGAACAAAACACCGTATGGTAACCCTTGTGTTAGAATGTAAAGGAAAAATCCAGAAAACCATGACAAGTGTTTGTTCAATAAATCCTATATTCATAAAATGCATGTTTAGCTTTATGCTAAATGCTTTATGTCTGACTGTGCTAGATGTTAAAGATATAAAGATGGTTCAGACCATGGCTATTCATCTTAGTAAGGGAGACATATCCATAGACTATGTTAAAAAAAAAAAAAGGATTAAAACAATGATGAACAGACAAATGGATAAAGGAAAGAATGGATGCATGGAAGAAAGGATAGAAAGATGGATGGAGAGAAATAGAGGGATGGATACAAAACTAGATCTAGATAGAAATCAATATGTGTCTGTATATGTATATGGGTGTGTGTGTGTGTGTGAGTGTGCCCATATATACATATATATAGCCCTTCCTCCTTTGGTTTCCAGGCCATATATACACATATACACATATATACATATACACATATACACATATATACCTGTATACATATACATACATATACATATACATACATATATATTCATATATGTGTATATTATGTATATATTTATGTATATGTATGTATATGTATACAGGTATATATGTGTATACGTGTATATATGGCCTGGAAACCAAGGAGAAAGGGACTGATCTATGACAAGAATCCAGGCAAGATTCATAGGAGCCTGACTGAGTGGAGTGAAAATGAAGAAAAAATGGAGACAGAAAAGAATGAGAACATATGAAACAAAGGGATGGGGAAGGGTCTCCAGGCAGCAGGCACCATGGCAATCCAGCCCTACCTTCACAGCTCCTCCGGTCAGGCCCCAGCTCATATCCAGGCTCGCAGGCACACTGGTAGCTACCCAGCGTGTTTAGACAGCGCTGCTCACAGCCTCCTCGGTCAGGTTTGGCACATTCGTCCTCCTCTATAAAAATGGTGGTAGTTAGTGAACAAGTATAGAAGTATAGTGTTCTGTCTTTACATGGTAGGGTGCATTTTTTTTTTTTTTGTAAATATAATGCTTAATGGCTCTAAATAAAACAGAGCCCATTCATTTCTTCAGCAAAGGAGCAGAAACAATGCACAAGACCTTGATGGATCACACAGAAGGTTCATGTTGCTGTAACCCTCTAAGAACTGTGGAAGAACCAAGAGAAAACTAAGAATCTATGGCAGGGTCAATGGAAGAGCACCTTCTCTAAGACACAGTGTGTGGTTTTTTCCAAGTTTGACGTCTGATAAGATTATTAAAATGTAGAGATTTTCCAGAATAAAGTAGAAAAATGTACTGAAAAAGCAATTTCCCTGTTAATTTCATAGTATAATTTGCTAGATATATCTCAAAAAATGCTTCTAGGGGTTAACAAAATATAGTTCAGTGATACAGTACAAGCATAGCATGTGTGAGACCAGCCTGGGATCAATCTTCAGCATCACACACACACACTCACACGCACACACACAATTATTCTTCCTACTGGAGGTTTGGTGCTTTGCCACTGAGCTACAACTCCAGCCCTTTACATTTTTTATTTTGAGACAGGTCTTGCTAAGTTGCTTAAGATCTTGCTGAGTTGCTGAGTCTGACCTCAAAACTCACCATTCTCCTGCCTCATTCTTCCATGTTTGATGCCTGGATTACAGGCATCAAAAGTTTTTACAGAAATACTATTATTAAGAAAAACAATATGACAAATACAAATTACAAATAATATTCTCATAAATTTAAAAAACTCAACTTTGAATCTCTTTAAAGTGTTTAATATAAAACCACATAATCAGTGTTTCTTATAAGGATATTTTTGATGCAGAACATAACAATCCAATATATTTGCAAAGTATATGCTATTTAAATTGTACATTAAAATATGTCTGAAAAATATTTACTATTTTTAAAAATATATATGAAAGAGTACTTTATATATCACTTTCCAGAAATAACCTAATGTGAATTAGGCAAATTGTAAATATCCTCTGAAGGAATTACATGTCAGCAAAATAATAAGCATTTTTGATAACAAAAAACACAAAAATATTACAGGAAAAAGGTTTTGTAGTACATTTTTTCTGTGAAACATAACAAAAATTTTAAAGTGACAATATACATTTTGATGGATTCATATAGCTAAAAAATCAAGTTTTTCTGCATTTCAGTTCACATGGTAAAGACTTACGTAACTCTCAGGGAAAATTCATTTACTGTTGTCTGTTAACTAATAAAAATATTTAGATATCTATCAACGAATGTTGACATAAAAATTGATTGCTTCATTTATCCTATAAAAAGAAGTGTAGAGAAAATTGTTTTCCCCTTCCATAAGAAAATTGTATTCAACAATGATACACTTAATATAAACGTCTATGAATTTTCAAACTGTATAGCTGATGTTTCTATTTACACTAAAATGGTTTTCATTTTGCCTTAACAAAACACATCAAATATGGGGGATAAGAATAAAAAAGCAATTATGCAATTCAAAATTAAAGCTGATCATCAATAATTCTTTGTCATAAAGACATTTTAGACATCAGACTATTTTCCTAAAGAAGATGTGACTTCTTTCTAGTGTGGGAGAATACCATTCTGGAAGTGATTCTTTAGACATGCTGGCACCTGGAGATAAATTGATGTGTCAACTACATGTCAATAAACCTCATTTTGGTTATGAATCCTTTGTTGATTATGTGTACTGTAACTATTTTCTTCCATTCTGTATATTACTTTCTGGGTTTTGATATGATGACTATTTCATAAAAAGCAGATGGTAGCTATCCAAACGGAGTCTCTGCCCTGTGAAACGAAGTTCCAAACTCCAGTATTTCACTAGTTACCTTTCCCATACAATCCATCAAATATATTTTTAAACAGTGCATACTTCAACTTTTAATAAAACTTCAATCCAGTTTTCCCCCAACTTCAAAATAAATAACACATTTTTTCTTGAAAAAGAAATCTCTTATTTGCACATTATCGCAAGTTACCTTTGAAAAAGTTAGCAGCAAACCCTGCTTTATTCACAGTTCCATCAGAAACGAATTTCATCCACAAGGTATTGGAGGTAGATCTTATGTCTTCAGGTTTATCATAACCACAGAAACGACCTATCACAGGGCTATTATCGCTGTTTCCATCTCGAACTTCTAGGTAGTCATAGGCACAGTTGTCATGTCTTTCAACCTACAACAGTAAAAACACGTGAACGTGATCTCATTACTACATAAATCAGTTTTTATAGGAGATTATTATGTATTCTCAGTGCCATAGTATTGACTTGTTAATATAAAAGTTACAAATGAGTACAATAAGTATTTCTGCACATATTGCATTTGAATAAAGGACTTTTTAAATCATAAAAATTGTATGGAAATGTATCCATGTAGGTTAGGGCCAACAAGAAAATCTGAATGGAAAATCTGAATGGAAAATCTGATAATATGTGATGACAGTTCTTCCTTGTGTACAAAATTCTTTTATCTATAATTAGCACGGCTGGCTGTAGAAAGACTGCTATATTGTAGAATCAGCAGCAGTTTCTATTTTTTTTAAACAGGGTCTTACTAAATTGCTTAGGACCTCACTTAGTTGCTGAATCTGGCTTTGAATTTGCAATCTTCCAGTCTCAGCCTCCTAATTATCTGGGATTATAGGCATGTGCCACCATATTTGGCTGGCTTTCTTTTTCTCATGGTAACATGGCCTTGGTTAGCTGAACCCTTTTACCTTGACACACTCTTGATTCCCATCATCTCTCTTTCCTTAATGACTAAATGCAAATATTAGGTCAGAATGACAGCCTGACTCTTGCTCATGAACCTGACACTTCATAGAGCACTCTTGTTCATGAAAATTCTAGCCCTTAACTTCTAACAACAACAACAAAAATGTGCAAATTGCTACTAAAAATAATAAGACAAATTTGGAATAAAATTTTTGCTTTTAATTTTTTTCAGATAAATTGAACATTATTCCTGAAATCTTTAATAGAGTCAACTGTTTGTTAGGTATTTAAAGCTGTAAAGGAAAGACATCCATAATTTCAAAACCATGAATAGCATTACATCTCATCAACTACTGTTCAACATATGACTCCTTAGTTGTTAGAGTTCTCCCATTACAAAACTGATATCCGAAATTATATTTATTCCATGGAATTACAATCTGATTGCATGAAAACTGCTGGTATAGTTGGTTGAAAACTCCATTTCCCAATTCATTAATACATTACCAGTGAGAGTCTTCAAATCGGGTGGCATAAGGACAAACAGGAAGTAAATTTATTGGAAGCACAGATTTAGATGTAAGAGTAAGTGCTACATTTGCTATTTGCTTTCCCCAAACCAGAAAATGGAATAATAATATGTAATCAAACCAGAATATTTTAGAAAGTGCTAAATTCCATGAAAAAAATATGAAGTGAATGAAGGTAAGGAGTGTGACAAGTGGGGTTGGGGTAGTGGTAGCAATTCTTAAAGGTATCAAGAGGTAGGGGCTCATTGAGCATGATTCATAAATCCATGATTTTTCCTTAAAAAAAAAAAAGAAAGAAAAAAGTCAACACTGAACTGTAACAAAAATGCAGAGAAAGAACCAACTATACTCAGCTGCTTAGAGCAGCATAGAAAAAACTGTCCTGATTCATAAATCACTTTGGAAGAGGAAAAGAACTGAAAATGCCCCAGAAAGAAACTCCTTGCTGAAGAAGGTCCATTATTAAAAATTAAATTATATTGTTTCAAATTAAAAGGCACACTAGGATAAAAATTAGTAAGTTAATTACAAAGGTATTTCAATTAGTATTTTAAGGAGATAGTTGCTTTTAAAATTGTACTACTTACAGGAAAACAAAATAGGTACTATTGAAAATGAAAAAAAATTTAAGTTTTTTGATGATTATAAAGAAAGAATTGATATTTCCCTCTACATCACACACACTCTGTTCTTTCAGCAAAAAACAATGAGTCACTTTAAATTTTAATTTATAACATGTTCACTGGTTACTTAGTTAAAATTGGAAGTTTAAATATGTGAAACACAAAGTGTAGATATTCTATGGGTAAATGCATAAAAAATGTCTAATTTTAGGACTAATTACACTACTACCTATTTGTGGATCATGTAATATTTATATATCAAATATTATGTACCTGGTATTAGGGTTAACAGAGGAGAAATATGAACTGTACACTCACATAGCAGTGTCTTACTGATCAAATTGCTTTTAAAAGTGAAATGTGCCTTTTATGTATATAAACTTAAAGTACTCAGAAATGCATTATGCCTCACAACACCAATCCTAGACCTCTTCTCAAGGATTGGAATAACACTTTTTATATACTTTTCCAGTTCATTTCTGGGTCTGAGGCCAGCACCATGAATATGCTCCACTGCTGTTAATTATAATTATACTTCATCAACTGCATCTACTTGGAGTAAGGGCAGCGAGCATAAATTATATTGTGAGTCATTTTTATGTCTTTTGTGCAATGTTTTCTCCACCTACATCATATTACTTCATCAATTAGTACACGGAATAGAGAGGAATAAATGTGGCTGAAGATACAAAGTGAATCAAGTCCACTTGATTCATGCCAATAACCCTAAGCTTCCTGAGAAAAGGAACAACAAAGTCATTGATATATAAAAAATTAAAGAAGAAAAAGAAAAAGTAGTTTCTCCTTAAATTAAACATGGACACAGTTCAAAGAGCTGGGAGTCGATGCAATGTCATGCACAATCACACACATAAGAAATGTGTTTTGATAATAACGATGCTGATTTATTACGTACTTTAATATAATCAGAGCATAATTTACATATGAAAGTGGCAAGTTTATCACAATATAAACAGACCCAACATGTGCAGAAAGAACACATTGAAAGTGATAGTAAGCTCTGAACATTTTTCAGAAAATTGATATGTAAATGATACAGGAAATAGATAAAAATACACAAAGAAGGAATAACAATAACGACAGCCAGCCACAGGGGTTAGTGTTACATTTCATTACTGGGGTGGGAGGGTCCTCCACCTTTAATAGCCAGTTAAAGAGGAACTAAGAAAAAGGTAAGTTTTACTGTTGAGCAAAAAGTAAAATGAATTAAATTGAACTAAAAGTGGTCAGCCTCTCAAAAACCACCAACTTGTCCAGAATTTCTTGAGCCCTGCTTACAAATGAACTCAAACACTGAAGGAAAACCAGTCCTGGAGGAAGGGATCAAGGCCAGGCCCAGGCCCAGGCCCAGACCATCAGCTTTGCCTCCAACATACATTAAACGAAATTAAAGGGATACGAATTGGAAAAGAAGAACTCAAACTATCCCTGTTCGCTGATGACATGATTATATATTTAGAGGAACCTGGAAATTCCACCAGAAAACTCTTAGAACTCATAAGTGAATTCAGTAAAGTAGCAGGTTACAAGATCAATGCTCATAAATCCAATGTATTTTTATACATAAGTGATGAATCTTCAGAAAGAGAAATTAGGAAAACTACCCCATTCACAATAGCATCGAAAAAAATAAAATACTTGGGAATCAATCTCACAAAAGAGGTGAAAGACCTCTACAATGAGAACTACAGACAGCTAAAGAAAGAAATTAAAGAAAACTTTAGAAGATGGAAAGATCTCCCATGTTCTTGGATAGGCAGAATTAATATTGTCAAAATGGCCATACTACCTAAAGTGCTATACAGATTCAATGCAATCCCAATTAAAATCCCAATGATGTACCTTACAGAAATAGAACAAGCAATCATGAAATTCATCTGGAAGAATAAGAAACCCAGAATAGCTAAAGCAATCCTCAGTAGAAAGAGCGAAGCAGGGGATATCGCAATATCAGATCTTCAACTCTATTACAAAGCAATAGTAACAAAAACGGCATGGTATTGGTACCAAAATAGACAGGTAGATCAATGATACAGAATAGAGGACATGGACACAAATCCAAATAAATACAATTTTCTCATACTAGACAAAGGTTCCAAAAATATGCAATGGAGAAAAGATAGCCTCTTCAATAAATGGTGCTGGGAAAACTGGAAAACCATATGCAACAGAATGAAATTAAACCCCTATCTCTCACCCTGCACAAAACTCAACTCAAAATGGATCAAGGACCTCAGAATCAGAGACCCTGCACCTTATAGAAGAAAAAGTAGGTCCAAACCTTCAACTTGTTGGCTTAGGATCAGACTTCCTTAACAGGACTCCCATAGCACAAGAAATAAAAGCAAGAATCAACAACTGGGATAGATTCAAACTAAAAAGCTTTCTCTCAACAAAGGAAACTATCAGTAATGTGAAGAGAGAGCCTACAGAGTGGGAGAATATCTTTGCCACTCATATTTCAGATAGAGTGCTAATTTCCAGAATTTATAAAGAACTCAAAAAACTCTACACCAAGAAGAAAAATAATCCAATCAACAAATGGGCTAAGGAAATGAACAGACACTTCACAGAAGAAGATGTACAAGCAATCAACAGATATATGAAAAAATGTTCAACATCTCTAGTAATAAGAGAAATGCAAATCAAAGCTACACTAAGATTCCATCTCACCCCAATTAGAATGGCGATTATCAAGAACACAAGCAACAATAGGTGTTGGCGAGGATGTGGGGAAAAAGGTCCTACATTGATGGTGGGGCTGCAAATTAGTGCAGCCCCTCTGGAAAGCAGTAGGGAGATTCCTCAGAAAGCTTGGAATGGAACCACCATTTGACCCAGCTATCCCACTCCTTGGCCTATACCCAAAGGACTTAAAATCAGCATGCTACAGAGATACAGCCGCATCAATGTTCATAGCTGCTCAATTCACCATAGCCAGATTGTGGAATCAACCTAGATGCCTTTCAGTTGATGAATGGATAAAGAAACTGTGGCGTATATATATAATGGAATATTACTCAGCCATGAAGAATGATAAAATTATGGCATTTGCAGGCAAATGGATGAAATTGGAGGATATCATGCTAAGTGAGATAAGTCAATCTCAAAAAACTAAAGGACGAATGATCTCACTGATAAGTGGATGAGGACATATAATGGGGGGTAGGAGGGGTTAGCGTTAGGGCTAGGGTTAGGTTTAGGGTTAGGGATAAGGAGGGTGGTAAGAATGGAGGAAGGAAGGACTGTATAGAGGGAAAAGAGAAGTGGGAGGGGTGGGGGAAGGGAAAAATAACAGAATGAATCAAACAACATTGCCCTATGTAAATTTATGATTTTTAATAAAAAAAATGTAGATAGAAATAAATAAATATATGTAATTGTATGCCTGTGTTCAGAGAAATATGATTCACAACAGCAAAAAGATGGTGGTCTTTGTACAGATGAATAGAAAATAAACATATGATGAAATATTAGCTTTAAAAAGGAAGGACATTTTCATATAAATTACAATACGGATGAAATTTGACATTATGCTCAGTGAAATAAGCAGTTATGAAAAGGTAAATGCTATGTGAGTCTGCTTATATGAGATACCTAGACTCATAGAGACAGAAATTTACAGAGGCAGAAATAAAATGATTCCTGCCAGGGACTGAGAGAGGGTGGATTGGGTGAATTGTCATTTAGTGGGTATAAAATTCGGATTTGCAAGATAAAGAGTTCTAGAGATTGGTTGCCCAATGTGAAATGTACTTAATACTACTGAACATACGCTTACAAATGATTATAATGGTAAATTTCATGTCATCCATATTAGTATAAATCTTGTTGTATAATTGCTACAATGCAGCTTTAAAATCTGACTAATGTAGGGGCTGCGGTTGTGACTTAGTGGTAGAGCACTTGCCTAGCATGTGTGAGGCAATGGGTTCCATCCTCAGCACCACATAAAAATAAATAAATAAGTGAAGGTATTGGGTCCATCTACAACTAAATTTTTTAAAAATCTAACTAATATAATCTAAGATAATCACACAATCAAATATAAGTAATGCAAGCAAAATGATTCGACTTTTATAGGTAATACAACTCAGAATGGTATATACTCAGAGCAATGTTAAAGCTGCAGTTTGCTCTTCAGGAAGATGTTAAGGAAAACTATAATACAAGCAACATATGTAAACATTCATCATTATATATTAAATTAATCTTAAAATGAGAAAAATCGAATAAAATCCAGGAATTGATGCTATCAACAAATGGAATCCTGAACAAAAAGGGGGAAAGCTTAAGAGATAAATAATTGTGCTTAATTTCATTTTTCTATATAGTTGATATTATTTATCAGTAGTAGCATTTGATATTTAATTAATATTAATACATGATTATAGTTCTAACGGGGAGAAAAAATAGGCTAAAAAATGTTAAAAGCAATAGCTTGGGTCTTGGCTAAGCTTATTTTCATACGAATCCTTTATTTAAATGTAGCCACTTCCTTTATTGTTTTCCTTCAAGACACAGTATTTTACATTTATTCATGAATTTAATAATTTTATTAATAACTGCTGTGCACAGATAGTATGTACTTGACAGTGTGTAACAGCAATGAATGAAGTAGACATGTCCCTGACTGACAGAAATGCCATGACTGGACCATACCAAAGTACAAATGAAGGCAGTTGGGAGGGAACAGCATTGAATGCAAGGAAAGAATACTGAGGTGGCTCTTCACTACCAGGACTCAGTGACATAAATGCACAGACTGGATTTCAATCATGATGCTACCCATTGTGTGAACTTAGGCAAGTTTACTTAGAGTAACAAATGCAAACCTTTCAGAGTTCCATTATAGTCTAAGTTACAATTCCTGAAGAGCTTAGAAGCTAAGAACACTTCTTCAGTCATTAACCACTGTATAATCTTAGCTACCCACCCCAAAACCAGTGCATAGCAAGTAGAAGAACGCAAGTAATTAAGCCTTCTTTATCTTGGCTTTGTAGTTCATTTACAAAGCACCACTACTTATTGTAAGTTAATACAAATATTTAAAGAAATTAAAGGAGTGTTTTTAGTTGGGCAATTCACCAAATCATAAGATAAAAACTGCTGTACTCAGGAACACTGAAGCTTGTAGCAACGATGGTTAAGGCTGTTAAACATCTCTGGTTTTCATAAGGAAAGAATCATCAAATCAGAATGTGTAGCAATGTTGACAAGTACCTCAAACTTAATCCCACTTGAATTAATGTATGTGGATATTTCAATTTAAACAAAGTAAGCTCCAGGTTTATTTCACTTCTTTTCTATTTTATTGACATTTCTTTGAAGTTGTTCCTGTAAACATTTCTAGTCTCCAAAACTTTTTTTCTCTTTTCTATTTCTGCATACTGAAAGTTCTTAAAGAGTACTCAAGGCTTCTTTATACATAACACTTCTGCTGAACAGAGGATGAACTCTCTGAATTCAGAGATAATCTAAGTTCATAAACAAATACACTTTCACATAATAGTGTTAAAAAAACTGCATCCAGGAAGAAAGGAGAAAGATTTCTATCTACTCCATTGGAGATGCTATAAGAAACTACCATAGACAGAGTGGCTCATAAACATCAGAAATTTATTCTGACAGCTTGGGAGGTGGGAAGTCCAAGATAAGTCACTGGCAGATCAGGGGCTGGTGAGGGCCCTCTACATAATAACACCTTCTCACTGTGTCCTGTGGTAGAAGCTCTCTAGGCCTACTTTGCCAGTTCATTAATCATATTGACAAGGGCTCACTCTTATGACCTAATCACATCCTGATTACCTCACCTCTTAATACCAACCCCTGGGGAGTAAGGAACTCAACATATAAATTTGGGGACAGGCAAACACTCAGGTCATAGCACTTCTTAAAAGATATAAATATTGGGTCCCTCCAAAGCGGTCCTCTCCTCAAAGATGCCTGGTATTCATTAACAAAGGCACTTAGACTTGCGTTCTTCACTTATATTAAAATCCAAGTCATACTGGGAAAGACAAAAACTATGGCATGAATTCATTTATACCACAGAAAGGTATAAATGAAGGAGAGCTAATCAGTCTTTTACGGTGGATATCAAAAGAGTGATGAACAACTCCATCTTAGTGACCCTTTGAGAGTAACAGAGATAAAAGGTTATGACTAAGCTGAGTGAATAAAAATTGTTTTGTTAAGCAAAACCAAGAAACACTGAGAATTTGGGATGATACTGTCTTTGCATATTTTCAATATAAAATACATAATATGCATATTGAAAACACATTATGTAAACAAAAATTAGTATATAAACAGACAACTGACTAAAATCATCTAATGCCTCCTATGCCAAATAAGTTAATATGGTCAACTGATTCTTGATATCCAGAGTGTGTAGTTAGTGTGTTCTACAAAGTTGCTGAGAACACTGAATTAGCAAATCGATTCATTGCTCCCGGGAAATTACAGTGTTAGATTTTTATAAGATTCTAGTCTCAAAATTTTTATCAACCAATCAGTACATAGCCTTGTTTTATGTTTGTTTCTATTTAAAGACACCTTCATAGCCTGGCAATTCATTTACACTGAACTCATAGCCAGCAATGCTATGACTCATTCCTGAGTGAAGCTTATCTAATAAACATTTTCCCAGTAAGGCACATCACAGCTGGTAATAGGCACTTTAGGTGTTCTGTACGTGACTATAAATGTTCCCAAAAGCATGATGAATATTGATTTTTGGCTTGCACAAATTTTACTGAACAGGTAAAACTGAAAATAAAATCAGGATCAAGTATACCTGGATTTAAAGGCTAGCTGATATGATACTAGGTCAACAGCCAAAGCTCAGTTTCCATACCTAGATTTAGGCAACTCTAAATCCTTGTCAGTTTCAGATTTTTTGAGACTTGGGATCTCTAGTCTAAATTCAGTCACATAGCAGCCCAGGTCCTCCAAGATTCTAAATCTAACTTATCTGTCTAGGATTGTATCCTTCTGCATAGAAACCTACATACTTTTGATAATAAAAAGGATACATCAATTTCCATCCACCAAACTTCATGCACTCACCCACCTATATCTATCTATCCATCCATTCTATTATCAAATTTTAATCATGAAACCATTAGTGCTGGAGATAAAAGCATCAGCAACAGGTAAGATCCTCATCCTTTGGTGATCATATTTTAGTGAGACAGATGATGAACATATAAACAAACAGATTCATAGCATAAATTCCAGTGATCGTAAGGGTAATGGAATAAAATAAAATAGAGTGATGGTTTAAAAATAATTTTATGTAAGAAAATATTTTAAAGCATTGTCAGGCAAGTACTTTAAAAGAAGGAAATAAACCAAGCAAGGTGGTACACCCTTGTAATCTCAGAAACTCAGGAGGTTGGAGACAGGAGGATCACAAGTTTGAGACCAGCCTTAGCAACTTAGTGAGGCCCTAAGCAACTTGATGAAACCCTGTCTCAAAACAAAAATAAATAGAAAGGACTGGAGGTGAGGCTCAGTGGTAAAGTGAGGGAGGAGTAAGAGCAAAGATCTAGAGGTAGGTAAATATCAGTGTTAAATGACGTGACATGGGGAGGTCCTGGATGCTGACTGACATAGAAGAGGAAGGAGGAACCTAGGGCAGTTTCAGAGTGTCCTGGTCCATGGTAATGGAGTCTGCATTTTATTTTAGATTTGATGTACACCTGGGAGGTCATTGTAAGTAAGGTCACCGTCCACCTTCACTTGCAACAGTGTCATTCTGGCCATTCTATAGAGAACAGGACAGACAGCGCACAAGTTGAGACCTGAGGTGTTCACTAAGAGTTCCAATCAAAGAGGTGATGGCAGGGACGGGGTGGCAGCCAGAAATCGTTATGGAGTCCATGATGTATGTGCATCATTTGAAGACGCAGCTAATGGAATATGCTCATAGCCTCACTATGAGGCTTAAGAAAAAAAGTAGAATTAAGAATATTCCATAGGTAAATGGTGACACCAAATGCTGGGGTACTACTGAGCTGAACTGAGGAGTAGTGGCTACACTGAGAATGATAAAAGAGTTCAGCGCGGTTACTGAAAGAGGAGGGACCTATTACACATTGAAATAGGCCCCATAGCTAACTGAAACGGGCAGAAACATAAGGGATATATGGCAAAATGAAAAAGGACAGGAAACTGTAGGTAATAAAATGTATTATCAGCCAAACTATTACCTGATTTTTCTCAATCCCAAAGCATAGGAATTACATATTCATTTAATTTGTCAACTAGTATTAAGTGACTGCTGTGTGTCAGGAATGGCTCTAATTGCAAATGCTCCCTATTTGTCCACAACCTATCCTATTTTTGAAGAATGTCACTGTTACTATATTGATACATCAAAAATAAAATAAAATAAACCCATAAATGGCTAAGCCAATAGTTTCATGTTTCTCAGTTCTTAGATGCCTGGGATGAATGCCTTGCCTGACATCATTTCTGTAATGAGAGAATTTCATAATAGAATGAGTCATATATTGAAAGACAGCTAATGTTTTAATTCTTGAAATATCACAAAACATAGGTAATATGACCATTGGGTAGATAATTTTTCATTAATGCAGTTCTACTCAGAATTGCAGGAGAAAGCCTTTCATTCAATTTCAGTTCCCTGTTAACAATAAACTGATCTATCTGAACGAAGTTTGCAGTTCTATTTGTCCATAAAATAACAGAATTCAAATGTGAGTCAGATAATTTCAGAACCAAGATCTCCCAAAATGCAAAGTAGTTGTGAGCATAAAATACCACCTCATGATTGAAGCAGAGAATTTTTTTTCATAATGAGAAATATGTCTAATAAACTAAATGAAACATGGAAGGGTACAAGGATAGAGAAAAGAACCAAAGAAATACAGGACACTAGCTTACAAGATAGAATGTGAGAATCTCCAGGTTTATGAACAATGCCTGGATACCCCCAAGGCTCCTGTTGTGGATCCAGAGACAGGACAATGATCCCTGACCTCCCTGGCAAGTACACCCTGGCTGTGGACAGATGGGGCCCTCGACTGCCTTCTGATGGCTTATTCAGTAAATCAAGCTTCTACTCAGGGTAGAAAGAATCTCTCATCATGACATTTGGACTCGGCACCATCTCAGTGTTCCTTCCTACCTCACCTTGGCCTCTATTTCTCACTTGACAATTTGATTCAAACATGCTCTAGAGTCCCTGGAAAATTCTCCCACTTCTTGTCTTTAAATCACTACTTCAGTTTCTCTTGTTCCAGAAAACATGACACTTCAACCAGCTTGGGCCTAGTAGTTTGGGACCCAGACTTTGACCCAGAATTCTGATTCATCTTCAGTTTATTCTTCCTCTTCATCTAATAATAAAACTGTGCATCTGATCTCCCTGATAAATATTTTGGGAGGAAATGAACACCTGAATTTCTATATTTGACATAAACATTGATCTGTGTAACATTAAAAATGCAAAACAAAAATGCAAAACAAAAGTGGATTTTTCTCCCAACAAAAAAAGATTGCCTACCTTTTAACCTCTTAGAAGAGAAATAAAGGTTCTATAACTTAACGGGCCCTCCTAGTAGTCTTGTGAAACCAGCCCACACATTTGTCAAAGAAAAAAAAACCTATTGTCAGCACTTCAAACATCCTAATTCAAATAGCACAGTTAATGTAAACTCGCTTTAATCTTCTTTAAAAAGTCTGCAGCAAGAGGAAAAGGGGAAAAAATTTTAAAAAAACCTTTTGCTATTGATGTTACATTTTATAGCCGATCCTTTGTTTCTTCACTGATTAAAAGGCCAATTCTCTGTTTCTTTGCTGGTTTAATGAGGATTCCCTTAAATGCCACTGTCATTTATTGAGAAGATGCCCCATGAAGGTTGCCTAAAAGACTTTACCTCAAAGGCCTGAAAGGTCAGTCCAACATGGTAGCCCTCGGACACTGTTATTTTCCACACACACTCTTTCATCGGACGATAGTCATCAGGGTAATTAGGAGACTGAATCTGCCCTTCATTTTTGCGTATCTCACCTCCACAGATGGCTGAAGAAAGCAAAAATAAGCAAAAAAAAAAAAAAAAAAAATAGGCCTAGGCATGCCAATTCCTTTTCATTTTCTATTAAGCCAATATTTAAGCTCAGTTCCTGTAACTAAGAACATTAAAACCAGGTTATAAAAAATCAGAGTGGGCTGGTTATACTGTTGAACAGGTTTAGAGGGTAAAAACATGAAGTTCTCTTAACTACATTAGATGATGGTCAATCAAGGAATATGTACTTATTAATCACTCTTATGTGATAATAAATAATAAATAAATAAATAATAAATAATAAATAAATATTTAAAATCTCATACAAGCCTTTAGGAATTTTATAAATATATTCTCTTTGAATTTTTCCTGTGATTCCCTGAACTGTTTTGACCGCAGGTAAAATAGCTCATCAGCAGACAAGCTTCACCCTGAGCAGAACTGAACGGGCCTCTGGCAGTGAGCTGGCGTCATGTGCTCAACATCTGTGGCTCCATCCAAGTAATCCTCTTCACTGCTATGCGGTTAATCTTTAAAACAAAATGCTTCCATTTACTTAAAAGTTTAAGGGAAGCAAAAATCTCTGTCTTGGAAATTACCTAAACTCCTCTACAAGCAAGGGTCTCCTCCGCCTACCACATGGTAAGTAAGGAGCTGTTTTTAAAGCTAGGAAGCACAATGCCAGCTTATTGTTTTAGAGAAGCATAGGACAAAGCATGTAATAAATTCTTCCTTGAATGCTGACTCTCTGATTTAGACAAAGCATGCTTTAGAAATGTGCACAATTACTTTCTGTGCAGTTTCCTATTAATAGAGTATTTCAGTAGTGCTGGGGCCAAATAGATACAAAATCAGTACAAAGGAAAATTAAGTCTTCGTACTATTTTAATAGTATCATGAAACAAAGTTTAAATACCATTGTGTCATTTGGATTTTTTTCTCCCACATATTTCTGAGCACATCTTGTTGTTATTATATCACTGATATAAAAAAACGGGTTGTTCTTAAAATTTTAATGTCTGGAGGATTTTTATTAAAATCATTTGTGAATATTAAAATATATGTTCAGAAAATGTTATCACTTAAAACTTTTTAAATAAAGTTTTTGGTCACAAAGTCATTCTAATGAAACTAAAAAAAAAAAAAGACACTTAACTGAGAGATCTAAAATATATTCATCTCTTAAATTCATTGTGACTTGCCTTCATAGACAGCTGCAAACCCTTTTCCTACCCAGTTACTGCTACTCCGGAACTCAATCCACATTCTGCTGTCTGTAGAGGTAAGAACTTCAGGCACTTTGTCCCCACAGAATCTACCTAAAAGAAATAAAAGAATAAAGAGGATCTAATAAATATGATTCTGTGTTCCACCTGCTTTCCACATTAGCTACAAATTATACATATATAGCCTGGTTTGGTTAATATCACTATCCTTAATGATTAGAGCCAGAATTATGCCTTAATATTTATTTAATGAAGGTAAAACAGCCTCTTCATATATATTTGTAAACTCTCAAACAATTGATGTCAGTCTTATTATCACAAGTACTATGAAGAGTTAACTCAAAAAGGATATTTACAGACAGTCCCACAATGCATCAAAGTGGGAACCAGAAAAGGCACAAGTCACCCTAAGACAAGGGTTCAAACCTTCATCTGGTCAGGAAGCAGGAGAGTAACTTGCTTAAGAATGTGCTCCTGGCCCAAAGAGAAATTCTTTCTCTGGTCAGGAAAACCTCTAGAATACTCCAAGGATCTTATTGCATAAACTCCATCTCATCCATAAAGCTGTAGTTGGTGGAATTATAGGCAGAATAACCAATAGTACCATAAGACTTGAGTCTGAGATCTGACATTTTCTAATTGTATATCCATAGGTAAAAATAATGGAAAATGGATGTAATACTATCATTCCTTCCTTTCTTATCCTATCCATCCACAAAGATTCATTGCTTATTGTATGTCTGCCTCTGGGCTCTAAGTACTTACATAATGACAAATGGTAAAATGTGACAAAGCACATGAAATAATTCTATCAGTACATTACATTGCTATCTATTTTTGTGTGCCTCTGAAAATGATATCATGGATAAGTTTAATATATGAAAACTGGTAGCCAATTTGAAAAAGCAAATTCATACCAACAGTTAAAAGACAGAGAAAGATCTTCCCGAGATGCAAAATGAATTAGAGGCACGTTACAGTACTTCTTAAGCTACAGTATGCAAGAGAGTTGCCAGGAAATTTGTTAAAATCCAGTCTCTTGTTCAGAGGGTATGGAGTGAAGACCTGAGTTTTTATGATTCTTACGCCTTTCCAGATGAATATAGGACAATCACTCTGAGGACTAAAGTTTTGCAAGAAATGCTGGGGGAATCATTTTGCATAAGCACCATAACACAGAGCCAGCCTGGTGGACATAACTCAAATTTTAGCTTCAGATTTGATATGAGCTGAATGAAATGTTTCCTTTGGGAAACACACATGTATATAACAAATGGTTTCATCTAGGCTAAGAGATTAAACGTACAAGACAATGTTTTCCTCAACCTGACTGTTCACATTAGTTCAATTCCTCATTTCTTCCCTATTTTTAAACATTTCCACAAATCTCTGACTTAGGCTGCTGTCACTTTTAATCCAAGTGTGTCCATTCAGCAGGTTTTGGATGTTAAAAAAAAAAAAATCTGTCTAGCACATCAACATGGCTAAACAAAACTACGTCTAAAACTAAAGGAAGTCACAAAAAAAAAAAAAGAAAAAAAAAGAAAGATCCATTTAGAATACAATAGCACACAAGCTCACAGCAGTTCTCAACTCTAAGTTAAAGAGGGCAACGGTAAACCACTTCATACAAGTTAGTAGTGTGGTCTGTGGTTAAGCACTGGCAGAAGATTTACATGGGGACCAAACCTGGCTAAAGCTAATGACACAGAATAAAGTTTTTATGTCTTCACAGCCAGAGAAAAGCTCTCTGAGGAGAAATACCAGCAACATTCTAAAGAAACACCCAATGCACGTGGCACAGGAAGAATCTAGCAAACAGGTACCCAACAGTTCACAAGCCACTGCCTTAGCAAAGACAGGACACCCACAAACTACATCCACACCTGATCTGGTTTTTGTTTCATCAAAATCACAATTCTTAAGCTGAAAATTCAGGAACATAGTGAGGAATTATCATTATAACTATACTACATGAGAAAGCTATGCTCGAGCATTACGTTCAGATCCAATATCTACTATGATATCTAGACATAGTTTAGCTAGTTTAAGTCAATCAACCAATGTATTTACTTGTCTGAATATTTGGGGTATCCTTGAAAAAAGTGTAGTAAAAATAAAAGCAATGTAGACTACATACATTTAAACTCTAAGATGACCCTTGAGACAATAAATGCTCTCTACACAAGACAGAATATTTGCGTAACCATGTGGGAGGTAAGTAAGCTCTTACCAAGGAGAGGTGACTTCCTCCAGTACCCATCTCTTACTTCGATGTAGTCATACCAGCACAAACTACTCTTGTATAGGTCCATTGTGGTAAAATTTAAGATAATCTGTAAGATGGAGGAAAACAACACACAAAGTAAAATGATTGTAAGGACAATGAAAATCGATTCCTGGAACCTAAGACTACAGTGAAAAGGGACTCACAGCTATTTCTTTCTTTTTTCTGTATTTTATCACCCTAATTTTTTTTTCCTAAATACCTCAAAACCATGTTTCCTCATTCTCATTAATATTTAATAATTCCAGTAGAAGCAAAATTCTAATAACGGGAACAGATTAAACATTTTAGCAATTAACCCAAGATTCTATAAAGTTAGTTTGAATAATTAATTGTAAAAAACCAGAAATCTTCATTGGAATAGTTTATTATGAATTTTTCTATCATAAGCATGACTTAAACCATGAATAATTTCAATGTTTCCATGAATATCTTCTTTTTAATAATTTATTTCAAAGACAAATAGTCAGACATCTATAATTATGTTAAAAATAACTACCGGGTGCCATTTTCCCAGAACATAATACCATTGTGTATGTTGAAATGTTTAAATGTAGTCCTAGCATTTAAATGTATCCTTCAAACTATAATCAAATTCAGATGTCACTACTCTTCTTTAGATCCAAGAATACATATTCAAAGACCTTTCAAGTTAGATCTTGTACAAGACACTTTATTCTGTACTTCATTTTGGAATGATGCTGCTTTTTGTAAAGATAATTCAAGAACAATTCTAGGAAAGATAATTTATTTATAAAAGTTCTTTACTACTCAAAGAATTAACTCTTTATTTACTTGATTACAACAAACTAAGAAATGCACTTGAATTAAGTAAAATTCATTTGGGAATCATTTGCTGTATTCAAAAGCTCATTCTAACTCTGTTCTACTTAAATTATCTAAGATGCTTATGGCACATAGTGAACTTGTTCTTTTAATTTTATTTAATTAAATTATTTATTTATTTTTAAATTTTTTACAGACTGCATTTTGATTCATTTTACACAAATGGGGTACATTATTTTGTTTCTATGGTTATACATGATGTAGATTCATGCCTGTTCTTTTCTGCAGAAACTGAAATGGACTTTCCCCAAATGCAACAAATTATGAATATTTTAAATGTTTATATTATAAAAATAATAGTTTATAACAACATTCAAAGAGCTCAAAGCAAACACTGGTTATAAGAGAAATCTAAAGGCATAATGAGAAATATAAAAATATAATAATAATCACAAATCTATAAAAAATCCTGCCTGTACTGTGCAGAAACCATATGCTTCTCCCCTTTCTTGAGCACCATATTTAACAAAAATGTAAGTAAAAATAATGGCAAACCAATCCTAGGCTGATTTACGCCTTCCTAGTGTGAAGACACAATATCATACAAAATATTTCTCATAACATCTTATATCTAGGTACACAGTGGCCATTGATGAAATTGTACACCAAAGTTGGCTTCAATTGTTCATATAGATTAACATGTTCTTTTTAAGTAAGAGTACTATGAAACAAAATCTACAAAGGATGAAAAGAGAGACACTTTTTAAAATGCAATAGAGCATGCATTATTGCATTATTAATTAATTAGTATTTATTCAGTTATTATTTAGTTTTAATAGCTACTTTTATCTATTTTGAAGTTTCTCTATTTTACCTTCAATTTTTTAGTTCCAAATATTTTCAAAACCTGTTTGCAAAAATTTCCTCAACAGAGGTTAGGGCTGTAGCTCAGTGGCAGAGTGCTAGATTAGCACATGTAAGGCGTTGGGTTCGATCCTTAGCATCACATAAAAATAAACAAATAAAATAAAGGTATTCTGTACATTTACAACTACAGAAAATATTTTTCAAAAATTTCCCAAATAGTCAAAGGCAAAGTACTGATCATTCTTTCTTTTTCAAAATCCTCAACACTCGATTAACAAAATGCTTTCATTTCTAAATTATTTTTGCCAAGTTACACAAACATTTTCTTCTCCAATGCAACCTCAAAATTATTCTCAGTATATAGTGGGAGAATAATTTCTGGCTTTTTCACTTAACTGTGTGTTTACTTTAAGTCTGCTACAAATGGGGAATACTACCACTGTCTGATATTAAGTTTCGTTCTGCATTCATAATTTCCCTATAACAACCACCAGAGCTTCAACTTCCTGTGATCATATAAGAACTCATTTGTTATAGCAGAGACAGCAAAAGTAGATAAGTGTGGATCATTGTGTGGCTTCTCTTTTGAACTTAAAAAGTTTTACAATGGTGTGCAAATAGTTTTAATTTCCTCCTGTATAAGAGAAAAAAATCAGATGAATTTGAAATACATACATCATCAAATTTCATCCCAAATTGAAAACAATGAGGTTGGATTGCTAACAGTTAATATTCGAATACTTAGAATAAACACACACACACACACACACACACACACACACACACACACAGTGGGAAAGGGATAACTGAGCAGAAAAGTTCCCTATCTTGTTTTTAATCTTCTAGTTTAAACTGCAAGCACCGTGGAGGAACAAAACCGGCCTGACACTAATATAAAACACAGAGTCCTTTAGAAGTAGAAAATGTAATAAAGATAGGTTTTCTAAAATCAAATCTCAAGGCTCTGACGATAGAAGTAAATTTCTGGCCTTTGACTAAGTTTGCCAGCAGAATCCATACTTGAATTACAAATCAAAAGCACTTGGAAAATATTTTGGTGTTTCATATTATGCTATTTTATGTAAACATATTGCATCTTTCAAAGAAAGATAAAATGAATACTACATAGTACAATTATACAAATATTTTATTTCTGATGGTAAATGTAAGTATCAAGTTAAAATTAACCATCGTTCCCTTGGAACATGAGATGGAAGGAGATTCAAAGAACAGTTCTCATATTTCCTGTGATCTGTTAGGAGTCTAGTTGCAAAGTTAAAGTGATAAAATTGCTGTAGAGTTTGCTTATTAAAGACTTTGTTTTACAATGCTGCAGAGTGAAGAATCTTGAAGAAAGACAGATCAACAGTTGAAGGGACTGGATGTCTGCAAGTCTCCAGAGAAAGAAGATTTAATCAACTAACTTTTGTCAGCACAATTAAGACATTATCAACTACCTAAACAAATTCCATGGGCACCATAAAATGACCAAGTAGAATAACATGTACACCTTAAAGAGCTGAGGATAGGAAAAACACAGACATTGCCAATTAGGTTGATAATTAAATGACTTTTTAAAGAGAGATATTAGATTCAAAAGCAACAAGATAAAATAGATTGTTAGGCTCCATCCAGAAGAAACCTAAAATATCTAATAAACTTTCTCTCAGAAACAAGGCTCAGAGAAAGTAGATCAGGAATTGCTACAGGATTCTGCCTGCATCCTACTTTTGTAAATAAAGTTTTATTGAAACCATTCCTTTACTATATCAACCATGTCTGCTTTTATACTATAAGTTCGAGCTTTTCAGTTTGCTAATTTACTTAAACTTTATATCAAATGAATCTTCTTTATATCAAATGAATCTTCAGATATCATTTTATCAGGTTTGTCTCACCAGAATTAAATACAATCATGTATACAAAACTACACAGGGAATCCCAAAGCATTAAGATGTCAACTTATTGTTATCTTCTTGGCAAATATTCAGCCATCCATGGCAACATAAATTTGAAAGAAAACATAAAAACAACATCTATTGTTGTTTGTATTCTTGATAATAGCCATTCTAATTGGCTTGAGATAAAATTTTCGGGGAGTTTTGATTTGCATTTCTCTTATTACTAGAGATGTTAAATATTTTTTCATAATCTGTTGATTGCTTTTACAAGAATACAAGCAAAAAGAGGTGTTGGTGAGGATGTGGGAAAAGAGGTACACTCATACATTGCTGGTGGGATTGAAAATTGGTGCAGCCACTCTGGAAAGTAGTATGGAGATTCCTTACAAAACTTGGAATGGAACCACCATTAGACCCAGATATCCCACTCCTTGGTCTATACCCGAAGGACTTAAATCAGCATACTACAGTGACACAGCCACATCAACATTTAGAGCAGCTCAATTCACAATAGCTAGATTGTGGAACCAACCTTGATGCCCTTCAACAGATGAATGAATAAAGAAACTGTGGTATATACACACAATGGAATATTATTCAACCATAAAGAAGAAGACAATTATGGCATTTGCTGGAAAATGGATGAAGTTGGAAAATGCCATATTAAGTGAAATAGGTCAAGCTCAAAAATCCAAAGGCCAAATGTTTTCTCTGACAAGTGGATGATGATACACAACAAGGGAGGCAGGGTAAGGGAAGAATGGAGGAAGGATGGATTGTGTAGAGGGAAATGAGGGGTGGGAGTGGGTGGGGGAAGGAAAGATAAGGGAATGAGACAAACAGCATTACCCTATGTACACATGATTACACAAACTGTGTGACTCTATATTGTGTACAACCAGAGAAATGAAAAGTTGTACCTCATTTGTGTACAATGAATCAAAAAATTTTAAAAATAAATAAAAATGTTCTAATCCAATTTCATTAAGCCAACTATTCTAGGAAATATAAAAAAATTTAATTTTAAAGCTTCACAGAAAAAGTTACATTTTAAAATAGGGGCTCTCAAAATTCATAGAATGGACAGGAGAACTTGGGGCTTTGTTTGAAGTTCTTTCCTTGAACAGATTATCTGCATAACCTCAAACAGACCCTAGCCTAGTTGTGTAACCTCACATACACCCAAGTTTCAATCAGGAATTATTTATATCACAAAATGAAAACAAGAGTGAGGCTTTGTTATTAAAATAATTTATGGCTTAAACTCATGTGATGATATTTGGATTTTGAAATTTTTTTTGTCATCACCTACTAGTCACCAAAACATTTTCTTATGCCTCTCCTGAATCCCCACTCCAACCACATATCTAGTTTATTAACCATGTCAATTATGGCATGCTGCAATGTTCCTAAATGTCCACCCTTGCCTAGAAGCTGGTATATAGCCAATGATGTAATAGCTTCAGATGTGCTTTGGGCTTTAGCTTCACTCATCTCCATTCTGTACTCTAAAGTCACATTCAACTCCACCAAGTCTAGATGCCTAGTTATCAAATGCCTGGTTACAAAACCATCAATGCCTGGTTATCAAAAACCCCTGAGTCTTAGATCCACTTTTCCACTTCCTGTTCCATAATCTCTCACACATCAGCTTCATCCTGCTCAGCCCTAACTTCTCGCAGTTGTACCCTGAAACTCACCCTGATTTTAGCTTACATTCCTCAATGTGTGCCGAAGTCTACCTGGATTCCACAGTCCCTTTCTCTGCACCTTGAAATCTTTACAACTCTGTCTCCCAACTCTTCAGTCATACTAGAATCTCCCAATAAGATCTGAACTCTCTTAAAAATCCAGGTTGCATCTTGCTTTCTTCAGTAATTTTTTCAGTCTAGCAATTATATTACTATTATAAATCTGTAAGATTCTTGATATAAGAATTTATTTTACACATCAGAAAAATACATCTTTTTAAAAAAGAATCAAAATTTTTATGCATCAGAAAATATACATCTATTTTAATAGAATCAAAAATGTGTACGGTAACTGTTGAATGTACATGGTGCCTTTGGCAATATAAGTGGCACATTGTGAAGTGATCTCATAGGTATAAAACAGATGAGTGATCAAAAAGAAATGTTTGCAAAAAGAGTCAAAGGATAGCTTTTAAATGAGTAGAACAGAAAATAGAGATTATATTAGTTCTATTCAAGACATAAGCAATCTGCCCTTGTTCAAAGATCAATCAAATCCAAGGGACAGAAGAATCCATACTGTGTGCTTTCGTCAGCAAAATGCAGCCACATTCTTGGCTGTACATTCTTGACTGAATCCAGCATGAACTGTGCAACATCTAGAATAGACTTATATTGAACAGGAATCTTTCTTTATGTTGGGAGACTCAATTCTAGAAAGACATATATGTGAACTGACAACCTTGTTTTTTAATTGTGGTAAAATACACATGGCATCAAATATATAATTTTAACCATTTTTAAGTGTATAGTTTTTTAGGATTAAGTACATTCACATTGCTGTACCAGAAAGACCTAATTTTTTTAAAAAAGCATTTCAATCTGCACAAAAATAATATATGTTTCCTGTGCAAAATAAAGGAAAATATCTATTTGTAAACTTACCAGGTATAAATATGAATTAATCTGATATATATTTTTCCATAATTTTCCTTCTAATGTATGTAATTTAAAAATTAAATATTTTCATGTCTACAACTTTTAGCCCATTTAAAAATTTTTTTGAAATTATTTTATAAATCAAATCAGTGTTTTAGTTTTCAAAGTTGATTTTGTTTCCAAATTTTCATTACTATAAATAACTGTCTTTGAAAACATTCAGATCATTGCCCTAGAATAAATTTCTGGGTGAAAGTGCAGGGATTTTTTTGTTGTCGTTATTGTTGTTTCTTTTTTTGTTAATGTGTTAAAGATTACCAAATGTTCTTCAGAAAGGTTATTTGAATTTCTACTTCCTAGAGTTTGGAACATCAGGATTACTTGGTATGACCACTCTATCTTTGCTAATTTAAGACACATCCTTGTTCAAATGCCATTTCCTTGATAAAGACAGAGTAAACAATTTTATATATTAAATGAGCATCTATTTGCAATGATATACCAGTGAATATTCTGGTTTCTTTGAAAATCAACTGTGATGTGAATATTTACTTATTGGCTATAATAGAATAATACCAACAAATAATACCAATGTTATCTTTTGTGTTATAGAAGTTCCATTTTGACTTTTGTGCTTTTTGTGTTTTTATAGAAAGGGTTTACTTTATGTAAATAACCAATTTAAATTGTTACCTTACATTTTCTTATTTTCAATTCATGAAAGTAAGGTATCTTTCCCAGAATATGAAAAAGTTGCTGATGTTTTTTTCAGAAAGAATACAAAATATATGAAGTAAAACTTTATTTTTTTCAAATCCTTATAAATAACTTCAGTATGATTTATTGAAAAAAATATATTTTTCAAATTTGTTTGAAAAGTAATCTCTGTAAGCAAGCAAATAAGTTTTCTATTCCCATAGGCTTACTTCTGCCCTTTGTGCTTTCTCACTGGTGCAGAATCCCCTTTGACATTACCACTGAATTTGAAGCACTGAAGCTTCATGATATTTTTCTACCACCTTGTTGTGCAATTCATTTCACCTCATTAAAGTTATTTTCAAATTCACCTTAGTTATACCAACTCTTCTAATTTTAAATAAACTCTAGAAAAATTTAGTTCAGGTATGAAACCAAAAGCTATTGGAAATTGGTTTCATATTATAGTAAAACTATACATTAATTTGGGAAAAATTGAAAATTTGTCTATACTATAACTTCATATCTTGGTACATGATATGTCATTCTGTTTATTTTGGTCCCACAGCAAAGTCTTCAGTTTTCTAATAAATTTCATTTTAATGTATTTCTTCTTGTTTGAACACCTCGAGTCCTGCTTATATTTTAGCTGATAACATTAAATTTTTGAGAAAGGAAAAGCTTTCTCTGTAACTAAAACAAGAGAAAAAGAAAAAAAGACCAAATGATCACTCACAGATGATGGTAAAACAAAATGTGGTATATACATACAATGGAATATTATTCAGCCTTTAAAAGGAGAGAAATCCTGTCATGTTCCAACATGGATAGAGCTTGAAGCAATAATGCTTAGCAAAATAAGCAGTCACAAAAGGAGCCACATTATATGCTTCTAATTATGTGAGATATCTTGAGGTTTCTAAGTAGTCAAGTTTATTGAAACATTGTATGGTGATGGTTGCCAGGTGCTGGCAGGAGCTAGTAAAGGGAATTTCTTGTTTAATGAGTACAGAATTTGTTTTGCAAGATGAAGACGTTTTGAAGATTTATTTCATAATAATGTGAATATGGTGCATGTAAGGATGGACAAGATGGTTAATCTTGTATGCTATTTAACATAATAAAAAAGTTTGTAAAATATTTGCACATTGTAAAAGAAACATTAACTGCAAAAGACAGTAATGCCTTTTTTACATGAGAAAAAAAAAAAAAAAACAGGCATGAACAAAACAGAAACATATCCAGGCTTTACTCTATTCTGACAATCTGAATTAGAGAATCCTTTTATGATTTAAGAAGAAGGTAAATACACTAATTAAATATAAACATTAAATAAGCAGGCTGGTAGAAAGAAGTATCGTTATGTAATGAAATACACATTTAAAGCTTTCAAACAAATAGAAAGAAAAATTTAACAAGATTAAAAAAATATAATTCACTAGATAAGAAAGAAAAAAAAGAATTAACAAAAGGGAATGACATATAATGTGCAAATAAGAAATAATAACATTAATCACATAAATGTTAACTATAATTATCACTCTCATTAAAGGCAAAACTTGTCATCATGTATGAAATACAAAATAAGACTGAACTGTTTGCTCTCTAAAAGGGACACACTTAAAAGGTCACAAAATGACAGAATCTTTAAAGCAGGACAGAGATCCACCAGGCAAATATCTTAATCAAAAGAAAGTGTAGCTTTATTAATATCAGACAAAATAGAGTTAACCTAAGCAGTAACTAGAGATAAAGAGAGTCACCATGTAATCAAAACAATCAGGAAGATGTAATATTCTAAACAAAGCAATACTCTACATTTATATGTATAATGATATAGAATAAAATGTATAAAATATAAGTGGACAACTGTTAACAGAAATTAAGAAATCAATTAAATAATCTTGGCACGCCTTTCTAATTATTTGATAGACAAAGCAGATAAAAACAATAATATGGAGACTATCAACCGTACAATTAGAAAGACTAATATGTAGATAGACTAATATATAGATAATAGAAAGATCAATATATAGATAATTTCACACCCAACTGCACAGAATATATTTTTAAAGCACAGATAATTTTAAGGATATTGGTCACTTCCAAGGTCATACCAGACTAAGGCTATTTCAAAGACTGAATCATATATAGACTATAGTCTCTCATCCATAGATGACTAAAAGATAAATTAATAAGCAAAGGATGACCGGAAAAACAACACGTTTCCAAATTTAAAAAAAAAAAATTTACTAAAATATGTGTGTTAAAGAAAAAAAAAAAAACAGAACACATAAAATATTTAGAATTTTAAAATAACAAAAATACTATATGTCAAACTGGTGAAATTCAGATTAAGTAGTACTTAGATGTAAATTAGAGCCCCTATTGTTTATACTGGAAAAGAAAAAAATACTTGAAATTAATAAGTGAGACTTCCAACTTCAGTTAAAAAGCCAATTAACTTAAATGTTTAAAAAATAAAACAAAAACATAAAGTATAAAAATGAAGTAATATTGTTCATTGCTCACTTGTAACAACCAATTTATTCACTAATCATCATAAATAATATTAAGAAAAATAAGAGAAAGGATAACAAATTTGTTTTTCTCCTATTTGCAACACTATGGAAAACATAATTTTCCTGGTAATCACATATATAAGAAAAGTGAATTACTTCTGAATGCTAAGGGTATGGGTATTTCAATTGCATAAGAGGAGCATTTATACCCAAATATTAATTTGCTGTTATTAACTGATTTGATTAATCTTATTCCCAAAATTTTCAGATTTTACAAGATTTATTTTTTTAAAAAAAGTAAAATTTTAAAACTTCCTCTCAAAATTTACCATTATTTAAAATTTGCTCTTTAGTTCCTTTTTAAGAATAATTTTCATAATATGTTTTGAAGGAATTATTGAAAGAACCTAAATAGCAATTGGTCAACGATTATAAGCACATTACACAGAGACAGAATTGCAATTCTTAAATTGAAAATAGCTAAATAAAGAACTATGCATGCACTCATGGATTTCAAGTTATTTGTGATTTTTGTGCATAAAAGTTATGTTACTCAAATATTTTATTCAAAGAATTTATGCCAGGGATATCAAAACTCTGGCCCCATGATATTCCTCTACCACATTCAGTTATCCCCAGGAATATTAAATATTTTTAACTGTAATGACATTTCACTGAAACTAATGAATAAATGTAACTCTTTTGAGATTAATTGAAAGGTCAAAGTCATATAATAACTAGTAAAAAATTAATCTTTATTCTTGAGATTAATCTCAATATAGGTTTGTTAATATTAATACAGATGACTATCAAAATAGACCTGAGGTGAGCTTTCAAAATAGAATTCAGAAATTAATATTCATTTTTAATAGCTAACAATTTCAAATTTTATATCCAATCAAACAAACTATGCTAAAGAAAATTTTGTCTTCCTTTTCAATTCTTGTGTGTTTACCTCCACTTTCTGGTCTTCATGATCTGTTACTTCCAACAAAATATAGAAACAGAAATGGTGGTAGTGGATGTTCTTGTTTTTTTAACCTACCTCAAAAGAAATAGTTTCCCTTACAAAAATGTTTTTTTTTTTTTTATAATTTTTGTTAGATTCTCTTTCTAAGATTAAGAAAGTATTCTCTTAGTTCGCTCACAGTATGCTATTGCTGTTATTAAATCATTAGAATTTTTCTCTTGATTTTAGATGCTCATCTAACAGTTACATACAGATATATTTTATAGATAGATTATGGATACTTATATATACAAACATATATATTGGCATTTGACTTGGTAATTTTGATGGAATTTTTATATCCATATTCATGTGTGAATCTGGGGTAAAAATGTCCTTTCTTATACTGTCCTCATCAGGACTGGTATCAAGGTTTATAACACATACATAAAAGGACTTTTTTTTTGTTTTTTAATTTTTGGCGGTGCTGGGGAATGAACCCAGGGCCTTGTGTTTTCAAGGCAAGCACTCTACCAACTGAGCTATATTCCCCAGCCCCCCATAAAAGGACATCTTTATCTCCTGGAAGAGTTTATATATAAGATTATGCTTATTTCTTCTTTCCATGTTGGGTTTATCTTACTAATTTGAACATGACTTTGCTGAAAATAAAAACCTAATAATTCAGTTCACTAGTAATGCTATTTCTTTAATGGTTACATGATTATTCACAGTTTTTAATTCTTTCCAGTAAGAATATGGTAAAATTTTGTAGGAATTTGCCCACTTCATCCAACAACTTTTAAGTTATATGCATAATGTTCAAAATATTTTAATTTTCATTTTGTTGTCTAAAGTATCTATTGTCCCATGTTTGCTCTCCAAATATTAAATAATTGTGCTTTCTCTAATTCTTTCTTTACCTCTTGTCATTTATTTCCCTGTTTTCAAAATCTATTCAATCAAGCAACTTTGTTCATATTTTCTATCATTTTATTTTCATGTCAATAGCTTTATCTTTTATTATTTCCCTCCTTAATATCTTTCTTTTATTTTATTGCTTTGTTTTTTAGGCCTTTTATATGGAAAGCTTGCTTATTGGTTTTGCGTCTTATTATTTTCTTATGTAAGCATTTAAGTCTGTGAATTTTCTTCAAAGTACTGCTTTAGTTGCATGTTACAGGCTTCATATTCAGTATATTAGTTTCATAATGGTTGAAAATAGTTTCTAAGTTTTATTATAATTGCCTTAATTAAACATTTAGGTGTTTATTTCTTAATTTAATATTTTCATAGTTATCTTTCTAATGCTGATTTTGAACTTCATTGCATCTGATAATATGATTTTATTACATCAACCCAGTTATAGCATTTATAAATTTTTAAATTATATCTTCCAAAAATTTCCAGAGTTTGAGTAATACCCATTATTACTTTTCTGAATATTTGAAGAATGAAAGAATAATAAAAGATAAAACAAATTATGTTTGAAAAATGATGAACCTTTTCAGTTATATGAGACTAAATAGAACTACCTTCTCTCCTGGGGTCACAGAAACTCTCCAGATACAGTGTGTATAAGAAGGGTAGCCATTTGGAAATCCTGGAGAGGAGAGGTTGCCATTGGATTCTTGGAGGGTCTCTCCACATGCTGAAAGAAAAGAATACATAAGATTATTCTTTAATTTTTATGAAGGATGTAAATATCACTAACAATGTCTCAGACAAGAGTATGTATTTACATCCTATAAGACTTTTCCTAAGTAAAGTTCTTTTTATATATCTCTTACCAGAATTTTGGTATACTTAATCTCATCACTAGAGTTATCATAGAACAAGATTATAAATAAATAACTTGGCATTTTTAAAGTTCTTCCTCATAGGACATTTTCTCATTCTTTCTCAAGAAGCCAGTAGCCAACTTAAAGGACATCCAAATTCAGGGTCAGGCCAGTGGATACCAAATTGATGCTGCTTTGGGACCACTTGGAACAGTCTATTTATATATTTGAGTGAATAGAGGTTAACAGTAAATACCATTCAAGGTTGAAAAAGTCATAAGGGATAAGTAATAAATATTCAATAAAGGTGATATGAAAATGTCAAGTACAATGTTTCAAAATAAGAAAAAATTGGAAAAGTAAAAATATCATGGAAAATTTAAATTTTCCAAAATATCTAAACACTTTACTATGTCTTTCTGTTTATCTTAAGTAGAAAATTACTACAAAATCAATTTATATCTTCTTCTATTAAGCTTGTCTTATCCTTTGAAAATAATTATCAGTCATTGGAAATAAAAAATAATCAACTACACATAATCAAGACCTATATTAGGTGGTTGATGATCAGCACAACTTTATTGTGGGTTTTCCAACTGGTTTTCAAAGACATGGTATAAAGTGCACGACCTAGGCTGTTTTAAGGATTCCTAATTCAAGAATGATCTCTCTGGTACAGCCAGTCATCTTTATGACCTTCACTCAATAATCTTAAATAATAGTTCCTTCCTTCTGAAGGAGACTGAAATCAAAACTGAGATATTACCATATTACAGAGTCAGAGCTATCATCAGGTGAACTCCTATCTCATCAAATCCTCAATAAATTATAAATGGTTCTGGAAATCTTATGTTAAACAAAGAAAGATAATGACTCTGAAAACATAAAACAGGGCTATAAAAATAGTCTGTTATAATATTCAGAAAAGAGATATTATGTTTGTATAAAAAAATAAATTTAAAGTAGCAGTAAGCAATGTTTATTTTGTTGAACCAGGCAGATAAAAGGAACTTTAGCACAAAATTAAAATGCTCAAGGTCAAAAATACATAAAATACATAATTTAACACTGTTCTATGAATCATCTAGGGCACTTGACAATTGCCACAATATAAGATGACTTTGGAAAAATGAAAATGTGTTAAGATTTTATTAAAATAAATAATGTATTTCCAAGTGGATCAGCTAGGTGCTACTTAATTTGGGAGTTGAGTGTTTCAGTGAAAAACTTAAAATTCTCAGCAGTTTAAAAGTAAATTCTGTATTGATTTAAAGTCTTTTAAGCCACAGAGAATTCTCAGACTTGATTTCCTAAAGTGAAATTAAAATAATTTTATATATCTGTGTATGTTTGTAATCTACATATGTATATGTTTATAATCTATACATATAGAATCATACATGTAATGCACAAATTTACACAGTACTGCTCTGATTTAAAAGATTTAATACATTTATCAAAATGCATAAATGTATTCTACTGTCATGTATAACTAATTAGAACAAATAAAAATTTAAAAAAAACAAAACAAAACATAACATACAATTTTAAAATTAAATGTCTATGACATAGTGTCTGTTTATAATTCAACAAGTACTAATATCTATTATTAAAGTTTTGATAGTCCTTTCCAAACATTATTCAATAAATGAGATTGTCCCAGGTTAAAGAGCCCCTACTACACATTATGTTTCAGTCATTAGTTGATTTATGCTGTTATCAAAAAAATCTTTACTATTCAAATAATTTTAAAAATTAACAAAGGAAAAGTGGCACCATTCAATTCAATCATTTAGTCTGCACATTGATGACAAGGTATGTGGATGAAAAGACAAATATAAGTATTGACACTGTCACTTCCTAATTACATCATCACACATTTAAGCTCAATAGCCTTAGTTCCAGTTTTCTCTTCCACCTATTTTGTTAACACAGACTTCATAAGGTTGTTTTGTAGGGGTTAAATTAAATGTTACAATGCCCTGAGTCATCTTAACACTTAAATACTCCTCCCACAGGCAGAAAGACTAGGACTGTAGGGAAAGAGTGTGTCTTTAAACTACAACTATTTCCTGAGTAAAATTTGGGAAAATGAAAGCATTAAAAAATATAAAGAGGCAAATTATTATGATGAGTATTCTAAGGCAAATTATTAAGATGAATATTCTAGATCAAAATTACTTTAAAACACAATTTGAAAGTTAAACATAAAAGTCTTTATCATATGACTCACCTCACTTTTCAATTAAATAATGCATACATATCTTCCTTCTTCTAGCACAGAAAATTATGGTATAAGTATCATTTAGATTGTGTATTATTGAGGAATAATTACACATTCTCCTCCTTTTAGTAACATGATCAAACTTACAAAGGAAAGCACATCCATCTACAAATATATTTACTGTCGAATGTCCATAGCATTCAACAAATACCAAATATTAAATTTTCTTCTTCTCCATATTCTGTATTTTACTAAAGCTAATGAAAACATAGATAACTGCAAAATATTTGAATTTAATCAAAATCTAAAAATGATAAATTTTAGTTTAAAGGAAGTAATAAAAAAGGTCTAATCAACTTTGTAGTATGCTTAATGTTTTTAAATTATTCATAAATTCATGGCTCCTTAAAATTTTTAAGACATTATAAATAAAATTTTGGTTCAAAATGATTTTCATAACAGGAAGTAGAAAAAAAAAGAATCCTAAGTGATTACCTGAGCAATTATAGTGATATAAATTGTTGAAAGATTTTAAAATATATTTTTGTAGCAACTGCACAGTCAAGCCTAAAACATGCTGTAAGTCAGAGCACAGATACCAGCTCCTGGAAGGCTTTCTCAGCCAATACACACCAGCTCAGCTACTCCTAACTCCACTCTAGCATCTTTATGGAAGAGATTGACTTCCTCACTGAGCTCTCCCGCCCTCCTCATGAGTTCCCCTTCCTTGCTATCTGTTTATAAATTCCGTTTCCTTCCATGTCTGTAACATCCAGTGCAGTGCCCATCACAGTAAAGCTGGTTTGTTCATTCTTTCAAGTCTTTTGAGCTCCTAACTTATATCAGATTTCAGATACCAGGAAGAAAAACCCAACTCTGATCTTCAAGGAGCTTACAGTCAAATGACAAGTCAACTGACAATCAGAAGAGTAAGATATAAAGACAAGGATTCAATAGACAAGGAGTCCTGAAAGACCAGGGCATTTTTAAGTAGAAGGATTTCAACAGGTGGCAGTTATGGGTGTTCCATCTGACAGAAGAGACCAAAAGTAAAGGATACCATGATTACAACTGAAGGAAGGAAGGGCGAGAAACTAAGTTCTAGGGAAATTAGTATCCAGATGTGAGGGTAAGGGAAGAGACGGGGGACAAGTTTTGAAAGAGGCATCCTGAGAAGGAAATTAACCTTTATTCTGAAGGTCCATGGGAAAAGATTTGCATTTTGAAATGTCACTTGGACAGCAGTATGGCCAGAAAACTGGAAGTACGTATGAGTGAAGACAAGAGATAAACAGGAGGCATGTCAGCAATCAGGCAAGAGTGGATGGTACCCGAAATATTCACCATAGGAATTTGAAATTCTAAGAGGATGGAAGCAAAAGGGTGGACAATGAGGAGGCATGGGAAGAGAGGCAGACGGGGAATGACGTGAGAATGACTCCCACTGTCTGACGTGGGCTACTGAGGGTCCTGCGTTACCATTCCACCGAAAAGGGAAGGTTTGCTAGTAGATGAACAGTTACATTCATGAATAAATACAGAAAAATGACTAAGTGAATTTTTTTTTAGTGTTGGTGACGTATTTTACCCAAAAGCCACACCTCTAGAAGCGATGATAGAAGAGTTTTCTATCTGAATTCTTGGAGAATCATAATGACAGTACATAAACAACTATTGTGCAGATAACAAAAAAATAGACACCTTTCATCAACTTTACAGATAAATAAAAGACGTGCCAAAACACTTGAAAATTCCTTGTAATCAAAGCCCATGCGTGTCGAAACTGGCCTTCCATCCCTTCCACCTCCACATTAATGTACATCCACTGATATGGGCATTCTGTACATGTATTGTTTGCATATTAAAAGTAAGTGTGTGAACATGGGTTATGTGTGTTAATGTGTGAATATACATATACTTTGATGTTACAAGAGGATCCTAATCTTCAAAAGCTTATTGTTAGATACAAATTTACTTTATGTTTTTCTTAATTTTATTATGCTGCTTGATGCTACAGTTTGGATCTTAAGGGTTTTGCAAAGGTCCTAACATGGTACTATTTGAGAAGAGTGGGGTCTTTAAGAGATGAGGCTTAGTGGAAGGTCTTCAGGTCATCAAAGGTGTGCCTTTGAAAGTGATAGTGGGACTAGAGTCTTTTCCTCTTTTTGTTCCTCACTTCCGGGTCATGAGGTGGGCAGCTCTGTTCCACCACACATGGTTACCATGGTGTGCTGCCTCACCAAGGTCCAAAACCTATGGGGTCAATAGATAATATACTGGAAACTTTAAAACTATAAGCCAAAAATAAACCTTTTCTCTTTATAAATTAGTCACCTCAAGCATTTGTTGAAGTAATGGAAAACTGGCTAACACACTTGACAAACTAACTATGGAGAAATATTATGGTTTACAGTTGGTCAAACTATCAAGTATTGACAAGCAAAAAGTCATAGGATTACAGAAAAAAAACTGAATGAAGAGAAAATGCTGATTAATACCAGTGAGGTAGGGGAGAAGAGTAAGACTTTTAAAAAATAAAAAGGAAAGTAATGTAAAGATTAAAGCAAATTAGAGAATACTGCTAGAAAATGAGAATTGGAAGGGAAAAAAAAAGAGGTCCCAGAGAAAGAGAATAAGAGGACAAATTAATCATTGATGAAGAGCAGACATGCTATGACTCATATACCCCAGAAAGGATCACCTATATAAGCAAACTGCTTTGTTGGGATCAAGGGAAGAAGAGTTTAACAATGACCTATTCTTTACCCACATGTGGATGTTTCTTATCCTAATGTTTGTATATAGGATACAAAGCACTACAAGCAGGCAAGTAGTTTTGGTGGGTGTCCTTTGAGATTCCTTACTGCTTGAAAGGCTTGGAAGTCACCAGGACACAGAACTGGCCTTCTGACAACAGAGTCCAGAAATCTCTCCTGTTCCAATGGTGAACCTCTCCACCTTCCCTTCCCTTGCCCCTTCTGGGACCATGTGATCCAGCAAGGGGTGATGTCTCTTACAGCAGTGCCAGTGCTGTAAGGGACCGTGTTCTTTCTTTACACAGTAATTCACAAGAAGACTTTCTTGCCTGTCTTTAGAACTAAGAGGAAGAAATTCCAATGAAAGCATTTCTAAACTATAACTTACCTTCAGGGCATCACCTTAAAAATCTAGCTTTAGTCTTATTTTGAGCTTTTTTGAGATGAGCATGTATTGACAATACAACTGAGGTTCCATACATCCATTTAATTTATACTTTGAGCATATATAAATAGATAAATATAATAATGAATTACATGGTTTATACCACCTATAGAGTCCCATAAAAGTAACCATTAATATTTTAAGAAAATTAAAAATATATACTTTTCATCATCTGACAAAAATTTTAAACCATTCTCTATATTATTTAAGAAGGTGCAACAGTATTTGCAGGCAGCTTATGAGAAATTTGCCCTCTTGGACTCCGTTTTCCGCTTATCACAGACCCTAAAAGCCACAACCATGTATATCTAGTGCTATACTTTTCCAGATCAGTGTTCCTTTCAAGATTAAATTCTAAAAGAAATAGCTTTATAAAATGTACTTCTACAAGAGCTTTGAGTATAAACTGATGAGAAATAATATTGGGCAAGAAAAGTAGCCAAATATATTTTATGATTTCTACTGATGAGCAATTTCTAATAGAAGGGTAAAATTAAGGCAAAGGAGCATGCAGTTTAATATCTATCTTTTAGTTCTCCCTTGTTTCGTGTAATTCATAAGCTGTAATATTGCAACTTGCTTTACATACTGTCTTAGAAATATAAACTGTCTTTCCCACAGATCATAGTGCTTCATAAGTATGGATATACTGTATTAAACAAATCAATGTGTATGTTAATTATGGCCCATTTATGTATTTTACACAATTAAAATCTCAAGGGAAAACTATACTTCTAGTGGTAGTTCTGTTAATAACTGAAATATGAAGATCTACAGGCTGAAAATTAGATTATGGTATCATAAGTTCAATTTTTTGATTCCCAATGACTTTCTAAGTCAATGTGCAAATGCATCTCAGAGTGCTTTTTATATTATATTTATATTATATGTGTATATAATATACATATATTTAAAGAGAATCAAATTAGTTTATTTGCAAAGGGTTCATTTATGTAGTTACTACTAATCACAACATCTTTCTCTTTTAAAAAGTACAAAAGCATAACATATGCAATGTTGCTAGAAATTAGTGAAGGATCACCCACAGCCTTCTTCAAAGTGGTGACTGTCTCATAAATTTATCTTACCTATGAGAAACTGTAGTAAAAAAAAAAAAAAAAAAAAAAAATACCACACAGATGTGTGCATTTTACATATCTACATAAACATCTTAAAAGGCATTTATTCAAATATGAATTCAACTTAAATATGAAGTAAATGAATTAATGAACATGAAGTAGAGATATCTGTAGATATGATATAGGTATGTTTATGTACAAAAGAAAACACTTTGTAAATCTATAATATAAATACAGTTACCATAAAAACATAAAACTGAATTTTAAAGTTGAGAACATCATGTATCGCTTATATAAGGTCTAAAACACATAAAATAATATCATGTATTTTTAATGGATACTTAAATGCATAAAGTTTAAAAAATTGAAAAGAAGAAAACATTTTGAAGTTTTCAATATCAAATCATTAAGATAACAAAGATTTTAAGTACTTACTGAAATTTCAAAAATCTCAACTTCACTCTGAAAACTTACTGAATCTAAATTTAAAAAAAAACTAATAAAAATAAAATTGGGAAAAAATAGTTTTTCACAATGTTCCCTAGTAAATCTGATTTGAATGGAGAGGAAAATTTTTAGCAGAAATATCAACAAAATCTGGTGTGCTGAATCAATAAAATAATGCCATCACCCACACTGAATTATTAACTTCCTAGCTAGTATTTTACATACCTTACTCAGTAACATGCTCAGAAATTATTTTTTGGCAACAAAATTATAAATTTCTACTGATAAAACTTTAGTTTATATACCATCAATAATGCTCCTTGGAAGGAAAGATCATGCAGAATCTGATTCTGAAAAGATAATCTTTTTCTATGAGCAAGGAAATAGAACTTTACTATGAAATCATGAAACTACTTAATAGTGATCTGAAAATAATTCTATTCCACTCTTTTACTCTTTTAAGCTAAAAGAAATAAAAATACACCTGCGCTGTGTTTGACACCTGATTTCTAGCAACCTGTTTCTATTTATAGCAATAAATATTCCAGAGTTCTGTTCTGCCTCATTTTACGATCACTGACTTTGAACTCTATCACATCATTTGCCAGCACAGAGAAGAACAAGAATTAAGTTCTGCCTTATGAATCTGGAAGAGCACAGTCAAGCCCAGGCATGCCTCTGTGTTTGTTTTGTGCAATACCTGGACATCTATACAGCTTTCTTGCCTGTGCGATATCTCCTTTGCTTAACCGGGTTCGCTGACCAATTGCTGGACGTATTCCATTATCATCACGGTTGGGGAGAATGGTATCCAGGAACATCCCCCTGGAAAAAGACAGAAGCAAACCACACCTACGTCACCAAATTAAAACTCCTAACAAACATCAGGCTGTATTTTTTTTTCCCTTCAAACTCATTTTAATCACAGAGGAAATATGCCAGTTCAAGCTTTATGCAGTGTGAGGCTTTCAAAATACTTTCATCAAAGTAGGAAAAATAAAAAAGGTGCATGTTAAATGTGTGTGTCTCACGTTCAATGACAACATTCACTTTTTACTCAGAAATGTACGTTGTATGTTTGTAATAATATGAAATACTTTTTCATCTCCCACAAAGTACACCATGGCTTTTATTTGGGTCTCCCTTACAGATCCAAGAACCCTTAGATTACCAGGTTGTAAAACAATTCTTCCTTATTAAATAAGAAAAACAGCAACCTCCAATAAATAATTTTGAGGCTACTGAAATTGTAAGAGTTAAATGAAAAGTTAATTTATTTTTAAACTACTAATTCAATCAAAGTATTATGAGAAGTCCTGTATTATAATAGTATAAGAACCAGGAAAAACAGAGTGTGAAAACTTAGATGTTTATGCAAAGCAAAATTATTATAATTTTCCATATATATATATATGTATATATATATACACACACATATATATAATTTAAAATTTGTTCACTATGAAATAAATAGCCAAACATAGCTTAATCAATGCCCTAATAAAACTAAATTATAGATACTAAATTGTTTTGAACTCAAGGTTGTGGTAGGAGAATTGCTATTTTTCTTAATATGCATAATTTAATATTCTGACTGCACTACATTAAACATGTATTCTAATTTTGCAAAGTATATCAAATATTTATAACTTGAAATGAAGTATTAACTTAAAAGTTAAAATGGACTGAAAGACTATTCCAAAGAGTTGAGAAGTATAGAGTCTATGTATGTGGATTAAAAAAAAAAAAGGTAAAGAAACTGTATATAAAATTATTTTTATGTTAAGAAATAAAATCATACAAGAACATCTTAAATTGAGATAAACCACAGGACATTCCTTTAAACTGAAATTTAACAGAACAACATTTTCAGATCTATTGAATTCTCCCATTAGGAGATATTTACTAAGCACTGTTGTAGGTCTACCTCATATCTTCATGATACTAACAGTCTAATGTGGGGAGAAAGGCTTTAAACAAGATATTGATAACCAAGGTAGTGATGGATGCTATGGAGAAAAATAAAGGTGAATTGATGGATATTGATGGTGCAGTTATGATAGCTGGCTTTTTAGTAGAGTGATTAAAAAGAACTTACTTGGGATTTGACATTTTAACTAAACCCAAAGAAGTGAAGGTCAGAGCTGTATGTGTAACTGAGAGTAGAGTGTTCCCCAAAAGAAAGAGCAAGAAATTCAATAGATCAGAGATGAGAGGATCATGAAAGTTTGAGCACCAGCCAGAGAATTTAACTCTTACCCTGAAGACAACTGTTAATCTACAGTAAATTGTAGGAAGTTGATAAACAGAAAAGTAACATGATCTCTGAGTAATTTATGACCACTTATCAAGCTTTTAATAGGGGAAAGAGTGATGATCATTAGATTTTACCTGAATAACTCAAATAAGAAGACTAGAACTCTTTAAAACCAGATCCAAGCATCTATAAAACCCTGTGTGTACACCACTTGAGATGTGGGTGAAGATTAATGATTTATGGGAACTGATCATTAAAAGTGAGAGCTTGCGCATATTTATAAGAATCTCCCCCAGCTAGGACAAGGCAATTGAAATGGAAGACTCAATTATCAGGTAACATTGAGAAAAGCTATTTCTCAATAATGTTTCATGATCAACAGGTACATTAAGGTAAATCTAAATTAATGAAGTGTTACAATTTATGCAGTACTTCCGTACTGATGTCACTATTTTCTATTCCAAAAATAAATTTATAATCTTTGAAAACTTTTGTTATTTTTTCCAGCTTTCAAGATTCCATTTTAAAAGGTCAATGACATTCTGGAGTGAAAATATTCGATCTCAGACAACAGAATGATGAATTTTGACTAATTCTGCCTAAAGAAGTAATCAACCTTCTGTTCCAAAAGGGGTTAAGTGACTTATTCTTTTCTTCTTTCTTTGTCATCAAGAAGTTTACAATTCTCTTCCCTACATCCTGACCATTAAGCAAGACAGACTCTTAGTGGATCTTCTCAGTGAGACCCTATCAATAGGCCTGAGTCAGATCTGACTCGGGATTTACTAATTGAGCTCCATTCTTCATTTACTTTAGCTACATTTAAACAGAAAAATAGCCAGGTTTTTACGTAATTTTTAAAAAATTTTACAACTCTTTTTTTTTAGTTAAAAATGGGAATTTTCCAGTGTGCAAATATCTACATTACAAAATATCCATGGACATTAAAATCTCGTAGATCTAGCCCTATTTCTCCCAGATCTGCTATTGAGCTACATTCATAGAAACAACTGAAACCTTCATAGACTCTCTTCAGAATCTATAAGAGTTCTGAATAGAAGAAATTACAAAACTCCATATACTTAACATTTTCAGAACGAAGAACAAAAACTATGATTGTCTCAATGAATATAAATAAAAACAACAAAAAAGCATTTGACGAGGTTCTACAGGGCAAAGTGTTTATCATGACAAGATTCTTTTCATGACAAACACTCAACTAACTAAAAATAAAAGGAAATTATCTCAGCATAATACAAGCCACATGAGAAAACCCCATAGTTAATTTCATATCTTTTCCTCTTAGATCAGGAACAAGGCAAGAATACCTATTGCTACCACATCTGTTCAATATAATATTAGAAGTCTTAGCAGAGAAAGAAAGAGGAAGAAAGTGAGAAAGAGGGGCATGGAGAGGTAAGAATGAAGAAGGAAGGAAAGATGAAAGAAAGGAAGGAAGGAAGAAAGGAAAGAGAGGAAGAGGAGGGAGGAAGAAAAATAAATAGCATGCATTCAAATTGGAAAGTAAAAAATTGTTTACAGAAGCTATGTTCTTATATGTATAAAACCATAAATACGCTGCAAAAAAACCATTAGAAAATAAATGATTTCAGAAACATAAAGATACAAAATCAATATACAAAAATCATTTCTATGGAGTAACACAGAGCAATCCAAAAAGGAAATTACGGGGAAAAGTTCTACTTGTAAGCATTGAAAAAATAAAAAATGGCTGATAAATAAAACTAACCAAAGAATTGAAAGACTTGTACAATGAAAACTACAACAAAAATGTTGAAAGAAATTAAAGAAGACAAAATATAGAAAGATTCTTTGTTCATGTATCTAAAGATCATTAAGATATTAATATTACCCAAATAGTCTACAGATACAATACAATCCCTATCAAAATCCCAGACACTTGTTACAGAATTTTTTAAAATCACCCTAGAAATTATTTATAATCTCAAGGGATAATGAAAAGCTAAAATAATTTTGACAAGGAGGAATACACTTGAAGAACTCACACTTAAACCTTTGAGGAATGATTTCAAAACATGTTATACAACTACAGCAACCAAATCTTGTGGTACTGGCATTAATTGCAGACTACAGACCAATGAAATAACATAGTGACACCAGAAAGAAACTTCATATATACAGTCAAATTATCTTTAACAAGGGTGCCAAGATGCATTAGGTACAAGGAAGTAGCTTTTACAGATGGTACTGCAAAACTGAATATCCACAAGCAAAACAGTGAAGTTGAATCCCTATCTCATACCATTTTGAATATTTAACTCAAAATGGATTAAGAACATAAACAAAAAGCCTAAATCTATAAAACCTCCAGAAGAAAACATAGGGGAAAACTTTCTGACATTGGATATGGCCATGATTTATTTGACCTGGAATTAAAAGCATAGACAATAAAATTAAAAATAAACAATAGGATTACCTCAAACATAAAGATAGCCTACAGAATGGAAGCTGGTATTTGAAAATCATATTCTGGTAAATGGTTAATAGCTAGAATATATAAAGAACTCCTGCAACTCAACAACAAACAATCAGATTAAAAAATGAGTAAAGGTCTTCAATAACATTTTTCCAAAGATGCTATACAAGTGGTCACCAAGAATATGTTCAAATGACCATGCAGAGATGCTCTCTGATCATCAGAAAAGTATAATCAAAACCACAGTGAGCTATCACTTCACATCAAGACATAGAAAATAAAAAATGTTGTTAAATATGTGGAGCAATTGGTACCCTTGTGCTCTCTTGCTGAGAGTGTAAATAGTACAACCACTATGGAAAAGAAAATGGAGTTTCCTCAAAAAATTTAATATAGAATCAACATATGATGCAGCAAACCCATTTCTAGGTAGATACCCAAAAGAATTGTATAACTGAAAGATATTTGCCTATCTATGTTCATCGCACTACTATACAACCATAAAGTCCCTTGATGGATGAAGGGATAAACAAAATATTATACGTCCATACAATGGAAGTTATTCTTTAATGTTGCAGAAGAAAATCCTATCATATGCTATAGCATGGACAAATCCTGAGGAAATAATACTAAGTAAAATAAGCCTGACAAAACAGAAAAAATACTGAATGATTATAATCATAGAAGGTTACTAAAGTAGTCAAAGTCATAGAAACCAAAAGTAAAACGATGGTCTCTAGGTACTAGAACGAAGGAGAAAGGGAAGTTGGTGTTTAATGGATATAGAGTTTAGTTTTGTAAGGTGCAAAAGAACTGCCGATCTGTTTCACAACAGTGTAAATATATTTAACACTATTTAGCTGTACATTTTAAAAATGAATGAAATGGTAACTTTTCATTGCAATTTTTTACACAAGGAAGAAACTTCAGATATTTTTGGAAGGTGAAACTAAAATCCTGTAACAAAATTTTCGTTTCTGAAATCATTCATTTAAATATGCTAATAAACATTCTCTTGATAGAGTCAAAAAAGTAAAATAATATGAATAGGGTCTATCCTCCTAACAGGTAGATACAGTCTCTTGCCACATAGGAAAATAAATTTACTTATAAAAAATGAATAGTTCTGAAACAGAATCATCAATCAAAGCCGGTTGGCACATGATGCACAGGTGGGTGGGGGGAGATGGACAGCACGCTGCAAGAACAGAGTAGTTTGGAGAGAAAATGCAATGTAATGTGAAAATAGTACCGACTAAGAGAATATTCATGTGCCAATCCTTGGTAAAGATTCATCATCTAGGAAGGACAGAGAAAATAAATTTTTTCATCACTTTCCAGCACCTCCTCTTCTCCAAAGCATTAAAACCCGGGTATATTCTAAATAATCTAATTCAACAGTATAAGAAAGGCATCTTAGATGAAGTGGGATGCAACTATCACCTTCTTATATATTTTCATGGAAAACTTAATTTCAAGAATTGACCTAAAAATAAAATTTTAGGGTTAATTTCAGGCCAAATGTCTGGGTACATTTCTACCAAAACTTAAATTCAAATCCAGGAACAGTAAGTATTTGGATAGTTATTACATATGAACAAGTATACATATTATGTATCTTCAGAAGGAAATGATTTTTAAATACAGTCAACACTCAAATTTTTGGCATTCAGACATTTTTTTAAAGATAATTTTCTTTTCTTCTTTTGGTACTGGGATTGAAACCAGAGGTGCTTAACCACTGAGCCACATTCCTAGTCATTTTTTATATTTTATTTAGAGGCAGGGTCTCACTAAGTTCCTGAGGTTGGCTTTGAACTCATGATACTTCTGCCTCAGTCTCTCGACCTGCTGGGATTACAGGTGTGCACCACCTTGCCTGGTTAAAGATAATTTTAAAATGTGTTCATGTATTAAGGATTTATTAACACATTGTACTCTACTTTTTTACCAAGAAATTTGTTTTTAAAACACAGGAATACATTTGAATTTTTTCTCTTTTTCCTGATCTGACCTTTAAAAATAAATGATGATGAACTGTAACATGAACATAAGTGGGCAAGAAGAATGAGTGGAAATGGGCAGGTTAGTGTAAAATTGGTGTCAATGGGAAAAAGGGATAAAGGAAGTCAGTGCTTAAATTGTTCCAGAACCTTACCTGGGAACTATTTGCTTGATGACATCACCTTTAGAGTAAAGTAGAGCAAAACCCAAATGTATTACATCTTTAAACACAGCATTCAGTTATTAATGAAATAAATTTAAGATTAGCAATTGGTGAACTATAATTCTAAACTTTGAGGAAGTAAAATATCTTCTTAATCTCTTCTTTGAGAATCCAGCTAGCAATATCAGTTTTTGAGCATAAGTGGTATTGAGTACTAAAAATGAGTATTGAGTACTAAAAATGAAAAGCCATATTATAAAACACTATTCGTGGAGAATGTCACATTTAAACTCAACACAAAGTAACCTGTTGACTTAGGAATGCCTCAATTTCATTAAACAATGCTTTGCCAATTTAATGAGCCAATTGGTTCGGTAATGGTTTTAATTGCACTTTCTTTTGTAATTGATGAATGCAAAATTCTTTAAATTGTTTTAATGATCACTTCACATTTATACATTTGGCAGGAAATGTAACATGTCTTTTCAATGAAAGCCTGCGGTCAGCTATGAATGTTAACCATTATTTCTCTACTTTTTTTCTGCCAGGAGAGCAGCAGTATTTGAAGATGGTCTGGTTCTAATGTCAAACATAGCTTGTGAGAGGCCACATGGAGAAAGGGATTAAAAGTCAAAAGGTATAACCTGAGACTCCAACCTTGAGAAGGTGTTCCTGGCATAGTGCATGATACTGTCAAAGTCGTATCTTTCCCCGAGGGAGTTCACTTCTCCAGGCTCCATCTTCAGAAAGTTGTACTCTTGACCTAAGAATCAGGGATAAACAAAATCACAGAAGCCTTTTAACTGAAAGAAAAAGAACCTAAGGGCCCTTGCTAGACCTGCATATGCTTTTTACTAAATGACTGATCTTCTTGCTGATTGTATTTCCATACTGATTCCCAGGTGTGTGCAAAAATCATTTTCCCCCTGATATCATATGAAAAGAGCATTATTGGATTCGAACAATGAGTTAATTTCTGCAGAAAGGAAACTACCAGAAGTATATTTCGGGTTCGTTTTTTGTGCGACTCGTTACCACCTCATAAAATTTGTTTCTTTAAACTCATACTGCTTTTCTGGGTACTGTACAAGTGATTATAAAGTTATGCTTTTATTTAATGCATTTCCCACTTTTTTTCTCATGACTACATTTGCCAGGACCCACAAAAATTATCTATTTGCTTTAGATCCTTTCTAAGAAACGCTGTGGGAAGATACAAAAGCAATATTAGTATAAATACAACTCTGCAGGCTGTAGCTACAAGACTTCATTGTTAGTGATAAAACAATAACAAATGCACTTTCATTCTAACATAGAACAAGATTCCCTTGAGAAAAAGAAGTTTCTACTTTGACAGGTTTTGAATCAAGAATAATATGCTTCAGAACCTTTTTTTTTTTTCTTTTTCTTTCTTTTCACATCTGCTATCTTAACTTCAGGACATCTTCACTTTAAAGAGATTTTCAACTGCCTGCCTATACCTTATTAGGCAATATTATTTCCTAAAATTTGGGAAAAATAAATAAATAAACAACAACACCAAAAAAAAAAAAAAAAAAAACCCAAGAGTTAAGTACGTGGGTCTACATCAATAGTTCCAAAACCAAAGAATTTCTTCCAAGAGAGTTTACATTCCAATGACTCCATTTCACTATTAAAACAGTCAAGGATGATGCATGTCACGTCGTTTATGTAATATATAAGCTTTGAAACAATCTATTTAAAGGTGAGTTATTGGAATTCCAAATTCACATGGGACTGGGAATGGAAGTATTATACCCTTATTATAATAACTAGGTTTTTATTCCCCTGCCACATTTCTATTAAACCTAAAAATATTACATTGATATAAAGTTTTCCAAAAGGCAGTAAAAAAAACTCTAGTGATACCACAAAACAGAACATCTCTCCTACATGTGATACTGAAATGATACTGATTTGAGCATTAAGGATTAAGTAACCAATTTGCATTCATAGAGTCCAATTTCTAGGCTGAAGTATTTTTAGTCCATCTTTGAATGAATTTACACAATAAATAATTTTAAATTAATTACCTAGCCTATGTAGTGAAATACCTGTTACACAAATTTCTGATATGTCTAAGTGTGTTAGCAACCATTCCTAAAAATTACCCCGAATTTTCATTAAAATTCTTGCCTTCATGAGGAATTTTCAGTATATTATAGCATATCCCATTCTAGAGGAAATTTTCAAAAAGCTATGGACCAGATTTTATGATCATTAACAAGATTTTAATCTAGAGCACAATATGGGAAGAGATTCTCTAACTAAAGCAAAATGTTTCATAAATTTTCTGAAAGTGGAACATAACCAACTTCAGAAATGCATTTCAATGCATATAACTGATTATATATATATATATGAAACAGAGTTTTTTGCTAGTTAAAAAGAACATAGCCATACATAGTCTAAATAAAAGAAAATTGCAATAAGAGGAGAATCAGTGATAGAAAAAGGACAAACCACACTTAATTAAAATAAGTGGTAGCTTCTTTCTTGTAGGTATCTTCTAATATCAATTAATTTGATCCTCATACCAATTTACCTTTTAATTACAGTCACCTATTTTGCATGTAAATTTAAAGTCAGCATTTGTGTTTCTCAAAGCTCTTGAGAAACACTCGATTGTATGTCTCTGAGTCAGGGAAAGTCATAATTTGTTGATAACTAATCTCCAATGTGAATGCTTTCAGACTGGAATAGTTCTGATACAGTAGTTCTAATTACTTGAGAAATCTCATGCAATACCTATTTTTTTTTCCATTGACCTGAATATTTAATCCAAAATATTCAGTCAAAATTTTCCTAGCACTATGTTGGGTATTAAGGCATCATAATCAATTTATTTCTAATACTTATGCATTTTTCCTTGTATTAGGTACATTCTTATATTGAATCAGAAACCTACTTAATGGTAATAATCATTTTTGAAAGTTACATAGTTTATAAGAGTATTTAGGGGGTTCCACATAATATTTGGCAAATGAAAGAAAATAGCTATGGTCAACAGCAAACTTCTCATTTGCTTGATAGTTGAATTAATTTTCAGAAATAGTGTTTCCTCTTTGTTTATCTCTCAGTGGTATAAACCATAAGATGAACCTTGATGGATGGCTCAGGCCTGGGCTTCTATTTGGGGGAGAATAAATTTTCTTTATTTCTCATTGATTTCCAACTCTACAGATCACTTCACCATTCTTCTTCACTTGGTTTCTGGAACATCACATTCTGCTGATTGTTTTCCTTTACCTCTTAGAGGACACCTTTGGTCTTCTGATGGACACTCTTCTACTCCTTGCTCAAATCTTGTCGCTTTCCATTTTCTATGCTCAACTTTCTTCTTCTCCTTCAGTTTTTCCCTAGGCGGTTGAATCCACTACACAATATTTATCTCCAGATATATCCTGAAGTCCAAACTCACCTTTCCCTTGTCTAGTAAAGGAAGATCATCCAAAGGGTCTTTGAATTGAGGGATATGTTGAATGGAATCAGTATTTTTATTTCTCTTTCTCAAAACCAAGCTCCTTCACCAGTGTTTCTTTTTTTTCCAATTGATGGGACCACCATTCATCTTCTTATCTGAAGATAAAGCTTTGGAACATTTTCCCTTAAGTTCTTCTTAAAACATTTTTGAGACTCTCTCTCTCTCTTTTCTTACTCTTTCCCTCTTCTACCCTAATTGAGAACACAGTCACCTCTCAAAAACTACTTTTTTTTGGTTTCTAATAGGTTTCCCTGACTTCAGGCTGATCTTCCCCTAGTGTTTCTTCCAGCTGACAGAATTCCTCTTTTAAAAATGTTAACTTTCTCTGTTTATAACCCTTCACTTACTCCCCAGTAGCTAAAGGAGACAATCTGAATTTCCTAGATTCAGAGAAGATTCTCTAACCTCCCAGGTAGCTGTTAACTAACATCCTACCCACAATTCAACATGCCACCTTAACAGGTGAAAAGGATCATGTTCAGCCTCACCTAGCCATTGGACCACTCTTCTGTCTACCTAGACCCTTTCTACTTCATTTCTAAATTTGAGGTTTTTAGCGTGACATCTCTCTTGATTTGCCAAGGCACTTTTGTCACATCTTCCTTGTTCCCTGAAGTATTCTCATGGTGACAGGTACTTTTCTCACTCACTTGCAATCATTTGTATAAATACAAAGTTTTATGTTTTTCATGACAGTACTTTCCAATGTCTAATAATGCCTCAGCATTAATTGGTGCCAAATATACAATGAGCAAATAAAGAAAGCAACTGTGAATTATAGAAAATGATATGGATTTCCTCCTATCCAAGAACATGGGAGAGCTTTCCATCTTCTAAGGTTTTCTTTAATTCCTTCTTTAGGGTTCTGTAGTTCTCATTGTAGAGGTCTTTCACCTCTTTTGTGAGATTGATTCCCAAGTATTTTATTTCTTTCGAGGCTATTGTGAATGGGGTAGTTTTCCTAATTATTCTTTCCAAAGATTCATCACTTATGTATAAAAATGCATTAGATTTATGTGCATTGATCTTATATCCCGCTACTTTACTGAATTCACTTATGAGTTCTAAAAGTTTTCTGGTGGAATTTCCTGGTTCCTCTAAGTATATAATCATATCATCAGCAAATAGAGATAGTTTGAGTTCTTCTTTTCCTATTCATATCCCTTTAATTTCTTTGGTCTGTCTAATTGCTCTGGCTAGAGTTTCAAGGACGATATTGAATAAAAGTGGTGAAAGAAGGCATCCCTGCCTTGTTTCAGTTTTTAGGGGGGAATTCTTTCAGTTTTTCACCATTTAGAATGATATTAGCCATGGGCTTAGCGTAGATGGCCTTTACAATGTTAAGGAATGTTCCCATTATCCCTATTTTTTCTAGTGTTTTGAGCATGAAAGGGTGCTGTATTTTATCAAATGCTTTTTCTGCATCTATTGAAATAATCATGTGATTCTTGACTTTAAGTCTATTGATATGGTGAATTACATTTATTGATTTATTGATTTCCTGATGTTGAACCAACCTTGCATCCCTGGGATAAAACCCACTTGATCGTGGTGCACTATCTTTTTAATATGTTTTTGTATACGATTTGCTAAAATTTTGTTGAGAATTTTTGCATCGATGTTCATTAAGGATATTGGTCTGAAATTTTCTTTCCTCGATGTGTCTCTGTCTGGTTTAGGTATCAGGGTGATATTGGCTTCATAGAATGAGTTTGGGAGGATTCCCTCCTCTTCTATTTTATGGAATACTTTGAGAAGTATTGGAATGAGCTCTTCTTTAAAGATTTTGTAGAACTCGGCTGAGAACCCATCTGGTCCCAGACTTTTCTTTGTTGGTAGGCTTTTAATGACTTCTTCTATTTCATTACTTGAAATTGGTCTATTTAAACTCCTCGTTCAGTTTAGGCAATTCATATGTCTCTAGAAACCTGTTGATGTCTTCAAAATTTTCTATTTTGTTGGAGTATAGATTTTCAAAATAGCTTCTAATTATGTTTTGTATTTCACTCGTGTCTGTTGTGATATTTCCTTGTTCATTCTGAATTTTAGTGATTTGAGTTTTCTCTCCTCTTTGTTAGTGTGGCTAAAGGTTTATCAATTTTGTTTATTTTTTCCAAGAATCAACTGTTTATTTTGTCAATTTTTTGTATTGTTTCTTTTGTTTCAATTTCGTTGATTTCAGGTCTGAGTTTAACTATTTCCTTCTTCTACTACTTTTGGTGCTGGTCTGTTCTTCTTTTTCTAGGGCTTTGATAATTTTTTTTTTCATTGTTATTATATCTAATAGTTTTTAGTCTCAAATAACTCTTTTCATGGTAAAAAGATCAGAGTCCAAACCTGAGTTTAATCTCAATAATGTCAGAACCCAGAATCCAGGATAAGAAATAACCTGAACAAGGCAGGGATGCCCTCTTTCACCACTTCTATTCAATATCGTCCTTGAGACTCTAGCCAGAGCAATTAGACAAACCAAAGAAATTAAAGGGATACGAATTGGAAAAGAAGAACTCAAACTATTTCTGTTCACTGATGACATAATTATATATTTAGAGGAACCTGCAAATTCCACCAGAAAACTCTTAGAACTCATAAGTGAATTTAGTAAAGTAGCAGGTTACAAGATCAATGCTCATAAATCCAACGCATTTTTATACAAAAGTGATGAATCTTCAGAAAGAGAAATTAGGAAAACTACCCCATTCACAATAGCATTGAAAAAAATAAAATACTTGGGAATCAATCACACAAAAGAGGTGAAAGACCTCTACAATGAGACCTACAGAACACTAAAGAAAGAAATTAAAGAAAACCTTAGAAGATGGAAAGATCTTCCATGTTCTTGGATAGGCAGAATTAATATTGTCAAAATGGCCATACTACCTAAAGTGCTATACAGATTCAATGCAATTCCAATTAAAACCCCAAAGACGTACCTTACAGAAAAAGAGCAAGCAATTATGAAATTCATCTGGAAGAATAAGAAACCCAGAATAGCTAAAGCAATCCTTAGCATGAAGAGTGAAACAGGGGGTATTGCAATACCAGATCTTCAACTCTACTACAAAGCAATAGTAACAAAAACGGCCTGGTATCGGTACCAAAATAGAAAGGTAGACCAATGGTACAGAATACAGGACACGAACACAAACCCAAATAAATACAATTTTCTCATACTAGACAAAGGGGCCAAAAATATGCAATGGAGAAAAAATAGCCTCTTCAACAAATGGTGCTGGGAGAATTGGAAATCCATATGTAACAGAATGAAACTAAACCCATATCTCTCACCATGCATGAAACTAAACTCAAAATGGATTAAGGACCTCGGAATCAGACCAGAGACCCTGCAGATTATAGAAGAAAAAGTAGGTCCAAATCTTCACCTTGTTGGTCTAGGACCAGACTTCCTTAACAGGACTCTCATAGCACAAGAAATAAAAGCTAGAATCAACCACTGGGATAGATTCAAACTAAAAAGCTTTCTCTCAGCAAAGGAAACTATCAGCAATGCGAAGAAAGAGCCTACAGAGTGGGAGAATATCTTTGCCAATCATACTTCAGATAGAGCACTAATCTCCAGAATCTATAAAGAACTCAAAAAACTCTACTCCAAGAATTCAAATAATCCAGTCGACAAATGGGCTAAGGAAATGAATAGACACTTCACAGAAGAAGATCTACAAGCAATCAACAAACATATGGAAAAATGCTCAACATCTCTAGTAATAAGAGAAATGCAAATCAAAACCACCCTAAGATTCCATCTCACCCCAATTAGAATGGCGATTATCAAGAATACGAGCAACAACAGGTGTTGGCGAGGATGTAGGGAGAAAGGTACACTCATACATTGCTGGTGGGGCTGCAAATTAGTGCAGCCACTCTGGAAAGCAGTGTGGAGATTCCTTAGAAAACTTGGAATGGAACCACCATTTGACCCAGCTATCCCACTCCTTGGCCTATACCCAAAGGACTTAAAAATCAGCATACTACAGAGATACAGCCACATCAATGTTCATAGCTGCTGAATTCACAATAGCCAGATTGTGGAACCAATCTAGATGGCCTTCAGTTGATGAATGGATAAAGAAACTGTGATATATATATATATATATATATATACACACACACACACACACACACACACACACACACACACACAATGGAATATTACTTAGACATAAAGAATGATAAAATTATGGCATTTGCAGGCAAATGGATGAAATTGGAGAATATCATGCTAAGTGAGATAAGCCAATCTCAAAAAACCAAAGGACAAATGATATCGCTAATAAGTGGATGATGACACATAATGGGGGGTGGGAGGGGTTAGTGTTAGGGTTAGAGTTAGGGTTAGTGAGGGGGGCAAGAATGGAGGAAGGAAGGACTGTATAGAGGGAAAAGAGGGGTTGGAGGAGTAGGGGGGAAGGGAAAAATAACAGAATGAATCAAACAATATTACCCTATGTAAATTTATGATTACACAAATTGTATGCCTTGACTCCATATACAAACAGAGAAACAACATGTATCCCATTTGTTTACAATAAAAAAGAAAGAAAATGATATGGATTTAAATGTTTATAATTTAAAATTGCCCATGAACAAAGAAATGGGATCACATTTTTATTTTTGCTTATGCTAAAAATGCTTACTACCTTACAAGAAATTTCCAAACAATAGATTTTTTTTCTGGGGGTGGGGGAACAACTGAAATGTACTACTGATCTTGGGGAATGTGAAAGTTAAATAAATAAAATGTTTTACAATGATGCAATTATTATACACCAACTCTTAGAGAAAATTAGAATTTAGTTATAAATCATATTTCCACTACTAAAAATATTGAGTCTGTCTTTAGTATAGTCAAGTTTAAAAGAAAAATCTCAAATGTAGATTATCCTGAAAATGACTCATGTCACTGGAATTTTCTACAGAAATTATAAATGATAAACGCAGATTCCTGTGGTGGCAATGCCTATCATGGCAAACCCTGGGTTCTTTTTAAGTCTCTAAAACATAAATTACAGAAATAAGTCAAATAAGTTTGAATACAATAATCATTTAATAACATTAGTTTATAGTTCAATAGCTCACACCCATTCTTGAAAAAGCTCAGAAGTTTAGAAAGAAAACAGCTAGACCTTGAGAAACAAAGAATGCCTAGAAAATACACGAGATCAGTTTTTAAGAAGAAATTAAAAAGATAAAACCAGGACTGGGGTTGTGGCTCAGTGGTAGAGTACTTGCCTAGCATGCATGAGGCCCTGGGTTTGATCCTCAGAACCACATAAAAATAAAATAAGGGTATTGTGTCCACCAACAACTAAAACAAAATATTTTTAAAAAATAAAAATAAAACCACCAAGGGTGATTTCTAATCAAATAACACTTTGATTCTGCCACATAAAAAGTATTTTACATTATTTACAGAAAATAATAATTTTTAACACCCTAAAATTTCTCACCTGGCTGAATGTTTTCCCTTATGATGGTTACATGGTTGTCTCGATCTGGTCGAGTGTGCTCATGCCAAAAGCCGATCACATGGCCCAGTTCATGAACAACAATCCCAAACTTATCACAGTTCTTCCCAATAGAGATTGCCTGTGGTCCATTTCCCCGCCGACCTACGTAGGAGCAGCATCTGCAATAAAGTAGAAAGTGGAGATATTGATGGGAGAGGAAATGGACAAATTATAGTATGATGGAACTTGTGAAGAATTGTGTTGAACTATGAAGTACATTCAGAGGCAGAGCACCCTTTCATTAGCAAGTATGACCAATTTCTAGTACCCTTTTAAATTTATGTACAATAACAGTTTTAAGCTGGGCACAGTGGCACATTCCTATGATCGCAGTGATTCTGGAGGCTGAGGCAGGAGGATCACAAATTCCAGACCAGACTCAGAAACTGTCTCAAGATAAAAATAAAACGGACTGGAGATATGACTCAGTGGTATAGCAACCCTGGGTTCAATCTCCAGTCCAAAAAAAAAAAAGAAAAGAACAGAAAAACAATAAGCTTAAAGAACCAGGAAGTGGTCCCTCAGTAGACACTGTATCTGCAGCACCCAGTCTCCAAACTGAGATTTAAATTTCTATTCTTTATAAGTCACCAAGCCTATAGTATTCTCTTTTAGCATCCTGAATGGACTGGGACAACTGATGAAAAAAAAAAAAAAAAACTGACAATATTCAGTAGTTCAAAGAATTATTAGATTTATGTGATTTGTGTCTATTGTTCAGACTAATATTTGAGTGTGATTTTTTAAGTTCACTGTCTGAAAAAAATCTCCTGGACTATGAGAAAGAATGTGAAACACCCAGGAACATCTTCCTGCAAATCTTCATTGATTTATTGATATTTATAGATAGTATCAATATTTACACATTTATATATGTATGTACATACAACATTTTTCTACCCAAAATAGAAGTTCTATTTATTCATTTCTGGGGTATGTGAGCACACATGTACGCATGAGTGCATAATAGTCTGAAAGGCTCTTACCCACACACTTTATAATAAAAAACACATTGGACATCCTTTAAAACAAATTTTAAGTGATATAAAATAATAGTAGCTATGAGTAGAAATGCAAATAAAATCATATCTAAAATGTTAATCATCAGGTTTGAATTGAAATAGCTTGTCTATAGGATGTCCCTCCTACACAGCATTAGAGGACACTAAATAATCAGTCTTGAGTAGTTGGGAAATGTAGTGCACCAGACATTGTCTAACACCTTTCTGATTTATTAAATTAAAAGAAAAATTGTCAAAAATTAATTGCTCAAAGAATTAAAAGGAATTTCACTATTTTAATTTATAGGACAAGTACACTTAAGAGTTCTTTTGATTTTGCACAAGTATAAGTCCCTGTGTCAGCCTCTGTTTTTCCCAAATTATTTCTGTAGGTTTTAAGTGTTTACATATTTTAACCGAGTTAGGTGAACTCATTAGTACTCATTATGTATTAATCTATTATAACATTTAATTAAGCTTAATAAATCAGTAGCTAACAGAAATAAGAGACAACTGTGGTAGGGGAGGTGGAAATCTGAATTGTCTTTTTGTCCTGAGGAATTTTCTTTAATGTTTTAATCCATACATACTTAGTACTTATTCAGATAGTTATTTATTACGTACCCAATAAGTATTAGATATAGGAGAAAAACTTTTTTTGCAAATGTTATAGACATTTAAACTGAAGTATTTGATACCTTAGGGCAGTAGTATTGAAACTGAAATATCTGATGATTATGTAGCCACTAAATTACCCACACTGAGTCATTTCTGCTGCTTATAGTCAGAGAAGACAGTACTTTGCAAAACAAATTCTGGGAGACAGTAAAGCAATGTGGTCAATTTATTTAATCCTAAAACACCCTTTTTAGCATAATTTCATCCATAGCAATTTCCTGTAATAAGATGGGGTTTCATAATGGAAAGGAAAAATAGATTTCACACTGCCTTATTCATGAGTTATTATTTTACAGTGGTCCTGTGAAATAAGAAAAATGTGGTGCTTTGACCCCTGACTAACTAGAGGTCTTAGGGACAAAGAATTCTATACATTCGGATTAACTAAATAACTAAATATATACTTAGACAAATATTGGGCATGGAATGACAGAGTAACATGTAATTTAGAAAAATATGATTTAATCATATCCAGACATTATCTAGTTTCTAATGTAATCCAGGTTTGAAGCCATTTTCTGCAATATGGCTCTCGAATTTTTATTTTTAATCTGTGTGCCACTTTTATAGCTTGACCATTCTGTGGTCTTTCTGGTATCTCAGGAAATGCTTTTGCCATCCATAGGAAAGTCTCACCTCTCTCTCTAAGTCATAGGGAATAATCCAAGTGTACTCTCACCTATTTTCAGTTTGGTTCGGTAGACAGAAACACTTTCCTTTAAGGTAATCTTCGGGACATTCATCAAGTTGGAATTTCTTCTACTTTTTCATCTGCTATATTTCCAGTTATTTTTAGTTTAATTATTACGTGTTCTTTAAAATAACTCCTTTCTTTCTCATTTTCATCCTTTTATTTTCTATGCTAAACTCCTTAAAGAGGCCACTAAAATGTAAGGGTCCCCCATTAGAATGGGTTATTCATCAGGACAAGGACCTTCATCTCTTTGCTTCTTTGCTTCACTGATTTATCACAAGGATCTAAAGCAGTGCTGGTATACAGCTAGCCCTATTTGTTGAATATCAAGCTCAAATATCCACCCGCCTTTCTTAACTTCTTCATTTGGATAATAATAAATATTTCAGCTTATTATATTCCCAATTTTCCTCTCCAAAAAACCTGATCCACCTTCTCACTTACCCATCTCAGTTAAAGAGAGCTCCAACCTTCCAGATGCTTGGGCTGAGTAATCCCAGGATTCCTGAATCCTCCCTTTGTCACCAGCAGTCAATCCTGTTGGCTCTACCCGCAGTCTATGCCCAGAATTAATCTTCTTTTATTTCTCCATTGTTAACCCCCCTAGCCCAACCATCGAATCTCACACGGTGCACTGGAATCATTTACTAACTGAAGATTCTCTCTCTCCCTCTTCGAGCCTCTAAAACATCAAATCAGATTGTGCTATTCTGCAATAGCTCTGCGGTAAATTGTGTCAAGGCTCAAAAATATTCATTACCCTTCTCTAACAGAAGATTATATTTCCCTACTCCACTAATGCTGGGTTTGGTCATGTAGTTTGCTCTGGAAAATGTCATGGCAGTTCAAACGGTTTGTGTCATTTCTGGGGAGAGTCTTTAAGAGCCAACACATGGTTGACCATATTGTCTCTATTGCATCTGCTGGAGGAAGAACAATGTTCAGAGAGATGCTTCCCTCCTAGACTGAATATGAGAGTAACACCTCTTGAGCAGTCACAGCTCAGCAGTCACGAGCAAAGAAATACATGTCTGTTGCTCTAGACCACTGAGATCGAGGGGTCATTGTTTACCATGGTATGAATTTGCTAATCTGACTGAAACAGGTTCTTTAAAGTCTTTACAAAATATAAGAAGATCCTGAACAACTTCCATACGCAAATCTCTCCCATGCAGAGCTCCTCTCTTGCGCCTGACTGACCGCCCTGTCACCCCCTCGGCTCCAGCCATGCCTGCCTTCTTGCTCTGCCTTGAAAATGCAGACAAGCTCTTGCCATCATTTCTCCTCAGGAACTCAGTTCTCCCAGATATCCAGATGGCTCTTGACCCTAACTTTTTCAAATCTTTTGACAAATGCCACCCCCACCCCACTTTCTTTGCTTTCTTTTTTCTCTTAGAATTTATAGTTAATGGTAAGTTTTCTATTTCACTTATTTCATTTCTTCATTGCTGCCTCTCCACTCTAGAGCGTAAGCTCTATGTGCACCCAGCACTCTCTTTTCCAATCCTGTTTCTCCAGCCGGTAGAACACAGCCTGATGTATGGTGGAGCACAGTAGGTATTTCCTGAAAGAGCAGATCTCAGGTGCACAGGAGAGAGCTAAGATGCCAGCAGCAGCCAGGAAGCTTCCAGAGTAGCAGGAATGGCAGGTAGAGTGAGGGGTGAAAGATACTCTTCTTCAGAGTCATCCCTCAGCTGGTCTTTCCAATTTTCCATTAATGTGATTCTAGTTATTACCTAATAACCTTCTGATATATTCTTTCTCCTGCTTCAGTTAGCTCATCTCTGCAGAGAAGAATCTTGTCTATCACACCCCTACTATCTACAGCCTCCTCAGAGAGAAGGCCTTATGTTCAATATTAAAATCCCAACACTTACTATGGAAGTGACACAACATTGGAAGTCAATAAATATATTATAAATTAACTTATTCTAATCTGAATAACCAAATGCCACAGCATTTATTTATTTAGTGTCACAGCTCTTACGAGATAAAAGGTCCAATACTGAAGTCCAATCAGAGTGTTAGGTGTTTGACGTTCACATATCTTATTCTAGTTAGTCCTGAGTACTTTGTGTAACACCAACTTCCAAACTCCTTAATAACTGAAATACTTTTTCAGTAGATTTAAAGGTATCATCACCATAGCAAAAGAATACTAAACAGCCTCAGCAACTTAGTGAGACCCTTTCTCAAAGTAAAGAAGTGAAAGGGTTGGGGATGTGGCTCAGTGGTTAACCACCCCTGGGTTCAATACCTAGTTAATAATAATAATAATAATAATAATAATAATAAACTATTTTTATAAATCATCAGTAATAATTCTGTTAAATTGAGAAGTCACAAAATGGTTGAAATGATTAGTAAGACAATGATAAATTCTTACACAAAGTATCATCCCTCCTATTATTGAAAAAATAACAAAGGGCCATCTTTAAAATGGTAGCTTCAAAACAAACCATCAAAAGGAAACATTACTGCTATAAAATCCATAAGTGAATATATATATATTACTATGAAAAAGTCAGATTTCAGGAGTGTAATTACAGATTTAAGCATGTTTGGGCAATTCACAACTTCAATTTTCATGTGGTTGAAATAATTGACATACATATATGTTTTTCATATTCCTTTAAATGCTTAATTTTTTTCAATATAAGCAATAAATTCTTAGACTCTTTTGTTGTGAGAAATATGAACAAAGTGCTCAGATGATATTCAAATTGTTGATTCTACCATGATTCCTGCATGGAAAGCAAAGTGTGGGTTCCAGAAGGACAAGGAGGTCAGTGACCTGCCCTAGTCCTTGACAGACAGACATTTGAGCAAGCTCTGGTGATGTACGGGTTACCGTTGCAGACAGAACAGAATCCCAGTATGGGAACTTCAGAGATAAGTAAGAGGGAAAGATGGGAGAGATTCCCACTGAGGAAAAGGTGAGGTAGGGACATTCTACACTGCAAAAATATCATGACCAAAAACACGAAGACATGATTGTGAACGGAAAACAGAGTTTGGCAGAGGAAGCCATGAAATGGGAAATTCTGAAAATAAATAAAACAAAATTTATGTAAATGTGAACTCATTGGAAATGAAAATTGAGTAATAAAGTAATTAGTGATCAGTACTTTGAATGTATCTGATAGTATTTAAGAGTGGGAAGGAAGAAAGATTTATTGATCTGAAACTAATATGCATTTAAAAATAAGTACACTGAGCTATGTCTAGTTCAATTAAAAAATCAGAAGGAAGGGAGGACAGACAAGCTTCAGAACTTTTAAATGTTAAATAAATACAAAGAACTAAGAGGAATTTCAAATGTAACCAAACTTTATATAGCTAAAATGAGAAGGGAACATTGCTTAATTATTAAACATTCTTTACTAATAATTTATGGCAGTATCCAAATATACCTAGAAAGATAATGATGTATAAGTTTCTCAATGTCACTTGTCTCGAACCAAAAATGAAATATGTTACTTGTTTAAGTTAAATTATCTTCTAGGAAAATATGCAAAACAAAGATAATATAATAGGCCTCACTCCAAGACCTTCCTTGTGAAATTATATATGACCCACAAAATGCATATCTTTAGGGTCAGAACTATTTTATCCAACAAAACCTTTATTTTGATCTCCTTACATGAACTACAGGGGATATTCAAATCACTGTAGAAGTTAGAGAAAACTCTTTTTTCTAGACAAATTTCTGCTAACAAATGTAAAAATAATAAAACAAACAGAATTAGAAAGCATTATTTTGCAAAAGTAGGGACATTTACAATGGGAGGACCTGGGAGCTACCACTTGAATCCTCTGATCAATCACTGAATCTGCTGATCAATCGCTAAATCCTAGGGTCAGTCACTAATGTGGTCACAGGTGGCAGGTCCACCTACATGTGACTCCTGTCATGATGCAATACGAAGTAGCACAGTATTCTTAAATTTAACCAAAAGTTTTAGATATAAATTCCAATTTATTGAAAACACAGTAGAGAAGAGTTTGAAAACTTACACAATAAAAGGACTTAAAGTACACAAGGTTGCTTGGAGAACTGCTATTACTGTACTTTGGCTGGATTATAGGATTTGTGGAGAGATGCGGAGACAGAATGGAAGTTGTGGTGAGTTTATGAAATTCCTTAAAAGTCCTATCAAGGAATTTGGATTTTATTTTCAGGCCAGTATTTCCCAAAATGCTCTGAGATATCATAGTGTGATCTTCACTTTTAAAAAGGTAAGTGTTCTTCTAATATAAAGTTTAGAAAACATATTCAAATAGTTGAATATTAATAATGTTCACTGGAGCCGGGTAGGTGGCACACACCTGTAATCCTAGCAGCTCAGGAGACTGAGGCTGAAGGATCCCAAGTCCAAACCAGACTCAGCACCTTAGTGAGGCCCTAAGAAATTCATAAAGTCCTTTTCTATAAGTAACATGTATATAAAATGTTATATATAATATATATATATATATTTATATATATATATATATATGGCTCATGGGTTAAGTGTCCATGGGTACCAAAATAATAATAATAATAATAATAATAATAATAATAATAATAATGTTCATTGGCACACTGCTGTAGAAATATCTATTAAAATATAGCATAGCATTTTCACAATTTACAAAAGTCTTTTTAAATTTTTTATTAGTGCATTGTTATACATAATACTGGTGTTCATTTTGACTTAATTATATAAGCACAGAATATATTATTTTTGAGAAAGCAATTGTTATCCTGTAAGAAGAAAATCTGTAAAACTGTGGGAGGGAATATCTAAGAATCTCAGAAAAGTGTAGAATCTTGCTCTGACCAATATGTTTAGAAAGTAATTCTAGTTTGGCAGCAAATTGGTGAGGCAAGACAGGAGAATACATAGAATAGCCCAGGCATGAGATGCTGAAGATGTGAGCAAGCTGGTTCACTGACAGGGGACAGAGGTGGAAACACAGATTTCAGAGGAAGCACAACAGAATCACAAGTTTGCTGAAGTTCTTAACATGGACGAGTGTATGTCAGCAGTGCCATTGTTAGAAGGTGGTGTGGTGGAGGAGGAACTTGCCCTCCAGGCACAAAATTCTGTGGTTACAGAATACACTCATCTAATGTGCAGTATTTTCTTATGTAAAACTCAGACTTTCTCATGGACAGAGTTCAATGTAAATACTAAGAAACAAATCCTACTTATGAATTTTTAATTCTTTTCCACCTGAACTGAAATCATTCCGTTTCTACTTACCCACACGGCCTATAGGTGAATACAATGTAACTCTCTTCATCACCTCTTTCAATGAAAGTCACACAGGTGTGCTTTTCCCAGTGCCTCATGGCCTGCTTGAACATGGCTCGCTGGCTGCCTGGAAAAAATGGCATGACTTTAATAACAACTGTATCCACACCAGGGAGGAGCGCTTTGTGCTAGCTTCTCCGTCCTGAGCTCGGCGAGCAATTCAGAATGCCATTGCTATCACTAAACAAAGAATACTAGCTTAGAGCACCCAGATGAGTCATTGTTAAGAATCGACACTCACTTTATAATCAGAAGGTTAAGGCTCCCTATCTCTACAAATATGTGTGTACAAGGCTCTATAGATGGTGTATACATTCTTCCTGTCAGTTGAAGAGAGATCAGCTTCCAGATTTAATGGGCACATTTGAAGCTCAGTTTAAAAATCAGAACATTCCTCTAGACTCTTAAAGATACTTTTTTTCAAGTTCAGAGATATTCTAAGCAAGTAACCTGGGTTAAGGGAGTGTTTTTCCAAGTTTGATTGAATGCTATGTTTGCTCTATTCATATCCTATAAAAATGCACACTTAATCTGCATGGTAGTTTTTGTTTCTTTATCAAAGCAGACACTCTGGGAATATCTTACCAGTAAAGTTGCCTCCTATAACATAAGGAATAACACCCCCAGGCCATATTCTTTCAGTTCTGGATGTAGCCGCTCTGGGAACTCGATTTTTCTCATTTGGCCCTGAGAATTTTAGAGGTACTTTTCCCTTCACTGTGGTGTTTTGCTCCAAGCCTGCAGTGACATTTAAAACATTCTGTGAAACAGAAGTCCTCTGTCAGGGAATCATTTACCTCTTAAAGGACAAAAGTTGAAATGTCTTATTTACATATTTGAATAAATATGCCTGAAGTCAAAAATCATTACAAAAAAAAAAAAACTTTAGTTATATTACATAGCTTAGAAAAGCACTAAAATATTTAAGTATTTCATGTCCAGATACTATTTCTTAATGCTCAATGAATGAATTTTGAAGAATTTTCATTCAACAGCATAGGGTAGGTGGAATTCACAGAGGCTTATAAGCCACAGAAAAAATGGTTTTATATTTTCTATTTTACTAGTTCACTACCAATTCTCCCAAAAATGATTAAATAGATATTGTTTAATAAAATCATACGGTATTCAATACTCTTCTTATTCTGGCTAAATCCCTCATAATTTAAATCAAAATTAATATTCTATAATATGGTCTAAAATTATGAATATTACATTGTATGATAGTTAACAAAATAACATGAAGACAGATGTGGTCTTGACCCCTTAGGACAATAGGCCATCTCCATTCCAGTTCCTGTGAATTCATCTCCAGATATCAGCAAGACTCAGAGGTCAGAACTTCAAGAGCAGGCCAATATAAAATGCATTCTATTCTGGAGCAGCTTCCAAGTCCAGTGTTACTTTTCTTGGCTACTTTCATAATAATTTTAGTAGCTATTTCATTTTTCATAAATCTGCATGATTATTCTTTTATATTTATCTCTCATTATTGATACAAATGCTTTCCCACTAAATTATATTTTGACATAACAAGTATTGAATGCATGCTCCCTGTAACTATGTCCTTAACTTGTCTGCTATTAAACTGTCCTGGGGCAAATCCATCTTTGCTTAGAAAAAATGGTTCCTTGAAAGTACTTCAAGAATTTAATTATTAACTCATCGATTTAAGAGATGTTAGGATATACGCATGAATAAAGGACTTTTAAAAATACTAAAATCCATAAATAATGTTTAATAAACTCAATCCTATAAATATTTACTAATTATGAAACCAGAAAGCATTTTCCCTGAATGTTGTAATATATGTTTAATGTTCAAAACACATCACCTTTTCAATATAAGAAATTAGTTTGTCAATTTAAGTGACTTATTTAAAAAGAAATAGTTGTGATATTTTTCCATTTGATTCAAACTGACATAGCTTTTTGATCTATTAAAATATCTCGGTGTGATACTCAACTGACTAGAAATAAGTACCAACAAAATAAATACCTAATACATTTTAAATAGAAGCTTAAAATAGGTTAAAAGAACATTTCAGATTTTCCCAAATTAAATTCTAAAATCCTTGTATCTCAGATTGGCTGACAAAATTAAAATGAAGAAAGGACTCTTTCTCAGCATATATCCTTTACAAACTTCATGTCATAATGGCACACTGATTTTATAAACTGAACTTCTATGAGTATAATATTTACTGTACATCAAGTCAAGCGTCTGCAACTTTAAACATTGATATACCAGAGCCAATTCTTCTTATCCTGTCTATAAGTTGATAGAGGGCCCCTCGTTTCTTTGACATACCATGGTCTCCAAGTCCACCTTAAAGAATACAAGAAAACAACTGAGTTAGATTCAATGTACTTTCAAGTTCTTGCCAATAAACAACAGTAAAATGCTACTAGTAATATGCTAGTAATGTTTCTCTTTAGACATCTTTTTTTGATCTTAAAGTGTTGGAGTTATGAATATCCATGAATCTTTGTGTAGGGTAAAAATTTTACAGCATCAAATGTTGGTAATTAAAAATAAGGAGGTGGGGGGTTGAGAGAGCAATCTGAATGACTTTATTTGGACATCATGACTACTGATTCATCTATTGATAATTTGAAATATTTTTCTTCACTGTGACCTTGACATCACATACTGTTACATGGAATAACAGCAAATTGTTCTGCTCTACTGATTGCATTTCAGTTATTTCCCCTATGCAAACTGGATATTTTCAAATGCCAGATATAAAATGGAAATGAAAATATTAGAGGATCTAACTGGTAGCACATTTTGTTCCACAGTCTTGATAACTTTTGAAAACTTTTGAAAAGCATAATACATTTTATAATATACTTAACTTCATTTTTTTAAAATGTGGTTTTAAAAAATTTAGATTCTCTGATTATTAAAAATAATTAATTTTATCTTGGAATAAACTTGGAATTAGAAGAAAGGCACAAGAATCTAAACTGATGCTCAATTGCAAATGCATTCTATTATAATTTGTCATTTGCAAAATTTATAAAAATATCTAAAATTTATTTAAAAGCAAAAGGAAGAGGAGAGGAAAGGACTAAGTAAACATATCTTTTAAAAAAATTACCAACAAAGACTTCAAAAGGTAGATTTCTGTCCTAAGTCAGAAAGCAGAGCTTTTGAGAAAAATCCATGTCCCTACATTCTCAATTCAGGGTTTTCATAAAATGCAGCCCCCAATTTTTTCCCATATTTCTCCTAATCTCCTTGAATTTTAACAGACAAATAAAAAAAGAGGCATACTGAGCAAACAACCAATACAACCACTAATAACATCAGAACCCATGCTAATGAATTTGTACCACTGAGCATCTAAGGTTCACAGAGGCTAAGAAAGACAGGCAGAAGAAATTCATGAAGTCTGCAAACTAAGGTCAGACTTCGTACAATTTCCTTCCAATATCAATTCTCCTTTGAAATTAATTAATATTGAATATAATAGCCTAGGCTAGAGCTTAAAATACAATAATAATAACATTTTCTACCATATAAGTTTCTTAAAGGAAAAATCAAGTAAGTCCTTATATGGCAAATAAGTCACAGTGCTTGTTCACTGAGACATAATCTGCCTAATTATTTGCATGACATGGTCACATTTTTTGCTATGCGTCTTGAGAAAAATTTTTGAAATTTCTTCACTGAACATTTTAGAAAGATGAGGTCATACTGAAATGTATTCATTCTTAAGCAGTTACGAGAAGCATTTTCCTCAAAGTATGGCATCTATGGGCTTAAAATGACCCTTAGGTAGTAATTGTATTTATATTAGATAGACCTAAAGTACATGTAAATAGATTTCTAAAGGGTCTTTTGTGAGCAAAAAGAAATTTCTTTGTTAATATGAAGACAATCATAGGGATTAGAGTTACTATAGAATTGTAAAAACATTTGAAGACAAAGGCAATAATGTCTTGAATAATATTTTAAACAATTTTTAATAATTTTATAGCAAGTGAAATAAAATTCTGCATAAATAGCTTATTGACATAGAAAAAAGGAAAATGGTTATTTCTCACATATTCATAAACAATGAAAATATACAAATTAAATATTTCTGGGAAAAATCGAAAGTTTAAAATTTGATTGGAAATGCATCTAACTTAGTACAAATTATTTAACAAGAAAGAAAAAAGGGAATAAAAATAAAATAAGATATAGGATATTTCACATTGTTTGAAATTCACCCAAATAGTGCAAGTTACTACTACATTTTCAAAAGTGTATACCTTTCATATATGCATTTATAAATATTTTTATTATTAACAGTATGTTTTAGTCTGCAAATTTACTATTATTATTTCTTACAACTACACAATCTCAGAGTTTAACTCTAAATGAAATAACAAAATTAAATCATTGTAATAAAATTTTTTTAATCACATAGAATTAATTAATGGCTCCAAAATAATGGAAGACCTAAAAAAAATGAAAATTTAAATACAAATTTAATTTAAAAAAATTAAAAATTTAAAAAATTTAAATTTAAAGCAAATGAAAATTTCAATACATGCTGAAAATACAACATAGAATAAATTTAGAATATTGCTAAGTGATGCCATTGTTCTACTGTCCAGACTAAATCACCTCCATGGCAGTGTTAAGTGGGATACAGCAGCTGGAAAATCTGCCAGTGGACACGTTGAACAGGAATATTCTATCTATGATATTCCCCCCATCGGTGCATATTTCAGAAAAGACTGTCACTATATCTAACAAAGGTCATAAATACTATTCTTAAATAGTATGTGCTATTATTTTAAACAAATTCCTTAGGGTTAATTTATATATTTCTTGTTTTAAATAATTTTCTTAAATGTGATAATGGTATTTTCACAACATAGGACAAAGTCCTTATTCTTAGAAAGTGTTAACTATCTTACATTGTGTTTTATATAGATCATACATATTTTCTGCAATTAATTTTCAAAATGTTTTGTACATATTTATACATGTATGTGCACGCACAGAGCAAATATGATAAACTATTAACAACTATTGAATCTATGACCTGTACTGTATTAATGTTCCTTGCACTATCCTATTGACTTTTTCATGTTTGAAATTTGCCACAATAAAAAAGTTATAAAAGCAGTAAATTGGGCAAAGAGATATTGATTCACATTAAAAAGTCTTAGATCTAATATATATTTGTCTACTAGGTATCAGAAAGGAACAATGTATTTGATTTCCATGGAAAAGAAAATAAAAATAATAAAGAAATGGGAAAGCAAGGAGATAAAAAGGATGACGTCAAATACATTTTTTTAGCTGTCAATACAAAAAGAAACTCTATTCTTTTAATGGAAATTTTCTCCAAAATAGAACACAGAATAAAAATCTTACCAGGAAAAAATAACCAATTTTTAAATTTTAATAAAAATATTTTAATATGAGTACTGAAGTAATTTTTTATAGAGTTCACTTCTTGTATTGGCATAATTCAAATGTTAAAATAACTAAAATTGAAATTGTCTCTTGGGGTTTTCAAAAAAGTTATATAAAAAGTTCACATATCCATACCAGCAAACACATAAGTTTTTCTAAACAAGCTTCTATATAATTACTCTAAGAATAATTTACTTTGAAACTGAATAATCAAGTGGAAGCAACAGAATATAATGCTCAAGAGTATGAAATTTGTCCTAGAAGAATTGAATTTTGTTACTGACTCAGCCGCTTCCTGACTATGTGACAATAAGAAAGCTAAAACATTCTTCTAAACTTCAATCTCTTCATTTGTAAATTATAATCACTTTCAACCCTCATGGGTTTGTTAAGAGGTTAAAAAGTTAATATCTGCAAAGCACTTAAACCATGCCTGGCACATAGTAAAGAACACAATAAGTTTGCTTAATAAAATGAAAACTCTAAATAAATCCAAATTTCTAAAAACACTAATTTCTGTGCAAGAAATCAAAGTTGATCCATGGCACACTAAATATGACCCAAAAAATATTCATTGCATTTCAAGAGTATGTTTTCTTCAAAATGAACAAAAATTTACTCAAATAGTCATACCTGTGGTATGTCCAAGTTTTCCGAAGGGGTTCTGTGTCAGGTCAATTGTCCTATCTATTTGAAAGATATTTAAGTCTTCATCATCTAAGGCAATATCGCCCCAAAATACAGCTAAAAAAGAAAACTTGAATTAAAATGTAAAATATTTCAGGGTGAAACCAATGTAAACAAAGCTAATTAGAAAAACATAGCTAAAGTAATCTTAACTGAATGTATGTGAGAGTATAAATATGCATCACATATTAGAAGAAGATGAGCCCATTTTTTTTTACTTTGTTGTTTGTGAAGAGTGGAGGAGTTTCTTTGATTAACTGATTTATGGGAAGTCCTAAAGAAAGCAAAATTGAAAATCATGAGCTAACCTGCAAACAAGTGAAACTCTGATAAGAATAACCACATCTTCTGTGGATGGATACCTGTGGCCTGCTGTAGTTCTTCACTAACAAATAGAAGGAGTAGTAACAATTAAACCATGTGCTATGATAACTTCATAAAATAAGGTACAATCAAGACAATAGGATATTGTTCTATTATAGCAACTCATCACATTTCATAAATTTATGATGTATTTTTCTAAAGATGGTATTGCCTTTGAGTCTCTGTAAAATGGATATATTACTACCAAAAATAATACCTAAGTTAATATTTATTTGGGCAACAGCTAGGTACCAGGGCTTGATTTTTACAGAGAAATAGAATATGGTTCATATTTTCAGAAGTTTCAAAATCATTACTACAAGCTGGAAAAAACTCTTAACTATAAAATGCTTCATGATACTTAATAAACAAAGCTCTAGAGCATGGTAAGATAATGGATAGTTGTTTATAACAAAAATGCAAATTTCTCTTTCAAGGTCAGAAATATACACTAACATAAGAATGAGGTAGCCTCCTTGTTTATTTAAGTTCAAACTAACCCACTTGATCCCTTAGTACTGCCAGATGTCATAATACAATAACTTTAGGGAACATGGCAAACTTGAGAGAAAATATAAATTGAACGTGACATTGTAAGGAGATGGAAAATGGCAGACTTGAGGAAGGCTACATTTCTAGTTGCTCTGTGACTCAGGAATCAAGCACCAGGAATATTGCTTCTCAGAGAGGTGGGCGAAAGGGGAAATTCACTAAAAAACTTAATATCAGATAGTCAGAGTCTCTTGGAGACTCAGAAATCCAGGTGCATTGAACAAAGAACAAGAAAGGATACCCTGGAGCCAAGCTGGTCATGGCAGCAGCAGCGGAAGAAGTACTGGTTCTCCCACAAGGGAGAAGTGATACAGAGAGAAACACAAAAGACAAATTTGTCATGGAGAAACCTGTAGATCACGAAAGCAGCCTCAGTGTAGCTGAGGGAGAGACTGCACAGTGAACTAGTGTTTGAAAAGTGCTCTGTGTCTCAAATAGGCAGCAGAGAGGTGAGACAGGGAGCTCCATCTTCAAGGTGAAAAGGCCACATCTCTACTTGCTACTGTGGGAGTTCAGGAGATTGTAGCAAAGTGCCATACTGTCCAGGAAAGCACCTACATGTGGACCAGGGTGTACCTTGCAGAATGTGAGTGAAACAGGTACAAAGAAGATTGTACCCAGAAAGATTCAAGTCAGAGGAAATGCAACTTGCTTTCACTTTGAGTCTCACAGCTCATGTGACCAGCTGAAGACACTGGGAAACTGAACAGGTGAGCATGAATACACTCATGTTCTAAACTTGTGCAGGCCGTATTCTTAGGCAATGAAGCATGAGACCTTTGGAGAGTTGATTTCCTGCCTCGTGAGTAAGTTCTTGGGAGACTTCTGAGATCTAGACTCCCAGTGGAGATTTGCATCTTTCCAGTCCTAGGGATGTGTTGATCTTATCTCTCCAGAGCAAATTCCACCAACAAAGGCCCTAAGGACTGATTAGAGATAATCCCCAGCCAAAAGAACATCCCACTTAGAACTCTGCAGAAGTCCCACCCTGGGAGTGCCAGCATCTGGTCTGTCTGTACAAAACTCCAAATGACAATACTTCCCATTCCATACTACCTGTAGCAAAAAGGGAAGCTGAGAACTATTTCAGCCAGCTTCAGGAATCAAGCACCAGGAGTACTGTCACTCCAACTGGCAACTTGATGAGCAACAAAACAGAGGAAGGGGTTAACAACACCCAGACCTTGGTGTTCTCTCCCTCTCCAATCCTCTCTTGTGGAACATAACTTAAGAAAAAAAAAATGGAAAGAATAGTTGCCCAGAGGTAGTGACCATCCATTCCCATCAACAGATTTGACTACCTTAGTGGAGACAATTCTTTCAGTTTCTTATGAACAATCTTTTTTTTTTTCTTTTTTCTTTCTTCTATTCCCACCTCCTTCTCTCTTCTTGCTGTGCTGCTGATTGGTTTGTGGAGATATATATATATATATATATATATATATATATATATGCTGTTATAGTTTGGATGTGAGATGTCCCCCAAAAGCTCACATGTGATCACATGTGAGACAACACATGAAGGTTCAGAGGAGAAATGATTGAGTTGTAAGAGTCTTAACCCAATCAGTGAATTAGTCCCTGATGGGATTAATTGAAGTGGTAGAGTGTGGCTGGGTATATATTGGGGTGTGGCTTTGGGGTATATATTTTGTATCTGGAGAGTGGAGACTCTGTCTGCCTCCAGATGATGTGAGTTGCTTCCCTCTGCCATGTTCTTCCGCCATGATGTTCTGCCTCACCTTGAGTCCCAAGGAATGGAGCTGCCTGCTATGGACTAAGACCTCTGAAACCATGAGCCCTCAAACAAACCTTTCCTCCTCTATAATTGTGCTGGTCAGATCATGTAGTTACAGCAGCAAAAAAACTGACTAAAACATATGCATATATGTATTGCTGCTTTTTCTTTCATTTTAGCACTTTTTATGATAGTTTTTCCTATGTCTTGAGGGTTAGCATTTTTGTTTGTTTGAATTTTATTTGTTTTTACTTACTTGTTTCTTTTTCTTGCCTTTCTTCTCCCATTTACCACCAAATTTTCTTTCTCTTTCCTTTACTTTGCTTTTTTCATGTGTGTGTGTTTTCCTGCTTCTTTAATGTTGTTACTTGTTACATCTCCTCTGCATTCTCTCTGATCGCATTTTGACCATCATAAGCACTTTTAGTTTTCTATCATGTTGTCTTTTCACTTAATAAACTGTATTTTTACAATTCTTTAGAATTCTTTAGTGTATATAACTCTTTCCCCACCATTAAGGTACTATAATTATTAGTACTGTGGATGGCATAGTTGACACCTACTGTTTATCAGATTTAGTTCATGGTTATGTATTGTTTTAGCTGTTAGCAATTGCTGACCTCACCATTCCTCTTTTTGTGGTAATTAGTGTTTTAGATGTCATAGTAGGTATCATTTATTTAAATGTAGTATAACATTTTCTCCAGCTGTCCCCTTTTCTGTGAGGTGCTGACAATCTACAGGAACACTGCAAGTTCACAGGGTAGAGACTCTACTACTGAGCTAAACCCAACCAGGAAATAGCTCTCCTTGATCCACACAGGAATAAACCATGCTCAAACTTAAATGATACCTTAACACAATGTATAGAAGAAACAAAACCCACAAATCAATGACCAGGTCCCAAGCAGGAATGGATAGGGTGTCCTTCAGATATCCACTTTAACAGCAAAAAACAGAAATAAATAACACACAGGCTGTGGATACCACACCTATGAGTGGTCTCAACATATATCACAACATCACTAGGAAAGAGAAGACTGTGCCTTAAAAGAACCACATGTAAGAGTGGAAGAGAAATCCATACCAACAGATGTGGAACACCCAACACAGGAATAAAAGAAATATGAAAAATAAGAGAACACAAGATCTCATAAAGTTTATAATTCACCAGCAACTGACTCCAAAGATATTAAAGTGAATAAAACATCACATAAAAATCAGACAAAAAATAAATCAGGATTCATCCAAGATGGCAGAATAGAGGAGGTCGCATTCCTGGCTGCTCCATGGAGTAAAACCAAGAAAGCAGATAGGCAGCTTCTCTGCAATGTGGGTGAAAAACAACAACAAAATAAAGTGTTGGGGGGACTTTGCTGGAACTCAAAACTGGACATTCAAAGCAGACCAGGGACACAGGAGGTTGGATATAATAAAATAAGAAAAAAGTCCTCAGTGGAACAACTGCTGCTGCAGCTAAGCTGGAAACAGCCAAAGCAGTCCTTCTGTGAGCATAGCAGAGGGAGAAGTGAATTAAAGGAACCCACATTTTGGGGAAGACTGAAGATGCACCTGGGGATAGAGCATTCAGTGACCAAGGACATTCCCTAAGAAACCTGAAAGATGTGCTGCACGATATCCATGTGCAGCAAAAGAAACCACCATCTCTCCAGGCAGCTTGTGGAGGATAAAGGAAGAAACCATTCTGCAGTCTCCAGGCAGGGACCAGCAGCCAAGGAAGCTGATTCCTGGCAACCCCATGTTTGGTTGGAAATACAGGCCCAGTAAAGACATACTGCATGACATAGAGAATGTCTAAGTGACCAGGAGAAAATCAAACGTGGAAAGAGGTTTACACAGGGGACAACTGGTCCCGGAAACCCACCAGGCTTTACCACTCCAGCTCCAATTCACCTATTTGCAGGACCAGCTTGGAAAGAAGCATCTGGCCTGGAACTTGGAAGGGTGGGGGCAGGAGAGATTGTTTGAAGGCTGAACCCAAGACCAGGAAATGAGGGGTCCACAGTGACATAAAGGACCAATAATTGGCTCCCCATCACAAGAGTGAAACCCAGGGGACATCCCTGGGGTAAAGTCTTCCAGCATGGACCAGCAAATACTGGACACTGGAGGTGCACTGATTTAAAATTTCCAAGCCAACTGGCATTCAGCAAAGAGCCTGGAACTCACTTAAGCCTAAAGCCTGCCTGCAGTTTGCCTACGAGATTACCTTTCTCACTCCAGCAATCCAGAGGGTGGAACATCACGCTCCAGAAGATCCCACCTGAAACTGCTGAGAAGAGAAGCTGAGAATCTTTTGCACTCCAATGGTAAGAATTCTTTAACTTTTCATCAAGATTTTTTAAATTCTTTTTCTCTGTTCAATAGTGACCTTGATGGTACATGGGCATTTATACAGTGTCACATTTTTTCTCATTTCTGGCATTTTTGAAGCCAGTTATTTTTCATGGATTAGTTTTTTATGAACTAGAATAGTTGATTAGTACATTTTAGTTTCATTATGTACTTTTATTTTTACTTTAAAAATTTATATATATATTTTTATACCACCTGTTTGCCTTGATTCTCTCTTTTCTTCTGCTAACAGCCAATCTCTATTGTTTTCTCTTTCACTATTCCTTTAATCTTTTCTTTCTGTGTTCTCTCCCCATCCTTCATAGCCATCACATCCTATATCACTTCTGTTCTCTCCCTGTCCACCATTTGAAATTATAAACCCTTTTGCAAACTTGCTTTTTTTTATTATAGGCAATAACTGTTCATATCATTTCTGTTTATTATGATAATTAACATTGTAGACATCATAGTAGGAAGTATTTGGTTTAATGCTGTACGTTGCCAGCATTGGTTGTTGTTAGGACTTATCTCCCCCAAAAAGTGAGGTATTAGAAACCTTTGGGGACACTCTAAATTCACAGCGTAAAAACTCTACTGCCTCAGATCCATACTGTTATATTGGTAGACACACAAACAATACGAAAAAGCAAGGAAACAAACTGCCCAAAGCAAACCAAGATACTTCATTAATAGAATCCATTGACAACCCAGTGGACAAAATGTCAGAGAAGGACTTTAGAATATACATAGTTGAAGTGATCTGCAAAGTAAAGGATGACAAAAAATGAAATCAAAAAGAAAATACAGGAAGTGGAAAGCAGGTATTCTGAAAAAAAAAAAAGCAGAAATCCTTGAAATGAAGGAAATAATAAAGCAATTAGCAATTCAATAGAAAGCATCACCAATACACTAGATCAGTGGGAAGACAAAACCTAAGATAATAAAGACAAAATATATAATCTTGAAAATACAGTTGACCACAGAGAGATGTTAAGAAACCATAAACAGAATTTCCAAGAATTATGGGATAATATGGAAATACCAAATTTAAGGACTGGGTCTGTAGCTCAGTGGGAGAGTGCCTAACATATGTGAGGAATTGGGTGCAATTCTTAACACTGCATTAAAAAATAAATAATTAAAATAAAGGCATATGGACCATCTACAACTACAAATTTTTTTAAAAAACACCAAATTTAAGATTATCAGGATAGCTGAAGGTACACAGAAATACAAATCAAAGGAATGCTTAATCTTTTAAATGAAATAATACCAGAAAGTTTTCCAAACCTAAAGAATGAAATGGAAAATAAGACATAATAGTCTTACAGGACCCCAAATGTACAAAATTACAACACACCCACATCAAGTCATGTTCTAATGAAAATGCCTAGCATACAGAATAAGGATAAAATTTTAAAGGCTACAAGGGAAAAATATCAGTGTACAAATAGGGGGAAACTAATTCATATCTCAACTGATTTCTCAACCCAGACGCTCAAAGCTAGGAGATCCTGGAATAATATACCAAGCTCTGAAAGAAAATGGATGCCAACCAAGAATCCTATATCCAGCAAAATTAAGCCTCAGATTTGAAGATGAAATAAAAACCTTCCAGGATAAACAAAAATTAAAATAATTTGCAAATGGAAAGCCTGAACTACAGAATATTCTCAACAAAAGAAGAGGGGAGGAGGAGGGGACAGGAGAAGGAAAGATAATGGAATGAGACAAATATCATTACCCTATGTACATGTATGATTACACAAAAGGTGTATCTATCCAGTGTATACAACCATAGAAATAAAAAGTTGTGCCCCATTTGTGTACAATGAATCAAAATGCATTCTGTAAAATTAAAAAAAAATTAAATATTCCATGAAGATGAAATTTTTTAGAAAGTGAAAACCAGTGAAGGAAGGAACTACACTAATGGAAGAGTCAATCAAAGTATAAACTAATTCAAATTAAAAACTGAAAATAAACCAAAATGATCAGGAATGCGAATCGTATATCAATAATAACCTTGAACATTAATAGTGTAAACTCATCAATAAAAATACAGACTGGTGAATTAGATTAAAAAACCAGACCCAACCATATGCTATCTCCAAGAGACTCATTCATAGGCAAAGACATCCACATACTGAAGGTGAAAGGACAGGAAAAAATATATAACTCACATGGAGTGTGTAAACAAGCAGGGGTTTCCATCCTTAGATAAAGTGGATGTCAAGCTAAAGTCAAGCAGAAGGGACAAAGAAGGACATTTCATACTTCTTAAGGGAATCATAAATCAACAAGACATAACAATTATAAATATATATGCCCTAAACAATGGAACATCTATGTACATCAAACAAACCCATCTCAATTTCAAGAATCAAATAGACCACAACACAATAATACTGGGTAACTTTAACACACCTCTCTCACTACTAGATAGATCCTACAAACAAAACTAAACAAAGGAACTGTAATACAATCAATAGTTTAGACTTAACAGACATATATTGAGTATTTCACCCATCAAGGAGCAAATATACTTTCTTCTCAGCAGCATATGAACCCTTCTCTAAAATAGACCATATCTTATGCCACAAAATAACTCTTAGAAAATACAAAAAAAAAAAAACCTAGAGATAATACCCTGCATTCTATCAGATGAAAATGGAATGAAATTAGAAATCAATGATAATATCAAAAGTAGAAGGTACTGTAACACCCAGAGACTAAATATTTTGCTATTGAATGACAAATGGATAGCAAAAGAGAAGAAATTGGGGTTAAAATTTAAAAAAATACTTAGAGGTAAATAAGAATAGTGACACTACATATCAAAATCTCTGGGATGGGCTAGGGATACAGCTCAGTTGGTAGAGTGCTTGCCTTGCAAGCACAGGGCCCTGAGTTCAATCCCCCCAGCACTTAAAAAAAATAAAAAAGAAGAAGAAGAACACATCAACACCAGAAGCAGTGGAAGACAGGAAGTCATTAAAATCAGAGCTGAAATCAATGAAATCGAAACAAAAGAAACAATTCAAAAACTTGGCAAAACAAAAAGTTGGTTCTTTAAAAAAATAAAATTGATAAACCTTTAGCCTCACTAATAGAGAGAAAACTAAAATTACTACAACTCATGGTGAAAAAGGAAATATCATAATGAACACTATTGAAATACAGAAGATAATAAGAAACTATTTTGCAAATTTATACTCCAATATAATAAAAAATCTTGAAGACACTAACAAATTTCTAGAGACCTATGACCTAGTGAAACTGAATCAGAAGGATATACACAATTTAAACAGATCATTCTCAAGCAATAAAATAGAAAACACCATCAAAAACCTAAAAAATAAGAAAAGTCCAGGACCAGACAGATTCTTAGCCAAGTTCTACAAGACCTTCAAACAAAATAATCACCAATATTTCTCTATTATATTAACACCAATATTTTTCTATTATAGAAATAGAAAAGGAAGGAACCCTTCCAAACTCAATCAATGAATCTAGTATCACCCTGATAGCAAAAGCAAAGACACATCAAAGAAAGACCAATATCTGTGATTAACACAGATGCAAAAGTTCTCAATAAAATTCTGTCAAACTGCATACAAAAACATATTAAAAAATTTGTGCAGCATGATCAATTGTGGTTCATTCCAGGGATGCAAGGTTGATCCAACATATGGAAATCAATAAAAATTCACCACATCAATAGACTTAAAGATAGTAATCACATTATTATCTCAATAGATTCAGAAAAAAGTCTGACAAAAAACTTCACTAATTAATGTTCTAAACATGAGAAAAACTAGGGATAGTAGGAACATACCTCAACATTGTAAAAACTATCTATGCTAATACCAAGGTCAACATCATTCTAAATGGAGAAAAATTGAAAGCATTCACTCTAAAAACAGGAACAAGGATATCTTCTTTCACTACTTTTATTCAACATCATTTTGAAATTCTAGCTAGAGCAATTAGATAGAATAAAGAAATTAAAGGAATACAAATAGGAAAAGAAGAACTCAAACTATCCCTGATTGCCAATGACATGATTTTATACTTAAAAGATCCGAAAATACCACCAGAAAACAGAAAATTTCTAGAACTAATAAATGAATTCAGCAAAGTAGCAGGATGTAAAATTAACACCCATAAATCAAATGCATTCTTATTCATCAGTGATGAATCTACTGAAAGAGAAATTAGGAAATCTACCTCATTCACAATAGCCTACAATAAATAAATAAATAAATAAATAAATAAATAAATAAATAAGATGTTTGGGAATCAATCTAACGTAAGAGGTGAAAGGCCTCTACAATGAAAACTACAGAACACTAAAGAAAGAAATAGAAGAAGACCTTAGAAGATGGAAGGATGCCCCATATTCTTGGATAGGCGGAATTGGCATTGTCAAAATGATCATACTACCAAAAGTGCTATATAGATTTAATGTAATTCCTATTAAAATCTCAATGACATTCTTCAAAGAACTAGCAAAATAAATCATAAAATTCATTTGGAAAAATAAGAGACCAAGAATAGCCAAAGCAGTTTTTAGCAAAAAGAGTGAAGCAGGAGGCCTCACATTACCAGACCTTGCTACAGTAACAGAAGTGGCATGGTATTGGCACCAAAACAGACATGTAGACCAATGGTACAGAATAGAGGAAACAGAGACAGATTCACATAAATATAGTTATCTCATACTAGACAAAGGTGCCAAAAACATAAATTGGAGATAAGATAGCCTCTTCAACAAATGGTGCTGGAAAAATTGAAAATCCATATGTAGCAAAATGAAATTAAATCCCTATCTCTCACCCTGCATAAAACTGAACTCAAAGTGGATCAAAGACTTAGGCACTAGAACAGAGGCCCTGTACCTGATAGAAGGAAAAATGGGCCCAGATCTTCATCATGTTGGCCTAGGATATGACTTCCTTACCAAAACTCCTAAGGTACAAGAAGTAAAAATCAAAAATCAATAAATATGATGGATTCAAACTAAAAAGCTTCTTATCAGCAAAGGAAACAATAACATGAAGAGAGAGCATACAGAATGGGAGAAAATCTTTACCACACACACTTCAGATAGAGCACGAATCTCCAGGATACACAAAGAACTCAAAAAACTTAAAACAAAAAATTCCCCAAATAACCCAATCAATAAATGGGCTAAGGAACTGAACAGACACTTTACAGAAAAAGAAATACAATCAATCAGCAAATATATGAAAAAATGTTCAACATCTCTAGCAACTAGGGAAATGCAAATCAAAACTACACTGAGATTCCATCTCACTCCACTCAGAACAGCAATAATCGAGAATACAAGCAACAATAAATACTGGCAAGGATGTGGGGATGATAGTTCACACACACACTGCTGGTAGGACTGCAAATTGGTGCAACCACTATGGAAAACAGTATGAAGATTCCACAGAAAACTTGGAATGGAACCACCATTTGACCCAATCCTCCCACTTTTAGGTTTATACCCAAAGGAATTAAAATCAGCATACTACAGTGATAAAGTCACATTAATGTTTATAGCTGCTCAATTCACATTAGTTAAACTATGGAACCAATCCAGGTGCCCTTCAACAGATGAATGGATAAAGAAATTGTGGTATAAATACAGAATGGAATATTACTCAGCCTTAAAGAAGAATGAAATTATGATGTGTGCAGGTAAATGGGTGGAACTGGAGAATATTATGTTAAGCAAAATAAGTCATTCTCAAAGAACCAAAGGCTAAGTGTTTTCTGTGATATGCAGATGCCAATTCACAATAAGGGAGGGGGGAATAGAGGTACTCTGAACTAGACAAGAGAGGAGTTATATATAGTAGATGAATTGGACATTATGACCCTATGTGCATATATGATTACATGACCTGTGTAACTCTACATCATGTACAACCAAAAGAATGAGAAATTATACTCCATTTACATATGATGTGTCAAAATGCCTTCAACTGTCATGTATAACTAATTAGAACAAATTTTTTAAAAACTTAAAAAATGATAAAAAAAATCCTTTACCTTACAAATTTTGAGAAACTCTTTACCCTGTTGGTCATTACTATAGCTTTGTTTTTCATTTTTAAATTTGTGTTCTCTTCTTTATTATCTCCTTACTTCTACTTGGCTTATATTTATTCTTCTTTTTATTATTCATTTAATTTTTACTTCTTAAATACAATACTTACATATTGTCAATAATTTTCTTTCCTAATGTAAGACCAATAGCTATATATTTGCCTCTAATTATTGTTTTAGTGCATGCTCCAGCACACTGTATGTATGTAACATTTCCTTTATTATTCATTTAAACTCATTTTATAAATTCAACTATGAATTGTTTGATTCATGGACATTTTATAAATGTGTATTTTTTAATTTATAAACTTAAAGAGTTTTCTAGTTATTTCATTGTATTTCTTTTTGGCTAAATTTGTATTCTGAGAATAAAATATCAATCTGTGAAAAAAAAATAAATCAAACTATTTGTAGCACTAAAATAAGTTTTGATATAGATATTGAAAAAGAACCAAACAGAAATCTTGGAAATGAAACACACAAATAAAATGGTCAGTTGAAAGTCTCTAATGGATTAGACCCTGGTGAAAACAGAATGTTGAGTTGAAAGACAAAGCAGTCCACCCTTGAACATTCAGACAGTATCAAAGAAAAGAAAAGAGGTAATCATAACCAGAATATACAAGTACTCTGGGACAACATAATGATAACAAATTTAAGAATCATTGGAATTAAACAGTGTTGTATGATACAGGTTAATGGTAAGGATAACCTCTTTAGGGAAATAACAACAAACCTTTCTAAAGCTTGAGAATGAGATGGACATCCAGATACAGAAGGCACTCATAATCCCAAATAGACAAGATCCAAAAAGAAGTTCTATACATTATAATTAAAATGCCTATCATACAGAAGAAGGATAGAATTTTAAAAGGCATATTATGATTTAGATATGAGATGCCCCCAAAAGCTCATGTGTGAGGTAATACAAGAAAGTTTAGAGGTGAAATAATTGGGTTTTAAGAATCTTAACATAATCAGTGCATTAATTCCCTGATAGGGATTGGCTGAGTGGTAACTATATGCAGGTAGGGTATGTCTGCAGAAGGTGGGTCCCTGGGGTTATGACTTTGGTATATATAAAATATCCTTGTTGAGCAACACTATCTCTCTGCTTCCTGATGCCATGTGCCCAGCTGCTTTTCTCTGTCATACACTTCCACCATGCTGTTCTACCTCCCTTCAGGCCCAAAGGAATGCAGTCAGCCCTGTCTGGACCAAAGACCTCTGAAACTGTGAACCCCCAAATAAACTTTCCTCCTGTATGTTGTTCTTGTCAAGTCTTTTGTTCACAAGTAGCAAAAAAAAGCTAACATAAGCCTGCAGGGGAAAAAAAAATGTAGTTCACATTTAGAGGCAAATCCAATTAGAATTACTCCTGATTTTTTAGCACAAACTCTAAAATCCAGGAGGTCGTGGTCCTAAAAGAAAATAACTGTCAACAAAGATTTCTATACCCATCAAAGCTATTCTTCAGAATTGAAGAAGAAATAAAAATGTTCTAAGATAAGCAGAAAATAATTTGTGACTACTAAGCCAGTACTACAGAAAATACTTACTGAAATACTTCACAGAAGAAATGAAAAAAACAAACCCAGAGCACACAAATGGACAAATCTTATTGGAAAAGTAGCTAAGCAAAAAACAGGAAAAATTGAACCTTAGAAATAATTCAATATGTCAGGAATTAATAAACATCTCTCTATAATAACATTGAAGATAAATAGTCTCAACTTTTCAATTAAAAGACATAGGCTGAAGAATGTATTAAAAAAAAAGGAACCAACTATATATTGTTTGCAAGAACTCACCTTACAAAAAAAGACAACTGAATGTGAAAGGATAAAATTTGACAAAGCATGTGAATGAAATCTGAAAACAAGGAGTAGCTAATCTCATATCTGATAAAGAAAACTTCAGGTTTAAATTAAACAGAAAAGACAAAGGTCACTTAGTATTAGTAAGGGGAACAATCCAACAAGAAGATATAACAATACTAAATATTTATGGTATGTCTAATTATATAAAACAGATACTACTTAAATGTTCAGCTAGACCCCAATACAATAATATTGGGTCACCTCTTTCACCAATAGAGAGTCTTCTAGAAATAAACTCAGAAAAAACTCTTTAGGTGTAAAAAGTATTTTAAATCAAATGAAATTAACAAACATCTACATAATATTTCATTCAACAACAGCAGAATGCACTTTCTGCTAAACTACTCATAGAACCTTCTCCAAAATAGACCATATTTTATGTCACAAAGCAAGTATTAATAATTTTTATAAAAAGTTCATATAATTCCTTGTATTTTATTGGATCATAATGGAATTGATTTATAAATCAACACACAAAAACACTATAGAAATCATATAAACTCATGGATGGAATCTGAATAACACACTTTCAAATGAAGAATGGGTGATAGGAGAAAACAGGGGAGAAAATATAAAAATCGTTAGAATCAAATGAGAATAGTGATACAACATACCAGAACCACTGAGACACTATGAAGATGATTCTAAGAAGAAAGTTGATACAAGTGCCTACTTAAGAAAATCAGAAAGATCCCAGATAAAAAACCTAATGAGGCGCCTCACATCCCTGGAAAAACAGGAACAAATCAATTCCAAAACCAGTAGGAGGAAGGAAATAATAAAGATCAGAGCCAAAAATCAATGAAATTGAGAATAAAAAAACAATACAAAGGATCAATGAAATGAAAAGTTGATTCTTGGCATAGATAAGCAATATTGATAAGCCCTTAGCCAAACTAAAAGAAAAAAAATAAAAGAGAAGACCCAAATTATAAAATTAGAGATGAAAAGAAGAAATCACCATAGATATCACAGGAATCCAAAGGATTATTAGGGATTATTTAGAAAATTTATACACTAGTATATTGGAAAATCTAGAAGAAATGGATACATTTGTAGATACAATATATGACCTGCCAATCAAGAGGAATTATAAAAACTGAACAGATCAATAGTAACTAGCAATGAGATATAAGCAATAATAAAAATTTTCCAATGAAGAAAAGCCCAGAACTAGATGGATTCTTAGTCAAATTCTATCAGATCTTTAAAGAGAAATAATACCAATGCTCCTCAAATTATCCCATAAAATAGAATAGAATCAACCACTCCCAAATTTATTCTGTGAGTCCAAGATCATCCTCATACCCAAACCAAATAAGGACACATCAAGGAAAGAAAAACTACATGCCAATAGTCCTTATGAACAAAAATTCTTAATGAAATAATATTATATTCAATAACATATTAGGAAGATTGTACTCCATGACCAAGTTGGTTTTATCCCAGGATGCATGCATGGTACAATATATGCAAATCAATAAATATAAATCACCACATAAGCACTATAAACGACAATAATCACATATTCATCTCAATAGGTGCAAAGAAGACCTTTGACAAAATGTAGCCTTCATTCATGTTAAAAATACTGAATAAATGATGGAAAGAACCTCTCTCTATATTGTAAAGGCTATATATGATAAACAAAAAGCCAACATCATTGTGAATGTAGAAACACTGAAAACATTTCCTAAAATCTGGAACAAAAGAATGATGTTCATTCTCAATAGAAGGAAATAAATGAGATAAAAATAGGAAAGGAAGAAGTCAAATTATTACTGTTTGAAGATGATAGGATCCTATACTTGAAATATTAAAAAAAAAAAACTTCAGAAGACTGCTAGAGCTAATAAACACATTCAGCAAAGTAGCAGTTTGCAAAATCAACATAGAAAATTCAATAGAATTTTGTTTTGCCACTGAGAAAGAAATCAGTAAAAAAAAAAAAAATTCCATTCACAATAACTTCGAAAATAAAATAAAATAAAATAAAATACCTTGGAATAAATCTAACCAAGCAGGTGAAAGACTTCTACAATGAAAACATTGATGAAAGAACTTGGAGAAGACACAAGATGGCAAAGACTCCCATATTCATACAGGAAGTATTAATATGCTAAAATGGCCATACCACCAAAAGCAATGCACATATTTGATGCAATCTTCACTGAACTAGAAAAAAAAAAAAAAAAACAGTCCTAAAATTCATTTGGAAGAACAATAGACCCAGAATAGCCAAAGTAATTTTAAACCAAAAAAGCAATGCTAGAGACATTATAATACCTGACTTCAAATTATACTACAGAGCTATAGTAACAAAAACTGCATGGTACCAGCAAAAATATAGACCCATAGTCCAACCATACAGAATACAAGACAGAGATAAACTCACACATCTACTATCATCTCATCCTTGACAAAGCACCAAAAACATATACTGGAGAAAACATAGCCTTTTTAACAAAAGATGCTGGGAAAACTGGTTATCCATTTGTAGAAGAGTGACACTAGATTCTCACCTCTCACCCCACACAAAAACCAACTCAAAATGAATCAAAGAATTAGGAATTAGACCAGAAACTAAGCAGCTCCTAGTACAAAACACAGGATCAACAATCCAACATACAGACACAGAAAATGATTTTCTCAATAGGATCCCTAAAGCTCAGGAAATCATGCTAAGTGTTAATATAATAAATGGGATGGCACCAAATTCAAAAGTTTCTGCACATCAAAGGAAACAATTGACAATGTGAAGGAAGAACCCACAGAATGGGAGAAAAATCTGTGGTAGTTACTCTTCTGATAGAGAATTAATTTCCAGAATATACAAAGAACACAAAAAAAAAACACTGAAAACCACATAGTTCAATTAATAAATAGACAAATTAACTTAACAGACATTTCTCAAAAAAAGAAATACAAATGGTCAACAAATACATGAAAAAAATATACAAAATCATTAGCAATTAGGGAAATGCAAATCAAAACTACATTAAGATTTTATCTCACGTCAGTCAGAATGGCAATCATCAATAATACAAATAATAAATGCTTGAGAGGATGTGGAAAAAAGGAACACTTTTTACATTGTGAATTAATACAATGCTATGGAAATCAGTATGGAGGTTCTTCAAAAATCTAGGAATGAAACCACTGTAGGACACAGCTACTCCTACACAGGATACTCCTTGGTATGTATCCTGAAGATTTAAATTCAGCAAACTACAGGGATACATGCATACCTGTGTTTACAGCAGCATGTTTCACAATAGCCAAACTGTGAAACCAGTCTAGATGTCTGTCAGTGGATGAATAAATAAATAAACTGTGGTATACATGCACAGTGGAGTTTAATTCAGTTCTAAAGAGGAATGAAAGTGTGTAATTTGCGAGGAAAATGGATGAAACTTGAGAACATTATGTTAAGCAAAATTAACAAAATTCAAAATGTCAAGAGTCATATGTTTTCTCTCATATGTTGGAGCTAATGAGAAAAAAGGAAAAGAAAGGGGTGTGTGTGTGTGTGTGTGTGTGTGTGTGTGTGTTGGAATCTCATAAATCAAAGGGAGGTCACTAGAGAAGAGGAAAGGGACCAGGGGGAAGGAGGAGCAGAGGAAAAATGGAAATAGTGTTGAATAATATTGGCTAAATATATTGTTCTACGTGTGCATGTGGGAATATGTAAAAAGGAATCCTGCCATTATGTCTAGCTACAATGCATCAATAAGAAAGTGTGGAAAAAGTTAACATAACACAGTAAAACTTTGACAAAGCCTAGAAATTCTGGGATAATTGTTTTTTTGTTTTTTTTTTTTAACACTCGTTCACAAATTTTCTTTTTAAACTTTAAAGTTTTCTCTGTAAAACCAAAGGAGGAAAATAAATTGAAATTTAGGAAGACAAAGTCCATGTTTTTCAAATTAATCTCTTACTGTATTCAATACCTAATATTTATGAATTTTTTTAGCACCATAAAGAATGAATTAATAAAAGTAACTAACTTGTGAAATTTAAACTTTAATCCTCAAAGTTATGAAACATTTATTTTAGGCTTTGATCAAGGGTTTATCATGTAAAATGATAAATTAATTGGATTAATTGCCCGGCTTAGTTCCCTTATACAAATGTGACATGAGATCAGGGGTTAGATTTATGTGTGAATCTAGAAAGGAAGAAAACAGAATTTGGTTCACTAGCTGGAAAAAAGGTTTCTTAAAATATAAATCCTCTCTTAAAATTAACCACTCTCTTCTGCCCTGTTGCCAATGGTCTGACCTATTGCCAGTGGAATGACAGATTATAATTGATATAAAGAGGTGTTTTATTATCTTTTTCTGTCATAGAAACAAAGCCATGAAGAGTCTGTAGAATGGTTTATTATACTAAAGGGTTGGTCTCCTTGCCTAAAATGGAATCAAGAATTCAAAATTAAGTTCCACCTCATACACATGCAGCAGAAAAGACTAAGCTTCAATGTTCCTAAAGCCAGACATCCAAAGAAACAGATAACCGATCTAAATTAAATATTATGCCAACTGTAAAGTAAGGCTTGTTGATTTTCATTAAAACTTATTTATTTCTTGTTTCACTGTTTTAAGGTAAATCCTAGTTTGCTAGTTATTTAAAACTTCTATCCTTTGTATCATTGTGGAAATAGTTGTGGGCACTGACTGGCAGAGACTCTCAGCCTGTCTCTTCCATTCTTAATGCTGAAGTGCTGAAGCAATGAGAGACACTAAAACTATTCTTCCCTAACTTTCTTTGCATAAGAATCACAACAAATCTGTTTAAAATGAAAACTGATATAGGGTCTGGAGAGGACCCTCAGATTCTTTACATTTTTAACAAACTCCCAATCACAACAAATATTTATCCCTGTCATCATCTTTATTAGCACAATTCTTTTTTTCTGCGGGAATAAACTTCCTCTCTTCTCTGAGTTAGCTGGATGACATGAAAACTGAAGCCCTCAACCAAGTGTAGGTTTGTCAGTAGTACTGACATATTTTACATAACAAACGTAGTACCAGTAACATAAAACTCAAATATGTTTTAGATTTTTATTTTCTCGTAATGACTTTTCACATGCAATAAGATTCATGCCGGGATGGATTTTATCAAACACAGATCAGCATTCCAAGGATAAGTCACTTCACAGAAGCAAAAACATGACTTCTGGAGTGAGAAAAAGGCAGAAGGCCAAATGATTAAGGAAGACAAAACAATTCTAGAGTACATAAACCCATTTTATTTATCATTACTTTTTCTAAATTAATTGCTTTGGAATAGCTTGGCAGTTCTGAATACATCATAAATTGCTTCAGAAGAAAACCAAATGCCGTGATAAAGTCAATTCACTTATGGGCAGACTTGTTGCACTGCAGACCATACACATCTTTAAACTTTGATATTATCAACAGAAAAAAATACACATTTTAGAGTTTTTCACCTATCACATTTTTTACAATGTCTATTTTCTTCTTTATGTTGCACACATTTGAAGGTTTCCTTAATTCATCTCTAATTAAATCTAAGTGTTCTATTTGCATATGCTCCAATATTTTACTTATGCACTAAAACAGCATGCAGGAACATGGCAATTTATATTATAGGGTACTTAGAATTTACATTATAATCTAATATAGAGTTGATATTTAAGTGCAAAGAGATATATGAAATACTCATTCCACTTTGGAATTTTTTCCTTTATATCTGGTATTTTCTATTTATTTTATATCAATAAAATTACAGAGAAAAAGTTTTGAAAGTATGAATTATCATTTATTTGGCCCTTTTTAATACAGTGATTTGAGGTTAGTGAGATCAGAACTAAAAGCAATATGGGAAACTGGTTACATGGTACAATACTAGGGAAATGTTCAAGTGCAATTAGAGTATTTACTATCTGGAATTCTTCTTGGATTCCTATGGTCAAAAGGAGGGGTTAGAACTAACCAATAGGCCAAAATTAAATGTCAGGAAGAACAATTTTCAAACTGCATGGAAAACCACAGGCTTTTTTTCCCTCTCTCTCTCTCCTAAAGGTCATTTGCCTTCAATGTACTACAAAAATTTCAAGAGTCAAAGATCAAGAGAGATAGAGTGCTTCTGTTGTAGTATACACTTTATAGAATAATGTATGGTGAGAGAAAAAGCGATCTAAGCTTGTGACTTCCTACACTTAGCTTTAAAAGATGTCTATTGCAACCACTTCCTGATTCCCCAGTGATTATTAGCCTTTCAATCCTGAAGGTCCAGGGATCAGTTTCAAGGAGGTTTCGAGTTTATGGTGTTTGAAAAACTGAATGCCAAAAATATGCATAAGTTTGTAAATAGTGGGATCACATGTTTTTCTGGGGAGAGACTTACAGTAGATTGTCAAAAGGAATCACATAAAGACTATTGTCTTTTACAATGTTAAAGCCTTTTAGTACACTGCAAGGAAAAATCTTGCAAACTTACATTTTTAAGAAAATGAATATATTTACTTGAATTAACACTAAAATATCTGATAGTAACTACTGGAGAGTACTATGTAGAAGACAAGAAGACAGGATCTCCTCAGGCACTACCTATAGAGAGCTTCCCAGGAAACCCTCTTTCCCAGTCCACCTAACTAGGCATCTCCTCTGCTCCATGTCCGGATGATACTTTTGTCAATAACAGGCCAATCCCCAGGGGCTGGGGTTGTGGCTCAGTGGCAGAGTGCTTGCCTAGCAGGTGTGAGGCACTGGGTTCGATTCTCAGCACCACGTAGAAATAAATAAATAAAAATAAAGGTCCGTCAACAACTAAAAAAAACTTAAAAGAGAAAATATTAAAAAAAAAAAAAAAAGGCCAATCCCGAGATTTCATAATTATGTTTTCAGTTATCTGATTCCTCAATCTCATTTTGAAAATACTAATCACAACAGGAAGTGTGTATTTCTCACCTTGATTCCTTTTTTTAATAAATTAAAACTTATTTTAACTAATACATAAGAGCAAAAATGGTTCATATTAACCAAGTAATGTGATATTTCAGTATATGTATACATTGTATAACGTTTAAATTGGAGTAAGCATCTCTGTCTTCTCATTTATTATCATTTCTCAATGGTGAGTACTTTTAAAATCCTTTCTTCTAGCCTTTTGAAATGTACAGTGTACTATTATTATCTATAGTCACCCTATTGTGCAATAGCACCTTAAATCCCTCAATGCCAGAGTATCTAAAAATAAATAGATCTTCAATATATATTCTGGGTTAAAAAATGTGGAAAGGAAATATACCATGGATCAGGGTACAAGTTGAGGCATGACATTTTAGTCAGCTTTTTTGCTGCAACTAAAAGACCAGGCTGGCACCATTATAGAGGAGGAAAGGTTTATTTGGGGTCTCACGGTCAAAGGTCTTAGTCCATAGAAGGCCAGCTCCATTCCTCGGGGCTTGAGGTGAGACTGAACATCACAGCTGGTGAAGGTGGCAGAGGGAAACAGCTCACATCACGGTGATCAGGAAGCAGAGACTCCCCTTTCCAGATACGAAATATACACCCCATAGCCACACCCCAATTCTCACCTCCTCCAGCCACACCCTACCACTTCAATTAATCCCGACAGGGAATGAATTCACTGATTGGGTTAAGATTTTTATAGCTCAATCATTTCTCCTCTGAACCTTCCTGCATCATCTCACACATGAGTTTTTGGGAACACCTCACATACAAACTATAACACTTGGTGTGCTACGTATTTGACAAATTTGCCTTAAAACCAAAATAATAGACATTTAGCCATTCTAAGGAATGGTTATTTCAAAACCCTTCTATCTAGAATGAATTATTGCTATACATATTTTTAAAAAATAATTTAAAAGCAGTTTACCTTCTTTTTCATTCTAGTAGTACATATTATTAAGTGTAGTAATGAGAAATGTGTTCTCTTTTCTCTAAACACCACACTTAGAGGCTCAAGAAATATATAACTGAGCTAAAAGACCAGTTATCTTAAGATTTATGGGATTTGGAAAGATAGCTCAAAGACTCAACAATCACCCAGAGCACTTGCTCCTTACATGTTTCCATATTCTGTTTAAACTTTCAGCTTTTATTGATATTGGATTTAGGGAAGAAGAATGATGTCATGTGAAGGTCTGACAAGACTGCCTTGACTCACAAGGAAAGCATAATGGAAATTTTCTCAAAGGCAACAGTGAAGGCTCAAAAGTCAACTATTTTTGCATGATTGACAACCACTAAGCAAACTCCCTCGGAAAGTAAGATCTGGCGAAATTTCTGATGTATATATTTTAGAGATAATGTTACACCAGTTAAAAGAGAAAATAATTTCCTGTTGGCATTTCATATACACAGAGTAAGTTTTTCCTCCAAAATGATATGCATGGAAATTAATATAAATTCCAAGTTCGAGAAACAATTATCTGAAATTTTAAAAGCTCTTGGTATAGTACATAAATAAATAAAATATATTTTATGCAGACACTCAGAAATATTCTTAAGGATGAGAACATTTTCATGTAGTATGTAGGTTTCTTAAATTTATATTAATAAAAAGGAAACTATTTACAGTCCACTTATTTTAGTGGATTTGTATTTTTAAAAGTCTACACTTCTACTTTGTATACTACTATTTCTATTGTGTATACTACCAAATAAATGCAACAAATCATCTAATCTACAATATTTTAAAAAGTGAACTTGTAGTGAAATATTGATACTTATCCTTCCCTCATAAACTGAATTTTGGAAGGTGTATCTAGGAACATGACTTACCTGGCCACTTCAAAACAATATACTTTTATCTATCAATTATAGGTATTTTGGAGGATTGTGGAGGTTCAATATAAAAGAGCTAGATGGTTTGGATCTTTGATTATGGGAAAAGAAAACAGAAAATCTAAACTCTTCAAAAGTGGCTTCAAAGAACACAAAACTAGTTAAATGGGTTTCTTCAATTATTTCTTATCTCAGGAAATAAAATATTATCTCAATATAAAATCAGATGTTCAGTCTGAAACGAAAAACAAGTATAAATGCACCTTGTTAGCAAGGATTATCGTCCAGAATGTGGGGACATTTGACATTAAAGTAATTTTTCACTCTATTATTTTGTTTCAAGATAAATTGAGATTGAGCCATCTATTCTGGACACAGGATACAAAGGAGCAAGTTGTCTTTTCCACATTTTCTTCTTCTGTTTTTATATCATTTTACATTGTACATTATAGATATGATTAAATGCTACATTTTCAAATAAACATGTCTTTTTTCATGTCAGAAAACAAAATTTTTTCCCATAACAAAAGATCCATTGAAACATCATATCAATCTGCATTTATAGCCCACAATGCCTGTGGATAGGATTTCTCAGGACATTTTTAAAATATCACCCATACCACAAATATTCATTTGGAACGCTTTGTCTCAAAGGAGAAAACATTGACCAAAAGCACTTTGATCAAGAAATGTAAAAATAAATATTGAAGCTTTGCTGTGTGTATGGTCTAATATTTTCTCTCACGTACTTTCAGAAAATAAATTATTGTGGTTCACAAGTTTTTAGAAACAGCCATTCTTACATGACTCAAATATTGAATGTATAATCAACCACTAGGAAGATTTGGTTTATTTAGATTTCCCACCTCATACATCTTGTAAGGACAGAGCAAACACTTGTTTTTTAAATTCCCTTAGGCCCATGATTGTTTACATTTGTGGCCAGAGCAGGAGTCAATTCTGATACTTCTTTTTTAATTAAGTTTGCTTATTTTCTAAATATTGACACTAGCTCTTGGAGTAAATCTTGATCTCTTCCTGGAAGTATGACTGTTTATGCAAATTGACTATTTGCTATATTCTAGCTTTGTTTTACCCGTGGCTGGTCACCTCTTCACACAAACCAAAGATTCTCTTTTCCCACTTTTCTCCATTTTAATTTAGCCTAGTTTTATTTTATGATAGGTTCAGAGAAATGGTAATATAACCTTTCTGGTTATTATTATCCTGTAAAAGAGTTCCTCTGGGCACAAGTCAAATGCTGGGTTTTCTTTGGTTAATAGTTCACATTGCACAGTCACATGTACTCAGGGAAAGACATTTTCTGAAATGTAAAAAATTCATCAACATCCTGGAAACTTGACTCTGCACACTGATTTTCTGTTTGTTCTCTTTGTAGTCTTAGACACCTCAAACAATCAGGAGGATAATTGAAGAGCATTTTTATTCACATTAAATAAGAAAAAAGTAATAGAAAGATCTATGAAATGTCCTTCTCATATTTCTTCCAATAGTTCAAAGCTTTACTTTAAATGTTCCATAAAGGGCTATTAGTTTATGCTACTATTCAGTGTGTGGTATTTCATAAAGTAACCTCATCCTAACATTTGTGTCCTTTGAATCGTAGAATATTCTATGATATCCAGTAAGCAGACTAATAACTCACTGATAGTATTTACTTTTTTTAAAAAATCACCATTCTTTTATTGCCGATCATACCATATGTCTACTTTTAATACTTCATACAGCAGAGTTTGTTAGCACCAGAGACAGGTCATTTCTCAGAGTTAAGTGATTCACAGTGGACACACCAAGTCAAACTGTCCATTTGAGTTCCTATTGATTGTACATCTTAACCAAGGCAGAGTCTCAGATGAAAATGAAAGACTAGGCAGTCACTACCTTTCCATAATTGCATAATAATATTACCTGTATTGACAATGGTGACAATATACGATCTTCATTAATGCCAGAAACCATAGCCCTTAATGTGTTATTTTAAAGTTGAATATTTGGAACTAGAATTGTAAGTTTTTTGCAGTGGATATAAACTGGAAATCTGGCTCATTCAACCCTCCCTGCAGTATTACTAATTAATTAAATGTTAAATTCACACTTTGACTCAAAGCATTTGTTCTCTTTGTAGTCTTAGATACCTCAAACAATCAGGAGGATAACTGAAGAGTATTTTATCCACACCAAACAAGCAGAAAGAAAGAAAGAATCTATGAAAAGTCCTTCTCATATTGAGATAGAACTATAATTCTCCTCTTAAATCATTCTCAGCAGAAACTTATCAAAGAAATACTTCTGTAATTTTTTGAAAACAAAAATCCTTAGATTTGTATGCATTTTATTTTGCTCATAAAAATATAATACCAAAACATTTCAAATAATTACTATATCTTGGATATTGAATGTCATAAACTATAGAATATCTGGTTAACTGAATAATAATCTTTTTAATAAAACTAGATGCATTAAAAACCTCTAGCTAATGAAAGTGAGTATCATTTTCTTCTGTAATTGACTTCCAGCTAATTATACTGGTTTCTCTTTTATTTGGAGAATTTTAGACACATAGTACTTTTCTAATCAGGGTTAAAATTTTGTAAAAAGTTCCTTTTCTATTAATTCCCTTTAACAATTAATAAAATCAATCAATCAGCATTTCTGCAAAGAAATTGGAGGGCTTACAAAATAATGTTTTTAAAAATTTCATAAATAAGGGAGCCACCCAAGAACAATAGCTTTAAAAATGCTTAAAATTTGTTTTTACTATTTTCAAAAATGATGAGACATATTATTATCATTTATCAAACTTACATTTTGTGCCTGATACTGTGCTAGGAACTGGAATTCAAAAATAAATAAAACAAAGTCCCTTTCTTTGGGGATTAGTGATTTAGTACACTAATAGAACAGATAGGTTCTATTAAAAGTCATTCAAAGTCAATTTTAAATTGGCCACTTAACCTTCTACTTACCATTCAGAAAATCACAGTATGCTTAGATACTTGAAGGCTACTTTGAATCAGTGCAAAAAATATTAAAAATAGATTTCACTGCAAGAATTAGTCATACTACCTGAGCAACTGCTCCCAGGGTGTCTGGTTATACCAGTTCTGTACCTTTAGTGCTAATTACATATAATCCTGAATGTCTCTGAATGACAGTCCATCAATACAATCTGCTGCACACTTGGATGACTTTTTCTCTGTGACTATGGCTGTAACAGCCTTTGACTTGTTACTAATTCTTGCATATATAGAATGACAGGTAGTGAGTTAGCTGCCTAAGCTTGACCCCATTTCATCTACTCAGCCAGGAAGCTCAGCAGCAGAGAATATGGCCTGAACAGGGAGGGACATAGGACCCAGAAGCTCTAGCCAGACAACAGGTAAGTTGTAGTAAGACCGAACCAATATATCATGGCTAAAATCTGAGTTAAAAAGCTGCAGGCAATGAGGTAGTACTTCTGGGGGCTCACACTGTATTGTCACACTGTGACAATACAGTCAAAAAGGTAAGCTGTGGAGAAGCTTAGTAAACAGAGAGGCTGGCCAGTGTGGACACATGCATACCAGTGTGTATAAGCATGTGTGTATGCACACGTTCACACACACACACACAACACACACACAGACTTGTACCTCTAGAGCCTAGAGAAGCCACAGCTAGAACTCCCCTGATACCTAGCAGAGGGGCAAGAGCTAATGCTGAAAAATTGTGTGTCTATAATTCGGAATGTATATACAACCTTAGATTCTTATGTTCCAAGTTTCCTTTCCATATATGGCTTGAGCCTGGGGGTCCCAGCTGGAACCCTATCTAACCCTCTCCCACTTGAAGGCTACCTAAGCTCTCAAAGGCAAGCCTCCTTCTCAATCCCCCCATTAGAGTCCCAGTAGCCATTTCTACACAGACTGAAGCCTGACTGCAAAAACTGGCAGGAGGCAGATTGAACTGAATTGGGCTCACTCTGTCCCTACAGCCCAGATGCAGCAAGTCCTGCAGCCCAGGTGCAGTGGAGGTCCAAGAGCATCTCCTCTCTCAGGCTGAGGCATTGAGGTTATAGGAGATAGGGCTGAAAGCCAGACCCAGAAGAAGGGAATGAGAAGCAGAAACATTATGTGTGTTCATGCACACATACACACACACACACACACACACACATACACCCTGAAGTTGACCAATTAACAGACACAGACATGATAGCAACCAGAAGCTGAGACTCCACACAATGAATGCAAAACTTTAGGGGGTCAGACAGGGAGGGTGCTGGGGCACCAAGAGGCAAGGGTGAGAAGTTCCTCCGAATGGAAGTGGAGTATTAACCACCCTGCCTTACCCCGAACACCAGTGTCCAGGGCCATGGCAAGAGTCCAGTCCATTAAGTGCAGCATGTAATACTAGTGTTTGGAGTCTCCTGTCCTCATCAATGAAATGGTGCACATAGGACAGCAGTCCTCTGGCAGGAGGCCTGAACCCCTGGCACGCTAATTGTATCGGCTCTTGATCATTGTGTTCAACAAAGGTAACCCTCTGGTGGGTTCCCCAAGGTCTCTCCAAGCATCTTCTCAATGTTTTCAATTATGACCACTTTCTGATCAGCTTTGAGAGGACATTCCATTCTCTTAGGGGTAGGTGCCCCCTTATGCCAGAAGTTCACAGTGATTGTAATCCCCCCATTTAGTAATGACTCTATGTGATGCCACCAGTATATTGGGATGTAAAGAACATCACCAGGACCAACCACTGTTTCATAACAACCATGTTTTAGAAATTGGGGAACCTCTCCCAGTCAGGATTGTCAAAGTCTGCTTGGATCTGTCTGTTACATGGGTGATGAACAGGATATGGATAGAGGCACTCAAACTGATCCTGAAGGCATAAGATGTGTTGCTTATGGCCTTTGTATCTGGGCAAAGAAGTTCTGTTGCTCATCATAGTGAGAAGATGTCACATTTCCTTCCAGGCCAATGAGCAGTAGGTTAGAGGTCAGCTGTCCCCAAGCCCGGTTTTCCCTGTTGCTTATTAATCCAGTTCCAGTTAAAACCCAAGAAGTCCATGCCACTTTTCCTGCCCACGGTGTCATTGAGTGTTTGCTGCAGATACAAACTCTTGTCCCCTCCTTGCTGCTGTTTATTCTGCAGTTTCACAACAAATTCATGAAATTTCATTTTCTCCCTGTTGGACCTCGGTTTAAAGTTCTAGAAATTAGCCATCTTCTTCTCATCATAGTACAAGAACTTGTGGGTACTGGCAGTGTACGTGGAGAAGTCTCCCTTGCCAATATCCTCTAGTAGGTAGTCAAGGTCCCGTTTCAGAGCAGGAACACAAGATTTGTGATGTTCAGCATTAGAGGTTCTGCATTTTCCATGAGCTTCTCTGCCCAGGGGTGGGGGGGTCACCCTTAGAGTCAGGATGGGTGGGATCCAGAAGCTGTTAAGTGCACAGTTGCAATTCATTCCAGTCATAGCCTAGGGCTTCAGCCTCTTCCCAGGCTTCTCCAGAGCCCAAAGCTGCAGCCTCACCTGCCCTGCTGCCATCTCTGCCGCTGGGGATGGCCCGAGAAGTCAAAGTTCTTTAAAAAACAATAACTGATTTCTGGCCTGTGACAGAAAATAAGTAAGAGGAGCCTGGGGTATATTATAATATCAGAAGGCAATGAAGCTGCAAAGACCAAAGTGCCATTTTAGAGAATTCAAGAGAAATTGAAGAAGCTCCCACTGGCCAAAATTAGGACAATTTGCATGTAAACAAAGATAATAACTGATTGAATTGAAACACATTATCAAATATGTTTAAAGCCATTATTCATAATAATAATAAAATTGTACCTTTGGAGGATGTTAGGAAATCAACTCATTTCTTTTGCAAATATACATGTAAAGAGAAATAGATTTTAAACATTTCTGATTAAACATTGCCTAGTAATTTGTGGGATGGAGTATTTATATATAGGTTTTGAGAATTCTTCCTCTTTTGGGAATTGTCTGTTCCCATTCTTTGGAATGTTTTTCTTTGGCTAATTTGTCTTATGCTGGATTGTAGGTACTTCTTATATACTTATATTTTCTGTCATTGTGGTAGCTTTCTCCAATGTAGATTTTATAGTAGAATTTATTAATATATCTAATTTAAATAAATGTAATTTAATATTCTCACAATAAACTTGTAATTATTTGCTCTCTCATAGTTTGTGCTTTTTAGTCATATTTAAGCAACACATCTTTTTCTGAGATAGTTTCCCATATCTCCTAAAAAATTCTAAAATCTATCTCTCACATGTATGTCTTTATTCCACATTTAGCTATTTTATATTTTCTTCTGCCTGGATAACTAACTCTCCCCAGTCTTGCAAAAGAATGTCTAGCCTTTTTCCAAATATTTGCAATACCATTTCTGTCACATGCATATTGTGACATGTTTGTATCACTGTGACAAAATATTAAGATAAGCAGAAGGAGGGAAGATTTGTTTTGGCTCATGGTTTCAGAAATTTCAGTCCAGGTTGCTTGGCCCTATTGCTTTGGGGCTTAGGTCAGCACCATAAATCATGGTGAACACTCATGGCAGAGAAGCCTGCTCACCTCATGGCAGCCAGGAAGCAAATAGATAGAGAGAGAAAGACAGAGGGGAAGGGGCCAGGGACCCAACGATCCCCTTCAGGCGCATGACCCCAATGGCCTAACTTGCTCCCATTCAGCCTCAGTTCCTAAAGTTGTCAGCACCCCCCAACAGAGCCACAGGCTGGCAGTTCTTTAGCACACAAGCTTTTGAGGGACACTTTGATCCAAATTACAGCACATGTCTTACATCTAAGCCTTCTATTCCGTTTCATAGACATATTAGCCTTTAATACCATGCTATAAGATAACTATCACTTTATTAGAAATCTTTACATCTAATAGGGTTAATTCCTTATCCCCCTACCCATGTTTTAGATATATATTACCCTTAGCAATATAATTTTTCCTTTTGACTTTGAGAAGCAGATAGTCAAGCTACAAGAAAAATTCTGTTGGGATCTTGATTAAAACTGCATTGATTCTATAAATTAAAATAGAAATAATTGTTATTTTAAAGAGATTTAGTTTTCATATTTTTGATCATATTCAACTTATTTTGGTTTTACTTACATTTTTTCATAAAGACTTAACTTCTCCTCCCTGAAGGTCTTATGTATAGCTAAACTTTCAGATTTTGTTGCTGTAGTAAATGCTAACTTTTAAGTTGTATTTTGTAAGTGTCACTTGTATATAAAATGCTATGTTTGAATCTTGTATTCAAAATACTATGTTTGAATCTTGTATTCATCAGATAAGAATACTTCCATTGACTCCAATAATCTCTTGCATTTCATATGAAGACAGTTTTATCATCCAAAAGTAGTGTTGTGTTTACCATTTCCAGTTCCAGAATGTGTGAGTATGAGTGTGTGTGTTTGTGTGTGTGCAAACTACTTTTTGTTTTACACAATTCTTAAAACCTTAATATTGAATACAATAGTAGGAATACTTGTCTTATGACTTTTAAAGAGAAAGTTTCCAATATTTTATCATTGACTATGTTTTTAGTTAAAAGTGCTAGCAGATAATTAATTAGGTCAAACAAGACCCTTATGTTCCTATTTTGCATTTTTGGCATTTATATTTATAAAAGAAATTGACCCATAATAGGTTTTCTCTTCATTTCATTGTCTAGTCTGGAATCAAAGTTATACTAACCTCATAAAATGATCTGGGAGATGTAATTTTCTTTCTGGTCACTCAGATAATTTGTATAAGACTGGGAATTTTTTTTCTTAAACAGTAGGCAGAAAATGCTTGTAAATGTGTCTAGGCATGAGATTATATGCAAGGGAAGGGTTTTTTTTATCCCCCCATTCACCAACCTAGATATTTTCTGTCTCCAGTGCTCTTATAAAGATGGCAAGAGAGGAAAAGGGTACTTCTACTAGTCTTTTCCATGGTGTTTTTAGAGGATGCTTTGATGGACTGCCCAGATTTAACCTCAAGAGGGAAAAATTCATTCCCAGATACTGGAAAGTTGTTGACTAAAAAATTTCAACTGTCAGCCCTCTTGGCTGAAAGGCTACCTCCTCCACAGCCAAAGCCACTTCCTGTAGGTAGCCGGCATCCAGTGGCTGATCAAGGAGTATGTATAAGAGTATATCTCCCTCCCTCCAGCCTGGAACATCTCTAATGGATCATTTTAGCATCAAAACTCTTAATTTGTCTGAGACCATCACTGAGGCTACATTATAGTCCAATATCTTCATCCATTCTTGCTTCTTTCCCTTCCCTTCATATTTATAAGTAGTGACCCTAAGAACTCTTCCCTCTATCATAGCAACCCAACCTGTGACAGGTGTAGCAATTTTGGCACACATAATCCAGTCTTATAAGATTTTGGCAATGGAGATTTTGAACTGGGAATGAGAAACTCATCATGGGTTATAGGCAGAGCACAAACAGCATCCATCATATAATGACAGTGTAATTGCTAAATATCCATCCTATAATAATGAAAGACTGAAAAAAGCAATGCTTTTGGGGGGTATTACTTATCAGGTATGCATGCAATAGAGGGGAAACAGTAACTCTAAGGACAGTAATTAAGCTGCTAATGTTAAACTATACTGGTACTTGCTAAATGTTAACAGAAGAATAACAATCAGTAATTACAAGCTGTGAGTGAACTCGAGAGAGCCTTCTCAGTAGCATACAAAAATGTTCCCATCTCCTACAGCCTATGACAGAGAAAACTAAGAATGAGATCCGGGATTTAATTCTAAGAGTTACAGAACTCCAAGGAAGAATTAGCTTCTGAAAGACATCCAGTCAGGTATGACAACATCCAGTTCTACCTGGCAAATTATGGAGCCCTAACACATGGGTTGATTAAAGGAGGGCTGAGGCACCTGAAAATCTTGAACCTCCAGACTTCTTTTGATTTCTTTAGTCTGAAAACAAACAAAACAAAATTACTAAACCAACCTGTTAAAGACTAATACTCTGCTCTTCTCTAAAGATAGTACAGTGGTGTCTCTCCCAAAAGACAATACGTGTCACTTAAGATCTGCCCTTCCTTTTGACCACAAAATCAATAGGGTTAAATCACAGCATAAGTTCGCCAAGTTGGCCCTAAAACAGGAAGTAAGGGACTGTGTTCAAAAAGATCTACCCAGCCTTGTCAGGAACCTAAAGAACACTCAGGGACTCGATACTATAGGTGAAACATGAAGTTGTATAAGAATTTATTTATTTGATAGCACTATTCCAGGATAAGAATATGACACCCTTATCAGAACACTGTAAGGTGAGACAACTATACAAACAGGATGGCTCCTGGAAGAACCAGGAAAGCACGAACCTACATTAAGTAAAACAGAAATACTAGAATTGCCATGTCGGAGGAATTTAAAGACAGAGAAATATGCTTCAGTGGAAACACTTCATTCAGTACAAGACACCTGATGACTACACTACATAATAAATTTCTGACGATAAAACAGTTACAAATAAGGAATGTACTCATGAAAGAAGAACTGACATCACTGAGAAGTTCAAAGTTGAAGGTGAGGACTAATAGTATAATTCAATGTTGTAGAATAATGGAAATGACAGAATCCAAAAAAATAAAGGTTGCAGAGTGATATTTAATTAGCATAAGCCAGGTGACAATAATTGTCTAATTATAATAAGTCACAGCAAGGTAGTCACACATAGGAACACTCACTCTCACATAGTGATGATATGGTTATGATATCTAAGGAGCATAAGAGATGGATAGTCAACCAAGAGTATGTTGCAATGTATACAATCACAAAATATAAAGACTGGATGAAGACATACATGATTTAAACAGATCAATACCAAGCAATGAAATAGAAGAAGCCATTAAAAATCTACCATCCGAGAAAAGCCCAGGACCAGACAGATTCTCAGCCGAGTTCTACAAGACCTTCAAAGAAGAACTAATTCCAATACTTCTCAAAGTATACCAGGAAATAGAAAAGGAGGGTACCCTACCGAACTCATTCTATGAAGCTAATATCACCCTCATACCCAAACCAGAAAAGACACATCAAGGAAAGAAAATTTTAGACCAATATCCTTGATGAATATAGATGCTAAGATCCTTAACAAAATATTGGCAAACCATATCCAAAAACATATTAAGAAAATTGTGCACCACGATCAAGTGGGGTTCATTCCTGGAATGCAAGGATGGTTTAACATCCGTAAATCAATAAACGTAATCCATCATGTCAATAGAATTAAGGTTAAGAATCATATGGTTATTTCAATTGACGCAGAAAAAGCATTTGACAATATACAACACCCCTTCATGCTGAAAACACTAGAAAAAATAGGGATAGTAGGAACATACCTGAACATTGTAAAGGCTATTTATGCTAAGCCCATGGCCAACATCATTCTTAATGGAGAAAAACTGAAACCATTCCCTTTAAAAATGGGAACAAGACAGGGATGTCCTCTTTCACCACTTCCATTCAACATTGTCCTCGAAACTCTAGCCAGAGCAATTAGGCAGACTAAAGAAATTAAAGGGATACGAATAGGAAAAGAGGAACTTAAGCTGCCACTATTTGCTGATGACATGATTCTATATTTAGAGGATCCAAAAACCTCCTCCAGAAAACTTCTAGACCTTATCAATGAATTCAGCAAAATAGCAGGCTATAAAATCAACACGAATAAATCTACAGCATTTTTATACGCAAGCGATGAAACACCTGAAAGGGAAATGAGGAAAACAACTCCATTTGCAATAGCCTCAAAAAAAATAAAATACTTGGGTATCAATCTAACCAAAGAGGTAAAAGATCTCTACAATGAAAACTACAAAACACTGAAGAAAGAAATTAAGGAAGACCTTAGAAGATGGAAAGATCTCCCATGTTCTTGGATAGGCAGAATTAATATTGCCAAAATGGCCATACTACCAAAAGTGCTATACAGATCCAATGCAATTCCAATTAAAATCCCAATGACGTACCTCACAGAAATAGAGAAAGCAATCAAGAAATTCATCTGGAAGAATGAGAAACCCAGAATAGCTAAAGCAATCCTTAGCAGGAAGAATGAAACAGGGGGTATCACAATACCAGAACTTCAACTATACTACAAAGCAATAGTAACAAAAACAGCATGGTATTGGCACCAAAATAGACAGGTAGATCAATGGTACAGAATAGAGGACATGGACACAAACCCAAATAAATACAATTTTCTAATATTAGACAAAAGTGCCAAAAATATGCAATGGAGAAAAGAAAGCCTCTTCAACAAATGGTGCTGGGAAAACTGGAAATTCATATGCAACAGAATGAAACTAAACCCCTATCTCTCACCCTGCACAAAACTCAACTCACAATGGATCAAGGACCTTGATATCAGACCAGAGACCCTGCATCTTATAGAAGAAAAAGTAGGTCCAAATCTTCACCTTGTTGGCTTAGGATCAGACTTCCTTAAGAGGACTCCCATAGCACAAGAAATAAAAGCAAGAATCAATAACTAGGATAGATTCAAACTACATAGCTTTCTCTCAGCAAAGGAAACTATCAGTAATGTGAAGAGACAGCCTACAGAGTGGGAGAAAATCTTTGCCTCTCATACTTCAGATAGAGCACTAATTTCCAGAATATATAAAGAACTCAAAAAACTCTACACCAAGAATACAAATAACCCAATCAACAAATGGGCTAAGGAAATGAACAGACACTTCACAGAAGAAGATCTACAAGCAATCAACAGATATATGAAAAAATGTTCAACATCTTTAGTAATAAGAGAAATGCAAATCAAAACTACACTGAGATTCCATCTCACCCCGATTAGAATGGCGATTATCAAGAATACGAGCAACAACAGGTGTTGGCGAGGATGTGGGGAGAAAGGTACACTCATACATTGCTGATGGGACTGCAAATTAGTGCAGCCACTCTGGAAAGCAGTGTGGAGATTCCTTAGAAAACTTGGAATGGACCTACCATTTGACCCAGCTATCCCACTCCTCGGCCTATACCCAAAGGACTTAAAATCAGCACACTACAGAGATACAGTCACATCAGTGTTCATAGCGGCTCAATTCACAATAGCCAGACTATGGAACCAACCTAGATGCCCTTCAATTGATGAATGGATGGAGAAACTGTGGTATATATATACAATGGAATATTACTCAGCTATAAAGAATAATAAAATTATGGCATTTGCAGGCAAATGGATGATATTGGAGAATATCATGTTAAGTGAGATAAGCCAATCTCAAAAATCCAAAAGAGGAATGATCTCACTGATAAGCGGATGATGACACTTAATGGGGGGTGGGAGTGGGACAAGAATGGAGGAAGGAGGGACTGTATAGAGGGAAAAGAGAGGTAGGAGGGGTCGGGGGGAAGGAAAAAAATAATGGAATGAATCAAACATCATTACTCTATGTAAATTTATGAATATGCAAATGGTATGCTGTTACTCCATGTACAAACTGAAACAACATGTATCCCATTTGTTTACAATAAAAATAAATTAAAAAAAAAAAAAAAGACTGGATGATCAGAAAATTGATGATGGTTACTCTCCAACCCCAAAAAAATACCTCATCAAGAGTCAGGATATAAGCCAGTTCGCAGACCTGGAATTCATATGCTTAAGGAAGGACCAAATTTCTAGGAAGAACAACCAGTTAACGCCATGGGAAGATACATGATAATGATTCTTCAATCTTTCCACAAAGGGTCTAGAACCACAAGGGTTTTTTGTTGTTGTTGTTGTTGTTGTTGTTGTTGTTGTTGTTTTTTAACCATAAACAGACACTTTAAGGACTGTTGGAATAAAAAATCATTGACAATAATACTTGGAGACTGAAAGAGCCAACTTGGGCCTCCTATTAGAGTAGACCATATGGGAATAAATAAATAGGGTCTCAGTCCAGATTTAACTCGTAGTCTGTTCACTGGGTTTGTAACCCACCTAATGGTCATTTTTTAGGTCAGGAATTATATAAGTGGGATTAATTTAGGTAAGTGGAACAACTCTAGATTGGTTCCTTAGCTTACACAATCTATCACAGATAAGAAGCCTCTTAAATTTTAATCCATGTCTCCCACACAATGCAAGATATCAAATCAAAACCAGTTAGATAGTTTCACTTTTGTAGAGGATGCTAAAAGCTAAAAGAAAACATTACTCCCATCCTAACCACAATTTAAAAACACGGATAATTGACATAAGTTGTAGTTTTTCTTGAACTCAGATGTTACTTTGGCATCTCGAGGTGAACTGAATTCCATGCAGCAATCCCCTTCTAACAGAGATAATGCAAAGAAACGATCTCACCTTTGTTAGACCGTGAGGGGAAGATGCAGTCCCTTAAAAGTGGGTAAGAAGAAAAAATTTACAATTTTAGCAAAGATTTAATGGCTGAGCGTGGGCTAACATCACAGTGAAAAGCCATGAGGAAGACACTCCCTGGAAACTCTCAGCTTCCCTCTCCCACTGCTTTGGACTCTGTGCATTCAGAGCTTTCCTACTAGAAAGTATGACAAGAATGCTACTGAACTTTAAGCTCTGGGTACTGCATGGGTACTTTGCGCTCTCTGTGCCAAGGAACTACAGTGAGTCACAGTCGTGACAGGATAACTTGATCTGATCATCAGAGGATGATCCAATGTTTGTCTTCAGGTAATTCCCTTGGGCACCTCATGGTAATTGACCAATTTTGATTGCAAATGCAGCCTGAAAAGGGCATGATAAATAGTTGCTTAGACCCCTCAGGGTTGTGTGTGTGGGTGACACCACTAGCCAAGCCACCTAGACTAGCCAAGGAAAATCTAATAGTGCCAACCCAAAGAGTAAGACCTTGGGGGAACAAAACCCTCATGAATTTCTTTTGAGCATGATAGATATGAGATCACCATGGAACCAACTCCACAATATTCATACTATGTATTCTTCAAAGAGAGTAACTATAATCACTTAGTGTGTTGATTACATTATTAGGAGTATACTCTATGACAGGAAATTTGAATAGCTAAAACAGCAAAGGTAAATATTATTGGAGTGCAGTCATACATGACCATTATAATGTCTACCTTAAATTGTAGCATTCTGGTGCCTCCTATGAAACAAAAAGATATAAACTCAACCTCCTCCTACAGCTTTCACTTGCCAGGAAAGAATAAGTATTGAGTATGGAAAGTAATATTCTCTAAAATAGTTTAAATACACTTTAAATATCTCAAAGAATTTCCTGCTCAAGAATATTATATTTGGTCATATTTCAGTTAAATACTACCGAAGATTCCCTTTGGAGCATTTTGAAAACCCACTGTGAATATATATGTCTGTATTCCTTCTTGAGCATAGTTAGAAATCAAAGATAGGAAGGTGCCTAAAGGAGACAGCAGTGTTTACAAAATTTTAAATTCTGCTTCTTCTAAAATGGAATATCTCTAAGGACACAAATACAGAATAAAATTGTCATCTGATAACTAGCAATATTAGTAGGCAAAAGCAAAGAAAAAATATTATAAAATTTTTAATTCAAAATGGTCTGAGAGCACTCATTAAAAGCTCAATGTTTACTTCTTATAAAGTAATGAGACATCCAGAATCCTTCTTAGATTGCATATTTAATGCCAGTAAATTCCCTTATGGTTTCACAGGATGGAAATCTGTACAGAGACTGTAGATTCCTATAAAATTATGTAGAACTTCACACAAAGTAAGACTCTAGCTGGGAATAACAACCTCTTATAAACTTAACATAGTAAGGATTTGTCCTGGTGATAATATGATACACAAACAAGCTTCTGCAAAGGATCAGCTAATGTGTTTCTACATTTCAACATGGACATTTTAGTCTACTCAAGTACAGTGGTAAATCATTCTGGAGTTGTGTTCTTGTTTGTCTTCGTGATATCAAAAATGCCCTCAAAGGGAGACAAAAGCAGACCCTAAGTAAATTCTGTAAGGTCATCCCTTAGAATAATAGCAATAATAACACTCACATACACACACACATACAACTATTTTATGTATATTTTTCTCAGAACTTGACTTAGAGCTAGGATTGTTGCCTCTGGAGTCTGTTTATATATATGCAACATGTATAAAGCACTTTTTAAAATGTTTTACACATAAATACTTATGTTATGCACTCAACTGTACCAAATAAAAAAAATACAGAAAAATCTGATATGTAGCAGATTAGGGTCATGAACTAAGGGTCATTTGTAAGCAAATGTCCACTGAAGCATGTTAAGGTAAAACTGCCTACATAATGATAAGATAGACTAATTAAGCATTTCAATATAATTAAACAGACACACCAGGAAAGACTGAAGCTATCTGGCTAATCATCAAGGCACAAATTCAAAATTTTAAACTGAACCCAGGATTTCTCGACTAGAATACTATTTAATAAAATTTTTAGGTTCAAAGAAAAAGGTCCATGATTATCAGAAACCTCTCATAAAATATTGAAAATGAATAAGAAATAACAATAAAATGACATAAAATACCCAGACGTATAAACTTAAGGAAGAAGGCAGTTTGTAGTTTTCAAAATATGTTTTGAGTTTTGCTAAATGCAAAATATTGCAATGTGATTTTTTTTTTTTTTTTTTTTTTGCCAAACTCAAAACACATCCAGGGTCTCCAAGCTTAACACATAGACATTTATATTCTTCCCTTTCACCACCCAGGCAGCAATGAAAGTAGCTTTCCAAAACCACAAAGAGTATTTCTGTGACCCGAGGTATGGAAGTTCTTTATATAGGTCTTTGTTAACTATTGCTGCAATCACATGGAGGGAGAAACTCATGTAAAAGATGAAATACTATTACAGTTTTGAAATCATAGGATGACATGACATTTTAGTTGGAAGCATTACGATTGAAATATTTTTCCTTAAAAGAAATTAGGAAGACAAAACTCATCATCTTCCTTCTCTTAAACTTTGAATGTGGCTCAATTTACTTCAAGTTTTCTTTGGGAGAGAGCCAATACCTCACGTTCACTTTAATATTTCATTTTAATATTTTAATAAAACTATTTTCAAAAAGGATCCTTAATCCAAAAAGAAGACGAACTGAACATGAAATTGACAACCTTTCTCTACGGAGTGGTGAAAAAACAGTATTTCCTCATCAGTCACTAGCCTGGGTCCTTGTGGAGAATTGATGAATTAGCAATCAGAGGTATGAATTACAAAGAAGAACTGAGCACAGAGAAGTGTACTGTGAAAACCTCCAGTCTGGAAGGAGTTTGTTTACCATAAGAATAATTTCAGTTCTTTAGGTATACTGTATGATGGTTACTAACATAGCATCTCCTCAGAACCAGTCAAAACAACCCTCAGAAACTTAGATCTATGCTTGGTGTCTATAAATTCTGCCTTGTGAAAGAAAAATCATGCAAAAATAAATTGAAAAAAAAAATTTTTTTTAACCAACAATTCTGGGACCAAAGACAAGTAAAGCATGCTTAGAAAGCTTCCCTGTGATGTTCACAATTTCGAGAAGAGATGCAAAAAGTGCTTTCTGTGCTCCTAACAGCTCTATGAGATTGGTCCACCCCCTTTACAGAGTTTTACAGATAAGATAGCTAAAGTTCAGTGACATAAAGAAACGTGTCTAAGTTGGAATGAGGTGGGATTCAAAGCCAGGCATTTATTAACTCCTGAGTATAGTTAAATAGAAATCACTCTAATTACAACCAGATAAAATATCTTACTTGCCAGAGATATTCTAGTTTTTTATCTGTGTCATTTCCTATCCCTCTCTCTCCCATATTTAGAGTGAATCCTTACTTTCTGTTGACTGCCCTCTTCATACCCCTAGTACCTTCTCTGTCAGTGTTTCTTGCCAGGACTCTATCACCTCCTAGATGAACTAATTAGTAGTCTTCGTATTGGCCTCTGGCATGACAGTCCACCAGGTTTATCTTTCTGCAATACATCTAACATCACTTTTGCACAAAATACTCAACAAATATCTCCATTTACTCTGATGCTATTTCTCCAAGTGTGAACCTGGGATCACATTCATTAGAATTAATCAGGACGTTCCAAAAAAATGTTGCTACCTGATCCTAGCCTCCAGTCTATGAGAACATAGTCTGTAAAGAGAGAACCCACAGACCAGCCTCTTAAGTAGCCTGTGCTAAAGTAGAGAGTGCCTCCTACTCCTCAGACTAGATTTATCCTCTGCCCCGGTCTTGTTGGTCTTCTCTTGTCCCATGACCACGGGCTCTGCAGTTACTTTCCTCTCATCCTTGACCTTTCTAAGTTCAAATCCCCATCCTCTTGGCTGCCACTGGAAACGCTGAGATTTTGCTTAATATTCTGGGTATGTGGACATGCTACTTCACATTCTTAGATGGCAACAGTGAAATAGAACACAGTACACATATGCCTGCATTCATGAAGAGCAGACGGTTAACATCCTTTTGGAGTGATTCATAGTAGGCAATATGAACACAGATTATTGAAAACCACAGGAATACATATCCCTATTGACATTTAGGTCACTGTCTCCACCCCTGACTATGTGAGTCATTTCTCTAGCTCTCGGTACTTACCTCCAAAAGCTTTGCTCAGTTCTTTATTGGTTCTCAGATTCAGTTGATGTGGGTCAGTAAACTTGATAAGTAACTTTATTAAAAATATTCTACTAAGAAAGAATCAATAGGGGTCTGGTAGAAATTCTAAAAATTAAAGTGCTCAGTTGAACATGGGGTTTTGTGACACGGATTTGTGTTAGATTTTTGAGACCCAATTTACTGCAGGATTCAACCCTACTCTGTTCTGTAAGGTTGAAATAGCTCTAAATCTGACTTCATAGTGAATGAATATTGATAAAATATTTTATATTTTATAAACAGTTGTGACATGTAGGTTTCTTCCTTTAAAAAAAAAAAAAAAGTAAATGCAATCTCATCAAAAATCATCCAAACATTTCTATAAAGAAACACATTGTTTTCTTGGAATCTACACACTATTCCAAAATGATACCACTATATTTATATTTTGATTATTCTAACATAGGAACAAAGTCATGGACAGAGTAAAAATAAAATATTGGAAACCTGTATAATCTGAGCATAAAAACCAGATAACATCAAACAACATGATTTCATATATTAAAAATGAAAAACTTAAGGGTTGAAAATTATGCAAGGATAATTGAGATGGAACCATTCATTTATTTTTATTGCAATTTTAGGGAGTCCCTTTTACTATTCATACCACAACCTCTGATGGTAGGATTTACAACATATGAGAAGACTGAAAATAGGAGAGTATTAGTGACTCGCAAGAATCACAACTCATAAGCATCTAGGTGGGAATTAGAGCCCCAGTCTGTGTGATAACTTTAAAGTCAGAGCTCTTCTGCACAGTGTGAATGTAGATGTGTGCATGTGCATTTGCATGCACGCGCGAGCACACACACACACACACACAAAACAAAGATGTTTTGAGGTTTTGATGCACAATTGCCTGTATATCAAAATGTTACTCTCATAACATTTTATTCATGATGACCTTCACAACTAGTTTACTGTGTGTAACAAGTGCCAGAGTTAGTGGGGTACAAGGATTTTTACACAACAGTCCACTCCACTAAGTCAGTCATTTCCCCCACGTTTTGAAAACAGGATGAAGAAATTCAACCTCAGAGAAATTCAGCCACCAAAACTAACACAGATTCAAACCCAGATGATCTGATTTCACAGCCTAAAAATTAGCCATAATTCCTTTCCTTATATCTTTCTTTTATAGTACTTAATTTGTCTTAATGTACATGCTAAGATGGGCTTCCAGCTAGGTGGTAAAATCTTAGTAGGCCTCTGCCACTGTGAGCTGAAAATCTTGGCAGAATATGGCACATGCAAGATTCTGAGTAGGAGTTCATGACCACCAACTCTAATACAGATAAGTTTTTAAGATGCGTTATTTCAGTGACCGCCGAGGTTTTTAATAGCGTGGCCCTGCACTGGTATCTCCGTGTCTTCCCCTCTGCTTCTCCCCAGCCTCACTTTTGCATGTCATCAGGTTCATTTTGAAACCAAGCGAAGCTGCCGGACTCTGAACCTGAGTCATCACCATGGAGACCATGTTCTCCTTCCAAGGCCGGATAGTATGTCTCATCTATTGAGCTTTCACCTCTGCTTCTCGACGTTCTTAATGAATTATAGACTGGAGATCCTTCTAGTTTTCCAGTGATATCATGTGTTTCTCTCCTTCACCTGGATTATCTTTCCTTAGTAATTGATTATTTTTCAATCCTTACTATAAAAATTTGAAATTACAGACTCCAAATTCAATCTTCCTTAAGCTTTGCAAAGAATACAATTTCCCTCACTTTCCCTGATAAAGTAAGAAAGCATGATACATTGCAAACATAAAACAGTGCATAGGCCATCTTGAGAAGAAACTGTTGGGTCCATTGCATAATCGTGGTCTAGAATTTTGAATCTTAAAAACAGACTCAACAGTCTTCTTCTCTTTCACGGTCACACCTGTAATATTTTGCTTAGCTGGTTGTCTCCTCACTCCCAGATTTAATATTAAATTCATGGTCACAATTTTTTCTATTTATCTTTTTATGACTCCATCAATGTTTTGTAGAACTTCGAGTATCTTCTTTTGCTCCATCTAAGTGTACTTATCATTTCTACTCCTACCAAATGTATTCTGAGTATTTCAGACAAATTGTTATGGTGCATCTGCCACATAAAGTCACACACATTAACATTCTCAAAGCCCTCCTTTCCCCATACCTTTTAGCATGCTGGTCATTAGTGGGTGATATGGTGTAGCTCTCTGCAGCATTCTCCTACAAATTCAGTTAATGAATATTGGAAAAAAAGTCAACCATTATTTGAGGAGTTAAAGATCTCAAATAAGATATAATAAAAATAAGTATTGAATTTAAGAGTCAAACCAATAAGAGGGTATCCAAATTAAGAATCTCAGGCACCCAAATAAAGTTTGAAATAGATAAATTAGGCGAACACCAGTGTTTGATAACAAAGATCACTTCAAGGAAAGTAAAAGTTCAAGGAAATATTTTAACCCTTTTTTCCACAAGACTTGGCCTTAGGATCCCTTCTTATCCCTAGGACTTTACAACAATTCTCCAGTGGAATTAATTGCAATTATAAAATTCTAGCATGCACATCACTCCATTTCAAAACTAGTTTCTACTTCATAAATTATTTAAGGTTGAAAAAAAAAAGATTTAAGGGAAATCATGTTCTACTGTTGAATATGAAGAAGTGTGTAAATGGTATTGTGTCCCTGACTAAATGGAGTGAAATTCACTCGTTCATACAAAAAAAAAAAAAAAATATATATATATATATGACAAAGAGCAAATGCATGACCTATCTCAAAGGTGTGTGTGTGTGTGTGTGTGTGTGTGTGTGTGTGTGTGTTTCCTTAAATGAAGAATAAATACCACTGCAGTTAACATCTTTGTAAATGGAAAACAACAACAACATAACCATCTGGGTGCTGCAGCATGAGGCGATATATAGATGCTCCATCAAGACAGCACAGCAGTGGAGGCAGGTAGAAGTTAGCTCCTGGTGCTGCAGTATGCTGGCAAAGTTAACTAGACTCCAGATGGAGAAGGAAAGCATGGGGGAGCCAAAGTAAGTGAGAAGCACAAGCTGTCCATCTGGCTGGACCTCACGGTTCCTAAAAACTGCAGGTTGAGCGAGAACCTGAACCATCACAATAAAAAACAGAGGATGAAGACAATGCACACTCACTTGTATCTGTCCCCTACACTTGACCCTCTAAAGCTCGAAGTCAAGGTTCAGTGTCAGCATGTAGAAGACACTTATCCTTGACACTCTGGTGACATGATATCAAACCTAATACTTTTATTACTATGACTTCACAAATAAATGATCAACATCTTATTCAGATCTTCATTTTGACTTTACATCTTTAGACATGTTATGCCTGTTTCAAAGATGCTCCATAATAATTAACATAAATAAGTGAAAGTTGAAATTAAACAGAAACATAAACCCTGAAAGCTATATAATATCTCATTCTTGCTCTTTACTGGTGCATACTTTGTCTATTGTAAATTGGAAAAAAACAGGAACTTTTTTCCTTTAAGTTATTAAAGTTATTAAATCATTTGGCCTTTTGAAAATATTTATTTTCCCCCAACGATATAAGTTTGGAAGAGCTAACATAGGTATTTTGGCTGAGTCAACTCTTTATTGTGTCTTCCACTGACTATTAATATATTAAAATCATGAAAACAGTAACCATATGTTCTTTGAAGGCTCAAAGACTAGGGACTATAACCCTTCATTTCTTTATTTTTATTTTCAAACTCTACAATCCACATATTCTCATCAGTCTTCATAAGCAATCTGTGGCTTAATCCCATCTCTCAGGCAAGATTAACCAATCTTCTCTAAGCAACTCATAATACAAAATTTCCTCCCATATTATTGACTATTCTTCCTTAGTCTATGTGCTGACTCTACAAAATTCTGTTTCTGAAATTAGTAAGATTTCTCAAACTTTTTGCCTGGACTTGCACTTCCCAGACGACTACACTCAGTTCTGTGTATTCAACCACAGATATTGAAGGTGGCCAAGTTTCCTCATTTAAATCCCCTTTTCTGTGTTCCCAACTTATATTCACTGTCTAACTGATTTCTCTATTTGGATGTCTCAGACTTCCTCGACACAGCATGTCTGAAATCTTGTGATGCCCCATCCCAAACTTGTAAACCCCATGTCAGAATTATACCTCTGTAAAACCACACCAGCATTACCTTCTATTTCCACCTTCTTTTTATCCCCCTTACTGCCACCGTTAAAATCCAAATCACCATCTTCTCCCCTGATGCTGCACAAGCTCCTTAATGAATTTTTCCTAGTTTTACTGTTGCCTACTTCCAATCCAGTCTCCAATTTTGAACTTTAAAATTCAGACCCAGGCTTCTCCTGTGTAAAACTCTATAATGGTTTCTCTGTACATGTGGAAGGAATTCCATATTTTTTTAAATGTGGACTTCTACTCCTGCTATCATCTGTAACCTTATCTCATGCCACTGTCTTGCCATCTGTCATGTTCCAGGCATCCTGGTCTCCTTTCAGTTTCAGGAGAGCATCAAGCGCCTCCTGCCTCAGGAACTTTGCACAAGCTATTCTTAATGTGTGAGAAAGACTATACTCTTTATCACCTCTTCTTTTTTAATATTGTGTATTTATCATATGCTAACCACTGTGTAAGATGCAGATGCTGCTGTGAAAAAAAAAATAGATCAATTCCAGGTCTTTATGATCTACCATTTAGGGCATAAAATACAAACAAAATTATATATATATATATATATATATATATAATTTTATATATAATATATGTATGTGTATATATATACACACACACAAATAACATAAAAACAATATAGTTTCATGTGCCATTTTACATATGTATGATCAAGTAAATAAATAGTATCATGACAGGCTTGGGGGAAATAGTTGTTTTGGGTCCATGGAGAAGGTCTCTCTGAGAAAATAATATTTAAATTGAGGTCTGAATAATGAGAATGGGTTAATTAAGTAAACCAAGAGTCATCAAAGCAAAGAGAAGAACATGTGCAAAGATCCTGGGTTCAGAGAGGGTCCCATGCTACAAGAACTGAAATACAGCATGGAGACCTAAGCATTTTGAGTCACACAAGAAGAGCTTGTGATAAAGTTAAGAAGAAGGTAAGTCCAAATCAGCAGGGCCTTGAGAGACCAGATGAGAACTTTGGATATTATTATAAGTACATTGGACAGACTTTAAAGTTTCTAAACAATAGATTGATAAAACCATGCACAAAAATAACTTTAAGGCAATATGTTTTTATAACTGCTCCATCTTTCATAGCCTAAAATTAACTGCTGAGATCACCAAATAAAGAGCATCTCCAAAGACTACATATGCCTCCAAACAAATATTTAATTTTTTTATTATAAAAAATATACCAGAAGAAAGGTTAATTCCAAATAGCTTTTGAGTCCATGAAGCCTGAAACCACTTAGGTAAAACTACTAAAAACACATGCACAAAAAGGACCAACTCCAAAGGAAGGTGGAACAGCTATACTCAATAATACTATGATGGGCAGATGACAACACACATTGGACACGTGCAGTGACAATGAAAATTTCTAACTGTAAATATTCAATTCCCAAGAAAATACACAGGAAAAAAGTCAGAAATTGAAATTGACTCCAATCTACACTTGCAGCTTTCTTTATATAGTGCATGCATTTTTCCATGGCTTTAGATGATGATGTCAATAATAAGTATTTTGCTTCACATTTTCCAAAGAGTGCCTGAGGCTTAGAGAGACTATAGGAAACAATTTCCAAATAACCATAGCTAGAACTCAAATTTATGGTTTACTTAATACTTCCTGGAATGGGTATTTTCAAGGTTCGATTTTTAAAGAGAGAGATAAGCAGTTTCTTTTAAAGAAGCATTCTCTATTATAGGCATTCAATCTATTCTTAAGAAAAGTCATAATAGGAGTATCAAAAAAAAATTAAAACAGCATCAAGAGAGGAGAACTTGGGATCTTTTAAAATTTTGAACTCCCAAGATTTCTATGAAGATTCTAAAAGCATAACAAAAACTAACATTACTGTTTATAAAACCAATAAAATATTTTTTTCTTTTTTATCAAGAAGATAACTTCTACAAAACAACATTTTCATTTTTTGGTATGAAAGCTTAAATCTTGTTGTTTTGAATATAGGTTTTCAAATTGTTAAATAAATGGTTTGTAAAGAAGAAAAGCCCATTTGCATGAGCAAGCAGATTTTTTTTTCTATATGCTGAGTGTACTAAATGAATAATGGAGTCAGTCTTGCAGTGCAATTAATTTTGATCTCAGGTACCCAGGTAAATATTGCAAAAATTTGCAAAGAATGAAGGGATGTCCTATTGGATGTCCCTACTCACCTTTCTTAATTGAAGACATTTTTCCTACTTTTGCCAACCTTTAGGTAAAATACTCTGTCAGCAAAAAGATCTTTCTGATGTGACATTAAAAGGTACTCAAGGAGCTCCAGAGCCAGTAATAAACTGCATATCTTGGTTTCCTGATAATATATATATAAACATATATATATATATATTTAATAATCAAAGATATCAATGAAGCCCAAAAACAGCTCTCTTATTGAGCAAATATTCTGTGGTATAAACACATTTAACCTATATTATTCCAATTCTCACAATTTTTCTATGAGGATGAAAAGAGTATAGAATCCAGCTTTATAATGGAAGAAGAAATACCATTTAAATTTTCAAAGCATATAGTGGGAATATATATTGGGAATATAATTATACATATATTCCCAATTACCACTTTACTATCTTGTACAGGAAGGTATTCAGGGGCTGGGGAGATAGCTCAGTCAGTAGAGCCCTTGCCTTGCAAGCACAAGTTCCTGAGTTCGAGCCCAAGCACCACAAAAAAACAAAGGAAGGTATTCAGCTAAGTTAGTTTCTGGTGACACAAAGATAGTCTGTTAACTTTTGTTTCAACCCAATAACGGAAATAGACAATTAAAGCAATAACTGTAATATCATAAAGTGAGAGATAAATCATAAAGGAAGTCATGGAAACCCAGCATTGTTGTCTTTAACTCAGCCTCAGATGGACAAAGAAGGGAGTCTTTCTGTTGTGAGTGATGATAGTGTTCAAAATGAGTCTTAGAGAAGGATAAAGAGTTAGCCAGGAAAAGAACTGAGAAGGATACCAGAAAAAAGAGTGTGTAACGAAGCCACAGAGAGGTAAAGGGGTCAGATTTCTTTCATTAGGTGTAAATGCCAAATTTGTTGGGAGCATGAGGCTTGTGGAGAGACATGGTCAAAAACGAAGCTGGAAAGGAGGGTATCAGTAGATGTCTCTGATGCAGAAACTGTGACTTAATCCCTCTCTGAATTTCCATCTCCATCTATAAAATGGATCAATAATACCTACACATGTTTTTGAGGAGTAAATGAGTTATAAAGTAAAAGGTAAAAGTGCACATTCAGTTATTTGAATTATTTACATTAATAACTAACAGAAGAAAAATAACCAAATCCAGATTATAGCTAGTAAATATCCTAGCCAAGAACTAGATTTCAATAGGAGGAACCCTAAAGACATTAATTCTAACATCATTTAAATAAACATGCTTCATAATCTAGAAAAATAAAAGTTAATAAATATTTAACTATTGGTTACAATATTTACTCCTTGTTTTAGGAGTGGTTTGTTTAGACAATTCCTCTTTTGGATTAATTTTAAGTACTCTTTTTTTTCTAATGAATGTACTTCAAACTCAGGAAGATTTTAATGTTGACACTGGCTATAGAAATGCCAATAAATTGTAAAGGGACAATGCTAAGGTAGATTAATTGCTAAATCTCAGCAATAATAAATTGTTAAAATATGCCTTGTCCTTGTCACCCATGAAACAACCTTATGTTTCTTCCTCATAAATTTGAAGCCTTGCTATAATTGCTTGTAGTTTTGCTTCACCTACTCATGGTATATGTTCTCTTTATGTTTTCAAATAACATTTGCCTTCAATTTACTCTACTCTTACCTAAACTGGACTCCTTGCCTCATCATTAAAGCAAATTATTTATTCTGTAGGACATCAGAAGACTGACCTCTTATCAAAGCCTGTCTTGTAGACAGGGGAATAATTTTCCTCTGTTTTACAAAACAGCAAAGTCCCATTCAGCATGTTTTGGGTTCAGAAGTAAGACAGTGGAACATGAGTCAAAACCAAATTATATCTTGCAAACGAAGTGGCAAGAAAGCACCCATTTTGAGTTTTATATAACTTTGGCTCAATTACAAATACCTGAATATACAGAAAATACACACAAAATATATATTCCTCTCTGACATCTAAAATGATCATGAAACCTCTAAGACAGTAAAGTCTTATTAAATGCTGAGTTATTATGTACATAGAATTAATAAAATAAAAAATTTTAAGAGACAGAATTGGATAAATACATGACATTTTCAGCTAAATGATAGGATGTAAGCTACCAGAAGGGTGACCAGCCCAAGTGGTAAATGTTTACAGAATATGAATAAGCCTGGCCCTGTTCAACACAGAACTTGGTCGAGAGGTTGACCATGTGCATTCTGCTCTTAATAAAAGAGTGTAAGAAGGTCACACATCCACATCATGTCTTTCCTAATAGTAACACAGGCAGGAGCAGAAATAAACCTCATAGCATTTTGCTTGGAACAATATACTTTTTATAAGTGCATATTAATAAGAAATTTTATATTCTTGGACAAATTAAGAAATTGATTTCTCCATTTCATACAACAAATTCAACCATTATAAAATTATTAATTTCCCTAATGACTTTTACATCTAGTGGGTGTTTATATGTATGTGTGTATGTGTATGTATATGTACATAGAAAATCCTAAGACATATATATGCAACTACCTAGAATTACATATGTGTAATTACATATGATATACTTAATCACATATTTTATTATCTGTAAATATTATGTGTAATTACATATATTTTTTACATTTTTTTGAATTTCAGAGCTTATTTTATTTTATTTTTTTTTGATACTGGGGATTGAACCTAGAGGCACTTTACCACCTAGCTCTATCTCCGGTCCTTCTATATTTTTTATTTTGAGACAGGGTCTCACTAAGTTACTTCAGGTCACAAGCTAAGTTGATGAGGCTGACCTTAAACTTGCAATTCTCCCACCTCGGTCTCCTGAATCTCTGGGATTACAGGCATGTGCCACCGTGTCTGGCTTCAAATCACGTTAGTATACATATGTTTGCTACATATTTCGTTTTAAAATAAAGGAAAAAATATTGCTCAAGTTGGATTCAAACAGTAGTGAGGAAAGGAAAACATTGAATGCAGTCACATACAATTTTCAAGAAAGAACCAAATTAATTAATCTAATTACCAATTAAATTTGTAGGTTACGGTTAAAGATAATTCCAGAAATGTCAAGCCTGATTGCACAGGAAAATTGTGGTGTCATGGAAAGAGTAAAGTGAAGAGGAGAAGCTGATCTAGTAAGGAAGATAATTTTGCTTGTGTGTGTGTGTGTGTGTGTGTGTGTGTGTGTGTGTGTGTTGTATGTAAATGATGTCTAGCAAGAAGATGAATACACAGACTGGCAATTTGATCAGAACTGGATGTTACAGTAAAAATTGACCATGGATAGAAAGACAGAAGACGAATAACGATAAACATCTGAGTTATATTCATGTGTAAGAAGTCATACGATGAGCCAGGTGCAGTGGCACACCCTCTAATCCCAGCAGTTCAGAAGGCTGAGACAGGAGGATCATGAGGTCAAAGTTAGCCTCAGAAACTTAGCGAGGCTCTGAGCAACTTAGTGAGACCCCTATTTCAAAATTAAAAATTAAAAGAGCTGGGGATGTAGCTCTATGGCAAAATGCCCCTCTGTTCAATCCTCAGTAGCAGTTATCAGTGGCCATATTCTAGCACCATATGAATAAACAAAAGAAGTAAATGTTAAGAGAATAAGAGTAATGAGAATTATGAAAGTTAAGAGAAAACAATTGTAGCAAGACTAAGACATTAATACATTTACTCTGTCAAATGCTGCAAAACACAGTGGTTTATGTAGAAGTCTACAAACATTTAAGAAAATAGCCATAGACCTCTCATTTCAAGAGATGTAAAAAGACATTTCCATATCCTTTCTTCTATTCTCAAAAACCTCGCTTTATCAAAGAACAGGACAAGAAACCAAAATAGACACCATCTTGAACGAAATTAAGAAACATCCATAACCCAAATAGTAAGTGGTTAGAGGGTAAATAAGTGATTTTCTAGAGCAGAAGATGGGCAACTTTTCAGGAATAATGAAGAGAAAGTATGCCAATTTTCCTTATGGAATCTTAGAAAGGCTCAAGAGCTGAGAACTCCAAGTGCAGTGGAAGGCAGAGATTAGGTGAGAGCTTAAAAACAGGTAGGGCATTTCAAAACTTCTTGAAAGAATAATTGGATCCTCAGATCTATTCCCTCCAGAAAAAAAAATAACATTTATAGATTATTCTGGGATTACCAATGAATTACCAGCTAGTCATTCCATCACTCAAGAGTGAATTCTTGAAGTCTGCAAGAACACCTGTGTATACAGAGCTTCCAAAAAGCTCCTCAGTATTTTGTTCTTAATGATTGCACAGTTAAGAACCGCCAGACATCTGAGAAACATATCTAAATTGAAGAAAAAATAAAGAACAAAACAAAGAAGAAATAATGACTAAGAAAACAAAGTCCAAGAACCCATAATTAATATTCACAGAGAGATAAAATTACATTGAGGCCATGAAACAAAAATAAGATTCTAGAAACAATGTTAAATACAATTTAAAGTAAAATACTTCTTAGAACGGTACTTAGAAAAAGACCTGCAAGTTGAGGAACTATACAAAAAGTAGAACAAAAGGTCAGAGATTTTAAGAGAAAATTCTTGGAACAGAAATCAGAGCAGTGTTTATCAGGAGCCAAGGGTAGGAAAGGGATAGGCTGCAAAAGAGCACAGGAAATCTTTGCAAAGATCGCGGAGCAGGTGTATGACTGTTTACATTGGTCAGCACACCACACTCTATACTTAAAAAAGGTGCCCTTTGAGGCTGGGGTTGTGGCTCCGTGGGAGAGCGCTTGCCTAGCTTGTGTGAGGCACTGGGTTCCGTTCTCAGCAACACATATAAATAAATAAAATAAAGGTCCAACAACAACTTTAAATTTTTTTTTTTTTTAAAAAAGGTGACTTTTATTGTAGGTAAATTATACCCTCTAGAAGAAGACAAAGACATGGAAAAATAGAAAAATGAAAATAAACATAATTATAAAATTCATCCATAAATCCATGCATTAAGCTCATATGAGTGGTAAAATGAGAGAATTAAGAAAAGGAGGTGAAATTTTGAAGAAATAATGGGGAAATAAATTGGGAAAATCAATTTCCCCAAACTAACAAAGCAGATTGAATGAAAATGGTCGGTTCATCCAGTGACTACATGAAGTGAGCTTACCCTGAGGCACATGTTCAAGAAATTTCAGACAATGGGTGTAAGATCAAAATCCTAAAAGTTCACTAAAAAGAGTAACAAAAAAAGATAGTAGAATGACTCAAGCATTATGACCCTATGAGCATATATGACTACCAGACCAGTGTATTCTACATCATGTACAACCAGAAGAATGAGAAGTTCTGTCGCATTTATGTATGATGTGTCAAAATTCATTCTATTGTCACATATAACTAATTAGAACAAATTCTTTAAAATGAGATAAACATACAATAAAACAGGAATCTGAGTGACTTCTGTATTTTTACATAACATTAACTGATACAAATAATAAAACGGTGGGGCAATATTTCAAAATGAAGAAAAATATAGCCTTTTATTTCATATCACTTCCTGAAGGTAATAAAATAAATACTAAAAGTTGTGACACAAAATAAAATTTCCTAAAATAAAATATATGAAATTATGCATGCAAAGAACATACAGTGCACCTGAAAAGTATCGACTCATATTTCCAGTGTCAATACATTATCTAGTAAAATTCTGGATTTAAAAAAAAAAAAAATACCATGACATCTAGATTAAAAAAGTATATGACATATAAGGGAAAGTAAATACTTCTCTGTGAGAGCAATGCCATATTTTAGGGGGAAAAGTGCAAAGTATAATTAAGATACCTCTCAAAATGAAAATGTTAGCCACATTTTATACCCAGTGAAACTTGCTTTATATATAAAAGATACAAACTACAATCGATATTAAAGAACCTGGAGAATATGGTTACTATTAGCTTTTCTTGAAAAATGTACTAGGGAACAAACTTCCAACAACCAAAATAACTAGAACTGTTATGGAGCACAACTGAAGAACAGACCGATCACCACTGAGAAGTTCAATTTGAGAGTCTTTATTAAGCCAACCGGCTGACTGTCTCACACAATGCCCCCAAAAAATTGCTATTGGGAGAACATCCCCGACCATAGGGTTGTAGGGGCTCTTATACCAAAAATCACATCAATCATAAGTGTTTGTTGCTGATTCGAAATTTCAAACTAACATGAGATCATCAACAGAGGGGGAAGTGGGTCAAAACGACCCTTACCTAGGTACAAACTGAAGAATGGTTACTAACATCCAATCACTGTTCACACGGTACATTGTTTAGAAGCAATAGAAATCAAAAGAGAGCAATTTTTCATTACATAAAAATGAATTGTATTGCTAACCATGTCATGCTAAGCAACTGATTATGGGTACGGAGGCAGAGTCTTCTCATGGAAGAAGATAATTTCCTACATAACATGGAGTCTCAGAGCAAAATGAAGTCTGTCCAGTCATTTCCCCCAGAGTCTGGCCTATAACATTCCCACAGAGTCAGATCTGTCAGCCCATCACAAAACATCAACAGAAGAAATTGAGTGGAGCATTTAATAGCGACTTGCAGAACAAAAAGAAATGAGGGTTGGAAGGAAGAAAAGATTATATGTGATGGCTACAAACATGGATAATTTAAAAAGTTATAAATGTAGTATATACAAAGACATTTCATTTTATTGTTTTCAGTAATCAGAATTGGTAATAATAGTACCAGCATTATTATTCTGAGGATGTTGTGTGTGAAATGTGGGATAGAATAATTATGGAATATTCTGATTCTAACATTCCTTTTGTTCTTGAGAACCAAAGTGAAATAAAGGGATTAAGTAAAAATCCAGTGATCTAAAATTTGAGTTGGAAGGATTAAATGAACACATCAGGAATATTATTATTAAAAATAAACAGATATGGGGTTCAGGGTGTAGCTTGGTGGTAGAGCAATTGCCTAGCATGAGCAATGCCCTGGGTTGGATCCCCAGTGCCTCAAAAGAAAGAAAGAAAGAAAACTACATAAAGCAACAAATCCAACACTATAAATAAAGCAATACAGATTTTTTTAAATCATCTTAACTGTAGGACTCTAAAGTACATCAAATTTTTTGAACTGGTCAGTTCATAAATGATATTGATAACATTAATTGGTCACTTTTAGAGGATGAAAGAGAATGAAATTTGTTGCCTTTAAAATCACGTGAAGGGAAATAATCATTTATCCCATCTTTGCTACGTGAAGTATTCCTTTGGGTAAGTAAATAATAGAAGAGGGGAAATATCTCTTTATAAAATTGTAATACAAATTAGAAAGAATGATAGAACATCATCATTTTTCAAAGCTCAAGGAATTAATCATTGTAAGAATTAAGTACCAATAGTGATAACAAGAAAAAGAAAAAAAAAAAAAAAGTTAGCTGGGCATGGTGGCACATTCCTATAACCCCAGCGACTGGAAAGGGTGAGGCAAGAGGTTGAAAGTTTAAGGCCAGCCTCAGCAACTTAGTGAGGCCCTGTCTCAAAATTTAAAAAATAAAATAAAAAAGGACTGGAAGTATAACTCAGTGGTAGAGCACCCTTGGGTTAAATCCTGTAAAAATAAAAAAAAAAAAATTAAAACCAGACACTATATATGTCCTGATAAAAGTATACATCTCCATCCAAAAGAAGATCTTGAGTCTGATTACACACTTCTATCCAACTGTCAACTGCTGGAAATTTAGACGGCAGAGGAACGTGTTGAAGGCACTGTGTATTCAAATCAGCAAAATCTAGATTATGATAAACTATACCAGTTAAAGAAAACGAGTCCTTCCTCACATGACTTAGGGAAAGAGATTGAGGGGAGCTGCAGACTAAAGAGACTTTAAAGATATCAAATTTTAAAATGAATCAGACTTAACTATAGTGTCTAGGATGCACTTTTGCTGATAAAACCATAGCTAAATGTGGTTATTATAAAAAACAAAGTCAGTGGTTATTCTGGAGAATAGGAGAGGCTGAGGACCAGGGTGGGACACAAGAACAGCTGCTGGGGCCAATGGAAATGTTCCATTTCTTGACTTGGGTGGTAGGTACAGGGTATTCAGCTTATAATTCACTAAGCTGTATGTTTGTTTTGTCTGGTTTTCTACATCTGAGCTTTATTATATAATACTATGGTTTTAAAAGGTTAAACATAGATCATATGCTAAATTAACATGATGTTAAATTTATATACTGCTAGAGCAAAAGAGATTGAGGCCAGACAGGTAATATTTACTCTTTCAACATAACTTCCCTAGTGTGTTCCTAAGGTAACTAAGCATTACACCTTTTTTATTTATTATAAGATTTTCTGTCATAGAGAAATTCCTAACATGATCTATTTACTGAAGCTTAGTAAACTGAAAAGGCATGAATGTTGATTCAAGACAGGCCTACATTTGTATCTCAACTCCACCTCTTTCAAGTTTTGTGACTTAGACTTTCTGATTCTCAGTTTCCATATCTGCAAAGTGGAATAACTACTGGGTATTATTGTTTTTAAAACTGGAAATATTTTATATAAAGTTCAGGCACTCAAGAAACATTATCGGCTATTTTGATTACAGAAATTCCTTTTATAATTCCAATATTCACTCTAACAAAATAAACTCCCAGATACTGGATCTTCCCAGCAGTATTCTATAACAAAGGAAACACAGATCAGATCTTTGGCTGAGATTAATTAATCTTAATAATTTTAGTCCATTTTCCACTATTGGCTTACAGATATTTGGCACCAACGAGAAATGTTACGGTTAGCTCTTTATTGCAGGATCCTGTGACCTTTGTGCCAAACATGTTAAAATGTGTTCAATTTCTGGAGGCTCTAACGAAAGGATGAGGCTACCAGGAACCAGCTAGGGGTGATCCCAGGAAGTCTTTGGACGAAATCGACCAAGGTGTTAAAGCACATGGTGCAGAACAGAGTAAACCTCTATGTCTTTACCTCTGGCTTTATCTTTTCCAGTAAAGGTCATCTTCACTGCTTGCAGCTCCCTGGGACGTTCTCCTAAAGCCAGATGTGAGGTCTTTGTGTCTGATTAGTAAGTACCACTTTCTGCAATTTTTAAAAGACATTTGATTCACAATTTGACAAAAGATTCATCCTCTTGCTTCCAGTTGCCAGGATAGATGCACTCAGTTTAAATCACGTACTGGAGGATATAGAATGATTTTTGAAAACATTCTATTTTTTTTTTTTTTAATTTCCCGTGTTTCCCAGCAGGTGTTTGCACTTTAAAAGGGAAGGATGAATGCCACCATGAGAAGGAGGTGCGTGAGACCAAGGGGAATTTCCAGTAAAACATAAAAGAGAAATAAAAGAAGTTCAGAGCAATTTGAAGAATAAGAGGAACAGCAGGGAAATCAGGCAAGGCAGCTCCCACACCATGTGTTGAAAAGCAAAGAGATCAGGGCAGGGAGCAACTCAGACATGCTGAACAACAAAAAAAAAGCAGAATGCAGAGAGCAATTGTAAATCTGGGAGGGAAAGACTTGCTTTCTAGTGAACCTGCTTCAATGTAGCACAGCCATGTCAGAATAAAATGTTGGTGCCACCATTTGAGGTAGAAAGGAATCTAAGCTGGCACTTCCAACTCTTCCTCAACCCATGAGCCAGGAAAGCATGCAGGGTACTTCTTCACTTCCTGTGCAGGATGCAGAAAGTAGCTGATAGGGCTGCATACAATTTTCAAGAGAGTCTCTAAAACAAGGTCAAAGTGGTTCTGAAATTAAAGCTGAATGACAACTAAGATAGAATGGATTGCGGACCTCTGGATTTGCAAGGTCGGCGACAGTCCTGGGGGTCTGCCTCAGCCAAGGCACACTTGGTTTCCAAAGTGGCATCAGCTAAGGAAACAGCTGTGGCACAAGACCAACATCGTCACCTTTCAGCAAAAGCCAGTGAGAACTAGAGGACCATACCCACACCTGGAGCTACCTCTCCAAACACTCGGTGCCCCTGGATAACATCTCAGGAAAAAAATATGGGAGAAAACTGATCAGAAAGAGAAGTGAACTTATTGAATAATTAATGCAAAATGAGTCTAGGGAATTACTCAGCACCACAACCAACACTGCCACCAGCCACAAAGAAAGCTTAAGAAGATAGACATGCTAGGGCGTGTGTTTGTTTTGCACATATAGTAGAGCATCACAGTGTGATGTCTCATACAAGCATAATTTGAGCAATGGAACATATGTTTTGTCATGATTCACATTTAAAAACCTTAAACATGAGAGTAATAATATAACTTGTGCTATTATCAAGATGATTCTGAATCGTGGGCAAATAAGTCATTGGATGCAGGAAAGAATAGAATCACAGGGAATAGGTGAGGTCATACACCACTGTGAAGAGAGATTAAGAGGGATAAACCATGGCACTGGCAGCCGAATGGGGAGAACAGACCGAGTTTGAGTGGTATGATCATACTGTAGTAGATTGCGTAAGTAATCTCCATTTTTCACTTCTATAAAATAGTATTACATGTATAGACTCATCCTGTGGCAGCATAGGATCCCACATTCTGGTGGGCAGCTTGTGTTGCCCTTGGACATGAGGCTTGGTCCAGTGACTTGTTTGGCCAGTAGAATATTAATGCATGTGCTCTGAGCAGAGCCTTGGCCTGTAAATGTGTGATTTGGCTTGGCTTCCCTGGGTTTCTGTGATCTTCCATGAGAACTACTTCTCAGGCTATTGCTGTCCCTTTGGTCTTGAACACATGTGCAATAGACCTAGCCAAACCTTCAGATTCACAGCCTGACAGAGCTGTCCAAAACCTCCACAGACCTGTGACTTTGAGAATAAATGTTTATTGTTGGATGCCAAAAGAGAGAGAGAGAGAGAGAGAGAGAGGGAATTTTCAACAAGATCAAATACTTAAAGCTGCTTTCTCATTCTAATTAGAAGTGATAAACTTATGTGTAGGTTAAGCAGGCCTCATCTGGAAATCCCAAAATTCAAAATGTTACCACAAAATTTTTCAACACTATGTGAAAAATGACTTTGTGTCATACATTAAATCACTGAAAACATTGTAGGCCTGGGGAGTTTTGCTCAGTGGTAGAGAACTTGCCTAGCTTGTGTGAAGCGGTGGGATCTTATCAGTAGCACTGCATTAAGTAAATAAATAATGAATAAATAAAATATTGTATAAAATTATCTTCAGGTTATGTGCATAAAGTATATATGAAACATAAATGAATTTAGTGTTTAGATTTGGGTCCTATTCCCAAGATACCTCATTATGGATAAGCAAATATTCCAAAATTTAAAAAAATATTTCAAAAGCAGAAACAACACTCTGACCCAAGCATTTCAGATAAGTGAGGCTCAACCTGCATATATATCATTGAATAATGGCATTATATCTGATTAGCTTCTATACTGCAGCTTTAATAGCTCTTTAACATTTAATAAAATTCAATATCAAAATTTATTTCACATTCAGAAAAGTTTATTTTCCTAGGGGAAATTTAAACTACCAAATCAATGCATATAAAATGGAAGGGTTTTTTCACAGAATTAAAAGGAACATGGAATACATTACTGGTTCTAAGTGTTTTAAAAGATGTTTCTAACAAATAATTCTATACCTCTTTAATAACAATAGATCACAAACAAATTCTGAAAAAGGAAGTAAATCTGCAGTTTAAATCTCAGAACAAAATACTCAAAGTAGTACTAACTTTTTATTCCCATTCTTTACTTCTGGCTTCATGGCTAAGGTCTATCTTCAGAGTTGAGTGGCTTTTATAGATGCTGATTGGCATCCCCAATTGAAAGGATTGTAATTCATCTTTATTTATTGATCTTCCCTTTTGTTTTAGTGTAAGCAGTTGTTCAGACAGAACTTTGTAAAATATGGTATTAATCAGGAATGAGTGATACTTTCTCAGGAATACTCACTTTCTATTTATAATTTTTTTTTAAATCAACTGAAAATCTCCCAGTATAAAGTATCCATGTATGAGCTCAATGCAATAAACTTTCCTCTTAGTACTGCTTTCAGAGTGTCCCAGAGATTGCAATATGTTGTGTCATTGTTCTCATTTACCTTTAGGAATTTTTTTTTATTTCCTCCCTGATGTCTTCTGTTATCATTGCATCATTCAATAGCATATTATTTAGTCTCCAGGTGTAAGAGTAATTTTTGTTTTTTATTTTATCATTGATTTCTAATTGTATTCCATTATGGTCTGATACAATACAAGGTAGTAACTCTATTTGTTTTGTATTTACTAATGGCTTCTTGGTGGTATAGCATATAGTCTATTTTTGGAAAAGCATCCATGAGCTGCTGAAAAGAAAGTGTATTCACTCGATGATGGATGAAATACTTTATACATGTCCATTAAGTCTACATCATTGATTGTATTAGCCATAGAAACGAAAAGTTGTGCCCCATTTGTGTACAATGAATCAAAATGCAGTCTATAAAACTAAAAAAAAAAAAACTATATAAACAATTAAAGAAAAGAAAAAAAAAAGAATCCATGGTGGTATGAGAAACAGTTAAACGACATTTTCATGGAAATTTTTCAACAAGATCAAATGTATATGGTAATGTGCCACAGAACTGAAACAGTAATGCTATAGGTTCACAAAATAGGGGTGGGAAGGATTTCATGAGTGCTAACTGGGGGAATTTCTGATGTCACCTGTCTGATGGGTCTCTTGCCTTTGTTCCTCACCTCTCTTCATGTATTCCTGAGCTTTCCCAAGAGAGCTTCTGAGTAGGCAGAGATAATTGATGCGACATACTACCCCCATAATATCCAGTGCCTTTCATGCAAACTCCCCACTGCTTCTACTCACAACTGAAATCTACCCGTCAACCAACATCCTTACTGATCTGCTTGGCAACACTTCCACTTCACTACCTAGTCATCCAGGTCTGCTTACTATACATCCAGCCCAGATGTCTGCTAAGCACTCATCTTTCCTCAGCCCACACTCTCGCTTTGTGTTAAGAGTGTACTTCAGAATGAGCTGCTGAATGGAGAACCACCCTGAGCAGAATATGAAGTCAATGATTGCAATCTTCAATCACATTCAAATTTTTTAACTTTAAAGGAAGAGAAATGTAAACCCCAAAGAAACTTAACTGTATAAAAATTAAGTTAAGGACAGAAGAAGCTTAAGAAAATTAAATTCAGAACTGAAAACTATCAAATTTCTATTCAAAACAACTCTCCTACAGTATTAAAACTTCTCTATATTTTTCAGACTTTTGTCATGGAACAGAGTCAATGTCTTGGCTTCATGATATCAAGAAAAGTAACTAATACTTTGTATCCATAACCCATGAAGTAAATTATAAACTATATTTTATTAGTTGTTTCTCTTGCAAATTAAGTTGTGCAACTGTATTTACAAACAACAGAGAGTCATCTACAAAACAGGGAAAATAATTATCCTGCTTCACAATTTCTGGGAATGAAATGTAGAAGTACTTAGAGGAGTGCTTAAAACCCAATAAGCATTTTATAGGAATTTGCTCCTATTATTGTTATTCATTTCCTAATATAAATAATAACATATTATTCAAGACCACTTTATAGTTACTCTTCTATTATATGCATATTTTTCTCATATCATAAGAAACATCATTCTTACATGTTATCACAACACCTGCATTTTGTAAGAATTTCTCAACTATTATAAAGAAAGACAAAAAGTAAGTATTTGTGTTTCTTTCATGCAGAGAACAACATTTTAGTCAGCTTTTCATCACTCTAGCCAAAATACCCAACAACGACAACTTAGAGGAGAAAAAGGTTATATTTGACTCATGGTTTCAGAGGTCTCAGTCCATGGCTAGCTTACTCTATTGTTTGGGTCCTTTGAAATTATTAATCCAATGACTGAATCCACCAACTAGATTACAGCTCTCATAATTTAATCATCTCACCTCCTGCATTAACACGGGAGCTTCTCCTGCTTTAAGGCATGAAGTAAATGATTTCTTTTCCTTTAGAAAGCAAAACCAAATAGACAATGAAAGGATGTAAGTGCATCACCTATTAAATAATAAAGAACTGCCTTTACATTCTTTATTTTAAATTTTCATGTGTCATACTCAAGACTGCTTATCCACTAACTCTTCCTCATAGTCCTCCTGTTACTATACTACTGGTAGAGAGCAAAGCAGAACGTGTTGGCCTTGAATGCAGTTATTTTGCCTCCTCTTCCTCTCCCCAAGCTGACAGAAGGAGCTGCTATCCGGTGATTTCTGGGAGAATGCACTCACACCCTGATTTCTGAACATTCCCCCTTAGCTCAATCCAGATTAAAAAGCCTTGGCTTATTTTAGTGGCCAAATTAGAAAAGCAGTACTGATTTAACTCCAGCCAAGTCTGCTCTTTTCTGGGCTATTTATTAGGTTAAACAAGGTTGTGACAAATTCATACTGAATAGTTAATCATGATTTTTACCTTCTGAGGGGGTGGGGTGGTGGAGAACTTGCCAAATGTCAGACTACTTAGAAATAACATAAATAAGGAACAAAGTGGTGATATTAATGGGTGGAAAAAATGCTCTTTTTGTGCTATAAAACCTTTTTCTTCTCACATGCTCCGCAGACATTACTTCATAAGTCCTAATCGAGGAACAGCAGGTATCCTTAGATTTATTTCTAGAAAGAGTTCAGACATCAAGAAGTAAAGTGTCACAGAAAGTCAGCTGCTTGGCTGGAAACAGAAGACAGATTTCCTGAACTTGCATCAAGTCCCTGTGATATCTACTACATAATTTCCCTTTATATCTGGAGATGTCCAAAGGAGAGCTAGAGAAAGTTATTCCACGAAAACTCCCTTCCTGAGGAGAAATGTCAGACATGTTAGGGAAAACTTGTGCAAAATTCTTCTACCTCTTTATAGACATTACAAAGACCACTTTCCCTCAGTGTCCTGTTTCTGACTTTCTACTAAAGAAAACTGAGTGTCATGGCTACACTGAGGTCATGCAGAGAACCTCTCATTCAGCAAGCATGAGGCACCATCACCCTAAGCCACCCTAAGCCAGCATTGTCATCCTAAGCCAAAAGCAGGTGCTGCCTATGGTCAGTGTTCTGCTACCAGGTTCTTTACTGATTTTGGAAACACGAAATGGAATGGTGCTACACTTGGTTCACCTGAGTTTGTGAATTAAATCAGCAATTTTAATTACCTAAATCCACAGCCTCAAAGGGGTTATTAAAATTCAGTCACTTCAAGGGAACTTGATGGGGAAAATATCAGGCCCTCTTATTTTTTTTTTTAATTGGATGTGTTATGCCTGACTTTTCTGCAACACGAGTCCCAGTGTTAGCAATGAAGCTGCGAATCAAGCTCAAGTTATGACAAGTTAAGTAGCAGAGACAGAGCCCGAAGGAATCCCCAGCCTGCAATTGAAGCTGTCTGTGCTTGTGATGCACACATTGGAAGTGAATGAATGGCCACAGTGTGACTCGCGGTAGGTGGAAACCATGATTTTTCATAGCTTTAAGATTCACTTTGAATTTTTTTATATTTTAAGGCAATACAAGAAGAGTGTTTTTATTCAGTGACTTTCATGTCCCAGACACACTGAAACTTTTCAACATTACTCAACATACCAGGGTTTGTTTTGTTTTGCTTTTTCGTAATCCTAAGCCTTTGTTTCTGCTGTTCCTTCCATCTGGAAATCCCTCTCTCCCCTTCTTCAGGCAAATTCCTCTTCCTTTCCAAGGGCCCGGTCAGAGCCTGTCTTGCAGGACTTACCACACTCATCACCGACAGCAGCTCCCCTCCTTACTATAGTCCTGTGATCACACCTTAATAGGACTCTTATCATGGTGTAGGATCCCTTTTGTGGAGTTGTTGAGCTCCTCAACTAAACCACAGACATTCAAAAGTCAGAACTACATCTTCTTTGTCATTTCATTCTTAGCACATCATGTGACACAGTGGACATTCAAGTCAGGTGGAATCAATGACTTTGCAAGTTATTCTGACTTTGCTGAGCTAAAAGACACCATTAATCTTGTTTAATTCTGAGTTTTAGAGATAAAGAAATGAAAGACTAAATAACATGTCCAAGGTCATACAACTGCAGCATGCGTCTGGTCTCCCTTTGCATCCTGGACAATGCTGCACCTTGAGAATTGATGCAGCAAAAATCTCATTGAGCTGAAGACAGCCACTTACTCATCGCCACACCAAGTGACACAAACCTAATTAATACCAGTAAATGGATGGAAGTGGAGAATATAGGGCTAAGTGAAATAAGCCAATCCCAAAAAAACCCAAAGGCCGAATGTTTTCTTTGATATGTGGATGTGGAAGATAATTCACAATAAGGTGGTTAGGGAAGAATAGAATAAATTTAATTAGGCAAAGGGGAATGAGGGGAAGGGAGGGGGAATGGAAATAGAAAGAAGAATGAATCGGATGTTACTATCCTATGTGCATATGATTACACACCAATGTAATTCTACATCATGTACAACCAGAAGAATGTGAAGTTATGCTCCAAATATGTTTAATATGCCAAAATACATTTTACCATCATGTATAATAAGAACAAATGAAAAAAAAAAGAGGGATGAAGAAAAAAAGGAGGAAATGGAAGAAAAAAAAAAAGTCAAATTGTAAATATTCCTAGATCATGGTTTCCCAACTTTAGCATGACTGACATTTTGGATATGTTCATTCCCTTTGTTTCGAGGTCTTTCCTGGGCATTGTACAATGTTTAGTACCATCTCTGGTGTCTACTCACTAGATTCCAGTAAGAACGACTCCATCCCCAAATATGACGATCAAATATGTCTCCAAACATTGACTTGTTTCCTGGGAGCAAAATTGCTGCTGGTTGAGAAACACTGCCCTATTTGAACATCTCAGAGGAGGTAATCTTCCATATTACTTCAAAGTACCAATCAATTAGCATGTATAGTATACTGGCTTCAAACCAATATTCTCTGATTAAGTATAGAGCCAGACCTGAAATGCTTAATCCTCTTACATTTTTATTAATCCTTTTGACTAAAAACAATGATGTTGTCACTTGGCCTATGGCTATTAATGCCACAGTCAGAGGGGAAGAAAAGAAGAAAAAAACAGCTAAAATGTTCAGTTCTAAAAGAAATTAAGCACACTTAACAAGTTTTAGAGATAATCTTAAAAATGTTTACTTGAGCTTTACTTTAAACTTGCTTAAAGTTCTTTGATCATTATCAAACATAAGAACAGTAAGTTCAATTTTTCTACGTAATGAGCCTAAAGAAATAAAAATTAGTAAAAGAATAAACACCCTCTGCTGTCTTCTTCTATGGCATGCAAAGTTCTAATTGAAATTTTAATATACTTCTTCTTGAGTTGTTTCTTTTCCCCACACTCCTCAATGCTTATTTCTTTTTCATGTCCTTTTTGTTATTGCTGCTGTTATTATTTTTTTGTTTTTCCCTTTCTATTATCTTTTGATAATTGACTCCAAAGAAACTAAAGCCACGTGGCCTCACACCTCTGCTGTCTACTTCCTGACAGAGTAGCCTCCCCTTTCCTATCCCACATCAGCCTCCCCTGTGGTCTTTCTCTCTCCAGATGATACAAACTTTATCCACATTATCAGAGCAAATTGCAGATCATGTTATATATTCAAAGTCCATTTTTCATTTCAATTCACTCATGTTTTTCAATGCATTTAAGAGGAATATCACAACTTTAAGTGTGAAATTTTTTTAATCAGAAATCTTCCCCATTCTGCTCATTACTTCTTCATCATATGGTCTTAAAACCTGAACTCAAGTATTAAAAGGAGAAAGAGAGAAAGAAGGAGGGACAGAGGGAGGGAGGGAGAGAGAGAGAGAGAGAGAGACAGAGAGAGACAGAGAGAGAGACAGAGAGAGAAAGGAAGGTAGGCATATAGATTGTGTATCTTAGTTCTACTGCACAGATTCCAAAGTTGTCTGTGCACCAAGGCTGGCACTCAACATTTAATGTCACAATCTCATTGACCCATGATAGTATTCGAAATTGTAATCTTTAATTTAAATTGTATTATTTTCTTTTTTTTTTTTTTTTTTTTTGGTGGTGCTGGGGATTGAACCCAGGGCCTTGTGCTTGACAGGTAAGCACCCTACGAACTGAGCTGTATCTCCAGCCCTGTATTATTTTTATCCCCAAACGTCATTAAGTTAGCACAGAAACAATACTGATATTTCAATCACTTTTCTAATAATATTATATCACTAGAATATTACTTTATTTAAAACTTTGAAAACTTGACAGAGAAAACGTTGAGAATCTCCTAATTCCAAAAGTCAACAATTTGTTTATTAATTAAAACTGAGGGGAAAAAAAAGCCTTTACTATATTTGGGGGACCTGGTATTTTAAAAAGTTTCATCATATTTTAGGGGAAAATTCACATTTTTCTCAGGGGCTACTGCATATGGTTGTACGATTTATTCATGTGCAAAAGTTCCCTGGCAGCAAGTAGGAGTCTAAATCCAACCCAATTTCAATGCCATGCCACACCTGAAAAGAAAAGTACCTTGTTAGACTCCTGTGACTCAGAGAAGGCATTGTTTCTGGGGGGTTGGGCTAGTTGGGGGCAGTTGTCAAACCCAAGAGTACTTTACCACTGAGCTACATTCCCAGGCCTTTCTACTTTCTGAGACAGGGTCTTGCAAAATTGTTGAGGCTGGCCTCAAACTTTCGATCCTCCGCCTCACCCTCCCCAGTCACTGGGAGTATAAGTGTGCATCGCCATGCCCAGCCAGGGGGGCATTTTCAAAAAATGTAAACAAAGACAAGCTTGTAACAACATCCCCACCTGAGAGACAGAGGTCACTACAGCAGCTCAACTATCATTCAACTGTGGGAGACCAGGTAAAGGAAAAAAATCTCAAGTAAACAGAGGCTAATCTTCTCAGATCCTTCTCAGATCTTACCAGATCCTAACCCTCAGAAAAGAGTAGATCTATCTAAATACCATCTTCCCAAAGTTCTGGTATTTACATACATAATTCTAAATTCTAAAACTCAGAATGATGATCACAAATAACCCAAGTTACTGAAAATTGTTTTCAACTTTTATACATTCATAATACCAGTTCTTTTGCAGCAGAAACAACTAGAGAATTCATTCTAGCACATGAATTTCCTATTATTTGATACCATGCATGATTGATAAGATTGAGGAAAAATATTTCAAAGATATTACATTGCCATGTTAGGACTTGTAAATCTGAGGAAATCATTCTAAAGTGGAGTAGGTGAATAGAAAATAAGGAAGAAAAGAAGACACACAGGAAGAAAATGAGAGAGTGAAAAGGTTGATTATAATAAAGACATGAGGAGAGAACACTGGAGAAAAAGCAGCCTCAATTTTCTGCCTTAGGGGAATCATGGAATGGTAAACAGTGTTCACACAAATATTGAGTTTTCTAAACCAGTCTTTCAGCTTCAGGTTTCAAAAACAACCAATAATAAAGAATCATAGCAAGAATTTATTTGGTGCTAATGAGTTTAAATAGCTTCAAAAACAGATATCCCTCAGAAGTGTACCATGTTTAAACTATGAATGCCAAGATAAATGAGTTTTTTACCTCCTGTGTCCACTTTTGGCTTTTTCTCCCTTTCCAGGGTTCTTGGCATAGGTCACCTGATGTGCACTCTTTTCCTGGGGATCAAGAGCCCTAGACAACTTTTCTGAAATCAGTCCTGACCAACTACAGCAATACTGGTAAAAGGAGGTTTATTTGTCTTTCTTTCTCATCCAACAGCCTTCCTTTCATTGAAAAACTCACCTTTGACTGCTATCCTCTTTATGCATTCAGATTTCTCTATGTTTCTTCTCAAACTGTCTACTTTCTTTATTATTCATTTCTTTTCTATGTTTCTATCCTTGTCTGAGCTACTTCATGCTAAACATGTGGTGGTATGGTTTAAAAAAGATTTAATTGTAAATGTATGTCAGAGACAGTTAAAAGGATTCAAACCACAGAACAGTCTCAACTGAAGTGTGACGATACACACCTGTCAACACTACCTGTGGTTTTATTATTCACTGGGGACCAAGGACCACTCTCCTTTTTCTGGTCCAGCAGCTTAGAACTTCAACTTGTCCAACTATAAAACATCAAGGGGAAAATGTCAAAAATTCTTCATATAAAACCTGCCAAGAGAATATCGAAGAAATGTAATACCAATAAAGAAGGATTCATAGGGTATAAAACTTAAGGTCAAAAGACAAACAGGAAAATCCTACCAAACTTGGAAAGCTGGTTGGAAGGAATAGGGTGAAAGAAACAAAGGAGAGAAAGAAAGAGGCAGGAGTAGAAGTTAGAGAGGGGAGAAGGGAAGGAGGGCTAACAAAGAATTTGATCCAGGACATGCCATGGTAACCAAAGCTGATTTTCATAAGTATTTTGATGCTATTCCTGCATTTTAGCCCACTATATATTGATCACTTTGTTTCTTGTTTATTTAAGAAAAATAAAATTAGATAATGAAGTTGTTGGATAAAATGCCTGTATTATTTTAAATATTTTGTTCTAAATGTCACATTTAAAAGATTAACAAATTTTGTATAGCATGTTATAGTTCAAGTACTTTCACAGATGTAATTGGTTTCCACAACAACCCAGTAGGGTAGACAAAATAGGTAATTAGATATGATGCTGAGAAAACTTAAATGATCCCCCAGGAAGCAGAGGAACAGGAATCTAAAGTCTACCTGGCTTTTTACCACATGTTCCATGCTCTTTCCAGTTCTCATTATTTTTATGTGCTATAAGATGGATTCAATTAAGGAGAGTAGACATATATAAAACATTCATTTGTTTGACATTAGTCACTCAAATTTGTTTACTGAAGTTAGATCCAAGCCATTAGATAGACATAAAGAAGCTAATTTTAATCTTTATTTACTATAGAACTTTTTCCTTTCTGTATAATCAAAGCATTCTCTTACAGAAAAATTCTGAAGAGTTCAACTGTACAAAGAAATTGTCTTCAAATGGACTTCAAACACCATTACCATATAATTTATAACAATTCCAAAAGTATTTGAAAAGAGACTCAGATCCTCAGGACTTGGTGAAAATAAAAACTTGATGGTATTATAAATATTTTCTATTATTTCATCACTTTCTTCTATTTTTAATGAAAATTCCATCTTAAAAAAAGTACCACAACTTCATTATTTTACCTAATAGGAAAAACTCAAACCCAGGTCTGGGCAACTTATGACAAAAGAACATTATTTCCACTATTTCTACACCCACCGGTACACTCACTAAATACTTTCTGATACAGTTTTCCAAACTGTTTGTTACCTTTGAGAAGAAGTACATGATTGGGAATTCATGGGTTAATATCACTGAAAAGAAAGGATACTGTACTAAGCAACAGTGCTCAGTAACAATGCTTTAACTATTACAAAATTAAAACTATTCTCGAAGATATAAATTTTTCACCTTTGCCACATCTGCCTTATGCCTGTCAAACAAAGCTCTGCTCAGCTTTGAAGTCCAAAAGAAAATTGTTATTGTACTATACTAAGTTTTCTCTTAATTGATGCTAAATTTCAAAGTAACTCCAATTTCATCAAAGGAATATTTTCATGGGACTGAAAATACTGATGGGTAACAAAACATTGAGTGCATTTTATCTCTGAACAAGGTGTTTTACCAGAGACACACAAAGCTCGTTACTTGCCAAAAGGCTTCTAAAGTTTTATTTTAGGTCAATGGCAATACTTTGGGGTAAGGCGATGACATAAAACACACTGGAAATAACCATTTATAAAACTAACTGCATACAGACCTAAATGCTGAAGGGATTTAGCCCCCCAAATTAGGAAGTCACTTACATGGACTCTGACCTCCCATCATGAGAAGTCCAGGTGCTGCTCCTTGAACTTCAAGGGCTCGGGCAGCCCAGGCATTGCCCCAACACTGCTTAGAGCAGGGGTCAGTCTGGAAGTAAAGAAGCACAGTAGTATCCCAGAGTGAGTGGTTTAAACAATGCCTTCCAGAGGCATGAACAATGCATCTGTGTCTGGCCACATGCCCTCTGAGACAATAACATGATCCCACCACAACAAGAAATGGTGATGAATGTTTAGCATAAAGTGCAATTGTCCAAAGGATATGTCACGAATGGATCAGAAACACATTCTACTGTATCACCAATCATTTGGAAATTAGCCCTGATGGCCCGAAGGTAGTATAATGCTGCATTAAAAATGATTTTGTAACACACAGAATTTCAATTAATTATATGTAAGACATGAGTGTTATTGTCTATAAATAAGACCATGATTTAAATAACATAATAAAATAAGCAATTATAAATGAGCTTCAATTAGAATATATTGATTTTTGTTTATTCTATTATTTCTTAAAAGTTCAATATTTGTCCATAAAAAAGTTTTATATAAATATATTATTTTATTACTAAATAAAATGGAATGTAATTTAATCAATACATAGTGCCTAAAACTTGGAGTAACCAACTAGAAGTACCATGTGCTTATTTCAGGTCACTTAAGATCTCTGTTCACAGACAGTTTGACCAGTCTGGTTCAGGAGCTGGAGCTACATAAGCTCTTCAACTCACTCCCTGGTGTTCAAAGAAATGCAAATGTTTTACACCTCCTAGGCTCATCCATGAAATAAGGTTTCACTACTAATGATAAGTCCAACCTAGTGGTGTTGGAAACCCACACAAACCCATAAGAAAAACCACAAACTGAAGAAACCAAAGGAAAGCAGGGTAAGAGCATGCAAAACCCACTGGTTTAAAATAAGGCCAATACTCTTTTTCTACACTGAAGGTAAATAGTTATGACATCGCCAAGATCCAAAGTCATTCTCTGGTTCCTCTTGAAATGGTTGCTCCAAAACCCAGATGAATGCTTCTTGTAAGTGATAACAGGGTAGAATCACTGGGAAGGTTTTGAAAACCAGGAATATTAAGGCCCTATTCAGGTTCCAGTTTATTTCATTTGGCTACAACCTAAGTATGAGTATTTTTTAATTCCCCAAAATTATTTTAATATGCAGCAAGTATTAAAAACCACAAATCTAGAATTCCAGATGCTCCAAAGCTTCTCAACTCTTTAAAATTTTTGATGCCATAAGTTCACTTTGTCATTCTTAGAAATTATATCACATTTGTTAACAAAGGATTTCAAATGGTGACAAAAGTATTATATAATTATTGAATTACAGTAATTATAACCTTGACATTTTCCTTAAAATGATATACTATCATCTTATGTGTATTTACTTGTTATATCATTATCTTATATGTATAAATATACTGAAACATATAAAATATATTCATCAAATAATTATCAAGATAACAGTTTCATTAGTCTGAAAGTATATTTTCAGTTAATACAAATATCTTTATCTCCACAATTTGAAAAAGTAGCACCTTTACACTGCAATTTTTAAAAGTTACACTAATAATCAAAATTCTAATTATTCACTCCTTTGGAATTCTACATTTCTTGCAGTTTGACTTACATCATTCTACAATTTTAAAAGACTCACATTTTGGAATTCTAGGGAGAAAACTCTTATGTAATTTAATTAATATGGAGTTGATTACTAAAAAGCAGTAACCAACACTAAAAGCTGAGAAAGCAGAGTCTTTAAAAAGACCACAGAATTAGGAAATAATAAACCCAATCTTCACTAAAATGTGGTTTTTAGATGACTTATGCTTTTGAGTAAAATAACAGTAAAAGCTATACCATGGATGTTTTATTGACAGGACAAGCCGAAACATAAATCCTATTAATATTCAGAAGCACAATCTGTTGTGAAAGTTATTGTCAACTATAAACTGAAAGTAAATTCAATAAAATAAAATAAAAAGGTAGAAACACAAAGTGACACAAATACAAAGAGAGGTCATTCACGAATAAATACAAAGGTTACCACTCACAAGAGTAATTCTAGATGATATTTGTTAAACACCATGAGCCAGAAGGCAGTTATTATTCACTTTTTATACCTAAAGAAAAAAGGCTCAGAGAATTTGAGTAACTCCCACAAGTTCTCACACCTACCAATACCACAACCAGAATTAAAATGTACATCAGTCTTAACTACAGATCCTTTAAATGTTTTAGTAGAGTATCAGAAAAAATAAGAAATCCTTTTCACATGACCCTTCATGGTGACTTATGCAAGTCAAAGACCAGAATCCAAGCCTTTTTTGTTGTTTTCCTTTTTTAAAATAACAGCAGGAGTATATATATACAAAGTCCATGGACCTTTTCTAAAGCAGTCTCCTGCACATCTGTACGTAAAAAGGAATATGTTCATCAAAAAAGGACCATATTCGTTTATGTATATGTAAATAGAAAACAATGAAAAATTGTCCCTTAAGTATCATAGAATATATAAATTCACACTCAGCTCTACTGTATCAAACTACAAGAACTCCCCAAATCACCTCCACACTATCAGAATGAAAAATTATAAAAGTGGGGGTGGGATGACCCTCAGTGAAAGGAAGAGTTTCAATAACCCTGCAGAGTGCCTGTTTTCCTCTTTTATAGTACTCACAGTCTTTTTGACATTTATGTAAATATACCTGGGTTGAATGCTCAAGTATGAGTCTGAAGACAAGCAGTGGAACCAGTTCTTCAAAGATATTTTTGGTCCCAGTGCTCACTCTTCCAATGATTTTACCCTATTCTCACTGAGTCCCACTTTCCTTAACTATAAAAATAACAGAATTGAATTATCCTGGTAAGTTTTTCCCAAAATAATTTATTAAATATTTTTCAAATATGCAGCAAATTTGAAAGAATTGCACACTAAGCCCCATGTGCCCATACATCCTACCATGATATGTTACTGTGCTTGCTTCCTGTGTATCCATTCTATATCTACCCATAAATCCACCTCATTTTTGGTGCATTTCAAAGTAAATCACAAGCAGCAGTGCACATTCTCCTAAATACTTCAGCATGCTATCATCAAGGACAATAATGTTTATGGAATACAACAAATGCAAATGTATAAAATATACAAATCATAAATGTGCATTCCCTTAGTCTTAATAAATGCATGTGTCCAAACACCAATAGGATATTTGATTGCTAAGTTTTGAAACTTGTTTTCTAAATCACAGAAGCCAGATGTAAGACCTGTGAAAGCAGAATGACTCTGTTATAAATAAGTAAGGATGCAGGTCGGCACTCAGAGTGTATCCCTCTACCCTGCCTCACAGTTTCCAGGAGCTTGCAGTTTCTAGGAAGAAAATCATCCCAGGGGATGCTCTCCAAGATCCATCCCAGGTCAATATGGCCACTGCCTCTGCCTGCAGGTGAAAGTAGTTAAACCTCTCTGCCTTTCACCAAATACGAAACCAGGCCGATTTCTCAAAACTTGAAAGTTTCAATGGTAAATGATTATTGGCTTAATTGTTTGTTTATTGTACTCAAGGAAACCCTGTCTTTGTATCTCAGAGAGTCACCTTTTTAAGTGATGTTGAATGGCAATTAATATTTTTCTAGACTAAGGCCAAGCTCCAGTCACAGACTGGAATGAGCCTTCATACCTTCTGCACCGTTCCCAAGTGCAATACTAATTTGTGTGGGTATTCACAGTGACAAGTGGAGTTTTAAAGAGAGAGGGGAATTATAATTCCTGCTGAGATCAGTCTTGTGTGCTCTCACGCTCTCTGGCGCTCACTCTCTCTTTTGAGGGAGATGCTAGGGATTAGCTCTCGATGTGTAACTCTAGGCAAGTCTCCCAGTCTTCCCCGGGCATTCATTTTCTAGTTGGTAACATTGAAGGCAGATGAGTAAATAATCTTCAGCATTAATAACTTCAATCATATGAACAGTTGACACAAAATTCACTTCAAAAAAGCCATCTTCCTGGCAGGCAGTTAAAAAAAATACCTGACAAAGAAAGATATGAACCAGTAGTTTATCCGATCATTCAGTCATCATAACCCTTCAGTCCTAACCACAAGATATAACTGCAGAAAGAGACTTAATCCTGTTCTCAGTATTTATATAGTCCTTTAGAGCTGGTCCTTGTTTCTCTCGCACTTTTTCTTTCTTTTGTCTGGGACCATATTGGTTAAAAGACAATCCCAGGGGGGTAGAGGCAGGGGACCAAGGAGGAGGTAGGAGGGGAGGAAAAGAAAAGTACTGGGGACTGAAATGAAGGAAACTTCATTATATATATTTACGATGATGTCAAAATGACCCCTACTGATAGGTACGACTATCATGTACTAATAAAATCATTTTTAAAAAGACAATTCCACTCCAGGCCATTACAGGTCAGCCTTCCCTAATCTAAAAAGTCCAAATCATAAATGCTCCAAAATATGAAATTTCTGAGTACTCATGAGACACTCTAAGTGGAAAATTCCATACCTGACCTCGCATAGCAGACAAAAGTGAAAACACAGGAACGCTAAAAGTATTGTATAAAATTACCTTCAGGCTGAGTGTATTAAGTGAGCATGAAACATGAATGAGTTTTGTATTTAGACTGGGTCTTATCTGAAGATATCTCATTTATGTATGGCAAATAGTCCAAATTCCAAAATCTGATACTTCTGTTCTCATTTGGATAAGGGATACTCATATTGTAATAATTAACACTTTTCCAAGAACTTCACAAAGGCCGACATACTTACAATATAGTAGATGTGAGCGAAAGGGGCCTAATCATGGGGAATTACCCTCTGTACTTCTAGTTACTTATGTTTTAGGCAGATTGCCATCAATATCACCTATGATAAGGATGATAAAAGCAGATACAATCTGGTAGAAATAGTTTTAACAATCAACCTATTCCTCACTTGGGCCTGTTGAGAGATGATTCTCCAAGGTTCTTCTGGGTTTCTGCACATCCAAGCAAAAGTATTGGTGTCCTTTGTTCTAAGTATCTTTTCAAGGAGTTTTCCATAGACAATAGCTAGCCAGTCATGGCAGAGGACAGATTTGTTTGATCAGTGTAACGTCTCTCTCTGGGACAAAGTTTGGACAGGTTTGCTTGGAACCTATTATAAGAGTTCCTAAATTTGGGTTCCTTGGTAGTCATGAAAATTCTCTTCATTCATGAGATCTGTCTGGCCTATTCTATATCACACCTGAAGGATGGAGAGTACAAGAAACACACACGCAAACATCAAGCTCATACTGTTTGCTGTACTGAACATAATAAAGTTCTTTGTCTCTGAAAAAGAGACTTTCTGCCAGCATTTATGAAATGGTGGCAGGCTTACTTACCAGCTAGCCTGCTGGTAAGGCAAAATCTTGGGTTCTCCATAGTTGTTCACAAGCACACTCTTTACCAGCATCCAGATGTGACCCTCTGTCCATCAAAGCCATCACTTGGTTTCTCTCCAGTAACACTGAGCTGGATTGACCATCCTGCCCTCACAAATTTTCTGAAGTGAAAGTATTCTATGCATTTGAATAGCAGTATAAATTGCACTTCCTAGAATCAATTACTCATTTCTTGTCATTCCTCTAAATGTTTTTGATTTGCTGCAGAAATTCCAATCTACTACCTTATTAAGCTGTATTGATATCTTGAATGTGGAAATGGATTTATCTTAATTTAAAACTATCTCAGAAAAATTGATTATTGTATGCATTTTGTCTATAAACCAAAGAAAGCTATTTATGAAATTTTTTTAAAACTATGTTTGCTTAGAAAAAGTATAGGGAAAATAACATGGGTAATTCAGGTCTCCTCCAACTTTATATAAATATAACATTTTTAGTAGACCTTTTGTTTTCTGAAATAGTAACAGAAAACAAATCCTATGAACCTTTTACACATAACAATAGATAAAAAGTCAAACAAAACACTATTTAATGAAAGTAATGAATACAAAAGGTAAGTAAACATTCCTGAAGAGTCTAAATGTCATTTATTGTTGGTGATAGAACCAATTAAGGGGAAGAATCAGAGAATGAAAGAGATTTACTACACTGACCTTCTTGTAGTTTTGTACCTTACCCAGTGGATGCTATAAATTGACTACAAACTGAAATATAAATGTTTTATATAGCACCTCATTTTAAATGGTTATTATGAGACAGCTGTTACTTTTCATGTCTGCAAATTAAGGGTAAGATGCAGAATGGAAGGGCTCAATCATATGAGATTCTGCCCAGAAACACAGTATTAACATATTTTCAACTAGACTTTCATACCTAAGCAGGATCAGCTTTGCCCTGAATTTCTCAGGTGAATAAATTATATGTCATTTTATGTGCTTTAAAGAGTTCTCTGTAATTAAACCATAGTTCAAAAGTAATCTACGTGTGCAATCTCTGCAAGAAAAGTAGCGTGAAGTATTGTACAGGAACACTCAGCTCTGAAATGGCTCTTTCTCCCACAATAAAAATAGGCAGTAGTCAAGAACATGAGGACATAATCTGTGCTTCTCTTTAGCACCTAATAAGACTCTTAGCATTATAGACACTATTTGCTAAGTCAATCAACAAATAACTTTATTCTTATTGAGTATTTTAATCATAACAAACTCATTGTATACTAAAGGAGATTTTTAAAAATGATTTGGATTTGTTATTCAAAAATAAGGTAAGTATCCACTGAGAAATTGGCTGAATCACTTATTTCAAAAACTGCTTGGAAAAAACATAATTACAGTTCATGTGACACAATGATAATTAAAAAAAAAAAAAAAACTTGCTTGTGGACTCCAAAGCACAATTAAAATAGTTTTCATTTGATTAAAGAAGGAAAGAGAGAAAAAGAATTCAACCCAAAAGTTTTTTATGTACTATATGGTAAAATGAGCATCTCTATGGGAAATAGAATTCTAAATGTAATTTACTCTGATGTGCTTACACAACTGTAAGTATAAACAGATATATTTTCTGGCATTTAAACTATATTCTTGTTATAAGCCCCTCTCAATAATACAGCTTTTAATCAAGGTGCCATGACAGAATGACACTCAAGTCCCTAACATCTCACACTCAGAGAAAAATCTACTTGAGAACCTGCTTTAGATAAAGACATCACCTGGGCAAAGATTCCCAATCTGGATGTGCAAGAAAGCACTCTTTCCAATATAGATTGCTAGGCATTCAGTTTTGCACTTTTGGTCTATACTTCAGAATCTGTAATTCTAAAAATTGCTCCGAGTAATTCTTCTACCCTAGGGCAGTCTGAGAGCTATTCACATGGGTCACAGAAACTTAGTGCGTAATCAGAGCAATAAGCAAACCAAATCAAGTTTTGGAATGAGAAGTGGAAAGCAGCAAAGGAGAAAGTGGGACCTGGGAGGGCTTCATGAGTGAGAGAACAGAAATGGAAGTCAGGGACTCAAGCCAGAAGGGTCTGAGCAGTGTGCTAGGACAAAAAAGACGCCAAGAAACTAGATATTTGGGCCCCAGGTTGTTAACCACAACAACAATGCTTTCAACAGAAAGTCTATGGTCAGTTTCTGGATATAGAGACAATATCATTTTTAAGAACACTTTGACTTTAAGTCTCCTGGTAGCAAAAAAAAAAAAAAAAAATCGCTGTCTCATTCACAGTCCCATGAATCGCAAACCATTTGTGTTTTAGAAACATTAAGTCTGGGATAATTCATTGTATTCTGATGAATATGAGGGTAGGCTTATGTCACATGAGGCACAGGAAAGACACTGAACAGTGAACACAGTTGACTTAAAAAAAAAAAAGGAAGTGGGGTTTGGGTTTGGAAATGAGAGCACTTGACAAAAACCAAGGACTGGATTTCCCCACTGTGTAACCAAAAATGAATCACTACTTCTCCACATCAAGGATGGTATGTACCTCAAAAGACAGAAGATGAATTTAGTGGTATGTATCACAAAAAGAAGATGGATTTAGTGAATAAGATTTTAGGTCATAGACTCAGCCTTGAGTTTCAATGCTCAGCAGTCACAGGATCATGGACACTTAATTTCAATAAGCCCCAATATCCTCCTAAGTAAAATTAAACACTGGGCTGTAATTATGATAACTACTTCAAGCCATTGGTATGGTTATTTGAAATAATGTATCATTTTATTAAATTACTCATTGCCAATCTGAATTATAATTTCACATCGCTATGTTCCACATTTCAGTTACCTGATTTTCTTGAAAATCTTGGTACAAAAATTTGCTTGTATACAGGTAGGCATAAAAGGGCCCCACATCTTGAAAAGTGTGACTCAACATAGGCTCACAAGATGCTAAGGTCAGGGCCGAGGTTGTAGGTCAGTGGTGGAGTGCTTGCCTCTCACATATGACGCACTGGGTTTGATCCTCAGCACCACATAAAAGTAAATGAATGAAATAAAGGTATTGTGTCCATCTGCAACTAAAAAATTTATTTTCAAAAACAGATGCTAATGTCAAACTTGGTTTGGGGGCTTCTGTCAAACTCCCTAATTTTATAGAAGGAGAATAAGATTTAGAGAGCACATGGATAATGCACTACATCTTTCTATTGGTGTTAAGAAATTACTTCCTTAAATTTTGTCTTACAGTTGTTCCCATTTCTGTTTTTTTTTTAATGAAAGTGAAGAAAGTAGTATATATTCATTATAAACAATTCAAACAATACTGAAAGAGGAAAAGAAAAGTTCTGCTCTTGTGACCTTCCTCAGCCTAACCTGATCCCTGGAGAGCTCCAAGATCTGTGTGTCCTCCCGGTCATTTTCACTAGATTGCAAATCCTTTCCTAAGCGAAAGCCATGCTCTCAGCAACATTCTTAGTCTGAGAAACTGGTATCAAGGCTTCCAGAAAACCCAGCGACCAGAACTAGTATCCAAGTCTGCTGACTCTCAGTTAATATTTCTTCCACCATGTGATTCCTCCCGTCCCCACAGACCAAATAGTGTGCTCAATAGTTTGTGTTCCATTATATTCCTCTAGTATATTCCTTAACATCAGTTATTTTTCTCTACTTTAATGTGGCCGCCAGTTGTTTCCTGCCTATAAATATGTCACTCTACAAATCCATCAAGAATTTTGTTAGCAGGGACTATAGCAGATACTAGAAAAAAAAAAACTGTGATGGTATTACTTGTAAAGTTACTTGCAACCCTCTGATCTTCTCTGGTGTCAAGTTCTTCATATGAAAATGAGGATGGTGACTCTCTATTATTTTCTTCTCACTGTTGAATAAACATTGATGACAGCTGGATAAACATAGGTTTGCTCCATCAAATAAATAAAAATATTTAATCACTAAAGTGTTTTACCATGGACTTTTCTTGGACAACTCAATGCTTCTTACAACATGAGGCTAATAGCATGGTTGCTGTGGTTTAGATATGTGGTTCCCCCAAAAGTTCACATGGGAGACAATGCAAGAATGTTCAGTAATGAAATGATTAGATTATGAGACATATGACCCAATCGGTGGATTAATCCACCAATATGGATTGACTGGGTGGTAACTGGAGGCAGTTTGGGTGAGGCTAGAAGAGATATATCACTAGGAGCATGGCTTTGGGTTATATAAATTGTCCCTGATGAGTAGAGCTCTCTCTCTACTTCCTGGTTGCCAGGTTCTGAGCTACCTTCCTCCACCAAGTCCTTCTGCCATGATGTTAGGCCTCACTTAAGGCCCTGAGCTATGGAGTCAGCCAACTATGAACTGAACCTCTGAAACCATGAACCAAAATAAACTTTCATCTTCTGAATTGTTCTTGTCAAGGCTTTTGGTCACAGTGACAAAAAGTTAATTATAGCAACAGTCTAAGGAAAAATCTCTAGGTTGCTTTGAAGTCACATTTCAACATGCAGCTTGATGTCATGTTTCAACATGCAGCTTTCCCCACATTCAATGCCTCATTTCATCTATCTAAGCAATTTCATTAATATCAGGCTCCTTATTGGTTCCTCCTCATCTTCAAGATTCAAAACATTGGGGTGTTCCTGAACTAAGTACTTGGACCTCTTTTCTTCTTAACCAACAATCATTACACTGCTCATGCCAATCTCACCACTATAAATGTCACCTACATTTTAATGACTTCTAACTTCACGTCGATAGCCCAGAATTTCCTCTGAAGACCTGGCTACAAATAGTACCTCCAACACTTACCAGTTGTGTACAAAGCCATTTAATTCCTAATCTCAGATTATTTTTAAAATGAGAATAACAATAGTACATGATCTATAGGTTGTAAAATCATATAGATATATGAAAGTTGTTTGGAAAAAAACAAGTGTTTAAAGATACATTTAATATTCATCATAATCTAATTCTTTCTTTCTACACAAACCTATTCATGAAGTATTTCCAAGGTAAACTAGTAAAGATTATCTCTTCCATATCAATCCAATGGCACTGTTCCTTATAAAGGTGTACTTTGTGTCAGTCTATATAATTCTCCTAAACAGGTTTTTTTATTACTGTTATGCTATTTAACTTACCAGAATTTTAGAAATGTCTTACATGAAACTGATCTTATGCTGCATTTTTTATTACAAGCATTTGTATACGTGTTCTATTACCCCTAACCATGCTTAATCTCTTTGTAGGACAAGACAGTGCTAAATACTCTTTAATTCCTCAGGTAGTCTATAGGTGCTTAGTAAGAAAAAAAAATGCACACATTTTTATAGCTTCTGAGATTATTTGACTCTAATGAACAAAGATTGCTTTCATATATCATGAGGAACAAAGTTCATGCTTCCCATATTGAAAGAAGTATCTATTTTGTCCCTAAAAGAGAAAAAATACTAAAAATCAAGTCCAAAAATAAATAAAGTTGTGGTTTTATAAAATACTACTTTTCAATAGTAGTTTGTGCAAAACTTTGATCATAAGTGAAATCTTCATAAAAACAGTTACCAAATTGTATATTTGCAATTTCAAACTTCTTTAAGACAACTAATATGTGTCAAAAATCCAAACTGAAATGGTTTCAAGAAAAATAAGCAAGCTGTCAGAATTTCTTGAGCCTGTTTTGTTTCACATGTTTTAGTTACACACAATTACTGAAATAAATGTTTACTGATTTCTCTGCTATAATTATGCAGAAAATAGAAAACAGCTTTAAGGGAAACTCCAAGTTATGAAACTGAAATTTTGGAAACGATTCTAATTCCTTGGTGGAATAGTTTCATGGATATGACACTAAACCAAAAAAAAAAATAAAAAAGAAAAAAAGAAACAAAAGAAGACAGAAACAGAGAAGCTGACAAAACAATCCTCAATCTGTAGTCTATGCCCCTATAAACATCAGTTTGTAGGGATATGGGTCTAACTCAAAGAGACAATTTCTTAAAGGGCAAAATGAATTTTTTTCAAATTATCTAGTCACAGTTCTTTCATGGATAAGCCTGCAGAAACTGCAATAATTAATCTAAAACTAAAGAAATATGCCTCATCTTTTTTCTTGTAATTTAACTGATTCTCAGCTTTTCTCAATTAGTTGGCTGTCTGCCATAATTCACCATACATTCTACGTGCTGAATTTTAATAAATATTCTGCATGTCTTCTATTTCTTCAGTCGGAGCAGTGCTATGAGACCATGTTAAAAGCCTCCATTATAGAGTCCAGCCTACTTTGTTTGAATCCTGTCCCTATTACTTTATAGCTTTAAAACTTAGGACAAATTGCTTAACCTCTCAGTTTCTTGGTTCCATTATCTGTTATGTAGGCATTGTAACATTGTCTGCCTCATGAGGCTATTATGACTACTAGAATTCATGTTTTTACCTAAAACAGTAAAACAGTAAAACAGCCTGGAACATAAGCACTATAAGTGTTTGCTATCATCAATTCTAACTAACCATGGGGGCTAGCAAGACTTTTCTTACAAGGACAGAAAATAATTATTTTAGGCTTTCAAGAGGTCCATACTATTTCTAATGGCTGCAGCTACTCAACTCTGCTATGGGAGCAGGAAGTTGACTTAAAGGATATATAAAAGAATGGGCATGGCTGTGTTCCAATAAAACTTTATTGATGAAATTTTATTTACCAAAACAGACACTGGGCCTTAGTTTGCTTACTCCTGAACTCTAATGTGTATAAAACTCCTTCTATTATAGAAATTAACAGTGATACTATTACTCTAAAAAGATAAGTGGAATCATTCCTAGAATATACTGAGGGTATCTGCCTCCCTGGATTTTGGGGTGTCTAAGTGAGTGACTAGAGATTCAGAAAAGCAACTGATAATGCTTTTCAAAAACAGATACTGAATCATTTTTTAATGCTCAAATACTCTCTTTTCACATCAGTCAGTACTTAATCCTAACCATTTCCAATATTTATAACTCTTATAACACTTATTATATACCTACTTTAAAATTGAATTTCATGCTAAGTTTAACAAAATCTCCCCTCTATAGAAGTTAGGGGTGGGTATTTAAATCCAGGGGAGGCCCTCAGCAGGACATACTAGTACTGAGAGACAATGAGGGGACATTGACAAGGTAAATATATCTCAGGAAATAAGAACTAAATGGGAATACAGAAAGTTATAAGAAATAGTGAGAATTTAATACACCAAATCCTTTGTGAAATGAGACATTCAGGACCAGTCTGAAGGAAAGTAAAGAATATATTTAATATGAAGAAGAAAACAGTTAAATTTTCATTCAATTAAAATCTAACATAAATCAAACTTTAATTTTAACAGCTTTAATTTTAACAGTGGTAAAAATCAATGTGTAATAAATTGAACTATTTTCAAGGGTACAGTTCAATCAGTTTTGTATAAATTCATGAAACCATACGATGAATATATCCACCACTTTCAAAAGTTTTTTATTTTTTTTTTCATGGACTTGTGAACTCCCTTACTATAAATAACCCCTCTCTGTACCCACATCCTCAACCTTGCAGATGTCTGACTTTTTCATTAGCATTATTGTTTTGAGTTCATCTATCTTGTGCAGGTATTTGTAGTCCACTCCTTTTTATTACTGTGTAGTATTTTATCGCATAGTCTTCCCACAATGTGTGTATCCATCCATCTATGGATGAAAATTTTAGTTGTTTTCAATTTAGAGGTATTACAAATAAAATTTCTATAAATAATCACATAAGAGGTTTGTAAAGACATGCTTTCATGGGAGTAGAAGAACTGTGTCACATATTAGGTACAGTATATGTTTGAATTCTGAAGGAATTGTCACATAGTTCCCCAGAGATGTTCTACTATTTTATGTTTCCACAATACTATACGACTATCCCATTTACTCCACCAACTCCTGGTTTTATTAGATATTTTGAGGACTAATGATCCGGTATTTTGTAGATTGTTTTTCAGTTTACCAGGTGACCTGTTTAATTTTGGATATTTTAACAGACGTGTAGTGATATCTCATTGTGACCTTAATTTGCATTTTCCTAATGGAAAATGATGCTAAGTTTATTTCCATGTGCTTATTTTCCGTTTATTTTTCTCTTTGTGAAGTGACTGTTCAAATGTTGTGCTCATTTTTAATTGGGTTGTTTATTTTTTCTTATTATTAAGTTTCAAGGATGTTTTACAGATTGAAGATACAAGTCTTTATCATTGATGTAAACTGAAAGAATTTTCTCCAAACTGGTAGATCATTTTCTTAAATTTCCTGGAAACATTGTTTGAGTAAAAAAATACTCCTTATTATAAAATAAAATACAACATAGAACTTTTATGAATTAAATGATTGATTTGGTGATATATAAGTCTACATAACTGAAAATAGCTTATAAATTGCAGTTTATCATAGAATTATCTAAGGGCTCAATTTTCAGTCTGTCCTCACAGAACTGAGAACAAAAGCAAGAGAGCTAGTGTATTAGCCAAATCAAATTAACTAAGTGAAGAGAGACTGAATTCAAAACCAAGAGGCATTGATACAGAGAGAGGAACAGAGGAATGAGAAAATAGCATTTTCAGGAATCATAGGGTAACCATGGTACCCTTTTAGGAAAAGGGGCTGGCTGATCAATATAAAATTATATTCATAATATAATATAATATTATAATATAATATAAGGTCTTCCTAAACTTCAAAGAAAAATATTTCCTTGAAATACTGGATTTTAACCACACTAGACTCTAGGTCATAGAGAATGGAGGAAAACGTAAGTATAACATTAATACAGACCTTTAAAAGAAAGAAGCCATAAAAAAAATCACAGATGAACAGAAAATACACTCAAAATTCTAAATAACATATTAGTGTCTGATACAAATGTAGCACAAAAAGACCAAATGAGGTTTTCCCAGGAATGTCATCATTGTAAATGTATTGTACTTAATTTATTTTTATACAAAAATCTCTATATATTTAATGTGTACTACTTCATGCGTTTGGAGAGAGGTAAACACTATGAACACCTATGCCACAAACTGTTCCAAAATCTATGCCATATCCTTCTCCATCATCTTTGAAAGCTTCCTTCTATCTTATTATTTTTGTTGTTGTTATTAGTAGTAGGACTCGTATGTGTGTAATAAGGACATTTAACATTTTTTTTAGCTTTATTAGGCGGAACTAGAGCACTACTTAGTCAATGGCTAATCTTTCCCATTCTTGTGCCAAAACTCTTCTCAGTTTTCTACCTGATGACCAGTGAATTGGGATGTTTTTCAACTGCACTAATACCTGCTCAATGTAAACCCCAAAGACTTTTTCTTCTTATCCTTTGGCGGGTGGTGCACGCACTAATCAGTGGTCAGTTGAATGTTCAGGGTGAGCCATCTGCTGAATACAACCTGGAAATTCTCTGCAGGTCTACAGAGTTCTCTCTATGCAGTTCGCTCCTCTCTCCTATTTTGCCCTCAGATTCTAGCTGCTTTGGGCTCCTTGAACCCCAACTCCACCTCCACGACACAGGGAGACATCTGATCTCTCCCACTTCTGGACCATGTATGCTAAGGGCATCTCTTACTTCCCATCTCCCAGGAATCACTATTCTCTGATGTCTAATGCTCAATGTTTTAGAAAATATTATTGATATACTGTGTCCACTTTCTCAATTGTTTTAAACACAAGGATAAATGCGACCTGTGATATTCCATCCTGTCCAGAAGCAGAAATTCATATAATTTGAATATTAAGGTTTTATTCAGTTCCACATCAAGAAATGAAATGACTCAATTTAGATCAAATTCTTTAGGTAGCAAATATTCAATTAGGAAACTTAGTAAGGAAACAGTTTAAAAGTTACATCATGTATATCCACAAGATGCTAACCAATTAAAAAAAAAAAAAAACAAAAAACCCTAATAGTAAATAGCAGAAAAACCAGTAGAGGGAAGGAAATAGAGAGAGGAGGGAAGGGAAAGGGTCAATATTAGAGACTGAATTAGGGTCAATTATATTTCATTCTTTCATAATTATGTCAAAAGTAATCCTAATGTTATATATAACTAAAAGGAATTAATAAAAATTTGTTGCATGTAAAAAAAAACAAGTTACTATTCTCCATGAGTTTACAAAACTATTGAGTAATAGTGTCACTTATAAGCCCAGCATTAGCTTACATGCTCACTAAGGACTCAAAATGTCAAGCATAATTTGCAGTTATGGCATGAAATAGAGTTAAAGGAAATACCATTTTGAAAATAAAATTTCCTAATGTAAGGTCAGAATTTCTGCAGAGAAAAGAATAATACCTATAACTACAACCCAAATCAATGTTAACAAAGAATGACTGAGTATAATGCAGAGACACCAATTTAAGAAACTCAAAAGTTTAAAGGGCAAGAGAGTCACTGGATTACACAGACCATGAGCTTTTCAAAAGCAAAACAGACTAGAGTTACCCTCAGAACAGCGTTTCCAACTTCCTGGTTTCTATATTCCTAGTACATTTATGAACAGACCTGAACTTTCCCATAATGGTTTTCATCTAAATGATTTACTATTCATCTAGCAAAGAGTATTTGTGTCTTAAAAAACAAACATAGAACAATGCTTAATTCAAAGCAATCATTAATGAAATATTCTTAAGAAACTGTAATTAAGTAGTGAAGACCACACTGTTGGTAGTGAATGACTAATAAGGTTTAGGTATTAGGTGTCCCCCATGTGTGAGGAAATGTAAGAACATTCAGAGGTGTAATGATTGGTTTAGGAGAGCCTTAATCCAATCAATGAATTAATCCTCTAATGGTGATTAACTAAGTGGTAACTGAAGGTAGGGAGAATGTGGCTAGAGGAGGCGGACATTGTGGCCACGCCTTTGAGGTACACATTTTATACCTGGCAAGTGGAGTCTCTCTTTATTTCTTGGGGCTATGACTTAACCTACTTTCCTCAACATACCCTTCCACCATGATGTTCTGCCTCACCTTGAACCCCAAACAATAGAGCTGGCTATCTGTGGACTGAGAACTCTGAAACTATGAGCACCCAAATAAACTTTCCCTCCTCTAAAATTGTTCTTGTCATGTATTTTAGTCACAAGAGTGAAAAAGCTGACTAAAACAGTGATATTTCAAGTTAACTTCAATTCATATGCACAAATCACTGCTACAAACTATACCTGCTTGCATGATCTGTTCTAAATAGGTTGAATGATAATTGGGTTAGTTTAAGACAGCAGAATAGCATTTATAGTGTCTCTAATATGTGGAGTTTGTGGTTGTAATTCCTAAAAGTACGTTCAGAGCTACATTTCTACAAATTAAAGAATGAAATTTCCTTTGAGGCCATGGAATTGAAAGGTAACTTTGGAAATTTTGATTGAATGTACAAGTTAACCTTAAGTTAAGATAGTAGTATTAAAACTTTCAACTATCATAAGGAATAATTTAAGAAAATCAGCTTATATCAAATAAAGAAAAGGAAAAAAAAACCTAATTAATGTCTCCAAAAAGTTGAAGAGATTGTTTTGATGAATTACTTTATTTTAATATCAATAATAAAGAATGCATTAAACATCAAAAGACAGAAAACATATTTCAAAACTACACCCTTGACAAATTTTAAAAAAGCCTAATTTAACCTCTTCTACAAAGTTATAAGAATTCAGATCTTCTTGAAGGCAGCGAGTCAGTGCAGGTGACCAGCAGTACCACTTCCTTATAAGGAAGACTCTTTCAAATCACAATGGATAGCTTGACTTATCTATGTATGTTCTTCTCCCACAAGATGTGAATTGAATCCTTTCAAGTCAAGGGCACCAAAGATTTACATTTACAATAAAGCCTTCACACATAATTCAAGAAATTCCTGGGTAATCATGTATATACAATAGGACTGATGAATATTCTGAAAAGTCACCTAAAACAAATGGTGGTTTGACCATTATGAAATTCCTAAACTAACCAAATTAGACATATTGTATAGTCTCATAGAAGTGCTTTTGGTTATATTTAATATGTAATGATAAAGGGAGTTTAAATTAAAGCCATTTAATCATTATATACTTTAAGTTCTGTAAGAAAAAGCCCTGATGATTTTTAACATTTAGAAGTCCTTTATAAAATTGCTGTCTCCGCCACAATGACAGACGAGGTACTGGGGCTCATCTTCCGGAACAACTAAAACTGCTAGATGAAATGTATTTTAAAACTCCATGAATGTGCCAACAAATGAAAAAAGTGTAAAAAAAGAATATGTATGGCTGAGAAAATAAGAGAATCCAGAGAAATGAACAGATGACTAATGTCAGCTTTCAACTCAGGACCTGTGTCCAGCTTAGTTGGCAGGACTATTGGATTCCACTGTCCTATAGGTCTCAAAGACAGAAGACACAATCTAAGGCATCCCAAAGCTGGGAAGTCCAATACAATAACTCCTTAGAAAGCTGGGACTCCAATGTACAAAAAAGAATGAAAAACTCACACTACTTTAGTTTCCTGGGCAAAAAGTAAAATGGAAGCTTGAAACTTAGTAGACAGAAGAAAAGCAAATATTTTCTTAGATCTTATAAGCAAAAGTTATTCCCCAAGTAGGTCTGTGTTCTGCATTGATGTTATTATGACATCTCAATATATTCAAACAGAGAATTTAGTTGAAAGTGGTCCTCAGCTCTTTGTACCCCAACGGAAGCAAAACAACAAACAAAAATTCCTCTCAAATTCATTAAGAAAACAATTAATTCCATTCATCAACAAATTATCCCAAAGTATTTATGAGGCTGATATAACTTTGATACTGAAAAATAACCAGAACAGAAAAGAAAATTGTGAACCAACTTAACTGACAATGAACAAAAATCCCAAAGTACCAATAAACAGAATCCAACAATATAAAAAAAAAAAATAGATTATGTTCAAATTGGGTTCCTTTCAGGAATGCAAAATGGGTTGATATTTGTAAATCAATTATTCCAACTCACCACATTAAAAGATAAAAAGGATGATTATTATATATCATCTTAGTAAATGCAGACTTTTTGATCTGAAAAAAAGCTTTCTATATTTTCATGACATCAAATTTATCATAACTGATAAATAACTGAAAGTTCCCTTTCAAATTGGGAACAGAGTAAGCAATGCTTCACTTATCATTTCAATGTAACATTGGAAGATTGTCAATAAATCAAGAAAAGTGAAATTAAAAGAAGAGGGATTGAAAAAGAAGAAACAAAACCACATGTTTATTTGCAGGTGACCTGGTTGCCTATGTAAAGAATATATAAGAATGTATAAGAATATATAAGTTATTTAAGGGATTGTCGAGGATTCAAATGAAAAGTAAAAATGTCAAAAATCAAGTACATTTGTTTGTAACATCAACAAATGGTTTAAAAGGGAAAAATTTAAAGGAAGTATTATGTCATCAAATATTACAAATGTTAATAAAACTATCAAAATATCCCAAAAATTTCCAGATAGAAATATTCAAAATTTATTAAATAGTTTTAAAGAAGTCCTAAACAAATGCAGATGTATACCATATTCATGGAATAGAAGGTTTCAATATCAATAATTATAGTTCTAATTTAATCCATATATTCAGTGTGATTTCAATCCAAATCTAAATGGTGAGACCTCACAAACTGTATTCAAAGTTGATATGGAATACCAATACACCAAATATAACCAATACACTCCTGCAAAACAACATGAGGGGACGTGCAATACCAGGAATTATGTGTGAAGCAGGGGAATCTGAAAACTAATTTCATTTGCTTCACAAAGACACAAACTTGGCATTTTATTCAGTGTTTTTGACCTTACTCATTTGAATCACTTTCTATGCAATCGCTGAAGTATAGAGTCACTAAGAAGTTCTTTTGACTCCTCCTTTGCTTTTATTCTCTTGACCATCCCCTGTGTCTCTGGTTTCTTAAATGCAATCCCTTTTCTATAACTCCTGACTCATTCTCAGTGCAAGTACTCATCAGTGCTTGCCTCTGCCTTACTGTAAACTATCAGTACCCTTTCTCCCACTTGCTCATCACTTCACCAACAGACCATCCTTTACATCCTCATGTCTTTATAAAATAGGACTAATTGAGCCAATGGTCTGCTTTGAAATTTCAGTAAACCCTTTTCTCATTGCCATAGGACCAAGTTCATAACGTGGCATGAAAGATCCTTGACACAGTCTCTTCAGGAATCACTTCTTGCCAAAACATAAACTTTTACACATCCTCTACTTTGCCCAAAGTGAACAAATTACTACTTCCTGCACTTTCATAAAAGTCATGAACTTTCACAGCTTCAGCTTTTATCTTAGTTACTGAACTCTGAAGTTTTGTCCCACCTTTACAGCAGTAAAAACATTTATAGAACTTCAAAATCCAATTCAATCATCTCCTTCTGTAAGGTGTTTTCTCTATCCCAAATATAATTAGTGTTATCATAATATTTTGCTTATTGAACTTTCATATTTTTTATTATTTATTTATTTTAATTAAAAATCATTAATTTATATAGGGCAATATTGTTTGATTCATTGTTATTTTTCCCCTCCCCCCCACCCCTCCCACCCCTCTTCTCCCTCTATACAGTCCTTCCTTCCTCCATTCTTACCACCCTCCTTATCCCTAACCCTAATGCTAACCCCTCCTACCCCCCCTTATATGTCCTCATCCGCTTATCAGCGAGATCATTCGTCCTTTATGAACTTTCATATTGATAGTTAAAGTATTTGCTGCTTTTTTTCCCTCCTGTACATATTGAAATCCTTACAGGAAAGGGCACGGCTTATGTGTATCCTCCAAGTACATTCCCGAAACATATCCGGTGCAAAATATTGTTTATATTCACTTGTATCAGTTTATCAAACCTTGTGCTTGTAATCCTTACATGTTTTATAAACTATACATGTTTTATAAACTAGGTATCACTATTCCTATGTTACAAATAAAAGAATTTATGTTCAAAAGTGTTACAGATAGATCAAGTCAATATAATAGACCCCAAGAGCCAAGAGCGTACCTAGGTCTCCTTCACAATATTCAAGGCTCAAGTTTAATTGTACCACCTAGATTCATGCTACTAATTTCTACTGAAATTCATTCTTTACTACTATAAAAACCCAGGAATAAAACTTCCTTTGACAATGCTTTATTTGAGAATTTGACTCTTCATTTAAAAGGCATATTTACAAAAAATAAGTAAACATGATAAAAAGAATAATTACTTACTAGATAATTCAGATATAATGGTTTATAAAGTTGAAATTTATGGATATAATTAAAAATATACACTTGTGTTAAGTGAAAGAATGTTTTCAAGGATATATACAAGTAAATATTTTATATATACATATACATATGAATATATTTTAATGTGCCATATATTTGGTAAAATGTTTTAAGCCAGAAAAATTTTCCTTGCCTATAGCTCTTATTCTTGCCATTATGAACACTGACCTCAAATGGAGAAAATTGGATTTTTCCCAACCCCGTCCATGTTTTACTAACCTAACATACAAATCATCTTCCCTGTGAAACAAAATCAACTAAGCAAACTTCAGCCCTGATGGTAATGTGATGCTAACATTGTCCGATATAAGCTATACCCACATCCCTTGCCACTCTTGGCAGATTTTTTTTAAACTGCTCAGCTGAGGTGGGAAAAGAGAATAGAAAATTAGGCATAAATAGTTTTTAAGGCTAACTTTGACAAAGAGAAGTCAGGGAACTACAGGGTCTTTTGCAGATCCAGCCTGGTGGCTGCCATGATTTGCTTGGAACATTGGGACCCAAGAGCTTAGCAAGAGGGACTTCAGGAAAGGGATGGACACCTTCCCTTTCCTCTCAGCAAACTGTATAGCCCATTGGTCCTACAGCATCCTGGTACTACTTCAGGGAAGCTGTGCTTCAGAGAAGCTGTGCTTGCACACTTTGTCAGAGATACCAGCATTTCAGAAAACTTTAGGGTTTTTGAATAGCCTTTGAGATTTCCAATGCCCAGCAAAACCAAGATGTATCCCCAGGGTTACACATAAATACAGCATCAGAGCCAGTACTGGAATTTGTATTTCTTGACTACCAGTCCAGTTTGTTTTCCAGTTGCCATATCACCACCCAAGTGGGTTTATTTAAAGAAAGTAAAACTTACATTTACTTTTCAAAGCAAGTAAAAAGAACAGCCTTTCATTTAATTTATTTTATCATTTGTTTCTGCTTTTCTTGTCCTAAAAATCACAGAGAACCACAAATCTTTAAACATATTTAAGGATAAGGATTCATTGTGGAGAACAGAAATGTATGCTATTAGATAATATGAGAAAATATGGCAATTTTAAATTTCAAAATCCAAGCTGTTTGAGAAAAATAAACAGGAATCATAATTGCTAATCCAGACTACTTCCAAATAATTGCATAAGTAATTATTGGTAACATCCCATCCCAGTCCACTTCCAAATATGAAAGGCCGCAAAATTCTTACTTAAAAGTTGTTATGCTTCCCACAATGTTAAATTTATTCTTCACAAATCTTGAGTAAAGAAAGCCTTATGAAAAATTTAGAAGAACATATATTCCAGTTATCATAATTTATTACAATATTGATTTTCAAATGTTAAATTGAAATAACTTCAGCATACAATTATGTGATTAGTATATAAACAACCATTATACATAAGCCATTATCTACTAACAAAAGATAAGGTGAAGACTACAGTATTGAATTTTATTTCATGCTTCCAAAACCCCAAAGATTAATCTGTTTTGTTCATAGTAAGTGTTCCATAAATGTTTAATGAATTAATGAATATTTGCAGCTTAGAGCCATGTGCTCAAACTTAGCTCTCTGTAAACATGGATTGTGAGTATGTAAGCTCTTTGAGTCAATCCAGATGGCAGATGAAATCCGAACATTTAAATTGTGAACATTTCAGAAATCACTGAAAGACTGTATAGCTAAGATTCTATTCACACTTTAGTCAATGTGAACTGAAAATTGTCAATTATTTTATGTGAGACATATGAGCACATAGTCAAGAATAACACATAAAAAATGTTTTCATTGGTTACCTCTGATACCTTTCCAAACAGAAGGTACTATTCAGGGGATATATCCTTTCACAATTGCAAGTTTTAGAGTACTTGAGAATGAATATGTTTTTATACATGCAAGAAAAAAAAAAACCTCTATCCCACAAATGTTTTTATAAAGATCATCTTCCCACAAATAAGCAGTTGTGATTTTTAAAAATCCTCTACATCCTATATATATTTGTGAAGTTCCAAAGTGATGAATACTTTACATTTATTTAAATCTAGAATAACATCATAAAGATTATAATATCATCTCCATTTTATAGATCAGAAAATTGAGCACGAAAGGGTTAAATAACTTGCCAAAATAACAGTTATTTTTTGTGTGGAGGGGCAGGGTTCAATACTAGTTCAGTTTTGGAGTCCATATCCATCTCACTCCAAAGCCCCAAGTTCTTCATAAATCATTATTTTGTCTCTCTGAAACATTACAAATAATTTTTGAAGCCAACTCCAATTTGCTAAAGTGTATCCATATGAAAAAAGGGAGAAAGGAAAGACAGTGACAGACAGACCGTGGCAGCACCTGGAATCCAAAATTCTGGATTCAAATTCTGATCCATCAGGGTGACATAAGGGAATCTAAAAACACTTTGCTACGAGTGTCTTTCAATACAAAAATAAGATGTATGATTGGATGCTTGCTTTTGAAGTATACAGGTTTATGTATGAAGCCTCATTCCACATCTGAGTTCCATTACATATGCTAAATATCATTCCCAGGATAAATATTTGAATCCTAAAATACACTGGAGGTGTTCCCTATAGTCAATATCTTCTTTCTGTGTGTTAATTCTTGGTCACTAGTTCACCCAGCACACTCTCACAAATCTCTTTCTAAACAGAAACATAAGGTAACATGAGGCTCCTGATTGAGGTCATTCCATCCATTACCCATTCCAGATGGCAAACCCCAATTATTCCAACCCTGGTGACCGATAGCTTGTAGGCCACACTCCACTCAGGTCCAGATATACATTACTTGTTCTTCTGAAATGGAGAAAAAAATAAAAGGAAAAAAATTCCCCTGGTTGTTAGATTTAGAAAAGGGGCAAGAAGGGGAAGCCTGTTTTACCAGATTTTGTTCTTACCCACTTGTTAAAGAACAAGTACAAGCAGGAATTCTTCCTCCTAGAAAACATGGTAATTTACTAAAAGTAATATATTTTCTTCAAAGAAATTATAAAAGTCAACAATATATATATGTATATTTATGGCAGACTGCCTACTCTTAGGAAATCAGACTAGAGTTCCAAAACGTTTACTTGATCCATTATTCCTAAAAGTTTTCAAGCATTTAACTTTAGGACTTTTAGATATGATTTTTAAAAGATGAAGTTGTTTAAGAACCTTTGCATAGCATATTTGTTGTCTCAAAGGCATTCACACATCATTTACATACATAATGTACACTGTAAACCACATTCCTGAATCGCCTGCAGCTGAAAGGATGTTCTTCACACTCTTCATGGGCTCATAATCACGAATTCAATGAACATTCACAGAGCAAATCTAAAGTGTGAAACAACTTCACACTTTACCACGCAAAATGTCAGAGAGCCGGTGCCAGCAACACACCAATGACTGAAACCCACTCAAATGCAATCCAACCCCTACCTTAATGGACATGGAAAGCCTGCTGTCACAATTTATATACTAGGAGCAACACATGGCAGTGTCTCTTCTACACTATTGAACACTCAAATATTTTTAAGTCTATTAGAACAAGCCATATGTATTTTTATTTCTTTCATACATAACTAGAGTATTTTATTTATAACTCCTCACACTTAAAGAATACTCTCTCAAAAGAGAGGAGGGCCTGCACGTTGCTCCATGCAATTGAAAAGTACTGGTCTTATTCTGACCACACAGTATATGGCTTATAAAATACTAAGATGCTGATGCAAGATATATTCTCTCTAAAGAAAATCACAATGGATGGATTCCTATGGCACAAACACCATCACTTAAACCGACAGTCTTACTATATACATGTTGACTGGAGAAAGAGTGTATGGGATCTAACAGAGGAAGGCATCTGGAACATAGAAACCTAGATTCAAATTCTCACCACCTTCCAGCTGTGATATCAAATAGCCTTGCCACTGGGCCCTTCTCAGTCCCAATTTTTTCACATGCCCCAAAGAGATAATGTCACTTGAAGGGGATACAGTGAGGATAGGAGAGTCTAGATTTTCCTTAATTTTAAAATGTTACCCACATTAATGTGACATGAATCTTGAAGACAATTCCTAGATAATTTGAAGTACATGGAATTCCAGGACCCATTCTCTTAGATGTTACCCATCTATTTTCCAATGATTCAGGGTGTCCCTCCCTGGAGTTTATTAAAGGTTTTAGCTTCTATGCCATGAGGTACAATCATGTGTCACTTAAAAATGGGAATATGGTTTGGGAAATGAGTCACCATGTGATTTTGTTGTACAGACATAACAAAGGGTACTTATGCAAATGAAGTAGCTGCTACAACTTATTATAAAGGATATAATTATAGAGTATAGAGGATATAATCTATGGAACCTCTGTCATATATGTGGTCCATCATCGACTAAATGTTATGCTTATATATGTATATTTATTATGCTCATATAATTATCTATGACCATGAACACTTCCTTGTCTTAAAATGCAATAGTCTGAGTACAAAATACAAAGTAACCATAAACCCTCAACTACGAGGCATTTGTGGTCAAAAAAGATCAGGGGACAGGAACAGAGTTTCATCTTTTCAGGATGGTCAATCAACCGCCTTAATGACAAAAGATTTCTAACACTGCACAAGAACCTGAGATTATCCGAAGAACACTTCAAATCTAGTCATGGCCAAAGAAAGAAGTCAGAAGAAATTGATACCAGCAACCAGGCCAGGAGCCAGTAGAGGTGACTCTGTGGTACACAACCCATGTGCTGACAGTTCAACATGGATGAGAAATGTAAGGAATGAGCAAACTATTCCACCCTGTTACCCCTCCACCTCGGCTCCCCCATCACGCCAATTAAGTGGTATCAGCAGGAAGCTCAACAACACAGAAGATATCAATGCTGATAGTAAATATATGGCTTTTATCTCAGTCTTCATAATGAATTCTCTCACCGGTAAAATGGCACAGAGTGTTTTAAACGTTGGAATCTTTTTTAAACACTGACTTGAATGTTTTGCACAGCATACCAACACATAAAGTTAGATTTGGGGGATAATATATTCGAAGGCCCTTCTAACCTACTTAATCTATGGTTTGCCTTTTTATAATAACTATCAATTAAAGAATTTTAGAAATATGATTGATAGCAAATGCTTTAGCTTAAATTATAAATGTAAATTGCAAGAGAAGAGGTAAGTAAGATAAACACCTCCTTGGTTCACTTTCTGGGTTTCAATTAACACCTAATTTACAATACTTAATACAAATATATAGTTGAGCTCTTTAGAACAGCTCAATAGGATAAGCATACATTTTGTAAAGAGCTGAAAAAAGAAGCAGTCTATTAGCCACAATGCCTCAAAATACAATAGTCAATATCCCATCTTCAGGGCTCAGAATGGCAAGAACTAAATAAATAAACAGGGATTCCCTCCTGCTTTCTGGGAAAGAACACATTCTATTCAATTAATTCCATAGCTCTGAGGCTAGAAAGAAATTTTTAAATTTTTTTCCTCCCTAAGTGTTACTGTTCAATAGACAACTGAAGGAAACAAACTACCTAAAACCATAGTGCTAAATCATTCTGCTGCATCCAAGGTTGGGGAGAAGACTCTACACTCCTTAAGTTAGGAAGAATAAGTCCACAGTTAAATTCCAGATTTTGGAATATGAAAGAACTGTAAGAAACATCAGCAATCTCCCAGAAGATGAGCTGCTACATCCCCAGGAATCTTTCCAGGCACCAAAATCTGGCCACACCCAGACTACCTGTGAGCTCAATATGCTTCAGCAGGAATATGTATAGTGGAGGGGAGCACGAGAGTCCCACTACCACCACCACCTTCCCAGACACCAGGAGGTCCCAGGGATATGCAATGCCTCATTTAAATGCATGATTTTCCTTTGTCCCTTCCACACATTCTTAGAAAAACGTGGAGGTTCCTAGTTCTAAAAATGAGTCTGAGGCACATTGAAACAATAGCTAATATTCTAAAATGAATGATAATAAATCACCAGCACTTGACACTATCTACCTGAGTTCCAGAAAAATTTAAAGACCCTTTCCAATAAATTACTATTTCAGGGCCACAAAGACTGAGAGGTCTAGAGGACTATTCATGTGACTACAGGCAAGTAAGTTTCAAGTTTACATCAGGAAAAATTGCTAAGAGATTAAAAATATAGCATTAATACATATACAATGGGGAAAACAATATGGTTTCTATGGAAGAATCCATATGCATGTATATATAGAGAGAGAAAATTTATATTAGACTTACATGAGACTTTCATAGAAAAGTAAGCTATCATGAGGACAGAGGAAAAGATACTGAATCATATGTCAACTGTTGACATGTAAATGTAAAACCCAAAACTATAAAACTACTAGAAGAAGATGAGTGTGGTGGTGCACACCTGTAATCCCAACTACACAGTAGGCTGGGGCAGGAGGATCTCAAGTTCAAGGCTATTCTGAGCCACTCAGCAAAACTCTGCCTCAAAATAAAATGAAAAGGACTGGGTACCGGTGGTGTAGCTCAGTGGTTGAGCACTTATCTAGCATATCTGGGTCCAATCCCCAGTACTACAACAAAACAAAAAAATTTAATAGAAAAAAACATAGAGGAAACATACTAGATGACATTGATCTAGGCAAGAAATTTTGGGGATCAGAATGTAAAAGCACAGATAACAAAAGAAAAAATAAACATAGTAACCAACTAAACAGCTTCTATACCACAAGAAAATAACAGAGTGAAGTCATAAACCTGAGAATGGGAAAAAATACTCATAAACTCTATATCTGATAAGTGGTTTATATCCAGAACATATAATATCCAGAACATGTTAGGAACATAAACAACTCAATGAAATTTAAAAAAAAAATAAGAGAGATATCAAACAAATAATCCAGTTAGGTTTTGAATTATTAGCAAATCACATGATCCTCTTCAGAGACAAAAAGTGGGAACAGCTCAGGAGTGTATGCTGATGAAAGGAAAGGAAAGGAGGCTTTAGTGTTGGCCTAGCCTGAGGGAATATATTCAAGAAAAAATTATTTATCTTTTCCATACCTATGAACAGTAACTGCCATTTGTGAACTGAAACAGCCCTCAAGACTAGGGCTACAGAATTACTACTGGCAAGTGAAGAACAGAGTTCAAGTATACAGAATATAATGCCTTATCCATCCCTTTTGCAAAAACTGTATTTTGGCCACTTCTGAGTTGGCACCAGAGGCCGAAGGAAAAAGAAAAAAATTCAAGATCTGAGGAACGAAAAGTAAAACAGAAGAGACGGGTTAGGAGAAGCAGCTCTATGAAACGCATTTTTAAAATGAGAGCTTGGCAGTCCAAAGAGGCGCCGACGGAGGAATAAATGTTTGGATACTTAAAATTATGATGGAATAAAGTAGACAGGGAGTTGAGCATCAAGTTCTGAAATACCATATCCAAGAGGTTGTCAGCCCAGCCAGAAAATACAACATTAGAACCAAAAGGACAAACCACCTTACCTAGAAACTATACACTTAGGAAAATTATCCCAGATCTAGCTTAGTAGGACACTAGGACATTGGTTGAAATAAAAGCAGGAAGAATCTCTAGGATGCCAAGATCCTATTTCTACATCAACAGGCTTGCAGATGCTCCTCCAAAGGCAAATACAACCTTGCAGTTACTGACCCTTAATCAAGCTTGGACTTTTTTTCCCAGAGGAAAAAAAACCAAATCATTTAACCTAGAGCTTGAGAGTAGAAAATATTTTATTCAGGGTACTCACATATGTCTACAGGAAAAAGGAAAAAAGAAAAAGAATACCCTTCTGGACAAACATTTCATTTCATCAATCTTCTAACCTTCTAAACCATTCAAAACACAAATTAAATCAATCTCCATATTTCAGTTGCCTGAGTTTTCCTACTGTCACCTTAACTACAAAAAAGAAAGAGAGAAAGAAGGGAGGGAGGGAGGAAATGTATTAATGCAGAGTCAGTTCATTAGGTCTCTGATTTTCTAGGTAATCTCTACACAGATTTGGCAGAAGATTAACTTGCAAACTAAATTTGCCCAGACTCTTCACAGATATTAATCCTCAGATTAACATTTATTACTGCAATACTACAATGAAACAAGCCACCTCAATCCCTTGTCTAAAATGAACTGCAGCATCAGCTTCCCAGTGTCCCTTGGGACTCTTCTGAACTTGAGGGAGAAAGAGAAATTTGATTGCATATTCAGATGACCATGTGCTGCACTGAAGACAGTCAGCCACACATTCCTTAGATGTATCTCCATCTCTGTGTATAGCTACTTATACAGAATGAAGTACCTATGTTCTGTACTAATGGATTTGGTTTTATTAATATATCTGAGGTCATGCTGCACTAAATTGCATACTTTAACTTATACCAAAAATATCTGAATCGAAGTTCATCCAAGTTAATACAAGGTTTCCTTTCTGTCGTATAGCTTTACGGACTTAGAATTCTGATAGGTATTCAATTTCATTCTACTTCACAGACATATTAAGGATGGCACAATTATTGACAAATCATAATTGGCCATTCTTTTTTATGGCTAACATGTACTTGATCTTGTTTGGAATAGGAGTTTTTGGAAGGAAGTACTAATGGTTTATAGAAAATGAGAAGGTTTTAAGAACATACTAGATTCCTAACGGTGGTAATCCAGTAATCCATCCCTGTGACAAACATTAAAAACATGTTATAATCTCTGTTCTCAAGGATTTGGGTTTGGAAAATATTAAGCTATGTTCTTAAGTCACTCACCCACACCAGATATGAAAGAAACTGCAGTGTATTAGTCAGGACTCCAGGTAAACCTGGACAAACTTCTATTTTTGCATCTCAAGGAAGGCCTCCAAAAAGCCAGCTAAGAATGCAATTCTAAATGTTAAATATAGTCAGATTGTGCTGTTGGGAATTAAATTCTAGATAATTTTAACAAAGGCATTCACCCTCACACAATCTATGTTTGCCTGTGTAATGGGAAGATTGGCAAATCCTACCATATTGGGCTTCTGTGAACTCCAGCTGAAACAATGTACCCAGAATTGCTTTGAAACCATAAAACTCTGTCAGAATGACAACACACCACTGTGTAGTTTAAGGAATATTGAGGCCACTGCTAGAGAAGTTCAGAAAGGGCACTGTATTGCATGAGTCGTGCGCTGGAATTTGCTATATGAATAGGCAGACCCAAGGTGCCACAATCACCTGGAAAGTACCTCTCTTTTGCTTTTGCATCACTACCTTCCAGAAACCTGTCCCCACCTTGCTGATTTTAGTGACCTTCTTCTGACTCTTGTTTGGGATTTCAATGTATTAATGTTATTCCTGTGGTTAGAATTTTGGTTTTATACAGTGCCAAAAAGGAGGCACTGAGATTTTGCCATTCTTTAGCCAAGATGGTAAATTAAAGCCTTTCATTTCGCTAAATCTAAAAAACAAGGTAGATCATCTTTAAAGGGACCTCAGATTCGGTGCATGTTTTAGCCTTCCACTTGGGCCATTTTATTTTCTCTCTCACCACACACTCAAACAGAACGCACACACACACACTCAAAGGCATACCTCTTCTAATCAAAGGACAGGGAAGAAGTAAGAATCCACTCAGTTGTTGTTTTTGTTGCTTTAATTTCAATGGCTATATTCAAAATAAACTTGTATCTAAAGTAAATAAAAAGTAAATGCTTTTAAAGTTCTTTTTCCTTGCGTTGGATGCTAATTTACTGAGGAAAATAAACACCTATGCTTGAGATGTGAGGTGTGTTTAAATATACTTATGCAGGATAGGGATGTAGCTCAATGGTTAATGCCTTGCCTTGCATTCAGGATGTCCTGGGTTCCATCCCCAGTAACCACACACACACACACGTATATATCATTTATATGGGCTCATATTGGGAGCTGGTTGGGTTTTTCACACAACAGAGCATCAAAAGTGATGTCTTCCTAAACAATCTTGTAATATACTTCATTTACACATTAACACAAAAAGAAATGCACAATTTTCATCAAGTTGCATTCATTACTAAAATTGTGTTTCCGACCAAAAGGTACATTTTAGGGAGTTGCTGGGTCACTAATCACCCATCACAGCAGAACAGTGACTACAGGTACAATCAGAGAAGACCCAAGAAACTTGGGGTGAGAAAACAGATTGTTAGAGGTGATAGAAGGGAATTTATAAGCAACATTGAATTAAATCAGAATTCTGAGTTCCAGACTGACACATTTCCCTCAACTACTCTGAATTTTGAATAAGTATCTTCATTAAGGATGCACCAAGAAATATCTGATAAGGCGAACACAACACGTAACCTCGGACCCTCCTTGTCAGAGCAATATTTCATCAAAGGTAAAAATTAACCAGGGAATTTCCAGCATTTTCCTTCACTTGTGAACTTCCTTCCTTCAGGCCCAAGAGAGACTGGATAAGGTTTACCTAGCTATGTAAGGGAAAAAACTCCAATCTCACCTACCAACCCCGCATAGAATCTGAAGAGACGTAGTAGAAATCAGATATGGTTAATATTTCGCCCACTCTCTTCCTCTACCCTACACCAAAGCCCACACCTCTTGCTTGCAATGGGGAGTTCTGCCGCTTTCTGCTTACAAATGACCCTACCAAATCCGCCTCCAACAACCCCTATGACCTTCTTTCCAAAGTTAGTTATGAGTCCACACTGAGTTGGGATCATCTCAACCACCATATAGCAGGGAACACCCATCGCTGATGGGTGCTGTGGCCAGCGCCAGGCGCCCCGGGCACTGCGCTGAAGCCAAACGCTGCGGGCGGGGCTCCGAACTCAGGCGGCTGGAGGGAAGCGCCGCCCGGTGCGGAGGAGGTACGCGCGGCGGCGCCGGTCGCGTGCTAGGGAGGGGAAAGACCGCGACGTTCCGGGACCCTGTAAGGCGCGAAGCTGGCCTTCAGGCAGTGCGGTCCAACTGCATTCCCCCGGGGATGATCTCAGGAAGGAAGAAACAAATTTGAATGGGTAGCAACTTGGAAAAGCATCTTGAGGTTTATTTTAAGTGGGCAAATGCACTGGAACCCCATCTAGAAGTGAGTTGTTCCAAGATTGTCACAATCCCCTTCTAGTCTGGAACCCAGGCTAGAAATTCCTGGCAAAGGAAGAAGGAGCGAAGGTGTTCCAAGGTAGCGATGCCATCTCCACCCACCTTTTTTGGAAACTCTGCCCACTTGATATGCCGACGATGGGGGACCGCGCCCTGGAACAGAGGAGGTGTTGTCCCCTCAAGACGCATAAAGCCCGCTGAGCGCTGGTATTTAAAACCGACCGCAGCCGGCTGTATTTATGACTTGTTTCGTTTTACTGTTTAGAGGGCGGGGTGGGGTGGGGTGGGGTGGGGTGGGGGGATCAGAAACTCCGGGATGTTTTACTCAAACTAGAGGACGAGCGCTTGGCATTTGATCCCACTAGCCCAGGACTCCAGTCGACTCGGGCCCTTCGGCTGCCACTTGGGGGTGGGGAGAAGAAGGAAGGGGGGAGAAGGAGTGGCGGCAGAGGGGCTGGCGAGGGAGGGAAGGAAACAGGTGAGCTCCCACCGCCTCCCACCAGGAATTCCTGCTTGGCGGGCCCTGGCGCGCCACCGTCCCAACCTGGAGAAGCACTTACCGGCTTTACACGGGTCCTTGTAATCTATAGTCTCCGTTTTATCTTCTTCGCTCCCATCAAAAGTGTAATCGTAATCGAGGCCAGCGCAGACCCAAAGCTCCCCGTGGAAAAGAATCCCCGAGGCCACTAGCCACACAAGCATCCTCGGGGGAAGCGTTTCCAACCCCATCCTCCTCCCCCAGAGGAAAAGGAGGGGACGCGACCGGGAGGATAGGCGCCGCGGTCCGCGTTGACGTGCGGGGCCAGGGGGACCGGTGCTCTTCTCCCCACTGGGAGGTTCCTCGCCGGACCAGGGTGTTCAGGTGTCCGGAGACATGCGGATGCCGTCGGGGCAGTAAAGAGGGCAAGCACTGCCTGTTACCCCCAGTGGCGGGGGGAAGTTGGCCGAGGGCCCGCGGGTGGGCGGAGGGCAGGTAAGGAGGCTCGGCTCCGGGAGGCGGGCAGGGGCAGCTGCGGACAAACTCAGCTCCGCCGGCGCGGGCGCTCGCGGCCGGCCAGGTCGTCCTCCTGGTGGCAGAACTTCCCGCGGCCGCGGCTCGCCGAGCGGCGCCCCGCGGGCTCAGCTGCCACCGGAGCTCGGGCTTCGGCGCCGCGCCCCCGCCGCTGTCAGGACCCCGCGGCCGAGCGCGAGCTGCCGCCTCCCGCGCCCGCCGCCGCCGCTGCCGCTGCCGCTCCGGGAAGATGAATCCGGTCTGCACATCAGCACATCTGAACTGAAAGGGGAGACCAAGGAAGGGGGTGGGGGGCAGGCATTTCTACGCCGCGAGACCTTAAAAGCCTGCAGAAGCCAGCAAAGCAACTGGCTGCAAGGAGAGCAGAAGTGTGAGGATTTGGGGATGCACTGTTTGCCTTTCCCCCAACCCCAGGCTGTCTTTTTACCCTCTTCCTAACTTGAAAAAAAAAAAAAAAAAAAAAAAATCTTCGCAGCATCTAACCCAATCACTTGCATCCTGCTTACTTATTCATACAATCAGGGTCAGGATCCGGGCCACAGCCTCCTCTCTGACTTCTTTTGATAGCCTTATACAAACAAACAGACGCTAGCGCGCTGACAATTCCATTTATATTTTACCAAAGATAAAAATGAATATATTATGCGTCTGCGTCCGCGAACAGCAATTAATAGATGATGTACGTGTCAGTTGAGAGTGCCAGACCGGGGGTGGCGCGAGGGATCGTGACAACTTCAGCTGGGAATCTGTTTCCCCTCCCCCCCAAGTAAACAGCGAGTGTGTGTTTCTTTCCTTTGCTGCTGTTTAACCTTCGTGCAGCCCAGAATGGAGGAAAAGTGTATGACCCTTCGCGATTTAGGTAAGAAAACAGATGACTGTAAAAGTCTCCTAACCAACAAAGTTTTGCTAAGAACTAAGATCCTCAGAACGGCAATTAAAAAAAAAAAAAAAAATCGAGTTACGGATTGCAGCAGCAGGAAACGCTGAGACCTTGCTATTGGGCTGGCGCTATGGCTCACGTGGGCACAGGAAGGGAAGTTGGATGGAATACTCGGGAAGCAAATTTTCTGTGACAGTTCTGGCGCCCTTGCCTAGAGTTGCTCAGTATCCTTAGGCTTCACTTGCTTTACTTCTTCAGAGGAGAGTGTGTAAAACCCGGCTGCCGGATCAGCAAGGTAAACCACATGTCAGCCGGAGCAGACAGAAGACAAACACAGGTTGTGGGAAATTGAGAAGGAAAAAAAAAAAAAAAAAAAAAAAAAATCAGAGGAAATCTCTGCAAAACCCCTGGTGTGAGCAATTCCGAGGTTTCCCCACATCTGCAAGTAGTTTCCAAAATAGGTGAGATGACTTCTCCCCCCAAGCTTCCAAGGAACTGGTGATTGGGAACTTTCCTTTTCCAACTAAATCTTTAACTGCCGCTTTAGCAGGGACTTGTAAAAAGTTTTCTGTTGCCTTTACATCTTTATTTGACAAATGCTGCCCCTTGTCCAAGTGATGGTTGACCTACAAAGTCTCATCTAGAGAACAGGCACACAACTATGACAGAATTGGTCATTGGGTTGGAGATCCAGGCAGATTTTATGTTTGTTAAAGAAAAGCAAAAGGCTAATCTTGTAAGAATCAACAATTTCCAACTTAAACTAAAAGAATAGGAGGACTAGGTGGAATTGATCTGACTTCATATTCTTTAGGAAACAGCAGATTTCTCTGAGACCACTGCAATGATGATCTCCTTTCTGTAGATCTTAAACTTTTTAGACGCAGGATACAGAGCAGACAGCAGCTTTTTAAAAGAACATGTTCAATAAGCAGGTGGAGGCTTTGGATTTGAAATCTCTTGCTGAGTCATTCTCAGATTCTTTTACCCATCCAAAAAAAATGTTTGCATAATTAATAATAGTATTGCTCTAGTGCAGGGCTAAACAAGAATGTGTCCTGCTTAGCCCATTTGAGAGCTCAGAAATTGAAAATTTCCTTTACAGGAGACTGCTCTTGAGCTGCTGACTGTCCTCACTCCCTACCCGAGACCCTAAAAGTGTCCCTTATTAATTTAAATGTCTGTGGATATCACCTTAGACAATTTTATCATATGTAAATTTCCAAAACTTTGTACCTGGAGTTTACGTAAATATCACTTACTTTGTCAGTAATGAATATGTTGCATTCATTTATTCTGTGGAAAATGGTACCATATAGGAACATTTGCCTCATTATGTAATGATATCTATTAAGTTTTCCTTATAGATTTATAAGTCCTTCATTTTACAATTAATACATTCGTAATCCAGAAGGTTAGAATGATTTATGTATTAGAACTTCAGATCCAAATACAGAACTAAAATGCTTGCAGAGAATATTTATTTATTATCACAATATCTTAGGCCCCAACCCCTGATCTATTTTAAATTTTTAAATTTAGAGGTATTAAATCTAACTCTGTTTACAATAATAAAATGCCTACCTTTAAAATGCATTTGCTTCTATAGATGCTATGATTACAAATTAAAACTAATTTTTTCCCTGTTCACAACAAAACAAAATTTCAAGAATATGCCTACGATTAGGAAGTTAGGAGTTCTATCAGAGTGTAACCATGGACATGTGTGGTAAATGAATCCAATCGGCTCATGAAAGTGAAAATAAGAAATTCATTCCCTCAATAAGATGTGCTGATGTCACTCTTTCTTAAGCTGGCAACTACCCTAGGCCATGTGGCCAACGCCACAGGCCCTCATCAGCTTCCAGCAATAGTAAGGAATAAAGTCGCCCAACATAGCCAGAGAAAGAGGCAAACTTTATGCAAATTGGTATATCCTATTTGTTATCAGAGTAATTAAAATAAAGTTACATTTTAGATATAGGCAATGAGAAATTTCTATTTTCTTTTGTGAGGGAAGTGGTAATTACTAGTTATTGAATCCAGGAGCAATTTAGCACTGAGCCACATTCCCAGTTCTTTTTTTTTTTTTGCTCTGATACAAATCTGATCTTGCTGAGGGTCTCTCTGAATTGTTGAGGCTAGCCTCAAATTTTCAGTCCTCCTGCTTCAGCCTCCCAAGTTGCTGGAATTATAGGGATTTGCCACCTCACCATGCAGAAATATCTATTTTCTAATCTAGTCAATTTGTGAAAAGCTAGATGTGACTGTTAATGATACCAAGTAATGTATGAATATGTTCTCTTCATGTCCCTTATGAATAAGAATTACTCAGAAAAAAATAATAACTTCATTCAGAGTTAATGAATGAAACATATTCATTCCTACAAAGCAAATGGTGTCTAGGCAAACTCAAAGTACAAACTCTTCCAAACTTTCACGCGGAATCAAATGTGAGTTTCCCTCCCTAACCTGGATCTCACACCCTCCTCTGGACTAAAAACTGTTAACCAAGTAGTATGTATACAGATGGACTCATATGACATTGTCTTACCTGTAGATCAAAACCAGCTAATACTGACAAGTTCATATTACCTCAAACTTTAAAAAAATCTTGTTTTCTACTAATACTGTTGTTCTTCTGAATGCAATTATGCTCATCTGGTTCACATTCTCTTTCGTGAAGGGATAATTCTCTGAGCCTCAATGGACTTCAACTTCTTCATTTTCTTCTTTTTTTATTTTATACTATGACTTTTTTATTGGCGCATTATTTTAGATATCACCACGGCTGGACAATTCCAAGTTTTGATAATTAGGATGACCCTGTATTCAAACTCTGCTCTTATCACTATTTCCTAAGTAACACGTAGAGTGTCACTTATGAATAAAGTGAGCTGATGACAATATTTGCTTCGCCACAAAGTTAGGAAAGAAAGTTTTTGTTTGCAGGTTAAGGAAAAGACATATATGCCTCCCAGAACAGAAATAACAGCCTTCCTACTGCAGCGGATTCTAGATTCTTGGTTGAGGGGGGGCCACTAATCTAAGAGTCTGCTGAACTAAACTAACCTTCTTCTCTGCCATGCCCTCACTATGGGCCACCGAGATGCCCTTTTGTTTTTATGTCTTCATTTCATTCTGCTTCATGGATCAAAAACTAGACACTGAAGCCTTCACTAAATATACCACTCCATAAGGCCAGTTATCCTGTTCAGTCACTTACCAGTGTTTTTACTATCTCGTGCTCTGTTGAAGATGGAGAATACCAGTTGAAATGAGTAAGCCATTCATGATCACAGGACTATCATCTCTTAGTCTCTGACATTCTGCTGACTCTTTCAGTTGCCCACTTATTGAGGGAATGGCACTTCTGCTCATATGACTGACATGATCTGGTGAGTGGAGAACTATATATTTGACAGTGACCAATAGCCTTTAGCTCAAACTAAGATCCATCCTTCCTTCAGTGAATTATATCCTTCCTGACTCCATGGATTTTATTCTAGTCAAAAGCTTCTCTATTCTGCCTTGAATTTAAGTCATTTATCTCATAAAGAATAAGAGCTGTATATTTTCCATTAATGAATTTTACAAAATACTTTGCACCTACTGGATACAAAATCTATTTGGTTTTGTTGACAAAAATAAATTGAGTTGCCATTCAGTAATCTAAGTGTATTCTAATGTTCTATACACGAGAAACATTTAACATTAGAATATGAGTGAAAATTAATTTTAAAAATCTATACATTGAGTATAAAAGCAAGGTCTGAAAGCAGAAAACTTGCTTACATCCCTGTTATTCTCCTTGTTAGATGTGTTTGGACATGTATTCTTTCTTAATTAGATTGTTCTTACTTTTAAAGTAAAATGCTTACTTCATGGGTTGGTCAGCTTTTCATTACTATAACAAACACCTGAAAAATCAATTTATAGAGAGAAAAGGTTTACTTTGGTACAGTGTTAAAGGTTTCAGTTCATGATTGGTTGATTCTGTTGTTTTTGGCCCTGTGCAAAGAAAGGTATATCATGGTAGGGTATATCAGCCACCTTCTTGTCACTATGACCAAAATACCCTACCAAAATGACTTAGAGAAGAAAAAGTTTATTTTGGGCTCACAGTTTCAGAGATTTAGTCCATGCTTAGTTGACTCCATTGGGAGGCAGGGACTCAAGGTAAGGGAGAACATCAGAGAGGAAGAGTGTTGTACAGGAAAGCTGTTCAGATCATGGCAGCCTGGAAGAAGAGAGAATGAGCAAGGAGCCAGTGACAAAAGTCAAACTCCAAAGACACACCCCCAGTAACCTAGTTCTTTTAGCCACCATTGCCTGCCTATGGTTACCACCCAGTACCGTAGTCCTTTCAAATTATTAATACATCCAATGGATAAATCCACTGACTAGGTTATAGCTCCCAAAATCTAATTTCACCTCCAAACACTGCTACATTGCCTAACATAAGTTCTGTTTGGGGATATCTCACATTCAAATCATAACATGGGGAGTGTGTGGAAGAGCAAAACCACTCACCTCCTGACAAGCAAAGTAAAAGAGAAGCTGGAAGGGGCTAGGGTTCCACTCTCCCTTTGAAAGACACACCTCCCACTAGGTCACCCTCTTAAAGTTTCCACCATCTCTTAATAGTGTCACACTGGGGGTGAATTGTGGACCTTTGGGGGACACTTAAGATCAAAGACAACACCTCATATGGTTATTGTGTAGCGTGAGCATGACAAGTATCACCCAGCATGGAGCCTGGTCCATGACAAGAGATCAGTCTTTATCAAGTCCTGCCTGGCCTTTCCTCCTGCCTACAAAATGATGCATATCCATGAGAGCAGGAACAATCAATTCTGACTCTGAAAGAAAATTTGCAATGAGTGTTGATGAAATGATTGGGAAAATAATATATATTTTTTTCTTCACAAGTAGAAAGAAAAAGTGAAGAATGAAAAAGGAGGATTCTTTGATTTGTAACAGACTCACTCATGTAAGGATTTCATCTCTCTTTTCCATTCCTACCTACAAATAACAAAATGTTCAAATAATAGTTAATACCCCATTGCTAATTTTATGCACTTACTTTTTTGAAATAAATTTATGACAACTTAGATTTGTTATAGCAAGCATTTTTTCAATGATCAGTAAATAAAAACACAACATACTGAAAAGAGTTCCATGGAAAAAGCTGACATTGTTCGCTAACCTCTCAAATAAGTTCTTGAGTAATTGGTTTGTATATATTTAAAACTTGTGTGACTTCATTTTTTATGATGCATTGTAAAATCACCAAGTTATTTTATAACTTATTTAACTCTATTCATAATATGCAGCTGCACTTGAACACTAGTTTTCCTGTATTTCTGAACTCTCCATTATGCTCTGTGCTTAGTTCCGGGACCAGGCCAGATTTATTTTGTAAGCTACACTGGGCTTTTAGGTGGCAATAATTAATGACCTTGACCTTAATCTTCAGGCATTGTAACTCACTTTGGGTGGCTTTTTCAACCACTAAAGCAATAGTTTTGCACTATAAAACCAACCTCCAATCAATATGGAACATCTGAAGTGAGTTTATTTATGTATTTATTGCTGTTCGTCTTCAGAGCACTTTAAGGGCATTAACTAATGCTCCCTAAAATGGGTGAAAATGAAAACGATTTGGTCTTAGCTAGCTACACAACCAGCTCTGAAAACCTGAGACACTGAAGTGGCCACAACTCAGAGCGGACAATTCCTTCGTGTTTTCTTCCTTCTCTACCTCCAAGGGAAAGACTTCATTCAGATTTACTCTGTGTTTGAGAACAACAACAACAACAAAAATTAGAAAGAAGAAAAATCATTGTGTCAAGGAGCCAAGCACAGCTGGGCCAGGGAGGACAAGCACTGTCTTAACAGCAGATTCTAATTAACTTCCGGGTCAGCAGAGCACTGGCATATCCACTTTGCTTTGCCAGGATACACAGAAGAGCTGGGTTATCAAGAGCTAATTACTCAGACAAGGTTTTGATCCTCAATTATCTAGCTATTTCAGATGGGTGTGGTGTTTTAATTTTTTTGCTAGCGGGAAAGTGCTGACATTTCTGGATAATTTCCTTGGTTTTCTATTTTAGTTTGCGTGTATTCAATAGAAGGTTAGTCCCAGGGCCTTCTATGTTATTATCAATCCTCTACAAACACCACCACTTATGAGTTGAGGTCACAGTCGACTTGTAAGGCTGAGCCTACTACCTCACTCCTCAGCATTAAGTATTCTGGTTGTAACAGTGGGTTGCTCATTCTCTCTCTCTCTCTCTCTCTCTCTCTCTCTCTCTCTCTCTCTCTCTCTCTCTCCATAAAGATTTGAAAAAGTCCAATGTAAACATAAAAAGTAATCAAATTCTGTTGCTAGAATAACTTCTAAGTACAGCACCCTTTTAAAAATAAAACACTAATGATTTTTGAGGAGGAATTACAAAATATTTAAATATTTCTAGAAAACCTATAAAAAATCAGTTGATTCTCTTTTGTTTTCTTGCTCTATAGTAACCTTTGCTATGAGAAATGGAAATTGCCATGTGCTTGGCTTTAAAATCAGTGCAAAGTTTATGGCTTACTCTTTTAAAATCATCAGACCACATGCAGAGAACCTGAAACTGTGTGCTCTTAATTACTAGTAAAACAGGAAAGCAATTAGTAAAGCAATTAATTCAATATGTACAGGGACATTTTATTAGCTATTTTCTTCTAATAATCCAGTATTAAATGCTTCAGTTCACAGGACATGCCCCCAAAGGATAAATAAAATTATCATGAAACAAGAAGTTCATAACACAGAGGGCACACATGCCCATTAATGACCTTAACTATACAAAAAGCACAATGGAGTAGACGGTTTTCTAAATTGTGTTCTTCTTCTCCTCCAAATTATCTTGCTCCTCAATATTTGCTGCTTTGACCTCAGTCCCTGTGTTATTTCTAGTAAACAATTTCTCCAAATAATAAACATAAAAATGAAAAATGTGATTATTTTAATTTGGCAGATCAAAACCTATTTATTGAAAAATTGTATTTTCTTTCTAGTATCAACTGCTATAGATTAAAATGATGACTATTTTTTTAGATTCATAAGATTACTTGTGAATTTAAATTTCTATGAAAGATGAAAATCTATTTTCCCCATTTACATTACATGTTTTTCCATGGGATTAATCCTTTATTTCAGGTAGATTTTCAGAATGACATCTGTATTTAAAAGTTCTGAGAATTTATAATTGCTACTTTTGTACCATAATTATAAGAATTTTTGTATATGTTTTTAAAGCATTGTTTTGTTGTATTACTGGTCTAGATAATATTATGGGCAAATAATTAAAAGTATGAGCTCTACATCAGTGTTTGAATATTGGGAATACTATATGAAGTACTGTTTCAAGATCAGACTTGCAAATTGAGATTACCAAAGAAATACTAATATGTACTTGTGAAAACTATTAACAGATATTAAGGATAGGACAATACTACTTCCTTTTTTTAACAAAATGAATAAAAGTCTTTAAAAAATACTGATTTTATAAGTGTCGAGCCTGTAACATTTTGATGCTAATAAAATGTCTCTAGCACGTCATCAAAGGGAGAAAATAAGATAATAATCTAAGCCTTCAGATAACCTAAACTGTATGAAAGCGTTCACTCTGGAGAATGTTAAACGAGTCCTTCAGAATTTGTTTTGCTGCTAGGCCTTCAAAGACCACCTAACACTGAAGCTCTTAATTTCAAAGACAGAAAGGGTGCAGGAGTCAAGTCACTAATGGGCCCTACTGTGTTGGAGAGTATGGTGTCCTACGTGGCCTGATGTTTGAGGCATTGCCCAGACTGTACAAAAACTATGGTATGTGCTATGCAGACAGACATTGGCAGCTGTGTCCTTGTTGGTTTGTCAGTTTTCTGACATCCTGCGACCCCTAGTGAGAACCAGAAGTTGTCAGCCTACATAAATTTCCTTGTCCAGTCTGAGTCCCTATAGGAACTACAGAGAAAGATACAAAAACCCCTCAGCTAGGCTCATAGAAAACTTCCTCAATCTAATTTGGAAATTAGATCACAGCATAAATTCAAGTATGAGAGAGTGAAAATATGTTTTAAATACTGTTCAAAATTTTTCCTCAAATTTTCTAGAAATTTCATTAGCCATTACAGTGCCTTCCACAACTACACTGAAGATAATAAAAATGAAAGAAAAAATGTTGACAAGCCCAATGGCAATATGAAAAGACTTCCAGTTCTACCTATTAGAAATAAGTAAAAATGAGCAGTGATTTGACATGTTTTGCAGTCTACATTATTGCAAATTGCATGGTCAAATTTTAGAATGGTTCAATTATACTGTGTTTTGATTAATCCTACAAAGATAGTATTACTCTTTCAAATTAAGATATTAAATATTTAAGTGCATCTCAATGTAAAATATAAATGCGTAAGTTCATAAGAGGTATCTTGCATGACTTTAATTCTCACCTGGTATATTGCTCACACTGAAAAATTTACTTGAAATAACCATGATTTTTATAATGATGCCTACGTGCTTAAGGTCAATGTATATCTGTTAACAATAAAATACAGGCACAGAAAGATGAGTGATGCCTGGTTTTTATCCAGATTGACCACATAAGCTAAAACAGTGGACAACATATATCCCAACAGCATGTGATATCTCACATGGGGAACAAGTGGAAAAATTATAGACATTCTATGAAAAATGATCACTTCCACTTTAGGAAATGAGGGGAAAATTGTTATAGAAGGTGTTACATGACTTGGTCCTAAATAGAGACTCTGAGGAGGAAGGAGCATGTTTCTGCTTCCTGTGATGTTTGTTAACTCTGTTCCCCTTCTTCAGCCTTATGGAAAATGTTCTCTCTTTAGATTCTTACTTTGGGTACTAATGTTTCCTTTCCTCCCATAGGCAAAAGCCTGTATGTTACCAACTTTCACATTTTCATCCTTCCATTGTTAATTAGTAAACATGTTAATATATTGTGTGCACCAAAGCATTTGGTATAAATAATACTTTAAATGGGTTGTACACTTAAACATTTATAAATAGTTTTTTCAATGTTTCAGAACTACTGTCGCTATGGAAATTATAAAATTTATCCACATTCAAAAAACTGGAACACTCCATACCTACTCTTTAGTGCTGTAATATTTAACCATGTTCCAAAGAACATAAGTTTAGTAAAAACTTCTTCTCGAAGAAAGAAAAGGTAAGATTCACTAATCAAATAAATCCTGTTTGGATAATACATGTGTTATATTATATTGTATTATAACTTCTTATATGTAATATGTTGAATTATATTCATATAACATCTTATTAATATATTATATATAAGATACATATATATTATATGTATATATATTTTTTCCCAAAGTAAATGTATTTAATTGAATTGAATTTCAAACTTTTTGACAATCTCTTAAAACTAGGGATTGGATAATTTTTGGTACCAGGGATTGAACCTAGGAACACTTAACCATTAGACACATCCCCAGCCCTTTTTATATTTTATTTAGAGATAGGGTCTCCTAAATTACTTAGGGCTGGCTTTGAACTCAACAATCCTTCCTCCTCAGCCTCCCAAACCTCTGGGATTATAGTCCTGTGCCACCTCGTCCAGAGAGATTGATTTTATATTTTGGAAACAGACTATAGGTATTTATACACAGCAATAGTTTATACTGACACACACATGACATAACATTGACATAGCATATGTCATGTATGATGATTATATGAGTTAAATTAGATTTGTATAGGTATGTGGTTATTACTACAAATGAAATTGGAGCACGATGATTACTTTGTTATGTCCTAAAGATTTCATGGGCTAAACTCCCCATATAATGACAAAATATTTTGTCATTTAATTGATCAAAAGAACACAAACTTTATTGATTGAATTTAGCCATATGCTGATTTGCTTATCTTTTTCCTTCCTTTCTTCTTTTCTTCCTTCCTTCCTCCTTCCCTCACTCCCTCCTTTCCTATCCTTTTTCCCTCTACTTCGAGTTTATTAGATTTTTTTTTTTTTAGGTAGAAAGTGTAAATAGTTCTGGAATTATTTTATGGACCTAGCTTTCTAAATTTTTTAAAAGTTGGTTTTTAAACTAACTTTTTAAGAGGTATTATAAGAAAGCAGGGATTTACATGATTTTTAACCTTCATCATATTTGATGGTACTGGGCTCATTTCCAATTTTATAATTAGTAATTTTAAAAATCAATAACAAATAGAATTCAACCAAACATAATGTATACAATAATAATACATAATCATGAAATTTATAGTAATTTTTAAAACATTATTTGAATATTTTAATGATACAGTTTTTAGCATCAACCGTCAGAATCATAGCAATTAAAATGATCATGGTAGTTTCCATCTTGTAGGCCTCTGCTGCAGGTCACAACAGCCCTGTGTGGCTTCTGAGTATTATAAATGTTACTAATCCGAAAGGAGATGTGTGAGATTTTTTTCTTTTTCTTTTTCTTTTTTTTTTCACTGTTACTAAATATGATTTTTATTTCATTTATTTTTTTATGAACTGATCAAAAGAAGGTAGTCTTGCACATTTTTTTTCTGTTTGGAATGTATTAAGACTGTCTTTTTCACCAAAAAACCCCCATAGGCATAAGAAAGAAGCTGTAGCATAAGAAGCTTAATTTGTATGTGTTAATGTCTCTATTTATATTAGTCAAACTGTCACTACTCTTGTTTTTTTTCTTTTTTCTTTTTTTTTTTTTGTCATTTTACTTTTTTTGGCATGACAGATCTGGCAAGGACAGAGAAGTGAAAAATACTCCAACTTTGTTTAAAAATAATTTGCAATTAGGATATAGAGTAAAACATTAAATATGTATGCAAAATAGAGGCTGGTATGGGTGAGGGTAATCTCAAAGTAGGAGTCATGAAAGTTCACCGTTAAGAGGACATTTCCTCTACGGGGACTAGAAAAAGACAACATATAGGACAAACGTTTTATGTGGTTCTTGAAATATGTGTAGGATTTAGGGTCATAGAAGAGGAGGAATTACAGTCCACAGGACAATCCAGGGAGCATTTGCTGAAACCAATGACACAGGTTTCCTGCAATGTGGATTACAATAAGAGTGATGTAGAACAGTTTTTTCTTTTATTTGTAAAATATTTACATTAGCTTTTTTGGGAATAACTTTATAATTATTCTGTAGTTTTCAACTGGACTTTTTCTTATCCAAGGATTTGTATTTTTTCATAATCTTTCCAAATATTTTCCTCAAGTCTGTTATTTTCTTTTTAATTTGTGTGATATATTTTTGATATAAAATTTCTATTTTTGTTGTTCAATTCATTTTTTACTTTGTGATCTTATTTTTCTTTGTAATATGTTTATACCTAAAGATCAGATGACATATGAGGTTTATTTTGTGTTTTTTTTTCTAATTTAATAAACTGGGAAATCAGTTTTACTAATACCATTTTATTTAATATTTTTGCTTTCACAATATTTTGTGAGTCTATTTCTAAACTGTAGACATTGTTCTTTGGGAGTATATGTGTATATAATGCCGGATCTATATCTTCCTAATTATTTTGGCTTCATATTATATAAGTTTAATATGGTGTATAGTGTATATTAACTAACATACTTTTTTTAAGCATATAATTATTTACCCACATCCTTCTCTTGTTAGTAAATCTCGTTACAAATGCCCTTAAGTCTTTTGCCATGAATTTCTAAAAAGTGTAAGGAAATAAAAGTATAAGAAAGATTTTTTAGAATTTCTTTTTGGAATCCTATAAAATCTACAAATTAATTAGGAGCTAATTGTCATTTGTACCCTATTCTTTTTATTCAGGAATATATCTCCTGTATTCATTAAGTCAATTCATTGCCTCTCAGTTAAGTTTTGTACTTTTTCTTCATAAAGCTACTGAACTATCATTATCAAAGTTATTAATAGGTATTTTAATGCAAATAAGTGGAATATTTTCTAACAGAATTGCTGGTAATATATTCAGCTTTAAATTACAATCAGTTAATGAACTCTGAATTTTCTTCATTGTCAGAGCCTTTACATAATAACTAGCAAGTGATAAATTTTTGGTTAATACAAGATACAAATTTTGCTTTTCTTAGGTTAATGCTCATTAAGGAAAGTAGTGAGTTTTGTTTACCTGAAAAATATTCACTGGATTATGTTTACATTGTACCTTAATTTTTGAAGACTAGTTCTTCTACCACATGGAGTTGAAGAGGCAATAGAGAAAATACTGGGCACAGATAGTTTGTACTTTTCTCTTCTTCCACCCCCAGTTATATATTCTGGAACATTCTGTCTTACCTCTTCCAGAGAGAGGAAGATAACTTTCCTTCCTCGCTAGAAATACTACCCCAATATTGGAAGGAAAAAAAATAAACAGGTTAGTTTGTTTTTCACTGTGCACTTTACATATGTCATTATTTCACCTCAGTAGATGAGCCTATAGCAATGGCACTGTTAAGGTAGACTCTACCCTTAACTGTTAAAATATCGATGGTCAAATAATAATGTCAACACGTTGAAGTTTATTGGAAGAATAAAAGATGTGCATATTGATTATAAATTAAACGCCATTTTTAAATGCAGCACATCACACTTATCTTATTTTTTGTTTATTAAGGTAATTTAAAGTATTAGCACCTATCAGTAAGATGGGTAAAGTATGTGCCAATTAACTTGGATATTTGCATACATTCTCTGTAGGTGTCAGCATTGCTTTGTAATAGTCCTATGCACAGAGCTGTGTTTTCATCATGTACTAGGATGTTACTTTCATGCTAAATTCATACTGAAAACCCAGAAAGCCTTCTGTAATACAGAGAATGTCATGGATTATTCTTTATGTGTTGCATCTTTATGATTAAATCTCAATTTAGAATAACATGAATGTTTATGCTTCTTCTTTAGATATAGATTAGTACTTTTGGGGTTTTGCATAGCATTTTCTGTATTTAAAAATAAGATGCTTTGAAAATGTATACACACTGTCCATAGAAGCTGGGCGTGGTGGTGCACGCCTATAATCTCAGCCACTCGAGGGGCTGAGGCAGGAGAATTGCAAGTTCCAACTCAGTCTCAGCAACTTGGGGAGGCCCTAAGCAACTCAACAAGGCCCTGTCTCTAATAAAATATAAAAAGGGACTGGGGATGAGGCTCAGTGGTTAAGCACCCCTTGGGGTTCAATCCCTAGTACCAAAAAATTTTTTTAAATCCATAGAATGTAACTGGATTTGGCATACATAGAAATGTCGTTCCATTATTTGTTATTACTAGCACTGCATCACTGTGCACACAGTTCAAACTAATTATTGTGAACTTTATAGGATAGAGTCCTTAGTATTCCATCTAGGGATTACTATTTTAAAAGGAGAGACACATAAAATTTATGTTTACACTAAGGAGGTATCTGTTCTTGGGGTAATTTTTTAATTCAGAGATTGAGATGAGTAAAATCCTGAAGCAACAGGATCTGATTTAATGTGTTTTGTGCATCTGAACTTGGCACCTTTAAGTAGTCCTTCTGTGGGAAGCCTCTGTGATGAGCACATTTCTGTGCCTGCATGACTCTCATTCTCTCCAGCACAGTGGATAATAGGAGCAAGCTGGAATTTCTATGGAGACCCAATACTTACAAGAGACCCAAATCAAAAGCCAACATGCATTTGTAATTGTAAATGATTGCATATTGTAATTTGTAAATAATTACTATAATTACAGATGTTATACAGAAAAATCAGGGTCTTAGAAAGCACACAGCCAGGTGTATCTACTCATTATAGAAGTCATTTTAGGCAAATAAAGGGACACAATAAACCTTTCTGTTCATTTGATCGCTTTGAATGGTACTATAGTAACTCACAAACTTCCCGGCTTCCTTCTTTTATATATAATTGTGTGATAAAATGTTAGTAAATACTACCCATTTTTTTCTTCAGAAAATGATGCCAAAATAATTTTATAATCTATTTTGCAGCTCCTCTTTAGGTAGGCATTCTTTGGAACATCTGAAATTGGGTAGTTCCAAAAGCAGTTTCTCTTTAAATACCATACAACATATGGAATCTCACTTGTGGCTGGCAGAGATGCTTTGAAAAAAAAAAAAAAAATCAGAAACTCACTAGAAATTTCTCCAGAAAACAAGTCCTTCCAAGAAAGTTTGAATATTTTTTTCATTTGAAAAATAAATAAAAATGCAGCATACAAAACATTCTACTTACAGAATGCCACTCTGTGCAGTCAATTGCCAACAGGAAGATATTTAGAGGAAAAACTACTAAAGAGGCATGTTCTTTATAGATTAAAACTTCATGCCAAAATGTACTTTTTAAGTTTTATTTGTTATTAATTGACAAATAATAAGTATATATGTAAAGCATAAAATGTGGTGTTTCAATACATACAGACCTTGCAGAATGAGCAAGATCAGGCTAATCAGCACATCCATCCAGAAATTTATCATTTTCTTTGTGTAAAGAACATTCAAAATTCTCTCCTTTTGCTATTTTTAAATGCACATTATTATTAACACTCACCACTCTGCTGTTCAATAGAACACCAAAATGTATTCCTCCCATCTACCTCTGAAGTTTTACCTTTTGACCAATGCCTCTCCTTTCCCCATCGGCACCCTACCAGCCTCCGGTAAGCAGGGGTCTATTCTACTTCTATGAGTTCCTCTTTTTTAGATTCCACATATGAGTGAGATCAAAAACAAATCAAAGCTTTTTCTTCCAGTATTCATTTAAATACAGTTAATTTTTGATGCATTTCAATGAAAGCCATTCTCTGATACTTTCAAGGTCAATAGGATAATCTTCCAGAGATTAATGGCCAGATGACAAAATGATTTTGATGTTTTGAATCACTGGAAGCACCTAAGGTAACAATCTACTCTAGTTCTCTCATTTCTGTAGGATGGAAAATTAAAATCTAGAGAGGCTTAACCACTCTCCCATAGAGCATAGGACCGGTTCTGGTTATAGTATTCGTTTCATTAATCCATGAAATCTACAGATCAACTGTGGACTTGGAATGTCTAGGCAGGGTCAGGTTATACTCCTGCACACAACTGGTTCAGCTGTTTTAACCACCTTAAACAAAGCACAAGGTAAATATATGCATTTACTGGTTGTCTTTTAGAGCAAATAAGTTAACTTTGGAATATTTTATTTTTCAGTAAAATACCACAGTTTCACATAAAAGCGACCTTGAAAGTTAAGATAGGCAATTGGGGGAATAACTAAATTTGTGCACACATATATACATTAATATGATGTCAAGAGTAATGTCTTTTCTTCTGAATAATTTCTCAATATAAAGACTATGCTATTCTGTAGACCAGATAAAAGAACTGTTGATAAACTAGATGAAAGATGTTAAGTATAAATATTCTTCCCTCAAACAGAAACAAAATGAAATTCTGTGTGAAGATCCATGTACATTTTTTATTAGAATTTCCACAGTGTTCAGTAAAACAAAAGCTACACACTGAAAGCATTCCCTTGATAGACCTAGATTTACTCCAATGTTTTATAGCATATTTTCATATTCATACGTGAAACTTCATTTGTGATATATACTAGACCATAACATAATTTTCAAAGCATTACGATTGAAACTTGGGTGAAACTTATTCACTTTTTCTTCCTGACAGCAAATCCTGATGTGGATCAAATTCACCAGTTGAATTAATTTATTTTTAGTATTCACCAGTAATCAAGGAAAACTACTGTGATTCCACAGGGTGAATAGTGGTATTTATTCTATAACAAAATGTTTTCTTCGTCACTAATATATTTTTAGGGTGACCCTGAATCCTCATTTCTTCTGGTCTGTCTCAATTAATTCCTTTTGCTTCAGAATAATAATAGTGTCCTTGACACTCTCAAAGTATCTGTTTAGCCCAGCTCAGTGGCATAGGTCTGTAATTCCAGAGACTGAGGAGATTGAGACAGGAGGATTGAGAGTTCAAAGTCAACCTCAGCAATTTAGCAAGGCCCTAAGCAACTTATTAAGACCCTGTCTCAAAATAAAAAATAAAAAGGACTGGGGATGTGGGTTCAAGTTCCAGCACAGGAAAAAAAAAAAAAAAAAAAAGCATCATTATTAGATCATTATTTATACGATTAATATGGGGATAATACAAATGAGAAAACACAGTGTGTACAGTCATACTATACAAAAAAGGACAAACCATTCTGCTTAGAGTTTATTGACTGGGTCCACTGTTGCCACTATAATTTAAAATTAAATCCCTTTTCACCTCTGTGTAACTGGTTCATTATTGTTCCTCGTCATGACATTATGTAGGGGTCAGCATATTATTTGTTCCGTGAAGTCTTGAGTTTAGTATTAAAAACAGTTATAATGGATCACAGGGTCCTTGTCCCTAAATAATCTTTATCTCTTCTCTCTAAAACGTCCTGCTCTTTTTTGAAAGTCAGTCTGCTGTGATTTCTGATCCTCTCTCATTACCGCACACACAAAGCTGTTCTGCTTTCTCCTTTCTTTCTTATCATAAAAGAACATCTGAGGGAGTTCTGAGTTAAAAGAGCTTTCAAACATTGGCCAGGGTCTTTAGACACTATGGTTGGCAGAAAATGCAGTAAAATTAGCTTGTTTGCATAAACCTCTCTTTCAGTGACACTTAAAAAGTAGTAATATATTAACTTTTAGATATCATGTTACTTGAGCCTATAATCTTAAATTATTTAATTTGAGATTTGGCGATAATCAACTTGATAGTGAGCAATTCTCAGAATCATATGTAATTACATACTCTTTTATGGGCACTAGGATATTTACATTGCTGATGGATATTGTGTGGCCACTGATAAATAATAATAATTTGCTGAGTTTTGGCATACAACTTCTTTTCATGCAAGTGTGTTGCACATCTATATAGTCTCAGCAGCCCTATTAGGAAGGTAGTGAACAAAAAATTATTTTTCTCTGGACAGTGCAAATACTCTTACATTTAGGATTCCCCTCCGTAATTGCAACAGATTAATAGTGGTTTTCAAGGTGGGGTGTGTGTGTGTATGTGTGTGTGTGTGTGTGTGTGTGTGTGTGTGTGTGTGTGTGTGTATCTGCCTGTCTCTCTGGTTATGGCTATGTGTGTGTGGAAAAGAGAAAGAAAAATCACGTTCCCATCCCCTCTTGCCAACCCAAGCACCATGGCAGCTCACAGGAAAAGAAATGATTTAAGAGGAAAAAAATAATTTCCCCTCTACACTGGAAGAAACAAAGTTTGTGACAGAGAATGTTGACACTGTTAAAATGCTAGCGTACAACAATATTCTTGGCATAGTATGTTGTTAGATAAGAAAAAAAGGAATCTACATGTACTTTTTCATATTGTTTAAGAAAATTAATGATAAAACATTTCATTCGACTGGTGCCATATTAATCTAACACAAAAGACTCAAAAGAGGCCTGTGTGATTTTTCAAAGTTCAGTTGGGAAACTTGAAAAAAAAAATGAATTTCTTACAATTAATACCATATGGTAAACAAAATATTAACCCGATCAAGTTATTATAATTTAAAAAGCCAAACTCACAAGAGTATATGAAATTTATGGATGCTATCATGAGGTAGACTTTTAGGACTTCACATCTCAAAGAAGTAATGCTGTTAGGCAACCTATCTGCATGCAGAGAAAAGAAATAAGAAAGTCAAAAACAACAAACATGGAATAGTCTGTGACACTGCCTCATTTTCTGACCCAGAAATTATGGCATCAAATGACTTTACCCTTGTGAGTATATTCTTTTTTGACAGTTTCCCAGTATTGGGCCTGCAACACTTTCATTATTCTTGAACCCTGGTCAAATGGTTTAAACTCTAAGCTGAACTCTGAAAATGGATACTAATTTTAGAGAAGAAACTAATCTGGTGAAATGTTCAGATTAGGTAAGGCCAAAAAACTAAGATGATATTTATTTAGTAATATCTAAGGGATTATTAAGTAGGAGTTACTCAATAATAGGGATTATTGAGTAGGAGTTACTCAATAATCTTTAAGACTTCATTAAAATTAGAATTACCTTTAATGCCTTTTTAAACACACACACACACACACACACACACACACACACACACACATACACATTCACAGTTGGTCTTCCTAATGGTCCTCTTGGTAGGTGGGGAGTCCTGACACTCTTGGGTGCAGCCAACATCAGCCTTCACTTTAAGTTCCTGAGATTCCCATGAATGTACCTTCTTCCAGGATCCACCCCTTTTTTGTCTGGACTCTGAACTTTCCACCAGTGGGCCCAGGTTTCTCACCAAGGCCGCAGTGAAAAGACCTGGCATTCTTTCCTTTCTGTGGCTCACTCACATTTTCCAACATATCCTAACTTCAGACCTTGAAGATATGACACAACTTAACTCAGGAGAGGTAAATAATATGCACTTGGGAACTGAGAAGGTGGCCATTGTAGGCTTGTATTTTCTATACAATTTGATACTCATTGTTGCATGTATTCCATGTATTTATGGGCATCAATCAACTTGGCTACAAAAAAAAGATTAGAGAGTTCCTGCTAATATTTCAAAGAAGGAGGAATTTTCTCATCATATAATAATCTTGATTACATATTAATACTATACTAACACATTAATTGCATGTACCCATTATATAAATATGCATTATCAGCATAGTGTTTATATGTACATTATATAGTGACAAAAATATGTCTCAGAACTTGTTATAATTTATCCTAAGAAAAGAAAGTTTGTTTTAATTTAACTTAAATAATATGGAAAAATCTCTTCATATAAGGTACAATAAATACCAAATTAGAATTTTCAACAAGGCAGCTGCTGTTTTAGTTTTAAGTGCTATTCAGTTTACTTTGGAAAGGTGGAGACTTTTCAAATTAGTAAAATTAGCTTCCATAAATATATCTAAGTTCTTATTAAGGAAAAGAATTCTAGAAGTAATTAATAAGAATAATAACAAATATAAATCCATCTTAACAGTTTATGAATTTTTTTAAAATTATGGTGGGAATAGTTTATTTTCTGGCCATCCAAACTGACTATCTGTTGGAAGAACCAATACAAATGATTGAGGACAAGCCACTGCTCCACTCAGGAGAGGTAGATAATATGGGCTTTGAGAAGGTGCCACTTTAGATTTAAATTTTTCTAGACAATGTGTAAAGTTGGCAAGCTCAGGATTTTTTAAAAAGTTTTCTCAAGTGGGTCATTATTAATTAGGTGTTTTTGTGCAACTGTTATTTTGCTTTTGTTTGTTATTAAATTTTTAAATATCTTCTTAAGGAATCACACTGCCTGGTGAAACTAATTTTTAGAAATGCTACATTTTCAGTAAGCATTCAGTAAATACTAATGATTGTTCATCCACATCAGATGATTTCCAGGTTCTAGCATTGACCTAAGTTGACAGCTGAAAGAAGAATTTCAAATACACCTTTTTGTTTTGTTCTCTTTTCTAACATATAATTTACAGGTGTTTTAAGAAATAATAGCAAACCTAACTTTCTTTTCCATGTAGGGAAGATGTTTTTGCATGTGATCCACAGATCATGCAAACATATGGACAAGGCTAGTCATCCGTGTAGCTTTGAGAGTGTCTGTGCTCCTGTGTGTGTTCAAGCTGTAAAAAGAAGACTATTGTTTAAAAAAAAAAAAAAGCATGCTATTCTCATGAAGAAGCCAATCAGTTATTCTTCAGTAAGTTTTCACTATTTCACTAGCTCTCCTATACCCCTCTAGAGTTTTCAAAAGGATGTTTTTGTTCTGAGATCAATGAGTACATTTTGGTATAAGAAGATTTAATAACAAAACATCATCTAAATGAATATACATCCTTTAAAAATATTTTGCAAGTCATACTGAATTTCTCTTTCTGTCTTTCTTTCTTTTTGTCTTTCTTTCTTTCTTCCTTCTTTCTTGTTTTCATAGTCAAAACCCACAGATAATTAAATCCTAATGCACATTTGGCCCCAGGTGACTTGAAAATACTGAATTGATCCTATGAAGACAGTTTATGATAGCTAACAGTTTATGAAAAAGACCTAGGTCAGGCGTGAGAAAAGGCAAACAATAAGAGTCCCAGATTTTGACACTTGAAAGACCTTAAATACTGATTATATCCACTCCTCCCGACCTCCACACACAAACACTTTTTAAAAAACTGAACTTCATCTATTATTGTTGAGAGCCAATTAGTATTGCATCAGGAAAACTGACTTTTTTCCAGATGTGCTAGGAGGCTTAGGGTCCAGATGCAAATGGAGATGACCCTACAGAATTCAAGGTCCTGCTGCCATTGCAAAGAAAAGCAATTAACTTGAAAGTAGTTTTTATCTTAGAATCTTTGGCAAAATGTCAAGTATTATCAAACATTAATGTCACTTCTTTAAACCCATAGTCTTGAGTTGTTACTGTTTTATTAAAGGTTTCAGTCTGACCTAGATTAGTGATATGAATTAATTAATGTTATTTCACATTACGATTTGGCAACAACTTCCATGTCTTATTGCTTAAGAAAAACAAAAGTTGTTTAAATAACTTTTGTTGAAATAAAAATATGTGAACTAATAATGGCAGTAATTCATGCACAGTATATTTTATTCAACAACAATAGGTTTTTAGAAAAATGAATTTTAAATACAAGCCATATCCTTTCAGGTTAAAATATTGACCTTTTTTAAAAATATAAAACCTAGTGCTGCATTTCAGTTTTATTTTTATTGCTTTTTGTAAATTATCATTCCTGAGTTAATACATTACATACTGATGTGTTATTTAGTAGAAATAGGTTATTTAGTAAAAATATGTAGTGCATATTTGTGCCAAATACCCACTAGAATTTAATCATTTGTAGATTTTAACTACTTGAAGAGAGAAAAAAAAAGAAGTGAATTTAGTATGCATTGCAAAACATTTTTCAAAGGATGAGCATTCATTTAGATGGTGTTTGGTTTTTAAATATTCTTGGATCAAAATGCAGTCAATCTCAGGATAAAAAGTATGCTCTGGAATTTCTAGAGGAATAGATAGATAGATAAATAGATAGATAGATAGATAGATAGATAGATAGATAGATAGATAGATAGATAGGACTTTTCCAAAGAGATTGAATTGATTAGATAGAATTTGGGGTTTCTAGCATTTCACAAATTAGAATACATTTTTTTAAAATATATTTCTCCACTTGATTGTATTTAAGTTACAGGACTGTAGTTAATAGGCAAGAATGTGGGGCAGGGGAAAAGAAGCATATTATCAAACAAATCTTGTTGTTCGGACTTCTAAACATATAAATTCTTTCTGTGTTTCTTACAAGTTTATACATTGAAATCTCAGTTCTTAAATTATTTCAAAAAATTGAAGAGGAGATTTTCCCAAACTCTTTCTATGAAGCCAGCAATACCCTGAAACCAAAAACAGATGAGGACTCCACAACAACAAAACAGAAATCTACAGGCCAATATTCCTGAGGAACATAGAAATTTTTAGCAAAAATTAGCAAACAAGTCCAAAAGCATATTTAAAAGACTGATTATCCACCATTATCACGTGGAATTTATACCAGGGATACAGGATGGTTCTGCATGTCCTAATCCACAAATGTGAGATTTCACATTAACAGAACAAAGGGCAAAAAATTATCATATCAATAGATGTAGAAAAAGCATTTGATAAAATTTAACATCTCTTCATGTTAAAAACACTGAACAAATGAAGAATAGAAGGAACATACATGAACATAATAAAGGACATATGTAACAAGTTAATAAATAGCTAGTATTATACCAAATGGGGAAATGCTAAGTTTTCCAAGATCTGGAAAAAGACAAAAATGTCTGCTCTCACTACTTTTACACAATATTGTACTAGAAGTCTTAGCCAGAATAATCAGACAAGAGAAAGAAATAGAGGGTATCCAAATTAGAAAAGAGGAAGTCATATGACTATTTGCAACTGATATGATCTTATACGTTGAAAATCCTGAAGACTTCTGCAAAAAAAAACATTAAAACTAATTAATGAATTCAAAAAAGTTGCAAGATGCAAAATCCACATAAAAAATCAGTCATGTTTCTATAAACTAATGAAAAATTATCTGAAATGGAAATCAAGAAAGTGAAATTGCATGTATAATAACATAAAAATAATGAACTATCTAGGAATAAACTTAACCAAGGAGGTGAAAGATCTCTAGAGGGAAAACTATACAATATCAATGAAAGAAATTGAAGAGAACCCAAAAGATAGAAAGATATTCCATGTTCGTGTGTTAGAAAAATCAATATTGTTCAAATTTCCATACTATCAAAGTAATCTACAGTTTCACTGCAATCTCTTTGAAATACTAAAGATACTATTCAAAGAAACAGAAAAGGCAATCCTAAAATTCATATTAAAAAGTATGCATAAAAACGGAGTTGCCAAAGCAATCCAGCAAAAAGAACAAAGCAGGAGGCCTTATATTACCTGATTACATAATATTACAAAGCTAGAGTAATCAAAACAGCATGGCATTGGCATAAAAACTGACACATAAATCAATGGAACAGAATAGAGCTAGGAGTAAACCCATGCATCTACAGTTAATTGATCTTTGACATTGGTACTAAGAATATGCACTGGAGAAAGGACAATCTCTTCAATAAATGATACTAAGAAAACTGAATGTCCACATGCAAAAAAAAAAAAGAAAGAAAGAAAGAGAGAAACTGGACCCCATCTCTCTTCATATCTAAAAATCAAATCAAAATATACAAAATATATCAATGTAAAACCTGAAGCTATAAAAACACTAGAAGAAAACATAGGGAAAATACTTCAGGACATTGGACTGGACAAGAATTTGTTCAAATCACAAAAGACAAAAACAAGCATAAAAAATGGGATCTTATCAAATAAAAATCTTCTGCACAACAAAAGAAATAATGTAGTGAAGATAAAAATCTACTGAAATAGGTGAAAATATGTTTAAACTATGTGTCTTATAGGGATTAATATCTAGAATATAGAGAGCAAGAAATATTAATAGCAAAATAATGTGATTTTAAAATGTGCTATATATATAGAGAGAGAGAGAGAGAGAGAGAGCAAACGATCAAACAGGTATAAGAAAAAAGGTTCAATAGCACTAACTAATTATCAGGGAAATACAAATTAAAAACACAGTAAAATATCATCTCACTATGTTTAGGATTGATAATTGATATTAGGATGTGGAGATGTGAAGGAAAGTGAACCCTTATGCACTGCTGTTGAGAATATAAATTATATGTAAGATTAGCCCTCATGGAAAACAGTATAGAGATTTTTCAAGAAATTAAACATAGAGCTGCCATATGATTTAGCAATCTCATTCTTGAATCTGTACCCATAGGAAATAAAATCACTATGTCAAAGAGACATCCACACTCCCATGTTCATTGCAGCACTATTCACAGTGGCCAAGAAACAAAAATCAAGCTATGTCCACCAACCAATGAATGAATTTTAAAATGTGGTCCATGTGCACAGTGGAATACTATCCAGCCACAGAAGAATGAACTCTTAATATTTACAACAACATGGACAGAACTGGAGGACATTATGTTAGATGAAATAAGCAGGCACAGAAAGACAAATTCTGATTGATCTCGTTCATGTTAAACCTAAAAAAAGTTAATCTCATCAATGTTGAAAGGAGCAAGGTAGATACCAGAAACTGGGGAGAAGGAAGGGGAAGAATGGATGGAGAAAGATTCGTTAATGGATATTGTTACAGTTAGGTAGGATAAATTAGTTCTGGCGTTCTATTGAACTGTAGGATGACTATGGATAAGGGCAACATATTGCACCTTTCAGAAAATCTAGAGACAGGATTTTGAATGTTCTCACTACAAAAAAACAAATGTTTGAGGGGCTAGATATGCTTACCCTTGTTTAAGCATTACAAAACATATACAGGTATGAAAATATCACATGGTACTCCATAAATATGTACAACTACTATGTGTTAATTTTAAAAAATAAATAAACCTTTAAAATTTACAGCCAGAGCCTTTTTTTTTGCCCTATTGTGTGTATTTGTAAAATAGAAGATTTGTAAAATCATTTTATTAATAGTTGCTCTGTTTTTGATATTCCTAAATATCAAAGATATTGAGATTCCTAAATATCAAATACTAAAGATGACACTCCAGAAACACAAGCATTTTCATGTACTTGGTAAGAATAATTGAGGAAGGCTAATTCTCAGATCTTTGCTTTCAAAAGAAAGCAATTTAAGGAGCATTCAATTCCATTTGATCATGTTTTGAGAAGCTCCTGGGAAAGGGCAATCATTTTGACGGTGTATCTCAGAAGTCTCCAGGTAAATTCTAATGCTTTTGCTGTTGGTATATTGTTTCAACTTCAGACTTTTATGCACAAGACTATTTTGAACTCCTGTAAACCACATTCTTTGTCACTCTATCTGAAAACACATCACCTTAACTCACTGTCTTTGGAGACTTTCACAGTTGCACATTTGCTTGTCTATTTGCCCATGTTGCTATAGAAACACTGTTCCATAAGGTTACCTAAGATATTTACCCCAAGGATATGTATCATCTTTGATTTTAATTTACAGTAACATATCTACTAAAAATTCTGTATAATAGTTATACTATTCATAATACCTTTTTTATGATGGTCAGAAAGGAAACATTTCTTTTATAAGTTAAAATAAAAATATTCATGTTCTGAGACAGAACAAAGTCTTTTCCTAACTTAAAAAAAAAATCCCAGACTATGGTGTCTGCAGAGAGCTACTAAGCTGTGATCCTGTGCACTGTAAAGCCTGGGTAGAATTTCCCTAGCTACTATAAATATTTCAGAGAGCATCAGAGCTAAAATATCTGCAAGTCAGATGGGACCAACAATTAGTTTTAGCCAGGTTAAACAGTATACGCTTGATTATAGTCCTTGCCTTCATCATGGAGATAACCCTAACAATTTAAACAGTAATAATAGTAATAATGTCAAGTACCATTTAACAAGTGCTTAGACCGTGTGCTGAATCTCATTTATTCTATGCCATAGCACCATGAAGGAGGTACTAAAGTTTTCTTTAAGGTTACAAAGGTTGAGTAACAACCTTTATTTTACGTCTTGCAGCTGTGAACAGGGGAGGCATCAATCAGTCTTGCCCAGTGCAGGCACCCTTCAGAGCACACTATACAACCACTGTAAGAAGAGTTGAACTACAATCTAAATTTACTAAAATATGAGGATCTGAGTAAGTAAGAGGACATGCATTGAGCATTGCTGTGTCTCCTGTGATGGGGCATGAGCTCAGAAGTGTTTTTATGCTTAAAAATAACCTAAAGTAGAGCTTTTGGAATGGAGGATAGAAGAAATTACCATTTGCAATGAAGCTGTCACCAGAATGACCACCTTAAATTCCCTTTGCTGATGGTGTGTGTGTGTGTGTGTGTGTGTGTGTGTGTGTGTGTGTGTGTGTGTGTTTAGGCTACTCAATAAGCAACCAACCTCAGAAATTTGGCCCTGATCCATCCTGGGCTGCCAATAGAGACCTGGCCTGAAAATGAACTCCATTAATTAGACTGCAGAGTCAAACATGGTTTTATTCATAGGGCCAGACACAAGTCAGAAAACAGGCACAATATCTTTCACATTACCGAAAAACGACTCATAGAAGTTAAAATGTGCCCTTTAGACATTTTTTTTAGATTTATTTTTAAATGTTCCAAAAAAATCTGTGTATGAAGAAAAGTGCTACTCAAGCAATATTTGTATAAAATTAATTAATATAAAATACAAATAAATCTTTTTTCTCAAATTAGGTTTACTCTAGTGTAAATTTTTAAAAAGGCATTATTGGGAGACAAGAAGGTGTATAGGAAGGGATACCAGAGGACAGGACAATCTGAATAGAACTTGAGAGTGCAGAGAGAAAGTTAAGAGCTTCTTTAACATGCAAGGGCTGGAGGGAGGTCTGGGAGTATTAAATATTAATTTTAACTCAAAAACTAATTTTAAACATCAAAAAATAAAATGAAAATTTTGATTTATTAAATGACAATATCAAATAAAAACAAATGAAGCCCATGCTTTGCTACTGCCCCTAGCATGGCACAGTCTGTTTTATTGTACATTCCATGATGGGGCAGCACTGGGTAAGGGAGCTTAAAGAAAGAATATGCTGGAGGACCCCAGCTTGAGTTAGTGGCACAGACATCATGTTACCCCAGAGTGGGCCTTTCCCGTAAAAGGGATGCTGCTTCTGGGAGGAAAGGAGATGTGGATTCTGTGAACTGATCAGTTCTGAGAGGGTGTTATCTTAAAAAATAAATTCATTTGACCCATGACATATCGCACTTGAACAAATAGAAAACACTGTGATTATCTTAATTAGCATTTTTAATAGGAATATGGTTGATTTTTTAAGCTAATCAGAATATGGTTATCATAATTGAATTTTAATTAGAAATCTTTATACAAATAAAAGGAGAAGTTTGAATCCGATAGGGAAACTTGATCTCATGGGCATACACGGTATTATTTAGTTCCTCTAACTAACCAGCAACCCTACAAGATTATCAATAAATCACCTAGCATTACATGTTCTGCTGCAGTGAGAAATCGGACACCCTTCCTCTGTTCTAGAGACATTTGAGTTTAGAATAAAATCAGATCAAGACAGCAGAAATGTCACTCTGCGTGGAGGACATTTCCTTAACAGTGATGGAAATGTATTCAGAGATCTACAGTGTCCTTGAGTGACATTAACCTACTGATGATCCATTTAGTTCACCCAAGCTGAATCAATCATTAGAAATAAAATAAATCTCAGATAATTATTAACAAAGAAGGCTCTCTTTTCCTTTAGAATGTTTTGAGAGGAAGGGATGGTAAGGATGGAGAGAAGTTAAAATTTGGTGAAATGTCCACTTAATAAGAAAATTATAAACAGAATCTGAATTTTCAGTATCAAATACTTGCGATTTAAAAGAAAATGAGTAATAAGCCAGTGTAGGATGTATACAAAGAATCTATTTTGTTTAGAAAGGGAGGTAAGGTAGGCTATCAGGTTACAATATATTTTCCTTTTTTACATATATTTGTTTGTATTCTTCTTTGTTGCTGCTTACACCTACCAGGTACATTAACCTACGGGCAAGTTTCCTCATTGACCAAGAGAACAGAATTTAGTGCCCAGTGATTCCAGAATCATCTAGGAAATAAGCTGAGCATTTATCATTTCAAAGCTATTTGAATATTTCAAATTGGTTTTTCAAATATTAAAGCTAAATATCCTTAAAAATTGAGTTACTTCTCCAGCCTAATTTAACTAGGCAACCCACCTTCCTGAGGGTTTGAGTTATATTTTTCTCCCTGTCAGATTAAAAAAAAAAAAAAATGAGTAGCAGTTTTTACATGAAGTCAGGAGAAGGAAAGATAGTTTATAACTGAGCACATCCTGTGTGCACCAGGCACTGAGCTAGATGTTCTCCAGAACTTGTTCAATATCACAAAAAGGAGACCTATGAGCATTATAATCTCCATTTTATTGATTCAACGAAGACTTAGAAGGTTAAGTTATCTGCACAGGGTCACACTGCTTTAAATACAAAGAGCTTCTGTGAGAATTCACTGTGATTGATTTCAAAAGGTGTCTCTGTCACATCACGTTGTACAACTGCGCAGAGAGACCATTTGCCCTTCACCCTGTGTTCAGCAGAATGAGCCAGGGGTACAGGACTGAGGTTTTCTGCAAGTTAACCCCAGATGTGAACTATTTGCTATACAAAGTGACTCAGTGACTTTGGTTTTAAATGGGAACTTTATCGACACTAATTTTTTGACACTATCATTCCTGCAGTTTAGAATATTATTAGATTTATAAGCAGAACTGAGTGGGCCTTGCAATGCTAGTATTTTTTTGTCATTGTTCATTTCTGCCAGTGACTTTGTCACATAAATTCAATTGAATTCCTCTGAGAGGGCTTTTCTTTTTGGCTTATACTTGGCAGTGTAATTATACATGCTTTTTTTTATTTTTATTTTTTTAGTTTTAGATGGACATACTACCTTTATTTTATTCACTTATTTTTTTATGTGATGCTGTGGATCGAACCCAGAGCCTCACACATGCTAAGCAAGCGCTCTACCACTGAGCTACAACCCCAGCCCTATATATGCTTTTTAATGTACTGTTATACCATCTCCTTCTAGAACCTATCCTCAATTGGACTATCATCTCACTCTTAAATGACCCATTAAAATATTTCATAATATACAGATGTACTAACAAACCAAACTGTTTTCTCACTAAGGGTGATTCTGTCACAAACAATGGAAATGACTGGTTTTTCTCTCTGATTTTTCCAGATTTTTCTCTTCTTGTCTTCTCTCTTCCTCTTTCCCTGTCTCTCTTGCTTTCTCTTCTCCCCTTCTTCCTCTCCTTCTTCCTCCATTTCTCTCTGCCCCCTCCCCTCCTTCTCCTACATTCCCACACGCATTTAATTCTCTCTATCTTTCTTTCCTCCTTCCTTTCTTCTTCTAGTGCAGTAGGTTTTACAATCCTGCCTTTTCACTTAACACCCAAAATGGGTCAGACTGCATCTTAGACCCTAAGCACACCAAACACTCTGTTCCTACTTCCCCTCTTTCTCCTTCTAGGAAACTTCCTCTCCTCTTGAATGCTGAGTTAAAAAACTCTCCCTGAGAGCTTCCCCAATTTCCCCCTAACAGAAATAATCCCTCTGTACTTCTGTTGAGGGACTATAATAATTATAGTATTTTAATTATAATTAAATAATGTTGATGTAAATGAAGTTGGAGATGGTATGGTTTGTACTCCATCATGGAAAAGATTGGCACAGGACTAAAGATATGAGGTAGAAGAATTTATAAATGAGTTACTTTAAATGTGAATAAGCAAAAAGTGACAGTGAGCAAATCCATAACAGTTCCTATTTTCTATCCTGAATAGCAATATGCGGGAAAGTAAAATATGAGAAGGGTGTTACTCACAGCATCCAGAGACTCTGGTCCAGGTCCAGGTAATAGGTTTAATGCCCTTGATTTCTTTACATCTGTATTCTGAATGCTCTTAGACTCAAAAAAAAAATTGTCTATGAATTAGACAAACACTGTGTCCTTTCCACTTAAAAATTGTTTGATTTGATAAATTTTATAGACCCTCAAGGGACTAAATCGTGAAGGTTTATCACTTCCATATCATAAATTACTTTGTCTCCAAAATGCCAGCAATGTTCAAGCATACCTGATTTAGTAAAGTTATTTTCTCTTGGTCTTGGGAGCTGCCTGACTGTGGTAGGTAAGGTTTTTGTTTTGCTTGGGTCTTATTCCTGTTGTCTCATACTGTGCCTTGAAAACAATACAGTAGTTTGAATGAAGTGAGATGAGGATAAATATTGTCCTCACAGTGATGGTAGCCAAAGTTCAGCAAGTAGAGAGTGGGATAATGGTCCATTTCCTCTTCTGTGTAAGCATGGGTGGCAGCCAAAGGTACTCTGTTGAATTTTGCTTCCTGTATACACTCTGTATCATTGTGTGTGCTACTCAGGATGAATTTTAGAAAGCATGCCAAGTGGAATTTCACACCAGGTTTGGAGGAAGGGAAAGACAACAAAGTGAACTTCCCCTCCCTTCACCCTATTCCCACCCTTTACCAAACAAGGGGAGATTCATATATAACAAACATTTCAATGGAATACAACTCTAGTTTGCGACAAGGCAAATCAAATATTAACAATTATTATTTCTGCCTTGTGTCCCAGCAAGAACTCCAGGCAGTTCCAACCAATAGGACTAAGGGAGTACAATTTCCTGTCCTCTACTGACAGAAGCATTAGGACTAATTTCCCAGCTTCTAGTTATCTCGCCATCTAATAACACACCTGTCAACAGGGCCCTGTGTACTCTCAGCCTTACTGTTGACTCCCAGATAATCCCTAGGGATTTGTGAGGCAAAAAAGAACTCACAACTAAATTGGAAAGAGGACTGGGAAGGAACTAAGTATAACTACAGAATCATATCAGGGAAAATCGGTGCAGGAAAACGATAGAGAGGAGCCAGAAAAACACACAAGAGTTCCAGACAACTGCATAGGCTGAGAATCACTGTTTAAAAAAAAGCTTTGGCATTAATCAACCAATGAATAGAACTGGAGAGCGACTGAACATGTGGGGCAGAAACTCACTTGATTTTCTCCTTTTTTTTTTACAATATTACATAAGATTTACTTTTCTTTTTTTATTTTTTACAGACTGCATTTTGATTCATTGTACACAAATGGGGCGCATCATTTCGTTTCTGTGGTTGCACACAATGTAGATTCATACCATGTATGTAATCATACATGTACATAGGGTAGTGATGTCTGTCTCATTCCACCAATTTTCATACCCACTCTCCCTCTCATTTCCTTCCACATAAAGTTCCTTGATTTTCTCCTCTTTAAATGAAACCTATGCCAGGATATTTTTAGGAAGATTGAATGACATAACAAAATATTTAGCATTATACATGTCTGGATTTGAGAAATATACTCTTATTAATGTGACAATAAAATTGGAGGGTTATTTCATGAGCAATTTAAGAAAAAAAATTGACTCTAGAAAAGCGAAAGCAAAAATTGAAAAAGTAAGATCATCTTAAGCTACAGAAAGAAGAATGGAGAGGCATCCCAGGTTGAGATCATTAAAATATAAAAGATCTTATATAGTGTTGTATGATTTTGTTTCACCTTGACATAGAAAAGTGACTAAAATGCGAATTAGACATAAGTCAAACAATGTAGTATTTTTAAATTGAAGATTTAAAATATATTTAAAAAGAAATCTTAAGCAGGTAACAACTGAAGAAAAATAAATATGGAGGCAAATGCCAAACACAGGAGAACAGGGAAATCCTGGAGACATCCATTAGCCTGCCTGACTTCCTTCCCAATTATACTCATGGAAGATATATTAGTAGAACAGTGTGTAAACAGCTTGATAAATTCTAAATGTGACCAATCACTACTAGCAGTTTCTTAAAGTTACACCGTGAATGCTCTCACCAAATATTCTAGTATCTCCATGTGAGAGATTTCCAATGACTATGGACACAGAATCTTCTGGCACAATCAGCTGGCTGCCTTCCATGGTAGTAAATTGTCTCCAGACTGACCTCAGCAATTGTCTCATTTAAAAGTGCGTTTTATTATTTGATGAATCTCTAGTGTGCAGAAAATAGTGATTTGTTAAGTCAGGTTTTAATTTTCTTGGAAGTTTTAGATGTCTACTTAAAAATGAACAAGAAATATTTACATAAAAATTTTATAAACTTTGTGTGCATGTGTATGTGTGGGTACTCACACACATATTATTATATCCATAATACCCATTAAACTAGTTGTTTTCACTGCTACTGAAAAGAAAAATGGAATGTTGGAGAGGTTATGAACAGATTGTGGGAATGAAGACACTGGGAACCTGTGCTTTTCATATATGCAGATATGAACAATTACGAGACACAAACTGATAATGAAGTTCAGTTAACCTGGTGTGTTTGAAAGGCACTTTATAGATGAGACTGGCTAGGAAAGTGGCTTATGCTTTATATCTTTGTGAAGCCAGGGTATGCTGAAAGATCCTGGTTGCCATCTAGAATGTAATTTTTTGAAGTACATATTTACTAGATAGATCTAGTTACTGAATTTGCAGACATTGATGTTTACTTCATGACTGATCAGATTCTAGGTTCTTGATTTCTGAGATTCCTCAAATTGTTGTGTTCCTATGTGGAAATTATTCTTTACTACTGACATAAAATGCTGTCATTTGTGTCCTTATGAATACCATTTTTGTATAATGAATAAGAAGGGCTTTCATAGGTTCTCCATGCAGTTAATTCTTACAGGGAAAAGCAATCACCATACAAAGAAAGAAATCATTTTCATTTAGGGAATGATAAAAAAATGCCACTTGCACATGCATAACATTTATTTAAAAAGATAAAAAGAATTAACATACAAAGTATTCAAGATACTGCCCATCTTCTCCTGAATATGTATGAAAGGCACAGGAATGTTTTACTTTATTAATATGCCCATTACTAATCTGTATTTACCAAAAGAGAAAAACTGCATCTAAGCATTTTTATATCAGAATCCAACTAGAAAACTAAGTCCAGCTCTATTAAAGGTATTGACTACATATCCTGAGACATTAAGCTAGGTGATCCAAACAAATGCAAGAAAGGAAGAGTTGTAACTGTGAGGTTTTCACCTCATTCCCACACACCCTATGCACATTCCCACATAAAAGGAAAAGAAAATTTAGCAGTTTACAAAACTTAAAAGTACTTTGATAAATAAAACAATCATTTTGCTTAAAAAACATGAGTTTCCTGCTCTGGTGTTATACACACACAAATATTTCTACTAGTGTCTCAGTATCTGTTACTATGTTTTATTTTTATTATATTTTTTGTTTAGCATTAATTTCTACAAACAGTCATGAAATCCATTTGGAAAAACAAGAGGCCCAGAATAGTCAAAGCAATCCTGTGGACAGAATTCAAGTGAGTGGTACGTGTATTAACAAAATGTTAGACTGGAGATTGGCAAATGTAACTGAAGATTAATTATTTGAAATGTAACTTAATGAAAAGATTTTAAAAACTTAAAAAAAAATCAAGGTGTATTTTGTAGACCATCAGTAATAGAGAAAACCAGACTGAAGAACTTAATGGTTGGTAATGGAAAATCAAGGAATGAATAGGTGCAGCCAGAGAAATGCAAATAGCCTTGTTTTAATTAAATTGACTAAAAAGGTAAGTGGCACATTAATTAAATTCACAAATAATAATAAATTAACAGTCTGAAAATTTTAAAGGTTTGCAACTTGCTTTTCTCTTCAACAGATTTTGTGAACAATTAAAAGGGCTATTTTAATAATTCCTATCTAATTTTAAAAACATTAGAAACAGTCTCTGTGCATAGTCTCGATTCTCTAGGGTTCTTCTATCTTTCATACTCTTTGGGGATTCCTCCCTAATTATGCAGAAATAGCCAAACCAGACTTGGGGGAAGCACCTTGGAAAAACAAACTCAAATGTAACAGAAATGACAGAATACTTAAAATATAAGCCAAATACAGAAATTTTGATTCATTCAGAGACATGTAAATTAAGTTTGAATGCAGCTGTAATATCAATAAAGTGTAAACATCTGTATAGTAAAAGAACATAACCAGTGACTTATTAGCCTAAGCTTGAATTCACATAAGACATAAAGGAGCTAGTCAACACCAACTACAACACAAAAACATTCAGTTAATGCAGATTACCCTGAAGACCACTCAGGCAGACTAATTATGTGTTTGGATAGGTGCAGCTGGATGTTTATTCCCAGAGTTGGCTGTACCACATTCCCAGATACAGAAGAAACTGCTTGTCATCGGAAACTTGAAATTATAGCTCTCATTTCACAAGGAAATTTCATTAGAAACTTGAGGTTTTCTCAAATCTAAGAGAATTGTATCACATACAGCATCATAGCAAAGCCACTATTAATTCAACCAAAATGATTCCTGATGAATTTTAAATATCCTATAAGTTTGTAACTAATTAGTCAAATCTGGTCATGCTCATTATATAGAATCAACATATTGAATAGAGAATTTGAAATCCCAAATAAATATTGAAAAAAAAAGTTTTCTCTTTCAAAATAAAAGAACTCTGTTGTTTCCTCAATGTTCACAGTAAATACAGCATTTTGACTATTGTTAATATGTTTGCTTCCTGGAAGTAAGCTTTGCAACAGAAAACAAAAAATAAAATCAAGGCTGAATTATCTAAATACCTTTATTCTTCCAACCTGTTTACCATCATCTAAATCATTTCTATGCTTAAGGACTAATAATACCTTCTCTTCCTCTCCTCTTGGGGCTCGTGGGAAATGTTCTTAGATTATGAAATAAATTACCCTACCAAAACTTACAAACTATAGTATAAATGGTTTTCACTGAGAAGTACTAGAGAAAGTTATTTTTTTATATTGTCAGCAGATCCAGTCATTGATAATTCCAGAAAAGAGTTTGACTTCTATCTCCACCTGTAGGCAGCTTCTCAAAAAGTCCCCTCTGTTCAGGCTGTCCCTGGCTCCTAGTTTCTAGATCTTTTCTAATTATTATGTCCTCTTCCTAATTAACTAAACTTGTTTCTCCTTTCTCTATGGACATTTTCTCTACTTTTCCAGGTGGTAGCTAGTTAATTCAATAAACAAATCTCTTCTAAACAGATACATTTACCTATAAATAGTGGCTTTGGTAGATAATGTTTTATGGACCAAAAGAAGGATACAATGTAGCCAGGTTGTGAGCTGATCTCTCAGGGTTTTCCAAATTTTAGTGTCTAATCTTGTCAATTAAGGGTCACCACTCTTTGAAATAAGTCTCAGCAGCATAGCCTAGAGCCAAAATTAAAAAAAAAAAAAAAATGGAATATAATGGAGGTAAGTTTCGTTCCTACTAAGGGCAGTAACAAAGTCACTACCCTATCAGGTATTCACGTGGATTTGACATGACACACACTTATGCAGGGAATTATTTCATTGAATACTATTTTAAAGAATAGTCCTGTTGAAGAACTGAATCATCATTGCTTTTGTAACATGGGACATATTTGTTCTCTCCCTCTCTCTCTGCCAGAATTGGCACCCTGACTGTTCTCATACTGTTTTATGTAATTGCTCTCTGAGTAGATGAAGCTGCCACCTGTTCACAAATACAACACATCACTCCCCTTTGAGAGTATGATTTAAATGAATCACAATGGGATAATGAGCTGGGACAGCAGTTTCACATCTGTATAAACATACGTACCTCTTTCACTCAGACGGATCATTTTCTCCTAATAGAGGAAGGGTTATATTTAAGTGCTAACTGTGTAATTATTAATCTTGATCTTATTTTAATTTTAAGAAATTCTTCCTCATTGCCTTCTCTGCTTTTCTTCTTTACCTCCTGTCCACAGAGAACATGCAATGTCCAGATTGCCCAATCAAAAATCAACATAGCTCTCCCCAAAAACCTCCCCCCAAACAGGATCAAATAATCAGGATATCACATTTCTGAATCTTCATTATTCATTTTCCATAGCTAGAAGAATAGAGAGCTCACAATAATTTTTTCTTCATTTTTAACATTTTGAAGTCATTTAGAAGTTCTTAAGCAATGGGGATAATCCATGTTAGTACATAGGTAGAAATGCACTGTCTTTTCACTTTATTTAAATTGAATTTATTTTAGCAGATATATAAAAATATGAAAATTGTGCATGTTAATGTAGCACTATATGATTTTTAAATGCATTTATATGTTTTAGAATGTTTAGGTCAGATTGAACATATTTATCTCCCAAATATTTATCATTTTTTTCCGATAAAAACATTCAAATTTTTTTCTTCTACTTTTTGCAGTACGTATTACATTATGGCTATCTATAGTTGCCCTACCATGCAATAGCACAAGAACTTACTCCTAACTACAACTTACTACACACTGAAAAGCCTCTCCCCATCCCTCCCCCCTCCCAACTCTTCCCAATCTCTGGCAACCACTGTTCTGTTCTCAAGTTCTATGAGATCAACTTTTTTAATATTCACATATAAGTGAGATCATGTGGCATGTGTCTTTCAGAGCCTGGCTTAATTCATTTAACATAATGTCTCCAAGTTCATCTGTATTGTCACAAATGAGACCATTTCAATTTTTATGGCTAAGTAGTATTCCATGATACATGTGTACCACATCGTCTTCATCCATTCATCACTCGGGCTATTTCTATTTCCTAGCTGTTATGAATAGTGCTGCAATAAATATGGGAGTGCAGATGTCTCTTTGATATACTGATTTCATTTTTTCTGATATATACCCAGTGGTAGGATTGTTGGATCATATGGTGACTCTATTTTTAATTTTTTGAGGAACCTCCATACTGTTTTTCATAATGACTGTGCTCATTTACATTCCCACCCACAGTGTGCAAAGGCTTTCTTTTCATTTTAAAGTACTCCAAAAGATTTAAAGGACAAAATGTCATTATCTTACACAACCAGATTAACTGCCTAATGCAAATCTCATAGCTATAGAGATATTTTTAACCATATTTCTTGGTAGTAGACACTATTTTTTATAAAAGTGTTGAGCAAAGTTTTAAAAATCTTCAATTGAAAAATTGATGCTATATATAATTTCTACTGCAAATAAGTGATTTAAGAACAAAGTTAAACAGATCACACTATGTGAAGAATATTACCTTATTTTCTATTGGAAACATTCCCAATGCTATTTATCAAATATAGTAGTTCCCTGCTTCCCTGTGAGCATATATTTTAAGTCCCCCAGTATTTGCCTAATACTGTAAGTAGTACCAAACCCACTATCTACTATGTTTTTTCAAAGTTTTTCTTATTATAACTCTTAACAGTGTTACAGAGCTGGGGCCTTCTGAGAAATTGAGGCAGTGTGAAGACCCCCTCTTCAAACTCTAATTCTTGTGACCAAGTCTGAAAGATTTCAGATAGTTCACTCAGAGTAACAGGAATGAATTTATTGAAGGGATTGGGAAAGGGAAATGGACACTCTCAAGGGAGAAAAGAAGGTCCTCTCAGAGAAGAGAGGGACAATGTGCCTCTCCGACACTCTAGTTTTTATTGGGAATCCAAGAGAAGTTTCCACAGAGTCCCACCCGAGTCCCACCCAAGTCCACCTCTTCACTGATAGCAAAGTGATATCAGATTTTCAAGTCCCCACTGTCATGGCAACTCTAGGTCACCATAGCCCATGATGACCAGCTCTAGTTGGATTCTTTTTTTTTTTTTTTTTTTTATGCTTATTTAATGTGCATTTTATTTTATTTCATGATTAGAAGACTGGCAAATCTCCTTGTGAAGGAGATTTTTCAGTAATGTCTGATCGTAAATTGTCACTTGTTGGTATCTGTTTTTTTTTTTTTTTTTTTTTTATTGTAAACAAATGGGATACATGTTGTTTCTCTGTTTGTACATGGCGTAAAGGCATACCATTTGTGTAATCATAAATTTACATAGAGCAATGTTGTTTGATTCATTCTGTTATTTTTTTCCCTTCCCCCCACCCCTCCCACCCCTCTTTACCCTCTATACAGTAGTTCCTTCCTCCATACTTGCCCCCCTCCCTAACCCTAACTCTAACCCTTCCCTCCCCCCATTATGTGTCAACCTCCACTTATTACCGATATCATTCGTCCTTTGGCTTTTTGAGATTGGCTTATCTCACATAGCATGATATTCTCCAATTTCATCCATTTGCCTGCAAATGTCATAATTTTATCATTCTTTATGGCTGAGTAATATTCCATAGTATATATATACCACAGTTTCTTTATCCACTCATCAATTGAAGGGCATCTAGGTTGGTTCCACAGTCTGGCTATTGTGAATTGAGCAGCTATGAACATTGATGTGGCTGTATTTCTGTAGTATGCAGATTTTAAGTCCTTTGGGTATAGGCCAAGGAGTGGGATAGCTGGGTCAAATGGTGGTTCCATTCCAAGTTTTCTAAGGAATCTCCACACTGCTTTCCATAGTGGCTGCACTAATTTGCAGCCCCACCAGCAGTGTATGAGTGTACCTTTCTCCCCACATCCTCGCCAACACCTGTTGTTGCTCGTATTCTTGATAATCGCCATTCTAATTGGGGTGAGATGGAACCTTAGGGTGGTTTTGATTTGCATTTCTCTTATTACTAGAGATGTTGAACATTTTTCCATATGTTTGTTGATTGCTTGTAGATCTTCTTCTGTGAAGTGTCTATTCATTTCCTTAGCCCATTTGTTGACTGGACTGTTTGAATTCTTGGAGTAGAGTTTTTTGAGTTCTTTATAGATTCTGGAGATTAGTGCTCTATCTGAAGTATGATTGGCAAAGATATTCTCCCACTCTGTAGGCTCTTTCTTCGCATTGCTGATAGTTTCCTTTGCTGAGAGAAAGCTTTTTAGTTTGAATCTATCCCAGTGGTTGATTCTAGCTTTTATTTCTTGTGCTATGGGAGTCCTGTTAAGGAAGTCTGGTCCTAGACCAACAAGATGAAGATTTGGACCTACTTTTTCTTCTATAATCTGCAGGGTCTCTGGTCTGATTCCGAGGTCCTTAATCCATTTTGAGTTTAGTTTCGTGCATGGTGAGAGATATGGGTTTAGTTTCATTCTGTTGCATATGGATTTCCAATTCTCCCAGCACCATTTGTTGAAGAGGCTATCTTTTCTCCATTGCATATTTTTGTCCCCTTTGTCTAGTATGAGAAAATTGTATTTATTTGGGTTTGTGTCCATGTCCTCTATTCTGTACCATTGATCTACCTTTCTATTTTGGTACCAATACCATGCCGTTTTTGTTACTATTGCTTTGTAGTAGAGTTGAAGATCTGGTATTGCAATACCCCCTGTTTCACTCTTCCTGCTAAGGATTGCTTTAGCTATTCTGGGTTTCTTATTCTTCCAGATGAATTTCATAATTGCCTGCTCTATTTCTGTAAGGTACGTCATTGGGATTTTAATTGGAATTGCATTGAATTTGTATAGCACTTTAGGTAGTATGGCCATTTTGACAATATTAATTCTTCCTATCCAAGAACATGGAAGATCTTTCCATCTTCTAAGGTGTTCTTTAATTTCTTTCTTTAGTGTTGTATAGTTCTCATTGTAGAGGTCTTTCACCTCTTTTGTGAGATTGATTCCCAAGTATTTTATTTTTTTCGAGGCTATTGTGAATGGGGTAGTTTTCCTAATTTCTCTTTCTGAAGATTCATCACTTATGTATAAAAATGCGTTGGATTTATGGGCATTGATCTTGTAACCTGCTACTTTACTGAAATCACTTATGAGTTCTAAGAGTTTTCTGGTGGAATTTCCAGGTTCCTCTAAATATATAATCATGTCATCAGCGAACAGAGATAGTTTGAGTTCTTCTTTTCCAATTCGTATCCCTTTAATTTCTTTGGTTTGTCTAATTGCTCTGGCCAGAGTCTCAAGAACGATGTTGAATAGAAGTGGTGAAAGAGGGCATCCCTGCCTTGTTCCAGTTTTTAGGGGGAATGCTTTCAGTTTTTCACCATTTAGAATGATATTAGCCATGGGCTTAGCATAAATGGCCTTTACAATATTAAGGAATGTTCCCACTATCCCTATTTTTTCTAGTGTTTTGAGCATGAAGGGGTGCTGTATTTTATCAAATGCTTTTTCTGCATCTATTGAAATAATCATGTGATTCTTGACTTTAAGTCTATTAATATGGTGAATTACGTTTATTGATTTCCTGATGTTGAACCAACCTTGCATCCCTGGGATGAAACCCACTTGATCATGGTGCACTATCTTTTTAATATGTTTTTGTATGCGATTTGCTAAAATTTTGTTGAGAATTTTTGCGTCGATGTTCATTAAGGATATTGGTCTGAAATTTTCTTTCCTTGATGAGTCTCTGTCTGGTTTAGGTATCAGTGTGATATTGGCTTCATAGAATGAGTTTGGGAGGGTTCCCTCCTCTTGTATTTTATGGAATACTTTGAGAAGTATTGGAATGAGCTCTTCCTTAAAGGTTTTGTAGAACTCGGCTGAGAACCCATCTGGTCCCGGACTTTTCTTTGTTGGTAGGCTTTTGATGACTTCTTCTATTTCAGTACTTGAAATTGGTCTTTTTAAATTGTTTATGTCCTCCTCATTCAGTTTAGGCAATTCATATGTCTCTAGAAACCTGTTGATGTCTTCGAAATTTTCTATTTTGTTGGAGTATAGATTTTCAAAATAGCTTCTAATTATGTTTTGTATTTCCATCCTGTCTGTAGTGATATTTCCTTGTTCATTCCGAATTTTAGTGATTTGGGTTTTCTCTCATCTTCTCTTTGTTAGTGTGGCTAAAGGTTTATCAATTTTGTTTATTTTTTCGAAGAACCAACTATTTATTTTGTCAATTTTTTGTATTGTTTCTTTTGTTTCAATTTCATTGATTTCAGCTCTGAGTTTAACAATTTCCTGTCTTCTACTACTTTTGGTGCTGTTCTGTTCTTCTTTTTCTAAGGCTTTGAGCTGTAGTGTTAGGTTGTTTATTTGTTGAGTTTTACTTCTTTTATTAAATGCGCTCCATGAAATAAATTTCCCTCTAAGTACTGCTTTCATAGTGTCCCAGAGGTTTTGATATGATGTTTCTTTGTTCTCATTTACCTCTAAGAATTTTTTAATTTCCTTCCTAATATCTTCTGTTATCCATTCATCATATAATAGCATATTGTTTAATCTCCAGATGTTGGAATAGTTTCTGTGTTTTACTCTTTCATTTATTTCTAACTTCAATCCATTATGATCTGATAGAATACATGCTAGTGTCTCTATCTTCTTGTATTTGCTAACATTAGCTTTGTGGCATAATATATGGTCTATTTTAGAGAAGGATCCATGTGCTGCTGAGAAGAAAGTGTATTCACTCTTGGTTGGATGGAACATTCTATAAATGTCCGTTAAGTCTAAATTATTGATTGTGTTGTTGAGATCTATGGTTTCTTTGCTCAATTTTTGTCTGGAAGATCTGTCCAGTGGTGAGAGCTGCGTGTTAAAATCACCTAGTATTATTGTGTTGTGGTCTATTTGGTTTCTGAAATTGAGAAGGATTTGTTTGACATACATAGATGAGCCACTGTTTGGGGCATAGATGTTTATGATTGTTATATCTTGCTGATTTATGCTTCCCTTAAGCAGTATGAAATGACCTTCTTTATCCCTTCTGACTAACTTTGGCTTGAAGTCCACATTATCGGAAATGAGGATGGATACTCCAGCTTTTTTGCTGAGTCCATGTGCATGGTATGTTTTTCCCCATCCTTTCACCTTTAATCTATGGGTATCTTTTTCTATGAGGTGAGTCTCTTGCAGGCAACATATTGTTGGATCTTTCTTTTTAATCCAGTCTGCCAGTCTATGTCTTTTGATTGATGAATTCAGGCCATTAACGTTCAGGGTTATTATAGAGAAATGATTTGGTTTCCCGGTCATTTGGTTCATTTTTAAAATTTTGTTTATTTATTTGTTTGACACAACTTGTTTCCTCCTTTATTTGACAATTCCTTTAGGATAATTCCTCCCTTTGCTGATTTGCTTCTTTGTTTTTCATTTCTTCCTCATGGAATATTTTGTTGAGAATGTTCTGTAATGCTGGCTTTCTTTTTGTAAATTCTTTTAGCTTTTGTTTATCATGGAAGGATTTTATTTCATCGTCAAATTTGAAGGTAAGTTTTGCTGGGTATAAGATTCTTGGTTGGCATCCATTTTCTTTCAGGGCTTGAAAAATGTTGTTCCAGGACCTTCTAGCTTTTAGGGTCTGGATTGAAAAATCTGCTGATATGCGTATTGGTTTCCCCTGAATGTAATTTGGTTCTTTTCTCTCACAGCCTTTAAAATTCTGTCTTTATTTTGTATGTTAGGTATTTTCATTATAATGTGCCTTGGTGTGGGTCTGTTGTAATTTTGTGTATTTGGAGTCCTGTAAGCCTCTTGAACTTGATTTTCCATTTCATTCTTCAGATTTGGGAAATTTTCTGATATTATTTCATTGAATAGGTTGTTCATTCCTTTGGCTTGTTTCTCTAGGCCTTCCTCAATCCCAATAATTCTTAAATTTGGCCTTTTCATGATATCCCATAGTTCTTGTAGATTCTGTTCATGATTTCTTACCATCTTCTCTGTTTGTTCAGCTTTGTTTTCAAGGTTAAATATTTTGTCTTCAATGTCTGAGGTTCTGTCTTCCAGGTGTTCTATCCTATTGGATATGCTTTCTATGGAGTTCTTAATTTGGTTTATTGTTTCCTTCATGTCAAGGATTTCTGTTTGGTTTTTTTTCAATATCTCTAACTCTTTATTGAAATGATCTTTTGCTTCCTGTATTTGCTCTTTTAACTGTCGATTGGTGCGATCAGTCAATGCTTGCATTTGCTTTTTCATCTCATCATTCAATGCTTGCATTTGCTCTTTCATCTCCTCGTTTGCTTCTCTGATCATTTTAATTATGTACATTCTGAACTCCTTTTCTGTCATTTCTTCTGCCATGCTGTCATTGGGTTTTATTGATGTAACATCTAGATTTGTTTGCAGCATTTTCTTTCCTTGTTTTCTCATGTTGTTCAGATATCAGTGGACCGCTGAGATATTGCAGATTTCCTCTGTTGATTTACAATGTCCCTGAAGATTTCTATATATATCCCCCTTTAGCCTTCAGTAGGCTGAAGTCTTGGAGGAGGTTGATAATGGGGTGCTCCACAAGGAAGCTGCCTCTCTAGGAGTGGTGGCCTTCAGGTGGGGTATATTCCCTGCTAGTGGGCAGAGGTGCCTCCACTTGTTGACCAATGGTCATCCAAAGGGGACCTAGGCTGTGGGCTGAGGCAAGGCCTGTTTGGGCCTGAGTTTCTGGTTTTACTGTCCTTGTGGGAAACCTCACCCAGCAGGGAAGACTCACCCGGTGGGGAGGTCTCGCTGGTCAGTTTCCTCCTAGAGGTTCCCCTCAATTTACAGCTACTGCCTGGGCTGGGCTGCCTTCCTCTGCAGAGTTTCCAGGGGCCCGGCCCTACCTCCTGGGCCTGGGAGCCTCACCCTTCGCAGATGAATCTCCTTAGGCTGCCCCTCCTCAGAGAATTTGCCCATAGGCCTGGAACCTTCGCTCCGCCCTAAGCCTGTCTCTGTGCGGCTCTTCCACCCAGAAGCCTCCTAGATCCTGGGACCCTGTTCTGCACCTAATCGCCTGGCTGCGTGGCCCCTCCTCTGAGCAGCCACCTGTGGCCCCAAACAATCGCTCTGAGTCCCAGAGACCCGCCACAGGCCTCTTCCTCCAGACAGCCGCCCAGTATGCCGGTGCGGTCACTAGGAGTCCAAGAAACTCACTTCGTGCCTCCTCCTCCTACCAACCACCCGTAGCCCGGGGCAATCAATCACTCCGAGTCGAATTGACCCTGCCCGTTCCTCCTCCTTCTCCAGATAACCCCCCGGGTGTTCAGGAGCAGTCCCTCTGAGTGGCTCTGAATCCACGTGACCCGCTGCACGGGTCCTCTGGGCAACCGCCCGGAGCTCTGGTGTGGCCCCTCAAGACCAAGCGTCCCACCACGCTTCTCCTCCAGGCAGCCCCCCTGTGTTCAGGAGCTGTCACTTTAAGACCAAACAACTCACCACTCGCCTTCTCCTCTGAGCAGCCGCCTGGAGCGCTAATGCAGTCACTGCGAGTCCAAAGGACCCGCCGCGCTCCTTCTCCTCCTTCTCCTACTCCTCTGGGCAGGCCCCGGGGTTCAGAAGTGGTCAGGGTCCAAACAGCTCGCCACGCAGCCCCTTCTCTGGCAACCGCCTGTAATTCCCGTATAGTCACCCGAATCCAAGCGGCCGCTCCTCTTCCTCCTCGTCCTCAGGGCAGGCCCCGGGGTTCAGAAGCGTCGTTCTGATTCCAAACAGCTCGCCGCGCGGCTTCTCCTCTGGCAACCGCCTGCAGCTCTGGCGCAGTCTCTCCGAATCCAAGTGGCCACGCTCCTCTCCTCCTCCTCAGGGCAGGCCCCGGTGTCCTGAGTCCACACAGTTCTCCCCGCCACTCCTCCCCCAGGCAGCCGCCGGAGCCCCAGTGGCTGCTCCGAGTCCCAGCGCTGTGCCGAGCGGCCTCCTCTATGGCGCTCCAGCGGGGGGAGGGGCGTCTCGCCGGCAGTTCTACTTCACAAAGTTTCCTGCGTTCCGGGACCCCCGTCCCATCCGGGATGCCCCCCCAGGGGTGAGAGTCACCCGGCTACTTTGAGTTGGTCCCAAGCGTCTCAATATCTCCTCTCTTGAATCCTGAGTTCTGGAGCAACACGTAATGCAGCCACCCTCTAGGCCGCCATCTTGAAAACCCCCTCTAGTTGGATTCTTAACCATACATTCTTACAGGTTTTTTTTTTAGGAGGAACTACCCTTCTCATCCAGAGTTTTAGCACATAGTCCAAAAGTCTCCTGGGTTCCTCTCATCGACATTATCTTGGGCCCGCTTTTCTCCTGCAGTGAACAGGTAGTTTGCTAAGGAGAGTGACCTATCCTGTCCACTCAGTCCAGACAAGGCTGCAGGTAAATTGCTTCTTGGAAAAGAAAGCATGTAGGGGGTTTAGCACAGTGAGCCTGTTTTACTGGATTATTCTCTTAACCTCATGGTCCCACTATCCTCGTCTGTCTGTTCCCTAACAGCAGCATCAGCATAGAAATCCCTTTCCCCTTTCCTTATGAAGTCAAGAACTTTCACCTTTTCACCTAAAGGAAGCACTTTAGAACTTCTCTTTGGCATACTCAAATTGCCAGCCTAACTACTCTTGCTCTTTGGGGTGATTATTAAGTAAAACAAGGGTTACTTGAAGTACTGAGATAGTGGGATAGTCAACCTGGTAACCACGAGAGCTGCAAAGTGGCCAACAGGACAGCATGAAAATGCTGGAAAAGGAATGGCCCACTGCTGGACTGGATGGAGCAGTATGGCATGAGATCCCACTGTGCTGCCCAGAATGGCATGCAATTGTTTATTTCTGGAATTTTCCATTTAATATTTCAGGATCACAGTTAACTACAAGTAACTGACACCATAGATAAGGGTGGCTACTCTACTTATTAGAAGGGGAACTTGATTTTGATGGTGAAGCTCACATGTATAAAGATTATAGACACCTGACAAAAAGATAATTTCAAATTTTCATATTAACATCATTCAAATTCTTAATTACTAAAAGGGAAGGACAATATTTTCATCCAAAATCTAAACTGGATTGAATGGCTGAAAGCAGTTTTGACTATCATACTAACTGGCAGGTGATAATTATTTTGCTAAAATGAATCCATATCTCAGATCAATCATGTTTTTGTAACATAGTACCTATGAGAAAAAACACCTCTATGTATATAATGCATAGTACAGATATTAAACCTTAATATAGGTCTTCGATATTAGAAAGTATGTCCTGCTTAGGAGTCTTCATCATTGTTAAGTTGGAAAAAAATTTTGAGGTTATGTAATCTAAACATTTTATTTTACATATAAAGACACCGAAATCCCATAAACACCATAAATCTAGAGAGTAGGATCTATGAAAACAGTAACCGAGTCTCTTTTGTTTATTCTTGTACCTCTGTTGCTTCACAAACTGGTATGTGGTTCTTAATAATTGTGGGATGACTGCTCTATGTACTTTTAGCACTAGATTCTTGTAAGCAACATCTACTTAATCCTTAGTAAATTCAGTTAAATAATTATTGAGTTTTTTCTGTCTATAAAGGAATATACAAGTTAGTTAAAAAAAAAAAAAAAAAACTGGTTCAAATTAATTGGTAAAATGCCTTCCTTGATATAATTGGTTATTGTATGGTTTAAAATCCTTGCAATAAGATAATCGCTAAAAGATAGTTACAAAACTCTGAGAAGGGAGAAATCATTTCTCGTTAGTGGCATCTGGTTAAGTCATCATGAGTGGAGTGGTATTTGGCTTAGGTCTCGAACAATTGTTAGAATGTCAATTAACAGAACAGTTAGAAAGTTCCCAAGAATGTTCTATGAAGAACATATTTGAGCAAAAGAAGGAAGAGACATGACTTGCTACACTAAGAGTAGGTGGTTGGCAGGAGGGTAGTCTATGAAAGTAGTGAGGAATAAGCCTGGCAGAGAGAATAGGCCAGCTGATGAGAGGCCTCGAATGTCTGTCCTTAGCATCGGCAACTGGAAGGAAGGTTTTACACACCAAAGAGCCATCAAGGTTGTTTTGGTGGCAGTGCAGGAGAGGGGAGAATCAGACTTTCCCTTTAGGATTTTTATGTAAGGGACTGAATTAGGTACTTGGTTTTGGTTGTACAGACAATAAACATTTTCTTTGAAAGATCCATTTTGTTTATCTGGACACAATCATTTAATTTACTATGAAATCATACTTGTAGCATGGAGGTAGGAGAGAGAGATTGAGTTACAAAGGGGTAGGTGTTAACAGTGAAAGGAAAGGAAACAAGAAGCAGGCTTTTGTATTTTGAGGACATTTGTCTTGGAGAAGAGTTATTTCTGTAAATGCTTTCATTACTGGAGAGTTTTTTGAGACATAAATGCTCCCCCCCACCAGGAAACCAGAAGAAATGATACAAAATAAAAATAGGATGCAGGGACTTGAGGTACATGTAGAGATGCATGACCCATCTTCCTGAGTACCTTTAACACTCACTGGGAGACTTTCCTTCAGCTGAGGTGTAGTCCAGTCTAGATAGCACCAAGTGTCAACATCCCTTGAATGACTACAAATTACATCTAAAAGTGTGTTTAAACATTAAAGTAACTTCAACCTGATTGTGAATTCTTAACTTACCCCATCACCAAACATTAGGAAAAAATGTAGGATTACATTTGATGGAGTTTTACATTTGATCAGCCAACTTGAGCAATGTTTTTTTTTTTTTTTTTTTTTTTTTTTTAATTCAGCAGCATTGAAGTCAAAATGGAGTAACTAAAGTTGTAGATATTTATTTTGTGTGTATACAGTGTGTTCCAAACATTATAAGTGAAAATTGAAATATACAGGGTAAACTGAAATAGATGTCCATTTTTATTGTGTTGACTTGCTTAATATTAGCTTGGGAGGGGATGGTATCTTGTCTTATAAGCAATGTATGGAAGAGTCATTACTGCTTGAACATAAAAAAAGCAAAATTTACAGATTATCTTTCCCTTTCTCCAGGCATCCTAAGTCATCTCCCATTGAGATTTGAACTCAGGACCTCCAGAACAGATGGTAAAGAATTCAATTTGCTGATCACAGCATGGAACAGTGTAACTTGGTCTGATAATGCAGTCACTTGTCACACCAATACATTGCTTCTGAGAATCTTCCATTTTCTCCCATTTTTTTTGGATAAATGTTTTATTTTTATCAGCAATAAATATTTCATTTCTATTTGGCCCATCCCCACAAACCAACTTAGAGCAAACAAAACCAACAGAAACAATCCCGTCTGTTAGACTTAGGTTTGGCTGGTAGTATGTAACCAGTAGTCCAAATTTCCTCCTCCTGTTATTTATTGTCAAGCAGTTTTATTTCAAGTTGCATGTACGGGTTTTGCTAAGGACAAATTAAACTGAATAAATCCTTTGGAAAAGGAAGATGGAGAAGGGCAAGATAAATGCAATAACTTAAATGATTCCTTATTTTCAATAGAAAAATAATGACCCCCATAAGACACTGGAATATATTTTTTTCCCGTTCCACTTGTTTTTCTAAGATATATAAAGATGTCTCATGCTGATTTAGGTCAAAAGATGTGCATTTAAATGGTATTAATATTTCATTTCTTTCTCAAATATATATATCTACATATACTACACAAGTACATATGTTAAACTTTTCAACAGAAACTTAGAAAAGGCCGAAGATTTGAGAACACAATAGAAACAAAACAACAATGATAGAATTACCTTATTAGAACTGCATATTATAATAATTGATTCAGTTTTCAACCTAGTCATATTATGCTTCAGAGGAAGCTTTGAGATATAAAGAGATGAAGAAAAAAATTGAAGTATGTCTTTGCAGCACTTGTTTATATGCTTTAAAGAACCTCAGACTTACCATGTAAAAAAATATAATCATATCAGACATTACATTATTTTTATACGTGGTGTAATGAAAAATATGTGTGATTTACCTATCAAAGACAAATTAAAGCCAGGCACAGTGGCACATGCCTATAATACCAGTGGCTCAGGAGGCTGAGGCAGAAGGATCGAGAGTTCAAAACCAGCCTCAGCAAAAGTGAGGCTGTAAGCAATTCAGTGAGGCCCTGTCTCTAAATAAACTACAAAATAGGACTGGGGATGTGGCTCAGTGGTCAAGTGTCCCTGAATTCAATTCCTGGTTCCCATGCCCTCTCCAAAAAAAGACAAATTAAGCAAGCATAAAAATGAGCACTTAAATAACAATCCTTATGAAACTCAAAGAGCAGAAGGTATTTTCAAATATGCCAGAGCATGCTCAAGAACAAGCACCTGGTTAGATTTTTATCCTGCAGGGATATTTTTACAGTAAGAGTCTGGGGAAGAGCTTAACAAACAACAATGAGAGGATAAAAAATGGGGAGAAGTACACATGTGATACACACTTTTCTTTCTTTTATAAATTTTATTATATATTGATTGATTATGACTTTTAACATCACAACAGATAAAACTCATCCTCCCAGTGAAATGTAATTGTTCAACTGTTAGCTATATTCACCATGTTATGCAAGGATGGGAAGCTTCAGATAGATAAGAGTTTTGGGAGGAATGAACTTTAAGATCTGTTGGAAAATATTACACTCTTAAAACATTTGAAGATAATATCCAAAAAGTCTCTTCCTAAAAGAAGACATTTAGGCAATACCTTGCAATTTCTAGAAAAGACAATTGTTTGGAGTTTGCCTTTTTTTTTTGTTTAGTATCATCATGGTAGGCTCTTGTCAAGTGTCCTCTGTGATGTATGTTACATGCATAATGAATTAAAAATAATTCACAGACTCATGTCAGATAAAATGACTAGTAAGGAATAACTACAGTTCTCTTGCTTTTCACTTCCACTTTTGATAATTACAGTAACCAAATTTCACTTTGCACGTGTTTATTTAAAATGTCTCTTTGGTAAAAAACCAGAAACTTTTCTAAATTAATAAATACCACTTTCATATGGCATCATATGCTAAAATCATTGCTTTTTTTCACTGCCTTTTTACCTGAAATAATGGTTTTTAGGGCTTTAAAAGTAAGAAATCTGCACTTAAGATTATTAGTTTACTAGTTTAGAGTTAACACATACCTGAAAAAATATTTAATACCTTACTTAGTAAATGACTGGATAAAGAAAATGTGGCACAGATACACAATCAAGTATTACTCAAATATACTTGCATAATAGACAATTGAATATTACTCAGCCAAAAAGAATGAAATTATGGCATTTGCTGGTAAATCAATGGAACAGGAGTCTATCGCACTAAGTGACATAAGTCAGACCCAGAAAGTAAAAGGTTGAAAGTGTTCTCCGATGTGGGAAACCTGATCCAAAATAAGGGAGGGAAAAAGAAAGAAAGGGGAAAGGAGGGAGGATTCCACCAAAATAGAAGAAAGAAGGTGGACTATATGAAGGAGACTGAGGGGAGGAAAAAGGGACAGGAGAAGGGAAGAACAGCAGAATGAAACTGACTGAGGTTTCCTATGTACAGAGATGAGTATATCACAGTGACTCCCACCATCAGGTACATCCACAAGGTACTAACTACAAACACAACAAAAGAAAACTGAACTAAAAGCAAAGAGCGAAGGAGCAGTAGAGTAGAGGGAAGGGAATGGGAGGAGTGGGAAGGGGAGGAAAATGGGAGGTACTGGGGACTGAATTAGAGCAAATTATATCCCATGCTTTTATAATTATGTCAAAAGAACCAATAAGAAAGCTGTAGCAACTCTGAAAAGCTTTTATTTCTATGTCACTCCCGGAAGAGTTCAATTTTCCTACACTGAAAATCTGCTTCATTAAACCTTGACTTTGCTTTATAATTTACATGTCCCATCAAAATGTTGAGAATTAAAAATTCTAGTTTTGAAAATAATATATTAAAATCACACAGGAATTTCAACTGAAGAAAAAACTATAAATATAGATGACATCGGGACAGGAAGCAACTGTAGATAATTTTGTTGAAGAAGTACCCCAGGTCAGGATGATTTATACACCGAGTGCAACCATATAAAACAAATGCCTGCTATTGCCACAGCAGTGTGACCTTTTCAACTTCATAAGGCTCCACCCCTATGAGTTACTGGCAGTTTCCTCACCATTGGAAGGGCAGGCTCTTCCTCAGCTCCATGTTCCTTCTGCCTTTCTATATCTGTGCACACCACAACTAGATAAAAACAAGGCTATTGGTAGGTTCAAAATTGTTGCAGTGCAAACAGTGTTTTTGCTAGAACTCCTTGAAAACTGAAATCTAGAGTCTTTGAGTGGCAACTGAAACATCAGAGCACAGGCGAAAAAATGTCCTGGAAATGTTCTTGTTCCACCCTGCTTGTTAGAAGATCATCTTGGAGGATCCCTGGAGGAATGGAAAACAAGAGGCATTAGAATGAAACTGTTCTGTTTGTGGGAATGAAAAGTAGTCATTACTTTATTCTTAGCATTTTTAGTAATTAACTCTTAAGCTTATTCAGTCTAGCACCCAGTTTACAAGAAAGGGGAGTGAAATTTGCAGCAGTTGGTGCTACTGGAGGGGATCTGCAGGTCTGGCTAAGTTCCCAGCCACCCTACAATTTGTTGGATTCCTGGGGCACCTGCACTGGTCTAAATAGTCTCAGGGGACTTACTTTGCATTTCTAAAAGGGCTTGTGTTCTTTTTCCGTGTTTCTGGAATGTTTTCCCTTTCCAAAGTGCTTTTAGTCTATTATTTTATTTGCTCTTGAAACAAATCTGTTCAAAATGAAAGTAAATTGACTTTAACTTTTTCTGTGAGATCATGAACATAGAGAACTAAAAATGAACAAGTTGGAATCCAGTCTGTACTTCTTTGTCCACCATGATTGCCTTTAGACAGTTCTTCATCCTTGGAACTCCTAACTGGTTTCAGTACATCCTGTTTCTACTGGTAACCTCAGAAATATAAAACGTCTTCCACAGATTTGGATCTACTCAGGACTTCTCCAATTCTGAAAAATTGCCAAGCAATTTGAAAAAAAAAAAAAAAAAAAAAAAAAAAATACCAGAATTGTCGGGTTAAATGATCCAAGTTGGTGTTTTCTAGAGTAATACCAAGTTGGTGTTTTCTAGAATAATACCAAGTTGGTGTTTTCTAGAGTGATGCCAAGGTGGTGTTTTCTAGAGTAGCACCGAGTTGGTATTTTCTAGAGTGATGCCGAGTTGGTGCTTTCTAGAATAACACCAAGTTGGTGTTTTCTAGAGTAATATCTCTGTTGTTTGCCAATTGCTAAGTTTCTTTAAACATAAGACAAGGTATTTTTCAAAACCATATGTTGGGGATTCAGTCTCTCTTTGGAGAGACTGAACACTCTTGAACAAAAACTTAGTGGGAACTTCTGATTCCAGCAAGAAGAAAAATCACAGTTCCTGAAAATCTTGCTACCCAAACACCTAAAATAGCTAGTTAGTATTTTTAAGAAACTATTAAAAGTAAAGATTGTTGCTATTAAGCATTATACATCTCATACGAATACAAAAATAGGAAAAAGGTGAGGAGAGAACATAAATTGTATGAATATTGTTTCTAGTTACACTACAGATAATTACAACACAAAAATAAAAAAGACCTCATGGAAACAAAAACAAGGACTGTGCTAGTATTTTAAAGCAGTATGTGTTCCTCTGACTAAATTATAGACATGAAAATAGACTTAAATTGAGATCTATATGAGAGTAATTCTGGAGCTAGAGTGAGTGGTGAGTGAGTGGTTGCGGGAACAGTAAGGTTGAATTGAAAACATAGTACGATGGCTTAGAACTCACAAGTGACTAGTTTTCTCCCATTAGTACCTCCCACCCCAGCCCCATTGCCCTTCTTCTGCTTTGGCAGGTCTAATGGCAGAGAGAATCGCCAGGGCAGGGGAGAAGCTAGGGGGAATGCAGGCTTTGTCAACTTGCTCTCAAGGAGATGCCTGAGCCACAAGGCAGAGGGCACGGTAGAAAACTTAGGAGTCCAGTGGGTAAAGCACAGAAGAGTATGCCGGGAAACGCAAACCAGTGCCAGTCTCATTAGGAATAGTTGTCCGCTGTGAAACGGGACCAATTATAGGACAAATTACTTGATGTTACACAGATAAATTTATAGTGACATGAATACAGTTTAGAGGAAACCCAAAATAAATGCTAAGAACAGAAATACATAGCAAGAAAATCTGCCTGTCTTTTCTCAGTAGAAGCAAAACCAAAATATCCTAATTATTAAAAACCATAAACTGTGTCTCGCAATGCTTTGTGGCCAGAATTCACAAGCACATCTCCCAAGCTCCAAATTGAGAACTTCTTTTAAGTTGGTCCTAAAAGTGCCCTCAACTATACAGTAAAATAATTATGATCTCCTCATGAAAACTTAGTTTCAGCACTGGTTTTGTCTTAGGCAGCTTTTCATCACTGTGACAAATACCTGAGAAAACAACGTAGAAGAAAGATTTATTTTGGTTCATGGTTTCAGTGCACAGTCATTTGGTTCCATTGTTTCTGGGCCTGTGGGTGAAGCAGAACATCAAGGCAGAATGGTAAGTAAAGGAAAACTGTCTCATGGGGCCAGGAAGTAGCCGGGAGGGGAAGGTCAAGGAATACTCCTCCAGGCATTTCACCAATCAGTCCGACCTCCCACATTTTTTACTGCCTACAAATAGTCCATTCAGTTGTCAATGGATTAATACACCAATGAGGTGAGTCCCCTAAAGCTCCATCTCTGAACGTTGCTGCATCAGGGACTAAGCTTGCAACACCTGAGTCTGCAGGGTGCACTTCGTCAATCTATAACAAGTTTCAAACAATTTCCATAGGTAATCTCTCAAAAACACTACAAAGGTAATAAAAATACTACACAAAGATGTGCAAGAAAGGACTGAAGAAATAAATTTTAGAAAACACAGATATTAAATAATTCTGCAAGAAACTGAATAATTACATGTATTTTATTTAAACCAACAAAAGCAATTAAAACTACATACATGCATAGAACCAGAGATTGCCAAAATGGAGCAAGCAGTTTTGGAAAAGAACTAACCAGTACTTAAAAAAAAAAAAAAAGTTAAAAGCATTTAAAAACGTTTTAAGTCCCCTTTACATTAAAGGCAGATTTTATAATTGTGTTAAGGGAATTCATGCAGGGAAAGATAAATCTAAAGAAACTAAAGAACTGGTGTAGAAAGTGACATGGAGAGAAAAAGAAACAAAACTATGACATACAAATTTAAAAGACATAAAGGTTAGAGTGGTGAGAGAAAAGAATGGGAGAAAGACAATTTTGAAAAGACAACAGAGATGTTTCCCAAATTATTGAAAGACAGTGCTGCTCAGATTCAAAATCCAATATGTTAAAATGAGTCCAGGGACTGGGGAGATAACTTGCCTTGTAAGCATAAGGCCCTGGGTTCAATCCCCAGCATCCCCCCCCCCCCAAAAAAAAGAAAGGATTTTAAGAGTTCCCAGAGGTAAAAGGCAAATCACCTACAAAGAAATGAGATTTACACTGGTGTCTGACTCCTCCACAATTATTAAAGCCAGAGGATCTTGTAATAATCTCCTCAAGTGATTGAGAGAAATAAAATCAATCAAGTGGTTTTTTCAGTCAGCATTTTTGTTGCTGTGACCAAAAGACCCGGAAAAGGAAAGGTTTATTTGGGCCTCAAGGTTTCAGAAGTCCCACTCCATAGACAGCCGGGCTCCATTGCTCTGGGCCCAAGATGAGGCAGAACATCAGAGCAGATGGGTGTGGTAGAGGAAAAGGGTCCAGGACACGGCATCAAGAAACAGAAAGAGCCTTCTCCTGTAACCAAGGATAAAATATATACTCCAAAGGTACACCCCATGATCCACCTCCTCTAGCCTGCCTACAGTTACCACCCAGTTAACCCCTATTAGGAGATTAATGCATGGAGTAAGTTAAAACTCTCATAATCCAATCCTTTCACCGCTAAACTTTCTTGCGTTGCCACACACATGAACTTTTGGGGGACACCTAATATCTAAACCACAACAGTAATGAAACTACCTTCCAATAACAAAAGCATAATGAAACCATTTTCAGACAAATGAAGTCATGTTGACACCAAGGGAGTCTTACTAAAGGAAGCTTGAAGGATGATTGCAGGAAAACGAACGTGTACCCAGATAGAAGACCTGAAACAGGTGAGGGAATGATGATCAAAGAGGTTGGTAAACTTATGGGTAAATAAATTTTAAGTTCATGAAACTAAGTAAAATTTGATAATAATACAAAATTTAAATTACTTAAAAACAATTGAAATAGAGATGAGCCTATCATAAAAGATAGGCAGGAGTAATAAAAGTCAAGATTATAAGGTTCTTGTGACATTCAGGAGTATGTAAAATTACTGACTTAAGGCTTTTTAAAGTATACATGGTAAATCGTACAATGTAACCCCAGAGGGAATAAAAGTAAACTACTAAAATTCCAAACTAGTAAGGGGAGAAAAAGTAAGAAGCATCAAGTTACTTGTAACAAGCAATCAATCCCAAAGAAGACTAAAGGAAACAATAAAATAAGCATAGAAAATTAGGACAAATATAAAGCTCAAAAATATGAATGGTAGAAATAAATTTAATTGTTCCAGGAATCACAATTTAAATTTCCTTAATTCTTTCACTGAAAGATAAACACTTAAAACTGGACTTAAAGAAGAAAAAGTAAATAAAAATCAAGAAAACTGTAAGACTTAAGGAATATGTATTTACCTATTTATATTTTCACATCTCAGAATAAGAAAATCCTTAAAAAATATAACCAATAAAAAGAACTTTTGAAACAATACAATAGATTGATCTATAATGATCTATAATTAGATCATAAGGGGAAAAAAGCATTACTGGAGATAAAGAGGGTGTTATGGTTCAGATGTGAGGTGTCCCCCAAATCTCACATGTAAGACATTGCAAGAAGGTTCAGAGGAGAAATGATTGGGTTGTGAGAGTCTTAACTCAGTCAGTGATTTAATCACCTGATGGAACTAACTCAGTGGTAATTGAAATGGTAAGGTGTGGCTGCAGGTGATTGGAATTGGGGTGCGACTTGAGGGTATGTATTTTGTATCTGGAGAGTGGAGTTTCTCTCAGCTTCCTGATGATGAGATAAGCCTATCATAAAAGATAGGAGGGAGTAATAAAAGTCAAAATTATAAGGTTCCCTTATAAAATTATAAAAGTAATAAAAGTCAAAATTATAAGCTGCTTCCCTCTGCCACACTCTTCCGCAATGATGTTCAGCCTCACCTCGAGCCCCAAGGAATGGAGCCGGCCTTCTATGAACTAAGACCTCTGAAACTGTGAGCCCTCAAATAAACCTTTCTCCCTCTACAATTGTGCTGGTCAGATTATTTAGTCACAGCAGTGGAAAAACTGACTAAAACAGAGGGTATCATATAAAATACTAATTTATAATACGATATTTCCATTTTAGCCTTTTATGTACACATAACACCAAATACTTAAAGCAAAATCTTACAGAAGTGAAAGAGAAGTTTGACAAAATGACCATCATGTTTGAATTTTTAATGTGCTTCTCTCAGGAACTGGGAGACAAGGCAGGAAAATATATTTTCTGAAGATATCTCAGAAAGATTTTTGAAAAATATTTTTAGTTGTAGGTGAACACAATACCTTTATTTTATTTTTGTGTGGTGCTGAGGCTTGAACCCAGGGCTTCACATATGCTAGGCGAGGGCTCTACCCCTGAGCCACAACCCCAGCCCTCAGAAAGATTTTTAAAGACAGAAAATAAAAAACAAAATTATTACTTGCAGGTGATGTGACTGTTTATAAAGAACAACAAAGGAATCCTTAGAAAAATAATAATTTTCTTAACAAAATCCAGGCAAGTTTGCCAAGGAATATTCAGTGTGAGAAGTCAACTATATTTTAATATATTAGGAAATATTAAAAATATAATATATAAAAGGTCAAAAAAAACCACATAAGGATGTTAATAAAATGTTACGCAGAGATTTATAAAACTTATCAAATGCCTTTAACAAAAAGAGCTGACTAAATAGAAAAATTTAACATGAATGTGGATCAGATTAATCAAATATTGCAAATTTCTCAATTCTCTTCAAATATAACTACACATTCAATGTAATTACAATTACAATCAGACTTCTAATATATTATTTCTGAAAATGGCTTTTAAAATTTTATGGAAGAATTAAAGCTGAATAATCAAGAAATTGCTAAGTATGAAGAATAAGGTGAAAATATTTGCCCTACCGGAAATCAAAACATAATGTATTATAAAGCTAACGTTAATTAAAATTTTTGAATTGGCACAGCTCCCCTCTTATAAATCTAGCATAAGAAAAACTGTGATTGCAGGTCACTGGGGAAAGGGAAACTTTTTAATAAACTGGTTTTCTTAGTGGGGAAAAACATCAGATCGTTGCCTTTCATCAAACACAAAAATCAATCTTAAATGGATTAGGGACTTAAATTAAAAATATAAATCTATGAAATTTTGTCAGTAGTACAGGTGAATAGCATAACCTCACCATGAAGAAGGTTTTTTTTTTTTTTTTTTTTTTTTTTTTTTTTAACACAACCAAACACGATAAAAAAGGCAAGACACCAAAATTGAGGGAAAGTCAACCCACAGATGGGGAGAAGACAGTTTCAACACATAGAACTGGAAATATCTAGATGATGTAAAGAACCACAAATTATTTGTTTAGAAAAAGGGGAGGGGGAAACAACACCATGAAAACTGATAAAGATGAAATTAGGGGAGAAAGCAAGGAAAATGTGTGGGTAAAGCAAAAGCAGAGTCTCCCCTTGGTTCTCCGGATACCTTCTATGGGTGAAAGACTCAGCACAGCTGGTAAGCTTTGTCCAGCATATTCAACATCCAACTCCTTTGGACATACTTTCTGTCCACAAAACTTTAAGTGAGATACAGGAAACTCAGCATGACTCCTGGAATAGTCAAAGTAGCCAATATGATGGAAAATAGACTCTTTCAAGAACCAGGCCTGACCCTGTTGTGCTCTTGATCGTTTCCTTTAGGGTTTTACAAGAACATCCTCTTTCTGAATCCTCAACTCTGTTCTCCTTCCCTTGCTAAGTCCAACAGAAAAACTAGGATGTATCGCTTTTCCGATCACTAGACTTGAAGCATGAAAATCAAGGAGTTTTAGGATTTTCTTGGAACAATATCTTGCCCAGGCATTTTCAATTGGAGGGAGAATGAAAAAGAAAATTAAATCATAAAGGCCTAAAATAGTCAGAATTCTGTACTTAAGCTCTTTTTCTAGGAAAAATGGCAAATATTCTGTTATGTTATCAACTTAAGTATTAGAGGCAATACCTCAAAAACAGAAAATAACTGGGTTTTAATGAAGTTACAAGGTCATTTGTGACTAGTTAGAGCCATTTTTAAAATGTTTGATAGATGTTAATGGAACCACAAAATAAAATATGCCTTTTAAACCACATAATAATTTTGAAGTTTTGAGGTCTGGTTTTTTTTTTTTTTTTTTTTTTTTTTTGCTTGTTTGTTTCTTTTCAACTATTGTCATGGCAAATCTCACTGAAGAGAACGAAAAAGGTTTAACAGATTCTTTATTCACTGAGATGGTACAGTTGCTGTTGACTCTTTCAATTCAGTGACTAGCAACTCTGATAATGAAGCTGCCTTAGCCAGTGTTGTAGAGACGGTTAGATAGTGGATGATTTTAATATTTGGAATTAAAGATCAAGAATTTGTCCTAGTGTCTTATATTAGTCTAGAAATATTTTTTACGCCATCTAATTTCAGTACTTAAAGATTATCTGTAAGGCACAGCTCAGCAAAGAGCTGGAGGAAAGACATTTAAAGATAGGTTTCCAAGAAAAAAGGATTTGAACTGGAATCTCCTATTTCTTATTGCGTACACACTCAAGCATACTACCAACCAAGTCACTATGACTTGGCTTCTCACTCTGAGGTGGAACCATAATGAAAGGACATATATAAAGTTCCCAGCACACACTGAGTACTCAAAAGCAAATAGTGCAAGCTGGCATTCTTTTCTGCACCAGCCAGTTCTAGGTTCCGCTCTCAGAGGGGAGGCAGAGAACTTTGCGCATAGGGAAGGCACAGACTCCACTTTTCAGACTAATTCCTTTACCATTTGCAAATTCCATTCCATATGAGCTTTTTAAATAAAGGACAACACTGATCATCTGTATCTTTAAAAAAACACCACAGGGGTCAGAAAACTACAACTGGTTTATGTAAATAAACATGACCACTGGTTTATGTAAATAAATTTTATTGGAACGGATCCAGACCCACATCTCCTTATACATGTATATATTGTCTAGGCTGCTTTTGAGCTACAGCACAAGTTAGTTGTGACAGAGACAGTGTTGCCTGTAAACCTCGAATAGGTACTAGTTGTTCCTTTAAGAAAATTCACTAACTTGTTTCTTCCAAACTTCCAGAACAGCATGTTCTTCTCCTTGCTGCTTCTGACATCCAACTTAGTCTTTAAGATCAAGCTCAAGGTTCTTTTCATGAAGCCTACCCAAAACCAAAATCCTTACCCTGCTCCTTTCCACTGACCATTAGCACATATTTAAAGTTGGCCCTTATGTATAACTAGAGTAAGCTGGGCTTTCTGACGATTTTAAAAGTCATGACTCACATTGAACATGTTTTTTTCACTCACTGAGTTAAACCAGATGAAGTTTATTGTGGTTAGAAACTCACTAGCCTAGGATTCCAGCCACACCACTGTCTCTGGTCTCTTGAGGTCTGAGAGATCAAAATCATGAGCTACCTATTATAACTGATTCACAGCAAAGTGTGCCAGCACACCTTTTGGGAAACTAGACCAGGCTATTACTTTTGTTGTTCTGGGTGGTCCAGGGGAAGGATCTCTTACATAAAGACACATGTCCTACTTGTTTTTTATAAATCAAGTTGTTTCCCATTTGGTTGTTGGATATTCATTCTTTTGGATCCTACCTCTTAACTTTTAGATACTCCTAGAGAAAGGATGAAGTTTGCTTATATTTTGGGTAAATCAGATATCCCTCTTTTCTACTAATGTCCCTTCTGACTGAGTCCATTTTCTGTTTCTATAACAGAATACCTGAGACTGGATAATTTATAAATAAAAAATTAATTAGCTCAGTTGTGGAGAGGGAAAATCAAGATCAGTTTGCCACGTCTACTCAGCTTCCTGTGAGAGCCTCAAGCTGTGTCAACTTATGGTGGAAAACAGAAAGGTAAAGTGGACACGTGCAGAAGAGAGTATGTATGTGAGGTCAGAAAATGCCAAGATTGCTTCATAGCAACCCATTCTAGAAATAAGCAATCCAGTCCCACGAGAGGGAGGACTCACTCTGGAGAGAGAAGTATTATTTGCTCATAAAGTCAACCTTAAAGGCCCCAACACCACTGAACACTGCTTCATTGGGAACCAATGCTCAACATGAATTTTGGTAAGGAAAAAAAAAAATCACAGGAATCACCCCACAACTTGTGCAAACCAACAAACAAACAAAAAAATTAGCTGGACACATTAAATTACATTAGATCTGGTAAGCATAGAAATAATCAGTACCTTACTAGTCCCACAGCGCTCTATCAAGAACTAAGAACTAAAACAAATATGTTTGGAAAAGCATTGACTGGAAAATCTAGAATTAAAGAGATTTGGATTTTATCTTTATTTACAAGTAAAACATACATTTATTCATTCGAAATGCCTATCAGATAATATGGTAGCCAAGTCTTGTATTTTTGTTGATAATAGGATTGCTATAATAAAAATAATAATAAAAAAACCAAACAATTTTCACTAAATATTATATTTTGTTGAACTGGAAACCTTGCCAGCCTCATTCAAAGCCTTTCATTTAGCTGTGTTTTCTCTCTTTTATTTTACGAAGTTCTTTGTTGCCATTGCAATCGTTATTGTGATTGTAGTAGCTGCTGTTATTATTATTATCACTATTATCACTGGCTTGGGGAAAATATGAAAAATACATGTAACATTGAGAAGCTGTTATTTTCTTATGCTCTCAAAATTTCTTTCTGTTGAATGTGGAATGGGGAGATCAAACATTATAAGGGATCAAAAACAACCATGTGGGAAGCTCATAAAAAGTTAATAATGAATGGAGACCAAAGAAACCAAAAACTGCCTACTACCAGTCAGAGACCTTGAAGAGATCTGGATAGGATAAGATACAGTGACAAGACCATTTTGATATAATTAATAATAAAAAAATAATGAATTAGGAACTTGAAGGTATAAAAATGTGTGTGTGTGTGGATACGTTATGGTTTGGATATGACATGTCCCAAAAGACTCACGTGTTGAAGGAGTGGTTCCCAATGCAGTAATGTTCAGAGGTGGAGCTTTTGGAACTTAGTAGATCACAAAGGCTCTGACCTCATCAGTGGTTTAAGAATTTGAAGGAGGTGGGACCTTGTTGAATGAAGAAGGCCACCAGGTCATGCCCTTTGGTCCTATATCTTGTCCCTAGCTCCTTCCCCTCTTTGCTTCCAACTGTCCAGAGCTGATCAGCTTTCCTCTGCTATACCCCTCTGCCACAAATAGACTGAAATCTCTGAAACAGTGAGCTAAAATAAACCTTTCCTCCTCCACGTTGTTAGTGTCAGGTATTTTGGTCACAGAGATGAAAAACTGACAACCCAGTACATGCGTTTCTTTCTAGGGTGGAACAGACCATGGTGTTTGAGGTAGTGTTATACCCTTGGTTCTGGGAGAGATTAGACATGAAGATGTATGGTTGGCCCCTTTCTAATATCTAAGGGATAATAGAATCCAAACATGTATTTCTGACTGAAATGTTAAGTGACCTGTTCATTAGGGACTCAAACTGGACTTTTTGTAGAGATTATCATGAAGGCAGCAGTTTCTTCTTCTAGGTCACTGGAAGTAGGGAGACTTTCTTGATTTTGAAACAGGACTTAGCTGAGAGGACAAATAGCTAATGACAAATGATGATACTCTGAAGCATCATTCTTGATGAATCCCTCACAGAAAAATATGCAATATTTAGCAATAAGATTTGTGTACTTTTCACATTTTAATTCCACTGTTTTCCCCCAAGTCTTCAATAATATTTTACTACACTCCAAGCCTGTCAGTTGAGTTTTGGAAAATTTAAGGTGAGAATATTTGTGCATACTTGGCATGAAGCCAGTCAGGGAGACATGCTAAAAACAGAAGTTATCTGTCGAAGAAGCCAAAAACAGCAACCAGAAAAGGTTGACCTATTAAATTTGTAGAAAATGTAGGCAAAAACTGAGATAGTACTCTTCATTCTGTTTTATTACCATTTTTCATTTACCTTGTTTTATGAACAGTTTGCAAATTGCTAAATATTTTTTAGTATTTTTTTCACATTTGTGCTAGCCAAGTAAACCTATATCCAAGACAAATTTTACTGAGAAATCATATAAACATATGTTAAAGAGTAATTTTTTTTAAAAGGTTAATCATGACTCTCATACATATGTAAAATGAACACATCAAAACTTTTATTTTTCTCAATAATTAGTGAAGAACTAGTGATGTGACTTAGCCAAATTCAAAGAAAATTTACACATGTAATCCCAGATACTAAGGAGGTTGAGGCAGGAGGATTGCAAATTCAAGATCAGTCTGGACAACTAAACAAGACTGTGTCTTAAAATAAAAAATAAAAATGTCTCAGGGGGCTGGGGATGTAGTTCAGTGGTAAAGCATTTACCTGGCACATGGAAGGCCCTACTCTCAATTCCCAGAAATCATACTCCAAAAGAAGTCTGAGGATGGGGATCAGTGTTACAGTGTTTTCCTAGCATGAGAGAGACCATGCATTTGATCCCCAGCACCACACAAAACCTAGAGACAATTCCAAGAACCAGATTTTGTGTAAGCAAATAAACAATAATGAAATGAATTTTTAAATAGCTGTTCTAATTAATAAGCAATAATCAGTTGCATTCTGTGAGAACCCAATTGATTTATTTTTCTATGATCAAGAATCATTTGCAATATTATCAGTTCTCAGTAACTTTCAGAGGTGGCCAAATGGCTCAGAGACCAAGAATAGTAGATATAACTTAGAAGTGGTTGGATATGACACTAATAATCTCTTCTACCCCCCAGTTAAAGTCTTTCAAAAAATTTCCTGACACTTTATGAACATTTTCCATTGTTTTCCAAATATTTTTAAGCCATCTCAACTTGTGTCAATATAAATATTAAGCAGAAAAATCTGAAACTTAAATCCTTGAACAAGGGGGGAAGAAGAAAGTCCAGAGCCTGCTCTCTTGCCATCCCACAAAGGGACCTCGATGTGTTCATGTGGAATCACTAAAGCATGCTTGGGAAACTCCTCTCCCAGAAAGCCATTTTAAAAGGCTACACAGAATTTTATACTTGCTTCTATAAGAATTTACTTCTAATGATTTTGTCTTTTATTCAATAATACATCATATACTTGAAAATGAATTTTGCCTCTAGTTTTTTCAAGGGATGTGTTTACCACATTCTGTGTATACTAATATATCTTCAAAGTATGATTTCCAAGAAAGTAAATTAAATCAGAGTAATTTAATCCAGAATCCCCTATTGTTAAATGCTGAGGTGATTTCTAACATTTCAGTTTGTAAAACTGCTAGAACCATTTTTAAATATACCATGCCCTTACAACTAAATTCCTAGAAGTTATACATCTGAATTAAATAATTTAATGTTTTTTAACAATTTTGGGTACATATTGTCAAAATATATACCAGACAAAATGTTTTAGTCAGTCACCTTTTTGCTCCTGTGACAAAAAGACCTGACAAGAACAATTTTAGAGGAGGAAAAGTTTATTGAGGGCTCATGGTTTCAGTCCATAAATGGCTGACTCCATTACGTGGGTCCTGGAGTGAGACAGAACATCATGGCAGAACTGTATGGTGGAGGAAAGAAGCATCTGGGAACATGACATCAGGAAGCAGAGAGAGACTGTTCCACTCATCATGAACAAAATATGTTCCCTAAAGGCACTCCCAAGGACCCACGTCCCCCAGTTACACCGTGGCTGCCTACAGTTACTGCCCATATACCCAGTTAATTCCTATCAGGGAATGAATGCACTGATTAGGTTAAGGATCTTATAACCCAATTCTTACACATCTAAGTTTTCTTGCACTGTATGAGTTTTCTTGCACATGAGTTTTAGGGATAATGCTTAATATCTAAACCATGACACAAAATTTATAACTATTAGCGGTATATGACATTTCTCTCAAGATTCAGCAATAACATAGTAATTTGTAACTTTTTTTTTGCATTACTGAAGATCGAACCCAAGAGTGCTCTACCACTGAGCCACACCTTAGCACCCCCAATGCTTTTTATTTATTTATTTTTAAAATTTGGAAATAGGGTCTCCCTGAGTTGCTCAAGCTGGCCCTAAACTTGGGTTCCTCCTGCCTCATCCTCCTGAGCTGCTGAGATTACAGGTGTGCACTACTGCGGCTTACTTTAGAACTTTTTAATAAATGCCAATTTCAGAGTTCAGAGATAATAATATCTGGTTTTATTTGCATTTTCTTGACTAGAGAGGATTAACTTTTCTTTTTTTCACTTATTTTTTTGAATGAGAAACTGTCTCTGATGAATTGCTTTGTTTATGTATTCTCTTATAAAGAAATCTCTTCCTTCTTATCTGAGGTTCATGCATAAGATCTTTATGACAAAATATTAACAAGAGAAAAATGTAAAAATCTTTTTAATATAAGTTTTATGTGACACAGAAGCTTTCATACGGAAATAAAGATGCAAAGAAATGGAAAAAGATGAGTATTTATTGTGCTAGGTGCAGCGAAGAGCAGGTAGTGACCAAAAGACAGAAGAGTGTGATCTCATGGTAATGACCTGGAGGAACCTTGGCAAGTAGTCGCTGGTTCAGGTTCTTGGAGACTCCTGTCTTGGACTCTTTCTGGGTGCAGGTGGACAGCTCAAACAACTGAGGGCTTATGGCAGTCAGGGAGGAGCTGAAAATCTTTCCTAGGTTTGACCATCTGCTTCAAGGGAGAAGAGCAAGTGGTCAGGAGGGATCTCGGGGAGAATTCCCTGCTTCTGAGGTTGTTTCAAATGCCAAACTGTCCTATCTTAGGGTAGTGTGTCCTGTACTCCATTACTCTTCCTTTTTTTTTCCTGAAGTTAATAAGCTTGTTCAATATCACCTACTTCTTTCTTGTACAGTCTTATTTGAACCTTGAAATCTTTGAATTCACGTAACATGTTTTAATGTACTCTAGAACTGGTATTCCATTTCACACTCAGGAAACTGAATTATCAAACTCATTAAATATCTAAAAAACTCATCAAATTATTCATTGGCTTGGGCCTATTTGAATGCCAAACTAAACAAGACTTCATTTAGTTGCATAATGGGTCTAAATACACACACACTGCACACACACATGTGGCACACACATTCTGCCTATGCATGCGCACACACACACACACACATGCACATTCTGCCTCTCTAACCGGGACTCTATACACTTGCCCATCATCTTCTTAGTCCTCCACCTCCCTTCTTATATAATCACCGTTCTATCACTCTGCTTCTGATTCCGATTTTTTTGGATTTCACATCCAAATGGGAAAATCTGGTATTTGTCTTTCAGTGCCCGGTTCATTTCACTTAACATAATGATCTTTAGGTTCATTCATGTGATTGAGGATGACAGAATTTCCTTTATTTTTAACTCTGAATAGTACTCCGTTTGGGTACATGTGCCACACACATTCATTCCTCTGTCGAAAGATGCTTAGGTTGGTTTTGTAACTTGGCTATTGGTGAATAATGCCTCATGCATTCATTTCTCTCTCTCTCTCTTTTTTTTGGCAGGGAGTGTACCAGGTATTGAACTTAGGGGCACCGACCACTAGCCACATCCCCAGCCCTGTTTTGTATATTATTTAGAGACAGGGTCTCACTGAGTTGCTTTAGCACCTCACTTTTGCTGAGGCTGGCTTTGAACTTGCGATTCTCCTGCCTCAGCCTTCCAGCCACTGAGATTATAGGCGTGTTCCACTGCTCCAGGAAACTCTTTGTTTCTTTGGCAAGCTGATTTTAAATCCCCTGAGTAAATACCCAGAAATGGGATTGCTGTATCATGTTGTAGTTCTATTTTTAGGTTTTTAAGGAACCTCAACAGAGTTTACCATATGGCTATACTGAGTTATATTCCCAATAAAAGAAAGAAGGGTTTCATTTTCTCTATATCCTGTCATCACTTATCTTTGGCTTTTTTTTTTTTTTATATAGTAGCCATTCTGACAGGTGAGAAGTAATATCTCATTGTGGTTTTAATTTGCATTTCCCAAATGATTAACAACATTGAGCATTTTGTCCTATAGCTACTGGCCATTTGTGTGTCTTCTTTGGAGAAAATATATGACTTGTAAATATTTTCTTCCAGTAAGGAGAAAACAATTGCCTCTTTGTTTAATTTTTTTTTATTTTGCTAGAAAGAAGATTTCCTTTTGATATAATTTTATTTATGTTGCTTGTACTTTTGGGGTCAATCCAAAAAAAAAAAAAAAAAAAAAAAAAATTGCCCAGATAAATGTCATCTAGATTTCCCTGTATGTTTTCTTCTAGTAGTTTTACAGATTCTGGTCTTACTTCTCATTTCAAGTCTTTCATCCATTTTGTATTGATTTTTTAAATGGTGTGAGATAAAGATCCAATTTCACTTTTCTGCATGTGTATATCCAGTTTTATTTCTGGAAGAGACTGTCCTTTTCTCATTGTATATTCCTGGCTCTCATGCCAAAAATCAATTAACTATATACATGAGAATTTACTTCTGGGTTCTCTCCGGTTCTGCTAGTTGATATGTTTATTTTTATGCCAGTATCGTGGTGTTCTAATTACCAGAGCTTTGCTCTATAATTCAAACTCAGGTAGTATCATGTTTTGTTCTTGCTTACAATTGCCTTGTGGTTGGTTTCATATGAATATTAATTTTTTTCTATTTCTATGAAAAATGGCATTGGGGTTTTGATAGGAATTGGACTGTACTTGTAGATAGAGTAGTATGAATATTTTAATATTAATTTTTCCAATTTAAGAACACATATCTTTTATTTATTTGTTTTATCAATTTTTGTCATCAACATCTTATGGTTTTTGGTATATTGGTCTTTCATCTCCTTGATTAAATTTATTCCTTAGTATTTTAATTTTTGTAGTTATTATAAATGGGATTGTTTTCTTGATTCATTTAATGTAAAATTCACTGTTACTTTGTAGAAACATTATTGATTTTTGTATGTTGATTTTGTACTCTGCAAATTCACTGTGTTCATTTATTAGTTCTAACACTGTTTAGTGGGATTTTTAGGTGTTTCTACATGTAAAATCCTGTCAGAGTAAGAGTGACAGTTTCATTCCTTCTTGTCTTGTTTGGATTCTCTTGCCTAATTGTTCTGACAAGGACTTCCAATACTGTGTTGAATAGAAGTGGTGAGAGTGGCCGTCTTTGACTTGTTCCAGATCTTAATTCAATTTTTAATCATTGAGTATATTGTTAGCTATGGGATTCTTATCTCTGGCCTTTATTGGGTTGTGACACATTACATTTTATTCCTGATTTGTTGAGGTTTTCAATGAAAGGAGTTTGAATTTTTTCAAGTTTTTTTTTTTTTTGCACCTAATGAGATAATCATACAGTGTTTGTCCTTTATTCTGTTAATGTTATTTATCACATCTATTGATCTATATATGTTGGACTGTTCTTGCGTCTTTTAGAATAAAACCTACTTGATCCTGGTGAATGTCTTTTAAAGTACTGCTGAACTGGCCTTCTTAGTATCTTTCTGAGAGTTTTACATCTGTGTTCATCAACTAATTGGCCCATAATTTTCTTTTCTTGTAATATACTTGTCTGGTTTTGGTAGACTGGTCATGTTGGTATCATAAGAAGTTTGGTAGTATTTCCTCCACTTCAATTTTTTTAATGAGTCTGAAAAAGACTAGTATAAGATCTCTTTTAAAAAAAAAAAAAATGTTTCATAGAATTCAGCAGTGAAGCCTAAAGGTCCTGGACTATTTGCTTTGGGAGATTTTGATTACTGATTCAATTTCCTCCTTTATTATTTCTCACATTATTATTCACATTTTCTATATTTTCATGATTCAGTATTAGTAGGTTGTATATATCCATGAAATTTTCATTTATTATGTGTTATCCAGTTTTGGGTATTTAACAGCTTGTGGTAATCTCATCACTTATATTTCTGTAGTGCCAGTTTCATTATTTCCTCTTTCATTTTATTTGTGTCTTCTCTATTTTTTCTTTAGTATAGCTAAAAGTTCTTTTTATTTGTATTTTCCAAAGCATAACTTAGTTTAGTTTTGTCCATCTTTTGTACTTTTTTTAAGTCCTCTGTTTCATTTTTTCTGTGATGATCTTATTTCTTTCCTTCTGCTAACTTTGGGCTTACTTTGTTCTTTTTCGAGTTCCTTGAAGACTACATTAAATTTCTTTCTTGAGATCTTCCTTCCTTTCAATGTAGGCATTAATTGCTATACCCTTGCCTCTTACGACCACTTTTGTTGAGTCTCATGTTTTGGTATGTTGTGCTTTAATTCCCTTTTGTCTCATGATATTACTTAGTTTCCCTTTTACTTTCTTCATTGACCTATGGGTTGTTCATGAGTATGTCCATGGATTCATGACTTTTCCAAAATTCCTCCTGTTATTAATTTCTAGTTTAATAACATTGTGGTCAGAAAAGATACATGATATAACTTCAATATTCTTAAATTTGCTAAGATTTATCTTGTGGTCTAAGGCATAATCTATCTTGGAGAATGCTCTGTGCATGCTTGAAAAGAATTTGTATTCTTCTGTGGTTAGATGGAATATTCTGTATACATTTTTAGGTCCATTTGATCTGAAATGTTCAAGTCCAGTACTTTCTTACTAATTTTCTGTCTGAATCATTTGTTCACTTATGGAAGACCTACTATTATTATCATACTGTTATTGAATTAAATTATTTCCCTTTTAGATCCTTTAATGTTTGTTTTATATGTTTAGGTGCTCTAATATTGGTATAAATATATTTACAGTTGTTACAGCATTTTGATGAATTGATCCACTTATCATTATAATGACCTCCTTAAGGTTTCAACTTAAACTCTATTTTATGTGATATATCTATCCCTTCTGTCTTTCGGTTTGCATTGACCTGGGATATTCTTTTTCACACTTTCAGTACAGTGTGTATTTAAAAGTAAGATGAGTCTCTTGTGGGCAGCCTATGTACATTTATTTGTACATTCAGCAATTTTATATCTTTTAATTGGAGAATTTAATCCATTCGCATTCAAGGTAACCATTCTGATATTTGTTTTCTGCTGTTCTACGGGTGTTATCTTTTTTCCTGTCTTGCTATCTTTGTAGTTTGATGGTGTTCTGTAGAGGAAGACTTTGACTACTTTTGGTTTGATTTTATACTTCTACTGAACATTTTTGCTTTGCTCATGGTTCCCATGAGGTGTACATTGAACATTAGATTTTTAACAACCTATTTCAGTCTAATAACAACTTAACTTAGATTGTATACAATAGCCGTACACTTTTACTCTCCTCTCTACATTATATGCTTTTGATGCCAGAATTTACATTATTTTGTAATTTGCATTCTTTGACAATTTATTTCAGCTGCAGTTAGTAGTTCTGCCTTTAAGTCCTTGTACTAGGGATAAAATTGCTTTATACAACATCATTCAGTCCGAGGGTATTCTAAATATAGCTCTGTTTACTTATATCTTTGAGTTTTGTGCCAAGAAATCAACAACTAATCATATCGAAACTCTTTGTATGTGATGTGTTTCCTATCTCTTGCTGCTCTCAGAATCCTTTCTGTCTTCAAGTTTTGATAATTTAATGATTGTGTGTCATGATGAAGCTGTCTCTTTTATGAATATTTCAAATATGAATATTTCAAATATTCTGTTATTGAGCTTACTGATTCTTGTTTGACTTGATTGAGTCTACTGTTGAAGCTTTCTACTGAATTTTTTAGTTGTCATTGTATTCTTCTTAGAACTTTCATTTTTGTTTGTTTCTATTTCTTTGTCTAACTTTTTACTTTGTTTAGATATTATTTTTCAAATTTCACTTAGTTTTCTATTTGTACAATCTTATTAGTTCAGTGAAGTTTTAAGGGGATTATTCTGAATACTTTGTCAGTCACTTCATGTATATCTACTTAAGGTCCAATATTGGAACTTTATTAATTTCCTTTGAGGGTGTCATGAGTCCATGATTCTTTGTAAAGTTCATATTCTTGCATTGTTTCCTGCATATTTGAAGAGACAGTACCCCCTACCAATCTTTGCAGGTGTTCTTTGACGGAGAAAGACTTTCACTATTGGACTAGCCTCTGATTCTAAAGGACCAGCTGGTGATAACCACAGGGAGCAGAGGTTTTTGTGTGTTCAATACCTGTTTGGGCCACTTTAGTCTTATGTAAGTGGGGCTTCTGACTGGGCTCCTTATCCAGTAAAACCACTGACTAGACTCTCCTATCATGCAGAGATGCTGACTGGGTATTTCAATAGCTTCAAATCAAACCTTTGGAAGGGAAATTTTGCTATCTGGAATCTGCAGTTGGACAGACTGCAGGCTAGACTCAGGTTAAACAAAGATGCTTCTCAGGATGGACAAAACCAGAAGCTATACTTTTTAAAAATTCATGATTGAGGATTGCCTATCTATCAGAGCAGAGGTGTAGAATGGACTTTTGGCTGATTTTGGGCAATTGATTTTCCTTGGCCAAGTAGTTCTCTGAAATGTGCTGAGGCAGGAGTCTCCCTGTCAGTGCAGGGTCACTGGGGTGGGCTGTGAGTCTGAATATGAAGACTACCCATCTAAGGACCCAAATTAGGTGGAGTGAAATTCTTGGGTCAAAGTTACATGGATAAGTGATTTGTTGGATATTTTTTAAATTCTCTTCCATGGGGTTTATATCATTTTGCATTTCTTTGAGATATGTATGAAAGGATTTACTTTCTTCACAGCTTTGCCAATAGGATAAGTAGTAGAGATTTTGTATTTTGCCAATCCATTAAAAGAGAAATGACTTCTGAATGTAACTTATATATGCATTTCTCTTATATCTTCATATACTTAAAAGTCATTTAATTTTTCTCCCTGTTAATTTAGTATCTTTAGATCCCATTTTCAATAGAATTGCTAGCCTTTTCTTCTTCTATCAATATATAGTTATATCAGAAGGATATTAATCCTATGCCTTTAATATAATTTGCAAACATTATTTCTTAGTATATCACTTGTCATCTTCTTATATTTTTTACCAAGTAAAGATCTTTCAAAAGTCTTTACACGTAATGAAGCCAATCAAATGTTTGGTTTATTACTTCTAGATTTTACAGCATAGTTAGGAAAGTTTACCCCGCTCTCAAATTATGGAGGAATATAACCATGCCTTCTTCTAACACTTGTGTGCCTTTATTTTTATATGTACTTCTCTGATTCACTTAAAAATCATCCTGGTGTATGTTTTAAGGAATGAATCAATTTTGTCATATTCCACATAGCTACCCATCTGGTTTATTACTCTTACATATCACATTATTAGGCTATTTTATATTTTCCTCATTAAATGAGCAGAGTTTTCTGAAATATCAATTCCTCTCTTTACTGCCTACCCTGAATATTTTAATTTGCTTTTACATTCTATGTTCATCACAACTCTTTGTCATTTATCCATACTTATTTTTCTTTCAGCCTTTTCTTATCTTTTGACATTCTCTTATTTGTTGGAGACTCTACCTTTTTGCATTTCCTAAGGGTTACAGTTTATTAACATTTTTTCTTAATAATCATAAAAGCATTTCAGCAATATGATCTTTCTTTGAGTTTTAGAATATGATCCTCTTGATTTTGCTATTTGTCAACCTCCTTTCTTGTATTTGAAGATGACTTATTTTTTTTGTGTTTGTTTATCAAGGTTTATTCTACCCAGTCTAATTGCTTTTCAGCTGCCAAATAGTGTGAATTATGATTAAATTTTATAATGGTCAATCCCCTTCTCAAATCTATAACTGAAGAAAAGATCTGTGTGTACATTTCTCAGTAGAAACATTCATCATTTGCAGGTCTGCTATATTTTTTCTGACTTCTTATCATCTTGCAGTATGCATTTGGTGATTAAATCAAAGTTTTAAACAAAAAATTGAGACTCTTCACTTGCACTGTCAGGTCTCTTCTTATTTCCTATTTTATTCAAAATATGTCCAACCTGAAGCTACACTTTTCAAGATGCAGGGCACCTTAATATACATCTCTGCCCACCTACCTTTATTTATTCAGATGCTTTATTGGAAATGCTTTAAACATTGTGTATATGTGCAAAGCTGGGGAGAGGAGTAGAAATAATCTGAGTAGGGCTTAATACACTTTTCTACCTACCTCAGAATTTAGCATTTGCATATCAAGTAAGTAGATGCATTTTTTATGATGTGGATACATAATATTTTCACACCTTTTTAAGTGTAGTCTATTTTATAAATTAAGTCAACATTTCTGTGGGAGGAAGGCTGTCAAGGATTATCTTAATTCAACTCTATTTACTGTACTAGATTGTCAGTGTCATTTTAGATGGGATCCTAAATTCTTCTCTTTTCTTCTCTTTTACCCGGAATTCATGGTATAGATACTTCTACCTTGATACAATTTAAAATCATAATCATCTTTTTGTACAAAACTTAAGAACTCATTTTTTACTTTTTTCTAGATGAAATCAGTAGGGACTATAATTCAGTCATGACTTCCCTCTTTTTCCAATAATTGGCATGAAAATCAAGTTAAATGCCATGAGAGATTTTTCTAACATTCTATTGCATACTACTAACATTAACCAAGTAATATGTACCAGGGGAATATTTATAAATATTTATAGATGGAATAATAATAATAATAATCTGGGTGTGATGTTTAAAAGAAGAATCCTCAGATTGAGTGCAACTTCACTATTATGTCTTTCGATGTTCATTTGATGAAAGAAATCATACTATTTTTTTAACCTAACAAAAACTTTCTTATTGGTAAATATGCATTTCAATAATAGGTAGTTTTATTGATGTTATTACTTACTAAACAGAATTTCCAATGTGGAGAAAAACGTTGGTATTAATCAAATGTCTGAGAAATGTGTTTGACCTTACTTGAGTTTCTCAAAAAATTCCTTTTCAGAAGATAAGAAATTATAAAAACTTAGAAGATAGTGAGTTTTGTTGGAGAGAAGGTAGAATTGACTTCTGAAACTAGCTATATGACTTAAGCCTCATCTTTCTTATTTGTAAAGCAATCCTAGTGTTGTCTTGACAATCTCAGAAGAAAATTTTTAAGAAGTGATTAGTATTTTACCTAGGATATAATTATACAACATGTTAGTTCTTTGTATTATTGGGATGCTGGGGGGAAGTTAAGAATTACCTTAAAGAAGATAAACTGTAATATTTTGCTCTTAAATGGACAATACTTTATATAAAACAAGTTTGGTGAGTAGTGCAGGTATTTTCTGAATTCACTGGAATAATTGGGTGGTTAACTCTGGGGATTAGATAACAGAGTGGTAAAGAACATGGGGGAAGCTCTCTAGCACATCATCACAGTTATGAAAAGAAGGCAGGATTTCAGCTCTGTGAGACCACCAGACATATGGTACCCACAGTATGGCACCTGCCAAATTATTCCCAGACTCTTTTTAAGGTGACAAGGTTATATGGCATCTGGTATAATTCGGATGTCCAAATATTTTTCTTGTTCTTATCATGCAACTACAGAGTACTACTCTTAAGTAATTCCTATTAAACCCTATCATATCACATCAATTCCTTATACTTCCAGAAACTCACCATCTCTACTGCAAATTTTGTCTATGAGCCCAAGCATCACAGTGATTAGTCTGGAGTGCTACATGAAGTCATCAATTGCTTTCTGTTAAAGTGTTTGAATTATGCTAATCATTTGGATGCTATAAAATCTAGTAAGTTAAGTCAGAAAATCAAAAATTTGAACTTGTAGTTCTAACTTTGACAGGTATTTACTGAACTTCAGCTTCTTTATGACACTTAAGGATTCAACAATAAAATTAACTATAGGTATAGTGGTTTTAAAGTATGCAACTGTGAAATAATCAATGAGTTGAAAATCAAAGAGATTAAAAGTACAAGTTTTAAGAGAATAAAGAACATGATCATACAATTGGAAGACCAGAGTTGATTATCTCAGTGCCATTTTCATTAATTTCTGAAATAAAAAAAAATATTCAATACATAAGATAATAAAATTAAAATGTTAAAACATGAAATAAGTGTTATATTAGTTCAAAATTCTGAATTTTCAATAAATGTTACTAACAAACTTATCAGTAAACATCAAAAAAATTAGAGTAACAGAATTTTAAAATTAAATAAGGATCCCAAAGCATATCTCCTGGTGTTTAATAGATTCCTTGTCAAATAAAATTCAGATACACTAAGATAATCAAAGTTACATTGCTGAACTTCTTAGTCTTTCAAATGTAAATATTCTGCAAATTCCTAAATGTGTCTTATCTTAGAGCTCCCTTAAACTGTGGATTTTGAAGAGACAGTTTCCAAAAAGTTAACTTTCAGAAGTGCTAATAATACTGACAACTTTATTTTATGTGATAGAACTAAAGTCCAGAGAAAGTAAGTGTTAGGTAATGCTGGAGACAGGAAGAAAAGTGATAGATCATGATTTTTTTGGACAATTTTGTTCTGATTGATAATTTATGTAGTACAATGGCTAATACCTTCTTAAGAGACTGCTTGGACATCACATTTTTATATTTTACAAACTATTGTCAGTGATATAACTGGAAGTTATTAAAACTATTATGCCATCAAAGATAAAATTTAATCTCTTCACTTTTGCACACAAAGGATAAAATATTACTTTATAACTTAGCTTCACTTATCTAACTTTGGTTAGCTCTTAAAGCAGTTAAAAAAGAAAAGGGGGAGTTGCATCAGCCTTAAGCAAAGTGCAATCTATGGCATCATGTTTTATTTTAAAATACACTGAAACTGCTGCTGAAAAGTCCAGAATGCCCACTGACATGGAAATAGATTGCACACATCAGTGCACATCACCATCTGCCCAGGCAAAGTTGCCCTTTTTGCTGAGTTGGAAAGGTTAGTTTTAGCTTAGTTCTGTCTGTGGTTGGGCAATTCCCAATTGAAAATCAAAGGACAGGGAAATGAATACTTAAAAAAGAAAAACTGCACAATTATTATGTGGGGCTGGGGAGTGCTGAGTTAATTTCCTGTATAGCTGAGTTCTTCACATGATAGCCTCAAGTGGCTGGGAGGAAGCTAAAACTCCCTCGTAGGGCTACTGGGGACTCCTTAAAATTAGTCCTTGCTTATACTCTAGCAAAGGTCGACAGAAGAACTGTGAATAGTTTAGAATATAAAACCAAGAAATACTTTACCTACTAAGGAAGTCAATCTAAACTGGGATCCAAGTAACAGAGAATGGCTAGTCTCTTTGTCTTGAGGATTTAACCTGGAGTAAATTAACAGGATCTCTATCTCAAAGAGACAACTCAAATGAAGCCACATTATCTATTCCACTATTACAGACAAAATCAGTCTGGATGCAGACAACATCAGAAAAACTGATTATGTTCCTGAATCATTTATTTTGACAGCAGAACTACAGGTCTAGCTTCATATGTCTATGTGAAAGTCATACAACATGTGCCAGTCTGCTAGTGAAACATCATTAAAACCTGAGCTGAAGTTCTCAGCAAAAGATGATGACTTCACAGTCTGCTAACAAATATAGAATTATGGCATCTGTTCATTTCATCAGCTTCCCTCTTCATTTGTTTATCTGTTAATTGAAGAAAAGGCATTCAATGTCTCTGGGCACATTTTCAACAAAGAATAATGTGTGGTAATGAATTAAGAGCTGAGCCTTTGATGAATTGTAGTGAAAGCTTGATTAAGATAAATTGGGCCTTTCAGTGCATATTTAAGTGCATAAATCACAGGCTATAAAAGAAAACGAGGTGTGATTCTACATCATATACAACCAGAAAAATGAGAAGTTATACTCCATGTATGTATGATGCAGCAAAATGTATTCTACCGTCATGTATAACTAATTAGAATAAAATGAGAAGAAATATTTTTCCTACTAATATCTACCTTCCTCTCTTTCGATTTATGAAACAAATCAGGCAGCAGATATTTTTGCTAAATGTCCCCTTTTTTTGCTAAATACCATTGGCAATCATTAAGTCCTCTAGTCTTGAGTTAAAGGATGCAAGTAATACCCCAAGTTACTTATTTCCTGCTTCTTGACACCATGAAGCAATGTGAGGTTCATATATTCTGGAATTTTCTTATGTGTGACTTTACAGTGTCTTTCTATTATATTATTAATTCTCAGTGCAAAGTAAATGAATGACAAATAACCCTGTTACAATAACTGTACAAATACAACTTCTTATAATTGAAGAAAAACTAAAGCAAGAGAAAGCTCTGAATAAGGATCAATGCCTTAGAGAAATGACCCTAGTCTTTCCAAAATTTGACCCAGTAAACTTTCTAGAGTCTTACATAAGTCCCCAATATTCCATCATTCATAAATCTTATTACTATATAAATCTGTTGTAGAATCTAGACTGAGTCTAGAGAATGTACATTTTTGAAAAGAGAAATAAAGATCTTTCATTATTATTTTTATCTTGAAAGTAGATTCAGATTTTATAGATATATTTAAATTAGAAGCTATTATTACTAGGCTTAATTTTTTTTAAATTAATGATAACCTAACCTTGTAAAATGTTTTTACAATACAGAGAAAAAATGTCTAGTTAGACACAATTAGAAACACTGCATATTTTGAACATTTTGACAAATGGTTTAAAATTGTGATTGTTTTGCAAAGGTGATTTTCTGTTAGAGAATGAAAGAGATGAATGGACAAAGAAGCATCTTTAAATGATTTATATAGCTTCTCAAATATTATACAGTTCTTATATAGCAAAAGTTTTGATGAATTAGTTGTAAATGAATCATAAACTTAAGTTTCTTCTGAAATGTACATTGGTTTAAAATTGAATATAAAACATACTGGCAAGAATGCACTTTAGATCTTATTTTACCAAGATCTTTGAATGATAGTTCATGATGTTCAGTGAAACCAAAACACAACTAGAATCTTTCATCCTTAGCAATTATGTAATTACTGGGTATGAAATGAGTCATATCTTTAGCCAGCATTCATCAAATATCCAGTGAGAACACAAATAGATGATAACTAGATTAAACAGTTTTGAGAGAAAATCATATTCCTTTTATGCTTGAAGTATCATGAAATAAAATCAATTTCAGAATATTAGTAAAAAATATTCAGGAAACTTTAATTATTTCACACTTATACAATCATATGCTCAAATGAACTAAGAATGTATACATATATATGTAATAGAAATCAACACTATTATAAAATCATACTACTTTCAGTGAGACTTCTGAGAAAATGAATTCACATGATCTCCATAAAATCTTGTTCATAGCTTTAAAACAAATATTCTAAGGAAGACTTTTTTCATTTTTGAAAATTTTTGAGTTATTATCTTTGCTTTCAGTTATTATCTTTGCTTCACTTTTCTGAACATTTTTATTTCGTTATCCTTGGTAGTCCAAAATAAACACTATAGCAATGCAGAAAAGAAGATTATACATGGGATACTTACTTACCAGAAGTGTCTAATTTCCTAGGTCCTTACTTTGGGTCTCTTACATCATGGGTATAGAGAAATGGCTTCAGTGGCCTGCCTAAGCACTATGCAGTACAAATACAATGTAAGCTACAATGGAATTGAATGCCTAGTGTGTATACACATTTAAAATACATTAAAAGTAGGTAAAATCAATGTTAATAACACATTTTAACCCAATGTCATCATTTCAACATGTAATTAATATCAAAATTATTAAGATACACTACATTTTTGGTAAAACCTTTGAAATTCAGTTAAAACTACTCACATTTCAAGTGCTCAGTAGTCATTTGTGGCTAGTGACTATGGTACTGCTCAACTCAGAACAAATTTAAGTCTCTACCCCACTTAACTGCCAGCCACTGATCACTTCTCTCACCTTTAGCAGGAAAATTCCTTGAAACAGTTCCTCCAATTTTATCTCCAATTTGCATACAGTTTCCTTGAAACCTGCTGTTTCTAATAGTTCTCTATCACTTCAACTTAAACCAATCAGACCCTCACCACCATCTTTCCACCAAAGTTGCTCAGGTCAAGGTCACCAATAGTGATCACTACATTTTAAATAATGGATCATCAGAAGGACAAGTGCTGCATATTCTCTCTCTCTCATGGAAGCTAAAGTCCACCTGAAAGTAGAATAGTGATTACTAGAGATGGGAAAGGGTGAGGGGCATAGGAAAAGGAAGGTTGGATTTGATCAGTGCATAGTACATAAATGTATAGAAATATCACACTGAAGCACATCAACAGGTAAAATTAAAACAGGCAAATTATTATTAGTGCATTATAATTATATGTGACATTTCCATATATGCCTATAACATAATTTGCTCCAATTCATTCCTCAATACTTTCCTTTTTCATCCTGTCCTCCTCCTCCTGTTTCCCTTCCTCTATACTATGGTGTTCCGTTGGTTTATTTACATATATATTTTTTCATTGATACAATATAATTATACATAAGTGCCGGATTCACTGTGCTATATTTATATAAGCATAGAGCATAATTTTGTCAATTTTATTCCCTAGACATCCCCCTTTCCCTTCCTCTTGATACTTTACTGATCTCCCATCTGTAAATCAAATTATTCTAAAAACTAAAGAAAAGCAAGAAATATATTTCACAAGATTTAACATGTACATTTATTTAAATCAAAAATGACCCTATCAAGAATCATCTCTTGTGTTGTCAGGAAATAAAAATGAATCATCTTTTAGAAAAAAAAAATGGCTGTCACTTCTCTATACTCAGATTTAACTTCTCACTAGCATGAGAAAGGATAACGAACCCTTTGTCCTTTGCATACCTCCTTCACTTGGATTCAAGGATACCACACTATAGTGTTTTCTCTCTCCTTCTTCACTGGATACACCATTTCTATTCATTTACTAATCATTTTTTCTTTTCTTAACATTAGAGTATCTTGATTATTTTCTATCCAGGTACTCATTTCCTTAGTGATTTCATCTAGTTTCATCACTTTCTGTGTCATTTATATGAAAATGACCAATAAATGCAGACTTCTCCCTTGAACTGCAAACTTACATAGTCAAAATTTATACTCGATGTCTACTAAGTATGACATGAACGTACTCCAAACTGAAGTACTATTTGTTGCCCCCCAATGTACTTCACCTATGATACTTCCATTTTAGTTAATAACAGATTCATCTTTCCAGTTGCCAAGACCTTAACTCCTGGAATTAACTCCTTTCTTTCACACTCCACATCTTATCAGAAAAGGTTCACTAGATGTTGAAAATACATTCAGAACTAATACACTTCTCACCAACTCTGCTCCTACCACCCCATGCAATCCACCATTCTTCCTTGACTAGATTATTATATGAACCCTACACTGACTTCCCACCAGCATGTTTGTGGGGTTAAAAAAAATAGAATCAACAAAATATCGAGGCTAAAGTGTTCTAAATCTTTTTATTTAGAGAATCTATTTTTTTTTTAACAATTTCATTTTAAACTTTGGCCAAGTCAAAAATCATTGGTAAAATTTAAAGGGTACCATGAAAAATAAACAGAATGATACCATGAAAAATAAATATAGTTATAAATTTCAAATAAGTACAACAAAAATGAGGGGGAAAGGAATAAAATTAGTTATTACTTACAATGAAAGAAGAGGGGAAAAAGTCATAATAATCTAGATAAATAGAAACCCATGGTAAGAAGTATAAGCATGTTCAAATACATCAAATACCACTCATTTAAGCTCACCAGATATAAGACAGGATTTGGGGTATGAGTTTTAGAAATCAAACCATAAGTTGTTTATAAGCAATTGGCATGAAATATAAGTATTAAAATAGTTTTATGAAAACAAAAACAAAACTAAGATGTAAGAATCTGGGTAGTAAAATAGAATTAAAATATGTAAAACAAATAATCACAAGTAAAACAAATATTCATAAAACTACAGAGAGAAATTGAAAAGACTGCCAGCGTAGTGGAGAAAATTAATACATCTTGCAAATAGGCAAACAAATCAGCAAAGAGAGGGAAGATTTAAATAAAACAAAAAATGTGTCCTTATAGGCATATTTTAAATTCTTCATACCATTATTGAAGAATACATACTCTTTTTAAGCACATATGAAGACTGCTCAAAATTGAAGAGGTAGGATAACATAAAGATACTGTTAACAAATTTCAGAAAGTAGATTTCAAATAACCACAAAGTAATTGTGTGCAGAAGTAATAGAAAAGATGAAAATTTTAAATCCTCGAACATTTGAAAATTTCAAAATACACTTCTAAATGATATATGTTAAAAAAAAAATTGATGAAGGATATTTAAATATATTTGAATGAATAAGAAAATTTTGTATATTAAAAATTCAAAAGATATAGTTAATGTTGTGATACAAAGGAAAATTATAAAATTCAGTCCTTGCATCAATAAAAAAGAAAGACAAAAAACTGTCCAATTTAAGAAATTAGAGGAAAATAATAAAGTATGAAGAAGTTTAAAAGAAGGAAATGTTTAATGTATGATCAGAAGCAAATAAAATAGAGACAATAATATTTTAGAAAAAATCAACAAAGAAAAGTGTACTTATTTAAAAAATAAATCTTCATGAGAGTGATCAAGAAAAACAAAGAACATATAGTTCTTTGAACAGTATAGTTAAAAGAGAGACATACTAATGCAAGAGGTTAAAAAGACAATGATAAATATAATCAACAAATCTGGGCAAATATATCTGAAAGCCTAGATTAAATTCTTAAACTAATAGAAAAATAAAATACTAAGAACTGATTTAAGAACAAATTTGAGGACTGGAGTTATGGCTCAATGGTAGAGCACTTGCCTAGCATGTGTGAGGCCCTGGGTTTGATACTCAGTATCACATATAAATAAATAAAATAAAAGATTCATTGACAACTAAAAAAAAATTTTAAAAAAAGAACAAACTTGATGCAGTTATCAAAATCTTCCTATGAAGAAATCGTCAAGATCACATCAGTTTATAGAACAGTTTACTAACCTTTCAAGGAGCACATTATTCCCAACTTCCATAAGCTTCCCTAGAGAACAGACTAGGAATACTTCCCAATTATTTTATGAAGCAACAACTAAAAGGAAGTTTACAAACCCATTTTACTCTTAAAAATTGCAGAAAACAAAAAAACCTAACAAAATAGTAGTAATCTGAAATAAGCAGTGTGTGAGTAGGGGAGGAGAATAATAAACCAAGATCAGTTTATAGCCAGAATGCAAGGATAGGTTAATTTTAGAAATGTATCAATGGGTTTCATCAGATTAGCAGATTAAATGAGGAAAAAACAGATAATTTGTTACCATTCAAAGCTCAGACACATATTTAGATATTTATTTTAATAAACAAGGAATAAGAGAGAAATTTCTTGACCTTGTAAAGAGTATGCATGGCTATTATGTATGATTTTGCTAGTTGTGCACTGAAAATCTCTAGGGGAATAGCTCTCCCTGGAATGGTGCAATACATAATCTGGGTGAAACACACACACAGAAACCTACCAGAATGGGCATGTGTTAGGGAAGTATTAGAAGCATTTCTTTTAAAATAAAGAAACAAAAAAAAGAAAAGAAAAAAGAAAAGAAAAGCATATAAGTTATCATTTCTAGTGTAAATTTTGCTTTAGAACCTATTCTGCATAAAAAGAAAAGATATAGAAATTTAAGTTAAAATATGTAATTATTTGTAGATAACATGATTAATTAAAATTCCAGAACAAATTTCAGAAATCATTATACATAATGATACAGGTCAGCAAGATGGCTGAAAATAAAATCAACATGTAAATATCAAGTACATTCTGATACAACAGGAAAGACACAAAGTATAATACTCTAATACTAAGTGTCGCCAGGGCTGGATGCAGCTCAGTGGTAGAGCCTTGCCTAGCATGTGCAAGGCCTTGAGTTTAATTCCCAGCACCATGAAAATAATAATGTTAATAATAATGCCATTTACATCCTCAATAAAGACAATGAAGTATCCAGGAATAAACTTACTAAAACAGATACAAGCTGTTGATGAAGAAAATGATAAAATTTCACTAAAAGTAATTACAGAAGAAATAAATATATAGAGATAGCTCTTATTGATATATAGGAAAGTGATATAAAAGATGTCAATTCTCCCCAGTTGACTCATAAATATATATTAACTCCAGTTAAAATTCCAGTACTATTGCTCATGAAACTTGCCATTTTTTTCTAAAATTATATGAAAATTAAAGAACCAATTTTTGTCAATACATATCTAAAAGGGGTGGGGAGTGAAACAGGAACTTCCTATAATATAGCAAGTCTTATAGTATATTTATAGTGATTAAGTAATTGTAGAATACATGTAAAGATACATGCAAGAAATTAGATAACTCCAGACTCACATATATAAGGAATATTTACATTGTCAGAGGTACCAAGGGAGACCAGTGGAGAAAACAGAAGTTATTCAATGAACAGAGGTGGGGAAAATAGCTAGCACTGAGGAGATAAATTGTGTACTTACCTTATAGCTTACATAAAAGTTAATTCTAGATAGATTAAAGACAATTTCAAAAGTAAACCCTAAAAAGATTTTTTAAATATATATCAAAACTTAAATCCCACTTTAAATAAGCTATAACATTTTTCTAAACATAAAAGTAATGATGAAAAAATTAAACTACAAGAAAACTGAGAATATCTGTTTGTTAAAAAAGATGCTTAAGAAGGTCAAACAATGATAGATACAGTAATTTTGCAATAAAAATAACCAACACTGAATAACTGTTATAGGTTATATTCTGAGTTCCTACAAATGAATTTCTTTTACATAAAAGGAAAACAATTTAGTGGGAGAATGGGAAAAAACAGAAACATTTGTTCTAAAATAAATGCATAAAGTCAATAAAAAAAATAGAAATTTTCAATTTCTTAGTAATTAGGGAAGTTCACATCCAGGCCAGAAAGAACTACTACTTAATTTCCACAAGTTAAAAAGTTTGGCAATAAAAAATTGTTGGAGAAAGATATATCAATGATATTACTTATATATCATAAGTGTAGGTATAAATTTGTATAACGACTTTGAAAAACAATTTGGCATACTTATAAATTTTAATAGTTGCATATCCTCAACTCAGATAAATCCCTGTCATAGATTTATGCCTCAGAGAATCTGTGTTCACCAGGTAAAAAAATAAACTTAAGAATATTTATATAAGATGTTGCTGCATTAAGACAATAAATAACTCAAATATTCACTGAAAGAGGAATGGATAAATTTCAGTGTTTTAGAATTAAATATTTTACAGAGGGAAAATTAATGAACTGCAGATATATTCATACATCTATTACTAGAATGTCACATACAATATAATACTATTTATAGCTCAAAAAGAAGCATTGATTTTAAGCATTTTATAATATTTATGTTAAACTCTTTAAAAAATGAGAAGCATACAAACATGAAGTTCAGGATAAAGGTTGCTCATGGGGTTCTTGGTGGGGAAGGGAATACCCAGGTAGTTATAAATTATTGGTACCATCATATTTCTTCAGTTCAGTGGCAGGTTTCCAGTTGGTCATCATATACTCTTAAAATAATTCAGAACAAAATAGTTCCCTGCATAGACCAATAACTATAGGGTGATATTAACCAAGAATTATAACTAATTTATTTGCCTAAATTCCATAAAATTATAAAAAGAATGGTATAGTTCATTCAAGACATGTATTCATAATTATGAAATAAACACGGAAAACTTCTTTCCCCACCATGAGTATGTTTTATGCTAAAACATAAAAGATATTAATCAATGTTATTTAAAACATGACCTGTCATCTAACCAAATTCTTGAGAAGGAGGAAAGGGAGAGAGAAACAGATAAAAGCTTAGGCTCAGTTTGGCCTCCTGTGTTTCAGTTTTCGACTCCTGTCTATACTTGCTGTAGGACTCTAGGTAAGTTACTCAGTTTCTCTGAGAAATAAGGATGGGAGCAATCACGGGGTCTCAGCATGTGTAAAACACTCAATAAACGTGGAAGCAGCTGCCCCACCAGTTGACTGACTACTCCCATCCTCGTCCTCCACACATTTGCTCTGGGACATCCAGGACTCCACTGGGCCTTCCTGGTCTCCAGGATGAGTATTCCAGAAAGTGCCCTAATAGCACTTTTTGGGTCCCTTGGTTAAAGCTGTGTCTGAGTCTCCAAGTCAAGGACTCTTTCTGAAGTTAAAGGGAAAAAAATGGCCTCTCTGAAAAAGTAGCCCCTTCCCCAAACTGAAATCTCTCCATCTATGGAGGCAACAGGCTCTGCCCTCTTCTCTTTCCTCTCGTTAATGTTGGAACACAGGAGGCTAATTGTAAGCAAATACACTAAATTATCATAGGTATTTATCAACCTAAGAATAAAAATAACCTGTCTGGGGCAAGAGGTGCTCTGGTACAATGGAAATATGTGACAGAATCTGACTTAACTTGATCCAGACTCAGTGTCTTTCTGTAAGAATTTCCCTCAAGAAGCCAGAACAGCTTTCCTAAGTTCCTGCTGAGCTCCAAAATTTTGAGTGTGTAGAACAATAGAAGGTCTTCCTTGGAAGATGTGTTTTCACTATACACATAAACACACATCAGTTATCTATGTGCACTAGCTAGCGTCCTCATCAAAGGCTCTGGAAGAGTAATAGCAGATGATCAGAGTGAGTAGATTGAATTGTTCCTGACAGCCAATGGGAGAATACCTTTACTTCACCAGTCTGCAACTGGCTTAACCAGCAAGATTAGCTGTCCAACTATCCAGATTAAATAAGTTATTTTTCCATTAGTTGTCTAAACAGAGCTAAAGTTCCTGAGGTGAATAATGGTGTTTGCTCTCATGGTCTTAGGTAAGATACGACATTTTCAAAGAACCTTAGGTACTCCCTTAATAAGCACCATAAAAATAAATGGAAGAACAGAATGGAGGAAGTCACCCTAATACATTTTTAAATGTGGTATTTCTCATCGTGAGAGTGAAGAATAAATTCTGTATCTACTTTGCACACAGCCAAATGTGCTATGAAATATTATTGATGTACTTGACAAATTCCCAAGTATAGCATCAGCCTTGCTAAAATACCCGCTGGCACGACGTTGCACTTCCAAATTTAGCAGTATGGTTCACAGCATTTTCTTCTTGGTCTCTCGAAAAATGACCAGCCAAAATTTCACTGCATACATTTCCAAAGAAGCTGATACTTGTTTTACTCATTTTAGAAAGTACTTTCCAGAGTGTGAAACCCATAAATTCAGATGAAACCTTTAACCTTTTCAGATTTAGAGGAGGGGGAAAAAATATTAGGTATCTTCCAATTACATATTAAAATAATTATGCTACTTGGAGGGATTACAATGAGACGAAGTTTAGCTGAAGAAAATCAAATGTAGATATCTAGACTACAAAAACAACTTAGAAATTAAAATATTTTCATTTGTTTTACAAAATGAAAGCTGCTACACCCTTAAATAATGTAAGGTTTTACAGTCTCTTCTGCTCTTAAAGTTTTTATAAAAGAAAGGATGATTGGAGATAAGTATTTGAAAAGCAATAATTTTAAAGGCTACATCCAAGAATAAAGTCATTAGGGGCAACTGAAAATTAAGCATGTATTAATACTCATTATGATAAAAGTTAAGGTGATATTGCTTAACATGATTGCAACCTAGATTTTTAAAGTAAATCTCACAATGAAAAAAAAAAGAGGGGGAGAGAGAGAGAGAGAGAGAGAGAGAGAGAGAGAGAGAGAGAGAGAGAGAGAGAGATGAGTAGGGGAATCCATTGACATTTGAATGTCAGCCTCTGGTTCTTCCAGTTGAATCCAAACTTCATTTTGGCTCTGTGTTTCCATTTCAGTATCTACACTGTCATGCTCGCTTTTAAAAATAGTAACACAATGCTGTGCCAAGAAACAAGGACAATGCCAAACCTAGAAAAATCCATAAAATCAAGTTTAGGAAAGAACTGAATTGCTTATAAATGTCAAAAGTGGTGTGAGGAGTAGTAATTAGAAAATAATCACAACAGAATCTTCTACTGCTTTGCTCACAAGATTTAAAATACCCTGAAGCTAATATGGCCAAGAAATGGAAGGCTGAAAACAAAACCTACATCTTCACCCACATTTACAAGTAAATGGTGCTCAATAATCTAAAGTAGTGTTTTCCATTGAAATATGATACAAACTCCCCTGGTGTTTAACCAAGGTGATTTTAGGTGCCACAGCCAAAGACCCATCAGAATCAGTTGTTCCATGCAGACCACTGACTGGGACTTTTGCCTTGTAGTATATCCTCAAGAGGGCACCTGAGAATCTGGCACCATGTGGACATTGTACAAGTGGCCATCTCTGAACCTTGGGCAAGTTACTGAGCTCTTTGAGAGCTTTGGTTATCACCATATAGAACATCAATGCCCTGAATTACAATCTCAAAGCAGGTCAGGAAAATTCCTACTCAGAAGTATGGAGAATACAAAACATTTAACTAACCACAGAATTAAGACAAACATCCACTTTCTACTGATTAGTTCAATTTTCTTATTTACATTGGCATAACAGAAGTCATAATTCTTATTATTAATGCCTTTTTGCTGGGTTCTGCTCTGGGTTGAGCACAGTACTAAATACTTAGCATGCTTCATTTCTATCCTTACAGTAATCCTCCTTCATATTAAAGATTAGCATGGTTAAGCTATTTGCTCAAGTTCTTGTAACAAGTAAGATGCAAAACTGGAATTCCAAACCTATATGTCTGGTTGCAAAAGACTACTGTGAGGTGTCTCCTCTTTTGTTGGTGGCATAAAGTGATACTCCATCTGTTAAGTTTCAGTTGGCTTATTTTATTATTTTATTCCACACAATTTTTACCTAGCATTAGTAATTTAATTGCACAATACTAGTGCCCTGAGGATATACCTAATACTTACTAATCAACATTTATCACTTGCTGTGAACTGAATTATGTTCCTTCCTCCCAAAATCTATATGTTAAAGTTCTACCCACAATGTGACTATACAGGACCTTCAAAATGGAAATGAAACTGAAGGATGCCATAAGGAGGGGCCATAATCCATGAGGACTGTTAGGACTGCTGTTTTTATAAAAAAAGAAAGAAACCTCAGCTCTCTCACTTTCTCACCCCCAGAGCTCACACGAAGATGAGGGAGCAGGTGGTCATCTTTAATCCAGGAAGAGAGGTCTAACCAGAAGCAACCCTGATGCACCTTAATCATGACTTTTAGCCTCCAGAGCTGAGAAAGTAAGTTTCTGTCAATAAATCCATTTTGTTATGACATCCCCAGGAGGTTGATGGGGACTTGAAGACATCCGAGAACAATATTGCCCTATATGCAAAATGGAGAAAAGAAGACTTTAAATTCACGGAGCAGAGTTAGAACCCTCTCAGATAACCTGCCCCTTGTATGCACATCCCTGAAATACAACTAGAAAAACTGGTCCCCTTTCTGATCAATTCAGATCAACTGCTTTATGATTCTTCTCTTAGATTGCCTGAGGCTATAAATAAGAAGATGATTAAAATACATTTAATAGACTCATTCTTAGAATGGAGAAGAGAATCACTGAAGAACCAGTTGCTAACCAGTGAAGACTCCAACTAACCTGCACTTCTATCTCTACTTTCTCTCCCATCTTCAACTCTGGCTAACTAATTACTTTATTAACAATGTAAAAATCCAGGACTCCTAGAGCAGCAGGTAGATCTGAAGGAATATTCTGTGTCTGCATGTTTTTCATATGTCCCGAGCTACCCTGGGTATTAACTTGGCTTCTGGGAGTAACAGTTTTCCTGAGTGAAGTTCTGATATTTTGCTGTGACTATTACTGTCTTTGTTTCCTCCGTGTATCCTGCTGCTACGCGATGGTTCTTTCAAAAAGACTTAGCTGGCTGATTCTTCTGACTTTAAAGTACCAGGAGATTTTGTTAGTTTTTGTATTTCTAAAACACTTGGGATCAAAACAGTGACCACTTAATTGTTTCCAATGCTTAATAAAGTGTGAGAAACATTTCTCTTCTCTCACCTTCCATTTCTGGACATCCATTCTTTCAACATCTCTCATTTCTGGAACATTTTTTTTCTCTCTCTCTGCCAACTGTAGAAGTCAAGGATAGTACAAAAACATTCAAGTTGGGCAGCTGCCAATAAATTCTGCCGCTGGGGTTGTTCTGCCACTTGGGCTGTTTATGGAGTGTCACCGTGCTCGGGAGCTGCCACCCACTTTAGAGGGCACAAAGAATATTTTGTCAGTATACGTCCGCATGATTCTAATTGTATGAAGACAGGTTCCAAGGACAGGGACCTTTTTGGAAAAAAAAAAATATTTTACTCTGTTCTCATAAAAAAAGAAAAGAATTTATTTTGCACAGCAATTTGATTTGTGTATGTGTGCCTGTGTGGGGTGGGGTGGTGTGGAGTGGGGGAGTATGCACCCTGTTTTGTCAAAAGGCTATCTTTCAAATTAATTTTGTTTAACATGGATAATACCCAATAATCAACAACTATAGGGCCAATTTGCAGAAATCTTAGGTGTGTAAACGAATTGACGTAAATTCTTGTTTTTATAAAAATTCTGTGCTTTACGAAGCAAACTAATCCCTTTGTAACAAACTTAGCTTTTAGAAACACTTCATGTAAATCCAAGACATAGTATATGCCTTTGACTCATTCATTGCATGTTAATGGAAGATGCCCAATAAATATTTGTTGATGACAAGGATAATTTTGAAAGCATCCTGTGCCAAAGAAATCCCAGTGAAGTGTGGATATTTCCCAAGGCACTACATATCTGGGATCCAGTTTTAATGAGTGGTGGTTAGCTTTACTGAGGGGACGAGACAGAGGTCACTGGAGGAGTCAGCCAGAATGTAGAAGTGGAATACTTCTGGCTTCTCGCCCTGTTTCTAGTAACCACCCCACCCTATTGTTCCCAAGAGAACAAATGTACACTTGATAGCTGAGCAGGTGGCATGTACTGCAGTAATAAACAGCTCCTTTCCTGTAAGAGAGCAGTGGACCAGGTTTATGGATCCATGATCCTTCCTGTGGGGAAGCCATTATGTCCAGTTAAAACTGTAACTGAAAGCATCCATCTCTAACAACTCAGTAATTCTACGCCTGTGCGGCCCAAAGTCCCCCAACACGGTTCCCCTTATCGATTCAGCTGAGCAGATGCACATTCAGCTTCTGGGCTAAAAGACAGCGTGGGGACAACTAAAAATTATTTAGTCTGTCTGTTTGTCATGAGGAGCAGCTATGGATTTAGTCCATCTACAAATTAATAACTGGAAAAAGGAAGCCAGTTGGGATTCAATGGGTCTCTTTCCCTGTTTTTCACGTGTTTACTTCCTCTGCTTCCCTAATGAATCCGTGGCTTTGGAATTCCAAACCATTAAATGAAATTAAGACACAGGCTCATTATTTAGAGCCAAAGGTTACAATCAACTCTCCTCCAACAATCAACCAATATCCTTTTGTTTACTGGAAATATAACAGAAAAACACTACCTTGTGTCTACATGACTTGGGGAGTTAATTTCATAAACGCTTGCTGAATTTTCCTAATTAATCAGAAGTCTTTGGCACAAAGAGTCAAACCTTTGAGGCCTGAGACACAGGGCTGGCAGAAACTTTGTCAGCAGAAACTGTCTTTTGTGCAATCTATGTGCTACCTGGCACAAGAAAAGTACTTAGTAAATCTTGATTATGATCACAACACAATAGTTAATTAGCAGGGCTTTTCTTTGCCCTTAACAAACTTCTTTAGATTCTTTGACATTACTGAATTGAGGAATGAAAGGTTCTCTATATTTGTATGCAAAAGTGAGAGAGAGAGCAAAAGAGAGAGAGAGAGGAGAGGGAGAGAGAGAGAGAGAGAGAGAGAGAGAGAGAGAGAGAGAGAGAGAGAGAGAGAGAGAGAGAGAGCATGCAAGAGCAAGTTTTGGTTGTTTTCCAAAGGATATCCCTTTGTGCTGACAGTATTCCATGGCGTGAGCCCCACAATACCAAAGCCAACGACCCAAGCTGGCCAAAGAAAACGCTGACCCTACTGGATGTGAGTGACTCAAGGAGTTTTACGGTGAATGGAGAGTGACTGTAAAGTTAATCTCTTATTTATGTTACACTGTGATAATACTGCCTAAGAGTAATAGCAACCACAAAAGCCAGGAAATTAGAAAGAATTAACAGAAAAAGAAAAATCTCAAGTCATCTTTTTTTTTTTTTTTTGTATAAATTTGATGGAAATTTTGTTTGTTAAAGAAGTATTTGTAATTCTAATTAAACTCATGTATTTTATAATAGCCCATATTTAAAGGGGAACAATATTGAATATGCTGAACAATACAACTGTAAATTAGGAAAAATGAATCTGTATAATGCAATTTTTAAAATTGGAGATTAAATGGGCACCTTCATTGGAAAGCATTCATAGTGTCTTGGAAGTGATTTAAGATTTTTTTTCTAAAGACTCGAGTTAGATTAAAGAAAGTTGGCAAGGATGAATTTAAAAAATGGTTTTTCAGTTAAGAGAGTTCCTTTACAGACATTTTTAGTGAGAACATAACAAAAGGAAACATTTAAGCATATTGTGAAATATTCAGGTTAGATGAGAAATAATTTCCTGAGGGGATTTAGTCATTGGAATAAGTCACCAAAAATAAGCTCTAAAGTCTTTTTCTCTGGGGGTCTTTAAAAACATGACACATTTCATCTCTTCTGGACAGCATTGTATGTGAAGATGAATAACCACAAAACATGATTTTAAGGGGAATATGAATTTTTCTAACAATGAATACAAATTTTATTTCATCAAAAATGCTTAAAATGGGAAAACCATTAATTAAATTCCAATAGAGTAACTGGGAAAACAGCAAAGTTTTACAGAAGCTTTCCTCGCTCTGCACAAAATAAACATCTCTAGGCATGTGTGTCATTGCTGTAGGCTCTACGAAATTGTTAACTTAGATTTTGGCTCTTTTTCTACATTAACATAAGAGCCCATGAACTCAGATTTGGAGTCCCAGGCAGTTACATAACATATTTAAATCTTGCCAAGATCACTAATATTTCTTGTTGTCGAGTGCGGTAGGTTTGTGAAAAATAGTGATCATATATCATATAAGTAAAGGCCCCAGAAAATAAGATTAGATATTAAATCGTCATGGGACAATTTTTAGAATAATTTTACCAATGAGAATATTTTCTGCTAATGAATGAAGACAGGGTTTAACTCCAGTAGTGTAATGTTATACTGATCTCAAAGAAGTCAGACGTCTTCAGAGGGATTTGTGTACCAGGAGTCATGCCACTGTTTCCCAGTAAAATAGATCAAAGCAACTCACAAATACATTGCTCATTTCCCTGCATATCTCTGAAACAAATGAATATGCATGACAAAAAAGCTATTTCTGGATAAACAGGAGAAAACAAGATAAAGAGAAAAGCTCTTTAAAGGAAGGAAAATAAAGAAATACCAGCTAAATAGAAGAAAGAGTGGTTCTTGTAGCTTACGAGACCAAACATTATAATGTCATGTGGGCCACTTGAGGAAAGTCATCCCTAAGGACTGGGGTGCACACCTGAGTCAAGAACTGAAAGGAAGCCAAGAAGGTAAGGACTAAGTAAGGCCATTTAATTTGACCATTAGAGTACTATTGGTGACCCTTGGGATTAGAGACTAAAATGGATAGGAATGGAAACAGAGAGAGAAAAGTAAATAGTTATTTTGCTTGGTGATTTGTAATTCATTGGGATGGCAAAAGCATTCATAAGAAAGAGTAGAACCGAAAAAATAAAGGATGCTCATGCCAAATAGAAAGAACACTATCTGCACAACAGGAGTGTACAAAGGGGCTTAGAGCAAACCCTCTTCTTTCTACTCTCCCCAAGTTCCAGAGTGCAGTTGCATGCTCTGGTTGTTCCTTCTGAAGGTGTTTACGATGTGATTTTAAATGAAAGTTATATATTATAGTGTGATTTTTGTATTATTTATTTTTCTATGAGTTGAAACCCAAAACATATGAACATTTATATCAGTAGATTTTGCCTAGGTTATGCTGATGTAATAAACAGCCCCCAAACATCAATGGCTTCTAACCACAAAGGTTTATTTCTTGTCTTCTTTCCATATGACTTCCATGTGGACTCTTGGTTCAGGGAACCAGAAGGATTGAAAGGCCCCCTCTGGACATACTGTAATCAGCAGAAGGGGAACAAGATGGCGCCTGACAGTGGTTCTTCATCTTCTGGTCAGACATGACCTAACACTTTGAATTGACCTCAGCAAGTCACCTGCCTAGGAGATGGGCTGTGAAAACATATTTCCTTCACAGGGAAGGCAGAGAACACATGATAACAAAACAATCTATCACAACCATTGAAATTTTGGAAAGCATCAAAATGCATAGAGAAAAAAAGTTAAAATTTCCTGTATCTTTGTCATTACTTTAGTAAAGGAATAAGAATGTCATTTTTTTTTTGGTTTTACTTTTTAATTAATACTTCATTATATATTTTCCTCCATGTCATTTACTATGCTTTAAAGTGTGATTTTTAAAGGTCATATGTTATTCCATTGTCTGGATGGAGATAACTATATGTATGTAGATATAGACATATATACATATATATTTTAGCCATTCCATTAATTTTTCCACTTTTCTGATTGATATATTGCCTTCAAGTAGTTTAGGACACATTTTCTGAGCCATTTTCCAGTGCATGCTTTCAGAAATTTTAATGACTTGAAACAAATGTCACCACACCTTTTGAAATGGTTGCTTTTTTCTCTCTTCCTGAAGAACTACTGCTCTATTTAGAAAACAAGGTTGTTTTTAGTTTCGGTTACACGGGAACACTTGCTTGGAAAATGAAAGCAATGCCCAGGAGTGCTGATGGGATTTTGGTGTTTCATTTTCATGATCTGATTCATTGGGAAATTGGATGACCAAATAATCCTCGGTTTCAGCCCTGAGAATTTTCTTTTAATCAGAACAAGACAGTTAGCATCTTAGGTTCTGTTCAGTTCAAACTCTTTATTAAGGACATACACTGGAAGTTTAAATTCTGAGATCACCTGAGTTCCCTGGAATAATCTGAACTCTAAAGAAATAAATCAAATGTTTGAGTTATGTACTTGATACCTGCTTGTTTGCCCATTGTCAAAGTCGTCCCTTTTCCTTTCCTAGCAGAACTTTCCCACAGTTGTCCACGTGCTTCAGTGGTGACTAACCCCACCCTCAGCTCCAAGAGCAGAACTGACTGTTCTAAGGATGACATGGATCTCCTTGCCAATGACTGAGTCAGGAGTGGGCAATTGGCTTCATCCTGCCCCCGAGACAAGGGAATTTCTGACTTCTAAGAAATATTCCTGCCCTCCTAGGAGAGAATCACATGAAAAGTCATTCCTCTTCTTCCTCTTCACAATTTCACGTCCAGAAGAGACAGCGAACAGCTTCCAGCACTTTTGAAGGAAGCTAAAAGTGAGGGCATCAGACACCAGAGGTTAAAAAAACAGTCTGCAATGACCATGGGGAGCACTAAATCAACCGCCTGACCTCTTGAAGCCTTGTTATGTAAAAATTAGTGTATTCCCTGTTGTTCAACCAGTTTAAGTGTGATTTCAGGATATTTGTAGGAGAAAACATTCTAGCTGATACAAGGAAGGCAGAGATGCAAGAGAAGAGAAGTCTAAATCATCACTGGGCTTCTCACACATAATTCCATCTGCTACTGACATAGATACACAGCACAATCTAATCTGTATCTTCTGCCTCTGACCTTGACTCAGTTGCTGAAAGGTCTGTCATACTCACATGTGCTGTGACTAATAAAATAGTGGGTAACTTTAATTTTATATTTAAATCTTAAAAGGAAAGGGAATGGACAAGATGAGTTCATGTACTTTAAAATAAATTCCAGCTCATATCCTTGCAAAATTTTGTCCCAAACATGCTCATAATTTGCATTTGCAATAGACCATAGCCTAAGCAAAAATATGGTGATGACAACTTTAATGCATTTCCCACTGGGCAATTAAATATAGCCACACTTACAGTCAGTCATAAGACCAGTTGATATGAAATACAAACAATTCTCCATTATTTCTAAAGAAAAGATATATGACAAATTTGGATGGGTAAAAGGCACAGGTAATATAAAATCAGATTTCCTTGATTGGCTCTAAAGTCCATCCTTCCAAATCTCTCATATAGGTTTGTGATAACAAAATTTATTGACTTATATTGAGTTACACGTTTGTTCTTCATTCTCTAAATCTCATGGAGGTACAAAAGAAAATAACCAGATAAAGTTGAACGAATAAACGTCTATATTTTAGTCAACCAAGTCCTGCAGAACAAAGCCCTACTTAGCCCAAACTAGAAAGACAATGGAGTAATGCAATACAGCATATAATAGTTATGTATTTGTTTTTATTGCCATTGTAACAAATTACCACAAACAGTAGCTGAAGCAGCACATTATCTTAGCATTTTGGGGCCAGATGTCCTAAAATTGAGATGTCAGCAGGACCATGTTCCTTTCTGAAACCACTAGGAATAGATTTATTTCCTTACCTTATCCATCTTCCCAAAGCCTCCCACTTTCCTTGAATCATGACTCCCTTGATCAATCTTCAAATTCAACAATGTTATCTTTCTCTGGTTATGCTTTTATTATAACTCACTTCTCTTTCTCTAACCCACATTTTCTGCCTCCTTTCCCACTTTTAATAACCCTGTGATCATGATTGGGCCTACCTAGATTGTGGAGGATAATCTCCCTATCTGCTGCTAGTGATTTGAATTCCACCTACAACCTTAATTCCCCTTTTTCACACACGTGTGCCAACAGGCACAGGCTCTGGTGATTAGGACATGAATGCCTTTATGGAGTAATATTATGCCAATGCAAACTGTACCAAAATATTTAATTAAATAAAATATGGAGCCACAGACATGAGAGCAAAATGCAACCATTAGTAAAGGTCAGACAGGACTTTAAATTTAATGATACATCAACAAAGATATGGTTCTTTGAAAAGGTAAACCACATTAACAAGCTTAGCTAGATTAGGAAAAAGAGAAGCATCAAATAAAATCAAAGCTAAAAGGGAAGACATTACCAGATATTGCAGAAATAGAAAGGATTCTTACAGACTTTTTTCCCTTCATTCTTCTCCGCCCCCCCGCCCCCATTATACATTGTCATGCACTTATCAGAGAAAGCATTCGGCCTTTGGTTTTTTGGGCTTGGTCTATTTCACTTAGCATAATAATTTCCAACTTCAACCATTTACCAGCAAATGCCATAATTTTATTCTTTTAAGTCCTTTGGGTATAAACTGAGGAGCGGGATAGCTGGGTCAAATGGTGGGTCCATTCCAAGCTTTCTGAGGAATCTCCATAGTGCTTTCCAGAGTGGCTGCACCAATTTGCAACTCGACCAGCAGTGTATGAGTGTGCCTTTTTTTCCCACATCCGTGCCAACAGTTATTATTGCTTGTGTTCTTGATTATGGCCATTCTAATTGAAGTTAGATGAAATCTTAGGGTGGTTTTAATTTGCATTTCTCTAATTAATTACTAGGGATGATGGGCACTTTTTCATATATTTGTTGATCACCTGTATATCTTCTTCTGTGAAGTGTCTGTCCATTTCTTTAGCTTATTTATTGATTGGATTCTTTGTATTTTGGTTGTAAAGTTTTTTAAATTCTTCATAAACTTTGGAGATGAGTGCTCTATCTGAAGTGTGTGTGGAAAAGATTTTCTCCCACTCTGTAGGCTCTCTTTTCACATTATTTATTGTTTCCTGTGCTGAGAAAAAAACTTTTTAGTTTGAAGCTATCCCATTTATTGATTCTTGCTTTTGTTTCTTGCGCTATGGGGGTCTTGTTAAGGAGGTCTGGTCCTAAACCAATGTGATGGAGATTTGGGCCTACAGATTATTGTAAACAACTATATATCAACAAATTTGGTAACCTAGGGGAAATGGACAACCCTGGATACATACACTTTACCAAAATTGAATCATGAAGAAAAAACATGAACATACAAAAAATAAGGTTGAATCAGCAATAAAGTCTTCCATCAAAGAAAAAACCCCAGACCAGAAGGCTTCACTGCTTAGTTCTTCCAAGCACTTAAAGAAGAATGATTATCAATTGCTCTCAAATTATTCCAAGAATTGAAGAGAAGATTTTCCCAAACACTCTTCCAAACTGTGAATTACCTTGATACCAAAACCAGATAAATGTACAACAGAAGAAAGAGAAAACAATAGGCCAATCTTCTTCATGAACAGAGATGGTGCAAAAGGTCTTCACAAAACACTGTCAAACAAATCCAAAAGCACCTTAAAAATATTATTCACCATAATAACAAGCAATATATACCAAGGATGCAAGGATAGTTTTGAGTATACACATCAACAAATGTGATATAAAGTTATCAACAGAAAGAAGGGCGAAAACCATACAATATTCTCAATAGAACCAAGAGCATTTGATAAAATTTAACATCCCTTTGTGGAAAAAAATGTCAAAGAAATTAGGTATAGAGGAAAAGTAGCTCAATATAAGAAAGGTCATATATAAAGCCACTAGTTTACAGTATACTGAATGGGAAAAGGTTGAAAGCCTTCTCTCTAATCTGGAATAGGATAAAAATGCCCATTTCATTACATTTATTCAGCATACTACTGGAAGTCTTAGCAAGAGTAATAAGGCAAGAGAAAGAAATGAAAATATACAATGTAATATTACTCAGCCATGAAGAATGATAAAATTATGGCATTTGCAGGCAAATGGATGAAATTGGAGAATATCATGCTAAGTGAGATAAGCCAATCTCAAAAAACCAAAGGACGAATGATCTCGCTGATAAGTGGATGGTGACACATAATGGGGGGTGGGAGGGGTTAGTGTTAGGGTTAGAGTTAGGGTTAGGGAGGGTGGCAAGAATGGAGGAAGGAAGGAATGTATAGAGGGAAAAGAGGGGTGGGAGGGGTGTGGGGGGAGGGAAAAATAACAGAATGAATCAATATTACCCTATGTAAATTTATGATTACACAAATGGTATGCCTTTACTCCATGTACAAACAGAGAAACAACATGTATCCCATTTGTTTACAATAAAAAAAAGAAGTCAAATCATCTCTGTTTATTGGTGATGTAATCTTATATATCAATAATCCCAAGAATCTAAGCCAAAAATATTAGAATTAATAAAAGCATTTAGTAAAGTTGCAGGATACAAAATCAACACATAAAAATTGATAGCACTGCCACTTGACAAATTTATCTCTAAATTTAATGTAATTCTCATAATTCCTAGTTTTTGTAGAATTTAGCAGGCCAATCCTTAAATTCATGTGAAGAGTGAATAACTAAGAAAATAGAAACCTCTGAAACAGAAGGATAAGTGTGAGGACCTGCCTTGTAGTTATTCAGACATACTGTAAAGCTGTTGTAACTTTAGTGTGGTATAGTGCAGTAAAGACAGATTCTCCAGTGAAATGAAAACCCAGAATCAGGCACATGTTTATTTGAGCATTTATTAGATGGTGTAGGGAGTAAATTTAACAACTGTAGGAAGGAAGGATATTCAATAAACAGGGCTCAGACAATTGGTCATCACGTGGAACAAATAAAATTGGATGACAATCTTACAACACATGTAAAAATCATTTCCAGATAGATTAAGGTTTTAATAATGAAAACCCAACTTAAAACTCTAAGGAGCAAAATAGAAAAACATCATTATGGGAAAATCCAATCTCAGAATAGTGAGGAATTTTTCAGTGAATACACAAAATCTATTATTACAAAGGACTGATAATTCTCAGTACGGTAAAAATTAAAAATTTAGAAGACACCATAAATAAATTGGAAAAATAAGACTCACCTAGAACAATGAATTCAGACAACACATTGCAATAAACAGTTAATGAGCAGAATATATGAAGGATTCCCACAAATCAATAAAAGGAGGATAATGTCATAGGAAAAATAGGAAGAAAACATCTACAGGCATTTCTTAAAAAGAAGTACCATGAACACTTAGTACATGAAAAAGTGCCCAATTTCATCAATAATCAGGATTATGAAAATCTGAGTAGTGAGATTCTGTTTTATTCTCCTAGATTGGCAAAAATCAAGAAGACTAATAATATAGCAAAGCTATCTAAACAATAGATTTAGAAAAAATAATTGACATTATAAACATGCACATACAGACACCCACAAATTGTAAAATATATACATAAATGTTCCAGGAAATATCTCGAGATAATATAAAAAATATTAAAAAGGTGTATGTTTTAAAGGTAATTTTTAACCTTTCAAGTACAAAAGTTGAAGACTTGAGGTTTTAAGTCTTAGGTCATTGAATCTGAGAGTTAATTCTAAGGCTTTATCAGTAAATTTTAGTAATGACTTATGCAGAACTCACTCACTATATCACATCTCTCCTTCATCCAAAAATTGGTTGGATTCCAGAGTCTGGTAGTTGGGCTCTTCCCTGTGTATATGGACATGTATTACCAAATTCTTTCCTCATTCTTTCTTCTTGTGTAACTCCTTCACGCTATTCCTGTTTATGTACAAAACCAACCTTTTCTTGAAGTATATTTGTGAGCCTTTTGCAAGTTTTTTCATTGTTGTTATTTTACAACAGCAGAGAAAGTTATCTATTATTTGATACCCTGTATATTGTACCTACTGTGAAAAATGTTTACTTTCTTTTTTCTGCTTTATTGAGGTATAAGTGACAAATAAAAATGTATATATTTAAGGTATATAATGCGATACTTCACTAACCATATACATTGTAGAATGAGTACGATAATCAAGTTTATTAACACATCCATCATCCCAAATAGTTATTGTGAGTCTAGAAAGCTTAAGATATCCTCTCTCAATTTCAAGTATACAATAGGGTTCAGTATTATTACCAAGTTGTAAATTAGATCCTCAGGATTTAATCATTTAATAACTGAAATTATAAATTTCACTTGCCCAATGCTTCCTAATTTATCTGGGTCTAGGTGGAGCAAGTGGTCATCATAAGACTCTGAGAAATATTACCTCCTCCAAATCCCATCGCTAGCAGTCATTCCTCAGAATATTCAAGGATATTCTGTTCATAAATCTTGTGATAAAATATGTTACTGAAAATGATACAATTTAAGTTACTAACCAACATCTTTTCCTGACCACTTAATACCAGATCAGAAAGTTGAGCCCCTGGGCTCCAGATAGGCATTGGGAACAGGGGCCAAACAGATGGGACAGAGAGGGATTCGACCAAGGTCAACTGTTACTGTCTGAGAATTTGTGAAAGTTCTCAAAGCTTTTCATTCCAAGAAAAATTATTATATCCTCTGGTTATAACTGTAGAATCAAAGATTATATTCAAAAACTACCTCAGGTAGTAGATTAGGAAAAAAAGGGAAAAGGTTTCTGGGGAGACAGAAATTATGAGGCTAAAATATGTAAGGTTTCTGAAAAAAAAAAAAAAAAAAAAAAGCCTAAGAATTTCATAGGAAGGGCTCAGGAATCTTAGGTGGAAAAATAATGGAATCAGAAAATTTCATAATAGTACCCTGTTGAAAACTTCTCCAAATCAATTAATTGCTTTTAATTGCTTATAAATATGAGGAGAGAAATCATGCACTACCTCATCTAAAGACCTTCTATGAAGAGAACCATACAAATTTTAAAAGGATCATTCATTTAAAATATTATTCTTTTGGTAGTAAAAGTAATTGTGATGTCAAAAGACCTAAGTTATAAACTTAGAGTTTAAGGTGTTGATGTTCTAAAAAATTAACGAACATTTATTTTTATTCAAAATTTCTAAAGGAATTCCTAAATATATTCCACTGCATTAGATAGTTATGGTTAGACAAAGGTTTTTTGTTTTTTTTTTTTAACTCCAGAAGAGTTAAATCTTAATTTTAAATAACTGTTCAACTGATTTTCCTTCTTCTTTTTCTTGTTCTTTATTTTTTAACTTTCTAGTTATAGAACTGGTTTCAATTTGGTGAACCAAAACAAAGTTGAAAAAATATATAACCAAAGGAGTATATGTAAAATGTCCTCACTGTGCATTTTCTTCTAGTTTTAATGAGGAGATCATGAATCAGAATGCTGGGAACTTGTGAAAAAACAAGGTTAAGAAGATCCTGATTAGTCAAACCAACCTTATGACATAGGAAATTAGGATTTCCCAGCATGAGGTCTTAAAATACAGGACATGGACATGAATCAGAATGGAGATGGACATATTATAATCTGAAAAATAACAACTCGTTTCAAAAGAAGTTCTAAAAGGAAAAGATGGTAATAAGAGACAAAACACAATGACCACACACACATTCATTCACTCACACATTTCACAAATACCAATGAACACATGCCATGTCAGGCAAAAGATCAAAAACTGCCCCAGGCATGATACCTAACTTTTGTCCCTAGTCTAGTGTGTGGAAACAGGATACAATGGAAAATGTGTTGAAAATGACAGAACAAATTCAGGGTGAAACCCATTGCCTTGTGTATGAATCTAAGTGACCATATAGTCATGAGCTATAATCAGTCTTACAAAAAAATGTTACAGAAACAAAATGTATTTTTTTCTATCTTTAAAGTATAAAAATGATGAAAACTGTATGTTCTGAATTTAAAATAGATAAAATCACCTGACCAGAAAAACATAAGCTGATCCTCCTCACCAAAACAAAGTGAGATGGTCAGTCCAAGTCCATCTTTGAAGAGACAATTGGGAATTGGGCATGGATCAGTGGGTAGAGCAAACATCCTAGCTCTGAGAATTGGCAAACTTAACTACATCCAATTCAAGCTTTCTAGACTCTGCTGGTATTTTTGACCATTGACCAATCTGGAAGAGGAAACCAATGTGAAAAGATGGCCTGCCTATGCTCAGAGAACCAAGAAGTGCCTCACTTCCACTCTCCTTTCCCTTCCCTGAATCTCAACCTCAACTGGTAATATAATTCACAATTTTTAAAATTCAAAAATTTAAAGTTCACTAAATATTCATGAAGCATTTAACTATGTGCAGGCACTATAATGAGCATTTGAAATATAATGCTAAATAAAATGGTCACTTTACCACATGAATGCTGTTGGTCCAGTGTTGAATGTTATTTGTCAAATATTTATTTAATCCAAATATTTATTTAGTTGCATGGTGTGTTTTTCGGAGACTCTAAAAGAAACATGACATTATCTCTGTCTTCCAGGAGTTAAAGATGTAAGTACATACACATCAAATTTTAAAATATGAAGCAGTATATAAGCAGTAGCCAAACTAAATACTATCAAGCACCTGAATGTGTAATTATATAACAACTGGTCCTTCACCAGTGACAGCTACCGCTACCCAGCATGACATTCAGAACCCCAACCAGGTACCCTCTTTTGTCAGACAGGTGGTGTCTTTTTCAGCCATCTGTCCCTGGAGTGTGTGTAACAGAGAGGCAGAGCCCCTGGAACTTGCAAAGAGAAAGAAAAATCACACTACAGTAGATAATTGCAAGAGAACCAGAAATTTCCATTGAGAAGTAGAGAGCCGTTCATCTGGCACTGAACCAGTGAAGAAACTGAGTAGCTGGCTTAAAACAGCAACCAGCCACATATCAGTGAATAAACAAAAAGACAATAATAATACCAGAAACAAATTTGGGGACAACCATACAATTGAAGTGTCTTTTCTCTACTCTTACTCCTGCTCAGAGGATTACTCTGTACAAAAACAAAAATCAGGACCTGTTTCCTTGAGTCCTATATTTACTGATATTTACTGTCTTCTCTCTTCTTTATACACTACATTTTCCCTGGTTGAGCTTGCTTGGAGACCCCTTCCCAGGCTCTCTCTCTCCAGGGGAGAGCTATTCTTTGCACCTGTCAAAATTATGTTAATCTGCCTGTGCTAGAATCCAGCTCTGATTTTTACCTATTGGCAATTACTTTAGATCTGTTGATTAAGGACATACTTTGTCACATGACATGACTGCATAAAATTATTGGATCATTTCACCTCCTGACTCAGGTGACTTTTTTTTTTCCACTTTATTCAGCGAACAGTTGATTTCATTGCTCACAAGGACAGCTCTCCCTCACAGCAAATGTGACCTGGAGCTGAAGGGGAAGACACTCACTTAAATATTAGCAATGACAACACAATAATAAACCTTTCAGTAATAAGCAATTAGTTATTCCTGCTACTGACTACTTCTCCATTCCATGTCCCCCACATATAACAGGCTTCCTCTTCCTTCTGTCATTCCAATCAAAACAGGTTGTATTCTGCTAATTACTGAGAGCTCAAAATCCTAATCCTTCACACCTTGGTCATTAGCCAGTGTAATAATAATGTGAGAAATCCGAAGGGCAAGGATGATTGTCACAATTCCAAGCAGCTGTGCTAACTGTTTTCTAGCCACCTGGGACACTTAGAGTCATCCTCTCTTCATATTTATTTGGAGTTTTATTTACTTTCTTTGATTTATCGATATGTTCAATTTGCTCCAAATGATCAAAATCATGACTATTTTTCAAGATAAGATGAAGAAATAAGAACCCAAATTTGTAGATAGATGTCTAAAAGATATTGCATGATAATTCTAATTAACACAGTTGGACTAAAAATTGGTTACTTTTCATGAAATAATTATCACACACTATTTTCTAAGTTTCTATGACCATACAAGCATCATATTCAAATTTGACTTATTCCTACTCTGCAATATCAAAAGACTGTGTGCCCACCAGAGCATGCAAATTCCTGGATGAACCATAATGTGCACAATAAGAAAATTAATTCACTTTTTCATCGGCAAATCTTTGGTAAATGCCATATATTGTGTAAAATGTATCTTGCTGATTTTTAATTAGAAGCAAATCATAGAAAAATCTAATGTAAGGGGTTTAAAAAAAAAGAAAGAAAAAATAATATTTTGAAACAAAACAAAATAAAAACTGCTTTATCTTCCAAAGCCAGAAGTGTGGAGTTAGCAGCATAGTGACTGACCCCAGTTTTCAGTATATTCTTGGTTCTAAGGACATTGACAGGAAATGGTCAGCTTGGAGATACAATGAAAGGAAACCCAGCAGTGAAGGTTTCACTGATAACATGTGATTTGAAGTCAGTGAACAGACCAAACGGTCATTCACTTGCTTCGGCCAAAGTGTATAATAATCCAAAGGCTCCATTAATATCTGTCACAAAAGCACATGGAAGATGGTGAGAGGGGAGCAAAGCAGGACATTTTAATACTAATAGTGAAGTTGTAATAGCCGGCATCACTATTAACCATTTATTTCACACCTTCTGTTAATCTAAAATACATTGATATCCATTTATACATTTTATCTGAAAAATTAATATGTTGTCCAATAGAAGATGGCTAGTTTTTAATGTAAACTCCATTAAAAAGAAGGCATTGAAAAACCACAGCCCAACATTATTCTTTCTCCACTTTTGTCTCCACCTATCACTCCACCTTTATCTTGAGAGAAATATCATTACCAAATAACAATATTTTATTTTTACTGCTTTGGATAGAACTCTTCCCATGATGTGATACCTCAATTATGTTTTTCTGACTTGAGTGTGCCCTATCATCAATCACTTAACTTTTCACAACATCAGAATCTATACCGAAGCACTGGGAATGGAGCTCAGTGGTAAAGCACTTGCTTATCATGCACGCACGAGACAATGGGATCAATCCCCAGCATCACAAGGAATAAAAAACAAGAACTATACTGAACTATTAAGAAAGGTCTCAGAATCTGCTTAGTGGTCAATGTTCTTTTCATGCACTGTGCACACTTGGGGTTCCCCCATGAATACATCACATCTTCTGTTCAGAGTTTGAGTTTTTTTTAATTAATATATTACCTTTCTTGTCATCAGATTGTCAGGTGATCAGAGTTTGAATTCTCAGATGTAAGCGTGTTTGCAATGGGTTACCCTTCTCAACATTTGTAGTTTGTTTTCTTTTTCTTTTTGGTCTTAGAAAATGAATAAGTCAAACAGAGAAACAACATGTATCCTATTTGTTTACAATAAAAAAAAAAGAAAATGAATAAGTAAATCTGTTCGATTGTAGAGAAAGTGAATGCTGTGGAGACTTGAGGACTTGCATTGGGTATGCTTTCATACTCAGGTCTCTCTAACAGATTTTTATCATTCAAACATCTCCTTTGCAGATTTCTCTGCTTTTCATTCATTTAAATAGTTAATTGTGACATACAGTTGATTTAGTTAGGTTAAGTTTTTCCATGTTGTGAATTAGAGCAACAAGAAGAGATAGCCAACAGAAATAGGAGTCCCATATGTAATTGTAAATTTTCTCCTTAAAAAAAAAAGAAAGAGAAAAAAGGTGGTATTAATTTTAATAGTGTGTTTTTAAAATCCAATATGTCCAAAATATTATAATTTAATATAAAACAGGGAGTTTTTTTCATATTTTTTTCATGTCTTAGAAATCTGGTATACATTTTACACGTACAGTATATCTCAATTTGGCCTAGCCATCATCCAACTGCTCAGTAGTCACAGATGGCTAGTGACTATATTGAACTATACAAGTAGAAGATTTTTAAAAAGTTTTTAACTTTAGATCTGTATGGATCTAATCAATAGCCTTTTTAAAAGTTATGAGAGATTTTATGGAAAGTCACTTTATCTAAACAGGCTTTGTTGACCTACATTCTGCTCATTTGGGATACCAGATAGTTCATTCTGTTGGTAAATCATGATTTCCCAAGTTAACATTGTTATACAGACATATAATAAAACCTGAAGTGGTTCTTGAAGGCAGCACCTCATGAGAATGTCAAAAAAAAAATCATGCAGAATGGCTGACGTTATCTTCCAGAGATGTTAAACAATTGACATATTTATAACCAATTCATTTTTTTAGCAAATCTTCATCATTCATTTTCCATGTGACAGCCTAATAGTAGAGAGGTATAGAGGTGCAAAACAGTCATTTCTGCCCTCGGACTGTGTCCATCGTCCATCTTAGCGAGTGGGAAAGACTGAATCAAACAATTACGTGAATAAATGTGAAATCACAACGGTGAGAAGAGTTGCAAAGGAGTAAACTGTCTCTGGACACAAAATAAGAAGATTTGACCTAGTGAACAAGGTCAGGAGAGCGTCCCTGAGGAAGTGGTGGTAGATCTAAGATGAATCTAAGGGATGAATAAACCTAATTCCACAGAGAGAAACTGGGAAAGATACACTGTCCAGTTTGGAATTGATCTTAAGTTTTACTTCTAAAAACTTTATGGACTAGGGTTGTGCATTTCTTCTGAGAGTCTTTCATGAACCTGCTCTGTCTTTTCTGGCAATTTCAGTGCCATCTTGCTCTTGCCTGTTTAGGCAGGTAGTACACTTTAGGACTCCTTTGGATGTGTATCTTATCTTTCCCTTATAATACAATATATGAAGTACAAATAAATGGACATTTCTATATAATTAATTCACCAACTGGTTAGAAGCACTTTTGGAGTGTTTTAAAAATATTTTAAGATAAATCTCTAATGAATCAATAAAAAAGCAATTCAGTAAATAAAATCAAGAGACAAAAAAAGACAAATTACAGAAGAAACACAAATGACAGAAGCACAGGAAGCTACAACTAAAAAATAAATAAATAAACAAAGCCAAAAGATTTGTTTTGCTTGTTTGATTGACTAAGCTGATAAAGACATATGGCTTGCCTCCACAGAAACAGGCATTCTGAGATACTACTGGAGGAAGAGTAAGCTGGAAGGATATTAATCCAATATGCAGTAGGCACCATCAACCCAGCAATTCCACTCTCAAAATTTATCCTAGAAACTCATCAGAGAAATGACTAAAATAAATTAATAAGTTTGAGGTTTTAACAGTTATTAAATGGAATCCATCTAAATGTCCTACAAGAGAAAGATTAAAAATTTTAAAATGTTAATGCAAATAAATATATTGCAAAATATATATATTTTCAACTGCTCAATAGTCACAGATGGCTAGTGACTACCATATTGAACTATACAAGTAGAGAATTTTTTTAAAATTTTCAACTTGAGACCTGTATGGATCTAATCAATAGCGTTTTTAAAAGTTATGAGGGATTTTATGAAAAGTCATTTTATTTAAACAGGCTTTGTTGTATATCATATCCCATGATACACATGTGTATTTATTCACAAAGAAATATATTCACAGTATTCTGGTAAAAGAGAAGTAAAACAGTAGGAAGCGGTACCACAATATGATCCCATTTTTTTGATACACACAGTATACAAGTATTGTTACATTGAAAAAAAAATTAGAAAACACAGCAAGAATTTTAACATGCAATGGTGCTATTATCAGATATATAATTTATGTTTTTTATTTATCTAAAGCTTCTGTTTTTATAGAAATTTTCTCCTATAATTAAGAAACGTTCTTTTTATAATAGTACTTTCTCATTAAGAAAAATTGAAAAGAAGTTGTAAAAAAGGAAAAGAAAATATTACCGATTTTATTGAAGCATTTCCTTTCAATCTTCTTTTTAAGTATAACTGAGTTTCTTAAAACATAGTTTTGATCATATTTAATTGGGCTTCTAAGACTAGTACTAAACCTTGCCTGAGGCGAAAGCTTTTATGGAGGATTTTCTAGTATTCAATTACAGGGTATTTCCATAATAGAGGAATAACAGTTTATAATTAGATTGACTAAATTTAAGCTTCATCCATACCCCTGTGAAATGGGACACCACCTCTCCTCATTCTTGGAGGGTTCTATTCAGTCAGATGTGGTTTTTTTCAAAGTTGATGACTCTCCTTAGGAATTTTGGCTAAACTGGGTGAAATGTCTATAAATAATCACACAAGACAGTGCTGCAAATACCTAGAAGGCTTAAAGAATAGTTAGCCTTAAGATTAAGGTTATTAGTAGTTTTATTGAAGAATCGTTGAAGCCATGGTTAAGAAGATAGATTCTGGAGTCAGACTGCCTGGGTTCAAGTCCTAGTTCTGCCACTTTTCAGCTATGCAACCTTAAGTTGGTTACAGAACTTTCTGCACCTTAATTTTCTCTTCAGTAAAACTGGAAAAATAAAAGCATCTAACTGCCTCATAAATTGTTGCAAGAATTAAATGAGTTAATGTAGGTAAAACAAATGGTGCTTGGTGCAAAATACAAATACCTGGTAAATGCTAATTTATATTATTATTCAGTGAGTGTATTTATTTGGAAAGGACACCAGAGGCACAATGGTTGAAGGGTGTGAAATTGTGTGATTTCAACAGTATAGTTCCTTGAACACATCTGTGCCCTGCATGGTAGAACGTGTTCTTCACATATTATCTTACTAATCTTTACAGTAATGCTTTAAGGAAAGTATTGTTTTAATTTATAAGATTATAAAACTGGGCTTCCTTCAGTTGAGTAACTTCCCAATGTCACACATAGTTGAAAGGTAAATAGTTATGACAGAGAGGAGAGGTGTTTCCTTCTCTCAATTGTTAGAGCATTTTCTGGATTAGGAAACCCCAAAGGGCAGGAAATGAGATGCCATATTTTTTTCATAATTTCCCTCTCCTTTCTGTTCCAGAGATTTCTCTTCATTAATTTGACATTATGTATGGGGCTCCTACCAAGGGCCAGACAGTGTCCTAAGAACTGGAGCTACTTCATCCTCAGAGTCTATGTTCTAGATGTAGACAGAACAGTTGAGAGTGTGGCAGTTGGGAAGCCATAGTCTCTCTCCAAATCACTGGTAACTTGGCTTTGCTATTATGTGTGTCAGGGACTCAGCAGACTATAGGATTCAAGACAGTCCAAACAAAGACAGCCTGGTGGTAATGGTGGCAATGAGCAGGAGGCTTCACCAGTCAGCAATAACATGAAGGGGCACAGCCCCATTGGCCCATGGAGAATTGGGTACGTGGTCAGTTACTTCCCTCTCCCCCGCCAGTTCAGGTACCTGTTCTCTGGGACTTCTTGGCCACCATAGCCCATCACAAGCTCCTGCTCAGCCCTGCAGCCGCCCAGGGGTTGCACTATTGGTTTTCCAATGCACTCTTGATTTTCTGGAAGCCATAGAACCTGATGAGGCAGAAAGTGAGCACAGCCTAACAGGATTCCCCCAATGTAGGAGTGCAAGCCAGGGCTGGAGGCTTCTATGTCTGCTGGTTCCCAGTTGCACTCTGTCAAGATGGGGCCCTAGAGGGAGAATGGAACACTAGAAGAAAAGAAAGGGACTTGTTCCTTCAGGTCATGTCCTCTGCTTCTGCACCTGAACATCACTCCAGAGATGCATCCTCACCCTGCAAGTGACAAAGCCCTCCCACAGGAGAACCCAGCACTTACCAAATGAGTTTCGCAAGACTGTGTCTCAGAAACACCCACCTCTGGGCTTCAGGTCCACAGGGCTCCTCACCCAGGTGGTGGGTTTGCAGACCAGCCTTTTCCTGTGTTTCCTCAGCCCCAAGAGTGATAGCTGCTTCCAGTAGTCAGTACCTCTGCTGTACCCGAGAGTTCTTCCCTTACCTTTTCTTACCTGATCAGTTACTCAGTTAGCAAAGCTGTTTTTCAGTAAGTGAATATACGGTTGTTTAGTTTGTTATCTGGCATTGAACAACTACATATTTCCTTTTTTTTTTTTTGCTTCTAAACATACTGTCATAAGGATCATGCATAAGCTTTTGTTTTCTCACTTTCCAAAATGTTTTGTCAATTGTATTCTTCAAGAAATATAATGGAATTTTATATCATTTTTCCTAACCAATCGGTTCTTGATAAAATCACATATTAAATTCTATCTCACTTTTGTTTAACTTATTTGCACTCCATTACTTGTGTGGTCTAGCATGTGTGCATGAATGTTGAGATTGTCGGTTTATTTTCAGTAATTCACTAGTCTTTTGTTTGATATCAGTGGTCTAGATTTTTAATAAATATAATATTCCACTGAATGAATAAAACTGTGGGTATTTATTTTCTCCTAAAAATAATTAATATGCGCTTTTTATTGACTAACAGATAGCATTGCAAACCCCTTAACAGAGTCAATTACATTAACCAAATTCTACCTCACCAGATTTCTTGAAAATCATCATGTACCCAATGACTGTTAATAATTTCTCAGTTTCTATTTCTTTTTTGGGGGAGAGAGTACCAGGGATTGAACTCAGGGGCACTTGACCACTGAACAACATCCCCAGCCCTATTTTGTATTTTATTTAGAGACAGGGTCTAGCTGAGTTGCTTAAGGCCTTGCTAAATTGCTAAGGGTGGCTTTGAACTCTCAATCCTCCTGCCTAATCCCAAGCCTCTGGAATTACAGGTGTGCACCACCACACCCAATCCTCTGTTTCTAATTCTAGTTCATGTTTTTAACTGCTATCATATCATCTGCAAGAGGGTAGATAATGTTTAATTTTCAACAGTCACTCTTATTTTCTTGTCTCGTTTTTTTTTTTTTTCTAATTACATCTTTATTCAATTGAGCGTCCTCTTTAAACTATGAGTGGAATATATTTTTTCTTGTATGTAGGGTAATAGTTTAAAAGACTGACTAGATTCTCCTCTTACAAGTAGGATGACTGAAAATTCCTTTATGGAAGAAGAACAGAATCAGCAAATTGCATAGCCCAGCCCATTTCCTTTTTCTTCCTCAGTCACCAATCTCCAGTCTTGTTCCAGGCCACCCAGAAGTGTGCTGGGCCACGTCCTCTGACAACTGTGATGCCTTTGAGATGGAGGTAGAAGTAATGGGGTGGAACTTCTGAAAAAAGAACTTTTGACCTTTCTTTATCTTTCTCCTGTACCCTTGCAGAAATGTTGTGATGATCTCTGAGACTACCACCCATGCACCTAGAAAATGGACCCCACATGCCAATGTGCTGAGAGTTGCTGAGTACAGTTCTCGATGTATGATAAACACACAGAATGTATGTGGATGGTTCCCTGGTCCATACTGAGCTGCCTACATTCAGATTCCTTTGACACAAGACATTACATGTCTCTTGTTTAGACCACTGTTTCTAGTAGCCAAATACAATTATCAACATCATCTCTCCAATGATGAAATAGTGATGTCACATATTCATATACAAACTAAAAAGATTATCATTTCCCCCTCCAACATTAATTGGTTTGTAATAATACATTCAAAAACCACTTACCATCAACAAATGTCTGATAGTATATAAAAAAAATAACATTAAGATGTTCTAAGCTTTTTGAATTTTTAGAATTTACCTTAAATCTTTTGGCAACATCTGCAAAAGCAATCATCAAACATTTGTAAAATAAGGATAAGAGAAACTACCTGCTTTGCCAGATAGGATATGTAAGCAGTCAGTATATGTGAAGAAACATTTAAGTATTGGCTCTAGTCCAAACAGATGGATCATATGAAGCCAAAGTTAAATCATGATAGCTAAAAGTAGTAGTGAAAGTAATTCTGAAATTAAAAGTGTATTCCTTTATGTTTCAGCAGCATATTATTTCAAAAAAATTCCTTTATAACATATTTTTGACAATCCTACTATTAGATGTGGAGAATGTTTTTCATTCGAGGAGGATTTTATGAAGATTAGATAATTAATACTAGTCCATTTTAAGTAAAGTCTGTGAAAATACAGCATTTTTGGTCTCATAGGGCAGCATACTGTGCTGTGAGAACAGCAGGGAAGTTTTATAAAAAGTAACTTCATATATATATGGTTTGGTTTCACTAACGTCAACCTGTGCTCCAGCTGTTTGTGGATATTTTTGTGTGACTCTGCATTTTCCTTGGAGATTAAGATGGGCTCAAAAAGAAATCACCCTTTCCAAAATAGGCAATTTGCTTTTCAATATGTTGCATAACAGATGCTCCAAAGGAAGTGAGGGAGAGAAGCGTGAGCCGGAGGAAAAGACAACTCTGCAAAGTCATAGACCCCAGATCTGCAGGGGAGAAGCTGAAGGTAGGAAATGAATATGCATGCATTTACATTCATATTATTTGAAGCACAACAGCGATTTATAAGTTGTAAAAAAATAAGCCAGCATTGCCTAGAGAATTACCAAAACCCTTCTCTTCGATTTAGCTTGAACCTTACACACGCACACACACTCACTCATTCATTTACTCTCTATGGCTGAGTCCACTGTACAGAATGTCAAATTTTACATAACTGATAAAGCTGGGTGTTCATTTTTGCACTGAATCTGAAGATTATCGTTATATTTTTTAGATTCTACTGATGTGTTATTAGAGTTGCTTTATATACTTGTTTATCTGATTTTTACATTAATTCTGTGAAACAATTTCAGTACCTACTCTGTGCAAGTCTCCTGCTGGACACAAAGTGGGTGAAACCTGACTTCCAGGCCATTGCAGTTCAGTAAGAGAAAGCCCCCTGACTCACCCACCAGCGTAGCATAAGGAAAGCTCCAAGGATTTGCTTGCTCAGAATAAAGAGAAACACCCTTGCAGGAGGAATTGGTGCCTAGATTGCTATTGTATCTTATCCTCCCCTCAGGCTATATCAACCTGTTCATTCCTAAAAAGTATGCCGCTTTTACAGAGTAGAGAAACAGGGTTTGGGCAAAGGAAAATGGGGAACATAATTCTCTATTGTTGAAGCAAGAAAAAAATTGATAGAAATTTTATTAAAAATTATACCCTTTAGACCCTTAAACTACTGTGCCAAATATTAAATACATGCACAAATTTTGTGATCTACATCCCTTTTGTTTTTTAAAGAGTGCTTAAGTGAGATTTCGTTATGCTTTATTTCCAAGGAATTTCACAAAGATATACATATTCAATTTATAATAAACAGCTCTGAAGTAAATACCTAGAATTTAACATATGTGCTAATTCACAGGCCGCATTGAAAAGCTAGAATTTTTATGTTAAATAATATATGCATATTACCATCCTGTGTCTAATAAGAAAGGTGAAATGCAAGAATTTACTTCATGTACAACCATAGAAACAAAATGATGTACCTCATTTGTGTACAATGAATCAAAATGCGGTCTGTAAAAAATAAAAAAAAATTTTAAAAATTAAATTAAATTTTTTAAAAAGTAAATGATTTACTTGTTTTCTGTGGTGTGAAGGATCAAATTAGGTAATAAGAGAATTTGCAGAGATATACAAATATGATAATGAAACCCACAAGTCAAGTAAAAAACTGTTGGCAAAGATGCCACATGTTGGAAACTATTATTGAATGATTAAAGGAACTCCAAATGAGAAAATTTTACCTACGTAAATCAATTTTAGATACAGAGTCATAATTGGAAGGAAGAGGTAGGAATGTAACTATAAACAAGACAGGACTCTTGTCCTCTAACTCCTCGTGATATGGTCTAATATGTTTTTTATTTAAATAAATATAGCAGCGGCAATCATTAGATGAAGAGACAGCAGCAAGTAGTCTCCTGGTTGTTTCCAGGTGAGAGATGAATAGGACTGGTGTTATGTTAGTGGATATTTATTAATTAAAGCTATTTATTGAATGTCAGTGATAGGTTAGGCACTGTTTTGTTCAGCTGTGGGCAAAACAAAGAAAGGTCTCCACCCCATGAAACTCACATTTTACTGGAAAAGACTTACAATAAGATCAATACGTAAGATATATTGTCTATTTTAGAGTGATATATGGTCTATTTTAGAGTGATATATGGTCTATTTTCATTTTCACATGTAAAATGAAAGCCAGGAAGGAGTTGAAATTGTAGGAGAAAAGGCCAGGGAAGGTCTCACTGAGAGAGTGACACCTGAGTGGAAGGGAACCAGGGAGTTAGGCATGAAGATCTCAGGGAAGAGCGTTCCAGGCACGGTGAACATGCCCAGTGTGCTCAGGAAAGAACCAGGAGGCCGCATGCCAGGAGCCACGGGAGTGGGGAGTGAACTGAAGAGGTACCAAGGACTGGATTACGTAGAACCTGGGATCACTGTAGGACTTTAGCTTTGAGTCTGTGACACAGGAAGCTATTTGCCTATGACCTCTTGATCCTAAAGACATCCTTCAGTATTCTCTGTGAGCCAGGGCTGGGACTCTGTAAACTACAATTCCCTGTGAGTCAAATGACTTCCTGTTAGGTTTTATCAATAGAAGGCAGTAGAATGAGATTGGAAGGCAAAAGGTAGAAAGAAGGGATTTACCGGTCACTTCTGCTGGTCAGTTGGTCAGTAGCAGCTAATAGCTTCAACCTTGACCTTATTTGAGCATTTCCAGACCCAGTCCCCCAGCAGGCATGTAGGATTCTCTTCTCAGAGGGAAGAATTTGTCTCTGTCGATTCTGTTGTGTTCTCCCTTTAACCTTCTAGGTCCTGGTAACTTTATTTCACCTATATCAGTCCTGAGCACCTAGAAATGGACTTTCCCTCCTGGGTTATTGCAATGTTTCCTTTTTGTTCCTTCAACCTTCAGATGACCATGTTACCAGTTCTCTGTTTGAATACCCTCTGTTCAAATTTCTCAGTGTGCTTTTTGTTTTCCTGATGGTCAGTGAAGCACTGGGAGTGATGCCAGGAAACCCTCAAAGATGGGATTATGGAATTTTTAGACATGTCCTTGACCTTGAACTTAAAGCTAAATTTCTTGTCAGAGTAAATGGGACACTGTGTTGACAAAGTATGCAGTACAGTTGGTCATCCCTATGTATTCATGGAAATTGGTTCTAAGACCCCCTGTGGACATCAAAATCTGAAAATGTTCCAGTCCCTTGTATAAAATCACATAGAATTTGCATATGATTTATGCATATTCTACTGTAACCTTTAAATCATCCCTAAATTACCTACAATGGCTAATATAAATGTTATGTAAATATTTGCTGTGTTTTATTGCTTAAGGAACAATGACAGGAAAGGTGTTTGTGCGTGGTCAATAAAGACGGTTTTTTTCCAAATATTTTCTGTCTGCATATGATTGAATCTGCAGATAAGGGGGACCAACTGTATTTATTTAAATTATCACCCGTGATTACTTGGAATAAAGCACTTACTGAGAAAAGCATCCTAGGGGCAAAGTGCTGTAGCCATGAGGACTGGAAGGTAGAATGACTATTTCTGACTGAAATGGAAAGTATACAAAAGCAGAATGACTCAGCTTAACAATCTCAAAGCTTCTCTTGTGATCCTACAAGAATTGTTTTAAAATTTTTGTGTCAATATATTCGCTTTAGTTCATATATAGCAGAACAGAAATGGCTGAAAATTAAACTCAACATTGAAGTATTTGGGCCAGTTCTAAAAATTACAATGGAAGGTGTATTTACAGACTACACAAGTGTTTAAGTAAAAGTCAGAGCACTGACTGGGGAGGAGCAGGAACACCTGGGTTGATACAGATTTAGATGAAAATCTTGAATCTACCCCGAGTCTTCCTTTCAAAGGAGAGTCTTATTTTCCTCAAGAACTATTACCTACATTGTGTCTAGACCTATATAGCTAGAAAAAGTTTAAGTGTATTCTAATAGGAACAAGTGAAAAGTTCAATCCAGGAAGAAACAGATTATACTCCCCCCACCCAAAAAAAGAAAATTTGCGATGTTTTTCTTTTTCTTTTTTTTTTTTTTTGGTACCTGGGATTAAACCCGGGGTGCTTAACCACTGAGCTGCATTCCCAGCCCTTTTTAAAATTTATTTTTACTTTGAGACAGGGTCTCTCTAAGTTGCTTAAGTCCTAAGTTTCTGAGGCTGGCTTTGAACTCACAATCCTTCTGCCTCAGTCACCTGAGTCACTGGAATTACAGGCATGCACTACTATGCCAGGCTTATTTTTCTGAAGATAATGGCAAGAACCTAGAAATCGATGTGATTATGGCACGAGTAATGTAACATATATAAAACATTAGGCCAAGGAGGATGGAATGTGACATTGGATCAGGCCAAGTTCATCAACTTATGTATATTTCTTCCAGATTTTACATAGTAAATTGAGCAGATGAAAGCTGTTCTAACAATAGGTTTATCTTGGATCCAGCCATGATCCTCTTTTAGTAAAGTTGGATGAAATTTTTTCTGGCCTAGTGCTAAGAGAAGGATTATGGATAAAAGAATGTTAGAGTAGACTCTCCTCGTGAAATTTTCACACCTCTTACCCCACTGTATCTCTTTAGAGACCCCAGAAAATATTCCTTCACTGCCACATGCACAGTATCTTCAGAGAACTCTGGGGAAGCCATGTGAAAGCTAAAGATGGCAAAGGGAGATGCTGTCACTGAAAAGGGAGTCGTAATTTCAGTGAGTATCATGGGATCACAGAGTAGCAGAGGTCACTTGCAACACTAACTTTAAAAAATAGGATTTATTAAATAGGATGTATTAGTTACTGTAAATTCTGTGAGGAAGAATTGGTCATCAGAATTGACTTGCAGGAATCTTTGACTCTGGTTACTTGATTTCTAAGAAATGAAATAACACAGGAGTGAAATGCACAGGCAGACTTCTGAAGTATTACTTGTTATATAATGATAGAACTCTGGTGTGACAGGAAGAAATTTATTGAATATTCAGTTCTTAGCTACCTCCCGGACTTCAGCCAATTCCCAGACCTGGAATTCTTTGATTAAAAAGGAGACTGGATCCTTTTGAAAAAGGACCTTCCAACACTGCCACAATTACATCCTGTAAAAGTTTTCTAAGCCTTCCTGAAACATGCCTGCACACATTTAATAGATGACTGTGCACTGGACGAAGTTGGTGCTAATCCTAGGACCAGAAACATTTTGGACCACTGGTCAAACTGGGGGAAAAATCCATATCACAGAGGTAATTGAAGGGAAAGTATATAGTGGGGAAAGAAAAGCTTCGTTTGTTTTCTTCCTTACTTATGTGTACAGGTAACATATTGCAAAGTAGCCGTCCCTGCAGCTCCTCCCTTCGAAAGAGGGAATCTGTTTTCCTACATCTTGAATTCGGGCTGCCCTTGTGATTTGCTTTTCCACTTGAATGTGATATGAGTTTGCAAATTCCATGCCTGGTTCTCAAGAGACTTTGTTTCCTTCTGCTCTCTCTCCTAGAACCCTGCAACTGCCATGGAGAAGATCCTGTGCTTACCATCTGGAGAATGAGAAGTCACATGGAACAGCGACAGGTCATCCACCCAAGGCCCAAAATGATCCATTCCAGCAGCTGAGCTGTCTATACATGTGAATCAATCCATCTGAGGCCAAAGAATTCACTAATTTTTTCATTCTTGATTTTAGCCCTATTCTTCATGTAAGGATTGTTGGTGTGAATGTGATTAACCAGGAAGATGAGTTACCATCATTCAGAGATAGGACATGGTAAATATTAGGACATGGAGTCTGTTCCTCGTGGAGAAAGTATGAATGACGTCACTTGTGAAAAAGTGAATTGGACTTTGCTGGGTGGAAGCATGACGTCTTAACTGTTGTTGTTTGGAAGTCAAAATATGTGTCGAGGAGTGTTTATGAGTGCTGAGTAGCCAAAAGGGGTTGCTCCGTGATGCTGAGCCTGGGACTGGGATTTTGCAAATTATATTTCCTAGTTCCCCTTGCCAGCTGGCTTCCCTTTACCTCCCTGATACATAGAGAAAGAGCAGAAGGGACTTCCTTCCTATTTTTCCTGTCTTTTCCAGTATTGCCCCAGAAACAGCAACTGGATCAGCCTCCATTGTTTTATGGCATTTCCAGGGTAGTACCGGGGTACACTCTCAGAGGAGTAAGCACATATTGGCAGTGGCTTCTCCCTCAGCAGTAGGGAACCTGCTCTGCAGAATCCTTCTTCTCAGTTCCTAGTTCTGCTAACCCTTTGACTTCCCTTTGTTCCTTGGCCCAGCTGTGGCGGCTGTTACTTCCAGTTTTTAATCTCTTACCTTTTGCTCTTTAAGGCATCCAACATCCAACTAAGTCTCCTTAGTTTGAAATATTTTGTGTTGCTTCTGTTTTTCTGACTAGATCCTAACTTATAGAAAGCCATGGAGGGTTTTGAGATCTGAAATAATTTGTCTTGCCATTTGATAATGTCACCCTGCTGCTGTGTTGAAATAAAATGAAAGGAGACACCAATTAGGGGACTATTTTGGTAAAAAGAGATGAAGAGAGTTTTGTCCTGGGGGTAAATAAGTGGTTAAATTTTGTAAATATTTTTAAAATATTGATGATAGCTATAGACAGTCCACGTGTGAGCTTTGAGGAAAGAGGAAAAGGTACAAATCATTATCTAGGAGCGTATGAACCTGGACAGAAGAGGGAACTTTATTGTTAGCACTGAGCAATAATTAAGATTAGTGATTGTGAACTTAAAAGTAAAACCAATTAACAACTGTGTTTATCAATAGACATGGTTCTATGGTGGCTTTATTTATTAACATAATGCTAGTTGCTGTGAAAGACAAACCTGGAAATCATACTGACCTAATACAATAGTATTAGATCACACAAAGTCCAATAAGTAGTAGGACATAGTAAGGATGTAATCCCAGGTCAGACAATTGCATCTCTCAGTGATATTGGCTGGTAGAAGCTCAACCCTTGTTTTCCAAGGTTATATTGGTCGTTGATATCCAGTTGTAAATTTGTGGAGAAGAAAAAATTGAAGATCTCAAGATATTTTATATAATATACGTCTGACCTGAAAGTGGTGTGCATCATTTCTTCTCATACTTCATTGGCTAAAATTCAATGACATAGTGAAATCTTAAGCCAACAGATGCTAGTAAATATTGTTTAGCTTTATACCCAGATGGAAAGGAAAATAGGTTTGATGAACTATTAGGCAATTCTCATGAAAAGGAGAGACATCTCTGTCCATGCAAGCAGAAAACTAGGTAAACAATTCAATCAGGGTGGTCATTTTTCCAAGAGTACCCAAAAAGTGAAAGGCAAAGGGGTCCCAAACATATGCAAGGAATTATTATAAGGACTGACCTTGAATTTAAACTGTATAAAGAGTATGTGGAAAGAGAAAGTATGTTAGAGTTGGTGCAATGAGGTGCCAGTGTGGTGAAAAGATTGGTAGAGCTGTCGTCCCACTGAGCATCAGCGAGCAAGTGAGGAGGTGAGGGTTGGAGAATGTGATGTTTGAGACTGAAAATCTGGAGGAATTGCAGTGTTGGCCTTTGCAAAGATGAGAGTGTGACCCTACAAGTTAGTTTCCAAGACACAGTACAAGAAAGATCAACTGAGACAGAGACTGTGAAGGAATTTAGAGCACAGGACATTGACAGATGACCTGCCCAGCTATTGAAATGTTGAAGAGTGTGATGGTGATACAGGTGCTGAAATCTTCGAGAAATGAGGAAATGTGAAAAAAAAGAGCACCACATGACTTGGAAAGCACTTTAGCAGATACAGATATGATTCAGTGGTTGGTTATTGGCAGTGAAGATGAAGGGGACGTCAAGAGTCAAGTCCAGTTTTCTCACTTAATGTAAGTGGTGGATAGCCTCATGGTTTACCAGAGAGAAGCCCTCCTTAGGAGTAACCATCTTTAGAAGAGAAATCACATATATTTTTTGATATCTCGAATTTTTAATATCTTTCTCTCAAATATCATAAAGATTTCAAGAAGATTTTTTGAAACTTAAAGGTCTAGAGCTCAGGATAAACACAATGTTTATTTCCTACTGTTGAAAAAAAAACAGTATCTAAAACCAGGTACTAGTGATATCATTTGGGTGCTGACAGGGATCAGGGGCTGGGTCTCTTAATAATACAGAATAAATGAGACACAAAGAGAAGGTTTATTAAGTATTATATCTGGAGGAAGTACACACATACTGATTAGTTTGGCCTGACCCAACATTATGTTTTATCCTCCTTGGTCTAACATCCTTGTAACATTTATCCTCCGGGTCTGTGCCAATATAATTTGGAAAAATATTGCAATCTTTTGAATGTTTCACTTGTTTTTATTAGAATATACTTAAATTTCTCTAGTTAGAGTTCCATACACAATAGGAATAGTCAGTATAAGTATTGAGTCAAATAATCATCCCATTGAGAGAGAGTCATGTAGATTCAAGATTTATTTTTGCTCACATGCACTCAAGTATTCCTTATTCCTTCCTAATTAATACCCTAATTTTCATTTAGGAACCTTGTAAGGTCTGTGACTACATCTTCTATTACAATTCTGTAACTGACACAGATACTTAAATGTTGAGTTTACTTTTCAGTAACATATATGCCCAGCTACATATCAAGTTCAAAATCATGACATACTCTCTATTTGAGTTAACATCATTAAGTCTCTGGGCATGTCATTATACTTATGTGTGATCTCTGTTGAGTCATAAACAGTAATTATACTAAAACTAATAGGGTGCAAAGTTTAAGAGCCAAAAGAAGAGAGTTATTCAAGGAGAGAGTTGCAATGAAATTAATGGCAACATTTATTGAAAAATTAGTATACTTAGAAATATTTAAAGAATATACAAATAGGGGCTGGAATTGTGGCTTGGTAGTATAGTGCTCATCTGGCATGTGTAAGGCCCTGGGTTCAAAACTCAGCACCACATATAAATAAATAAAATTTTTAAAAGATCCATTGACAACTTAAAAAAATTTAAAAATAATATACAAATATTTTTTTATTTTATTCTTACAATATCCTAGAAAGAATCTATTATTATCTCTCATTTACAGAAAAGGAAACAGAGGGATTGTTATTGGTTAAATTCCAGCTAGGACATATTCAGCGACCCATTCCTGATCATCTGACACAGAGCCCATAGTTTTAACAATTACCTTCTCCTAACTTTTAGCACTGCTCACAGAAAAATAGTCCAACAAACAAGAAATTGGTTTTTGGAATTAGTGGCATGGAATAATCATTGATGGCAGTAAGAGTTGTTTTGGCAGAGCACATGTGCACAAAGGACATCATAGGTTGATAGAATATGTAAGGAGAGCATGGGGAAGTAAGAAGAAATACACACTTTGGAGACTCTAGAAATTTGACTGTCAAGATAAGCAAAGAAAGAGAGAAAAGATGGTAGAGGTTAAAATTGGGATCAAGATAAGTTTTACTTTTGTAGATTTTGTTTTGTCTTAAAGATATAAAGAATTATTTAAATAATTCTTAATATATATGAGAAAGAATTGTTTGAGAAAGAATTATTTAAGGAAGAAGGGAATCTATTGTGTGGAACCCAAAAGAGATGATTGACATTGTGCTTCCTGGGAAAGTGAAAGGGACCCAATGCGGGATACCAGTGGACTTTAAACTGACTTTAAACATGGTGAGGTATGGGTCTACTAAGGGATTTAATGGTGTCTCATCTGATACCTTCTATTTCTTTCTTTCAGGAAATAAATTCACCTGTGTCTGAAAATGATGGGTCTGGCATGGTGTAAATTGAGGAGACTGAGAAAAAGTGTAGAATAAGTGTGAATAAATGAAGCTAGTGAGAAAGAAGTATTGTAGCATATGCAGACACTGTTAATGACCTAGATGACAATGGGTCATTATAACACAACTTTGCCCTCTTTGTTATTTCCTCCAGGATTGTTCAGCTGCCCAAGACACAGAAAATGGATTTCTTCAGGACTTACCTTTGCTAAATGAATGCAAGGAAAAGACCAAAGGATCGGAATTCACAGGTAGGGGGAAGAATAACTGAAATAATGGAGCATGAAATCTAAGCTGGAGAGGAGAGCATGGAAGATAAGAAGTATGTGTGGTTGTGTTTATGATTATGGTTCAATTTAAGACTAAAGGGGAGGGTAGAGCGTGAAGGGACAAATGACAAAAAGCTCTGTAAATGTGAAAGAATGTCACCAGAGGATGAGCTGAATAAAATATTCGCTGTACACGCAGGACTTCAGATTTTATTGGTTTTAGATGATGGAGTGGTCTGATTTGTGGTCTTATTAATGGGTATTGGAGTGAAGTAGAGAACACTGGGAATGAGTGACTTGAAGTTCTGAATGGGCTGTCCATGTCCTGGGAGACCTACAGGACAAGAGGAAGAATCTAGGATGAGGCGAAAGCCCAGAGGTGATGTAGGTGCCATGGTGCTCAGTGAATAAGGTGAGCAATGGTGGCTGGTGGAGGCCAACTGTAGGGCCTGGGAGAGCCATGGCACTGGGCAACCTTGCTGATTGTTACTTGATATATGGTGACACAGGAGGGAACAGCTACTTCCTGAGGCCTACAGGTGACTCTGGGTTCTCAGCAGAGTCAGGGTCCAGTTCTGGCATAGCTGGGAGGAATATAATGAATGAATAGAAGTCGTAAGGAAACTTCTACATTATAGAACTGGTCTTTTAGGGAACACAGTTGTCTGAAAGAAAGAAGAGGCATTGGGAGAAATCTCAGGGAAGCAAAGCAAACTGCATACTACAGGTAGGAAATAGAATCTTGGGTCTTGTTCTGTTTTGTTTTGTTTTTCTTTTTCTTTTTTTTACACTTTTTTAAGACTACATTGTAAAGGGATTACTGAGATTTGGGATATAGACTAAATGCAGGAATTAAAGATCTGGGAATTCATGAGTTTAGTACTGACAGTTTCTTTGAGGTGGAACTGAAGGACTGAAATGATAGATTACTCTTGGCTTACCCAACTTGAGGTGAGGTTAGTTTGGCCACAGAAGTTTTGGAGCAGAACCCACAGCTTTGAGTAGCATAATGGCCTTGTTTCTGTTGGCCCAGAGTTTATTATTTGTCTAAATGTTTATTTCTTTGGCTCCAACCTGGTATGACATGTATTATTCTGTGTTGTATTTACATATATATATAAAAGATATAGCATGATATATAAGATATATATATGGAGTGAGGAACTGTATTTTCTGTAGAGAGATTCTTCATTTGTTGTAGTTTTGTATTGTGGGTATGCATTTTTAAATGAAATTAAATAGTAGAAGGATGTTTCATTCTAATTAATAAATATATATTCATTATTACATATATATGTATATACATACACATATATTATATATATAATATATATATATATATAGAGAGAGAGAGAGACAGACAGACAGACAGACAGACACACTCTCTGGCTTCCCAAAGAGTAAAAACAGTCTTATATTTTTCTCCTTAGCATTTGGCTGAGTGCTTGCTCAGTAAATCTTTAATCCGGTGAATTTAAACACATTATTTCTAGTTCAAATTCACTGCACTGTCTACTCTTCAATACAGCTTATCAATGCTGTGCATTGCTTTGTTAGCTCATATTACTTCCAAAAAATGTTACTGTCTAGATAAAGAAAGAGGTGGGGTATGAATAAGAGGAAGAATGTGGAAGCGTTACTTACTGTGTACGGATCAGTGATAAGAGAGAGGAAACCAATTAGCATTCTTTTTATTATCAATTGTTTTCAATTGAGTTATGATGACCTGCATAGAGTTTCCCATAGACATAATGAAAAAATAAATAAGCAAACAAGAAATAAGCAGATCACTTAACTGCATTTGATATTTAAGTAACCAGTCAAAAAGAATGATTTCAAGAGTAAGTGACTTAATGAAATCTAGTGTTCTGTTTATAGCTGATGCTTTACAATCCCTTCCTCATCATGTGCTTTACCAGATAATATAGCAAAACTTTCATAAAATGAGCCCCACTTCATCTACTATGTCAAAATTCAATCACAGCCTAAATTTTTCAATGATACCTGATTACAATTTATATCTTTGCTACTGAATGAAAACTTTTCCCCTCTGTTTTCCTAGGATTCTGAGCTTTCTTTACACTGGATAGATTATAAATCCTGGCTGTGAGCTTTCTAGAAGATGTTGAAAAACAATACACTCTGTACCGTTTCATCAAACGTTATCAGATACAGCTCTTGCCAAATTCTGGCAAAAAGATGTGTAATAGTTTTAGAGGGAGAAGCAGAATAACATTTTCACAAAGTGATGTTTTAAGCTGATCTCTAATGCAATTATGCACATCTCTTTTCAACCATATATTACTCCATTAAGGTTAATCAGTAATGTAATAAAAATATTATAATCATCACTTATCAAGTACCAACTCTGTGTTGGGTGTTTGAGAGTATCCCATGTAACCTAAAAACAATCCTCAAAAGTTTTACAGGTCACAATTTATAGATGATGTAAATGTTCGGAAAAGCCCAACTATCTACAATCACAAGGTCTTTAACAGAGAGTTAAGATTAACTCCCAACCCATGCCATATTTACCAACATTTTTCTTAGGAAGCAGATGTACACACACCTTACACACAAGGCTATGAGCACTGGCTAGGACAGAGACGAAATCAGACTCAAATGAATGAGAACTAACCAATGATCCTTTTGGAAAAAACTTAATATTTAAGATTAAAATTAATTTTTGATTCTATGTTGAGGTTTTTGTTTGTTTATTTTTATGGAGTGAGGCACTGTATTTTTTGTAGAGAGAGTCTTCATTTGTTGTAGTTTTGTACTGTGACGATGCATTTTTAAATGAAATTAAATAGTAGAAGGATGTTTCATTCTAATTAAAAGCATTACTTTATCCTCAGAATAAGTTCACTAAAACCAGAAATTCTATCAATGGGTAGGATTATTTTTTCCCACTCAAAAAACAATGACATGAATGTAATGGTGGCCAAGATTCCTCTAATTGATACAGTTCCAGTTCCTCATGACCACATTTTTAATCTTAGCAGGTGTGTTCCCTTTGGAGTCATCTTAAAAATCTTTGGTAAATTGTTGATTGTCCCTTACCTGCAATTCCAAAAATCCAAAAATCTTTAGAAACCTTTAGAGTGATACTAGCACGCATGTGGTTGAAAACATGCCCTGAACTGACATGAGGTTATCTATGGTTTCTATTTCTTTGTATGAATTTTCATGTGTTTTCAGAAAAAAATATTAATATTTTCATTAAGGGATGCTGCAGGTGGTATGTAACATATAATGTAGGCACTATATTACTATTCTATAACACAGCTATTCTGAATACCAAAGCACCTCTGACCCCAGGAGTTTTGTAAAATCAATTTTGGAAATGCTTGTCCTTCATTTCTTAGTTCTATTGGTGTTAATACAAAAACTATCATACGGTTACAAAGTGAAATTTCACTAAGTCAATATATTTAAAATCAATTTGAAATAAGGGGACGTATTTAATAATTAATGTATTAACATTAAATAAGCTGACTTCCAGGGGGTGAAGGGCATCCACTCTTGGTAGAGACAAATATGGTCTTTTTTCTTTCATACCTTACAGTCATAAGAATTCAACATTCAAGGTATAGAGCATTCCCATCCCACCAAAAAGTTTCTTCAAGCATGTTTGCAGCTAATCCCTTTTCCATCTTCAACAGGGGAAGTGTTTCTGCCACCATAGAATGGAATCAAGTAGCATATACTCCTTTTGGTCTGACTTCTTTAGACCAGCAAGATGATTTGGAGATGTATCCATCTTGGTGAGTATATCAGTAGTTTGTTTCCTTTTATTGTTGAGTAGTACGCCATTGTATAAATATTTCATAATTATTTACCTATTATGGACATTTTGGTTGTTTCCACCTTGAGGCCATTATGAGTAAATGTGCTGTAAACATTCATACATGAGTCTTTTTGTGGACTTGCATTTTCATTTTTTTCTTGGGTAAATACCTAAAAAATACTTAGAAGAGAATTACTCAGTCCATTTTAAAAGGTATATTTAATTATAAGAAATTACCAAACTATTTTCCAATTGTTTTATCATTTTACATCCCCAGTAACAGTGTATTAAAGTTCCAGTTGCTCCATGCAGATGATACTGTCAGGTTTTCTTCTCTATAATTTTAGCTAATCTAATGGACATATAGTAGTATCTTATAGTGTTTTGAATTTGCATTTCCTTGATGACTAAAGAAGTTCAACATCTGTTTCCAAGCTTATTAGCCATTTGTACATCTGTTTTGTGAGGTGTTTGTTCAAATCTTTTTTATTGGTCTTCTTATTGTTGAAGAATTTCTTTCTGTATTCTGGATCTAAGTCCTTTAGGAGATATATGTGTTGTGAATATGGCTTTCAGTTTGTGACTTCACTTTTCTTTCTTTTTTTTTAAGTAGTGTCATTAGAAGAGCAAAGATTTTTACTTCTACTTAATTCTTTTTTTTTTTTTTTTTTTTTTTTTTTTTTGTGATGTTGGGGATTAAACCCAGGGCCTTGCACATGCGAGGCAAGCACCCTACCTACTGAGCTATATCCCCAGCCCCACTTAATTCCAATTTTAAAAAGTTCTTTCGCAGGTCCAATGCTATTTTTGTCATAAGAATTCTTTATTTACCCCAATTCCTCAAAGATTTTCTTCCATTATTATTGTTCAGAAATGAAACTGTCCTGTGAAATATTGAGCACCTTTTTCTTCTTTATTGAGGGAGAAGATAGGCCAAACACATGTTCAATTTTTTTTCTAAATTACATAGTTGAATCAGCATACAGTCCTCAGAAAATATATACTATGTTAGTAGAAATAAAGAAAGTATAATCCAAGAGCAAATCTGAGTGTCTCAAGAAGAGTATTTATAAGAACCATTCTTCTAAAGATGTCCCAGGCACCAGAAGATCCTTCCTGATGGAGCAAAAAAGTTCTATGAAAAGGCAGCACCCACGGGAACTGTAGATGATGATAGAATAAGGGCAAAAAGACAGCATCCCATGCAGCATGGTATGAACAGGTGCATAGAAATATATTTCTTAAAAGTAGGGATTTTAGGTAACAGTGGGCCATGCAGCTTGGCTGAAGATTAACCCCATTTTAGGTTCATAATCAGACCCATGACTGGAAAGGGAACCTGGAAGAAGGATGAAGGGAGGGTTCCTACTGTGTTAACTGAGATGTGAAGTGCTCACTAGGTTCTTCCTGGAAGAACACCGATTGGTGGTTTCAAACAGAGAAAGAGTAGAGTCAAAACAGATGCTTTAGGAAAGCTGTTGGCAATGCCTTGATGAGAACGTTTCGAGGAGGGAAGACAGATACCAATCAGGATTCAGAGCGCACGTCCTGTCTCTGCATCATAACTGTGAGTCTTTTGTAAAGGCAAGTTTGTGATTTATTCCTCTTTTAATATTCTCCAACCTCTAGAGTAAACCACACAGCAATATTGATTGATACTCGTACTATACAAAGAGGTATACAAGGATGACTAAGAGAGAATAGAAATTGCTGGTTCAGGGGAAATATGAATCCTAGACTCATTCTTAGAATTGCCTTTCAGAACATACATCACATCATATCAGAAAATTACTATGTGTAGGCAAATTTTGTTTCCCACCCTGTGAACATAGGGCTCTCAGGTTTTCCCCAAATGCTCTCAAGTTCACTTCTACTGTCTGTAAAATAGGAAGTTTAAATAAAATGATTCTGTAGTCCCTTTCATCTCTGAACTTCTAAACATTGTTACAAGCCCCAAATATTATTTCTTTGGTAGATATTGTTTAATGTGAGATTGTTTGTGTAGGTGTTTTAAAAGTTATATTAAATAGTCCTAAAAAATAAGTTCGCCTAATGTTAGCATTTAGAATGAACAACACAGTATATGTAAAATTGACAGGTTACTGGTTATTTGGTGATGGAGCCTTCATATAATTAAGATTACTTCTTAACTTTTATCATATTATATATTGATTTAATGTAATATGGTTGTGTTGTGACATAGTTTCTAATTATTCATATTTATTTTCCTAAATACATGTGTGTATCTTGCTCATGGGTTTGGAAGATGGTGCTTATTACACATTATTTTCCTCTGTAATCTCTCACTCACCAACATGAAGGAGGAGGGAAAAGGGAAAGGCAAAATTGAAGAAGGAAAAAAACAAAAAGATAGCTGGTCCATGCTGTGCTTTTGAATTTAGAATAGCAAAAGAGAAGAGAACCCTAACTGAAGCCCCTAAAAACTGAAAGAAAACTACAGATTCATTCACTGTTCAACATTTTACTTTTCTATAGGCCCTGAGAATTACATCCTCAGTTTGGTTAATAAAATAACTTTGCTAGGAATTTATATTTTATTTCTAATACATGGTAAAAAAATATTGAAATTTTAATATTTAACTCCTTTTCATATTTCTGAATATTATTCCCCAAAGTTATATTGAAGTTTATTAATTTAACAGAACAAATTTGATTATGTATCACATAAAATCATAGGCAAATTGATTGCCTAATGACTTCCAAAAGTTAACTTGTATCTTAAAAAAAATCCTAAATTTTCAATATTTCCAACATTTTATTTTGCATTTTAAATAGAAATGGAAATAAGAGACTCTCCAGAGAAAAATTCCATGCAAGCAAAATGTGTTCCAGCAAGACTTATGAAACCATTTGATACTGTTATCTCCTAAGAGAGCGAATGAAATTATCACTTGATAAAGCCCAAAGAAAACTTGATGGTCTCAGATAAAGTGAGTGATCTTCGCAAAGGAAAAGTACTTCACAGAAGCCGGAAACTGGGACACCAAAGGGAGGAAACTGGTACTAGAATATTTCACTTAATGACTGCATGACAAGTCCATCACAGGTCATTATTTATAGGTCATTTTCCTGTCAATTGTAGGAATCCTGGCCTTAATCATTTGTGTCAACACACACTTCCGTATAAAAACTTCCAACATGATACAGATAATTCTGAGAAACACGATATGTGTTCTGACAATTCTGTTCTTTCCTTTTGACTCTGAATTTGCCAAGATATTTCCTGTTAACTCCTTGGCATAAGTGTTTTTAAGTGTCTGTTACTGATGCCAGCACTGGGTGTCATGCTGGGAAAATCCACTTTTTGGAAGGAAAATTACAAAGCATTGTGGTCAGCATTAAATTTAAAGGGACATAACGACTACTCTTGAATACATTTCCACAGTTTCATTACTTTAGAGTCTTCCCTTATTCTTTTTTCCTTTGGTGGAATTGTTTTCCCACTGGGGATTATTTCATGAGTCAGAGATAAGAATTATTGAACCACAATGTGCTATGAACTTTCTACAGGAAGAATAGAGATTTCTCAAAGAAAAAGAAAATCTGTACGATCATGGTAGCTAATACCCTGAAAAATAAGTGCATTTCCAGAGATTATTAGTTGTGATAGATATTCAGAAACTGCTCCCTCCGCTGATGTAAAGTCCCTTTTCTAGTTATTAATTTGCTCCATCTCAGTTACCAATGTTCAAACAAAACCATAGAACTTAATCTATAAAACATTAATCAAATTTATTTTTCTCAGTTATAACAATTTGAATTGACCATCTGTTTCCCAATAATGATTTTTATTTCTATTTTTGAGATACATAAGAAAGAAATAAGACCTCTTTCTGGCTCTGTCCCATATGTCTGGATTGGGATTTAGGGAGGTGAAGAAGGCAGAAACTGCAAAGAGTGTTATTTGGGATAAACTTTTAATCATACAATCAGTAAGGATTCATTATATAATCAGAAGATACATTTTTGACACAGGATTCAAGTGTGTATAATTCAGCCAAATAATAGATTGATTGAACAGAAATACTGAATGTTTTCACTGGTATCAGCACTGTGAAAACTTCCCTGCCAATTACATAGTACTGGGCAAAGGGTCTTAAAATATCAGAATAAGAATTCACATTTATTAAACATACTGAGCACACACTAAATAATAAGCATCATGCTGTGTGAGAAGTACATGAATGATCAAAAATCAATGGACTAATTTCAGACTAGATTGGAATAGATAGCAAAAATAATTAAGATTTATGGAAGAATCCATATTGTTAAAATGTTCATACTACCCAAAGTGTGATCCCTAAAAACAATCTTGAAATTCACACACACACACATACACACACACAAACACACACACAATCCAAATAACAAAAACAATATTGAGCAAAAAAGAACAAAGCAGAGCCAGGTACGGTGTTGCATACCTGAAATCCCAGTGGCTTGAGAGGCTGAGGAAAGAGGTTCATAAGTTCAAAGCCAGGCTCAGCAAAAGTGAGGCACTAAGCAACTCAGTGAGACCCTGTCTCAAAATATAAAAAAGTGCTGGGGATGTGATTCAGCGGGAAAGCACCCCTGAGTTCAATCCCTAATATATTTATATATTAAAAAAGAACAAAGCGGGAGTCATAATGCTACTAGACTTCAAAATAACCACAAAGCTGTAATAAAAACATCATGGTACTGGTGTAAAAACACACGCAGGTGCTAAGAAAGAACACTGGAGAAAGGACAGTCTTTTCAATGAATGGTGCTGGGGAAATCAGCTATTCATATGCAGAAGAATGAAACTAGACCCTTGTTTCTCACCAGTTATAAAAATCAGCTCCAAATGAGTTGAAGACATAGAAATAGGACCTGAAACTATGAAACCACCAGAAGAAAACATAGGAGAAATGCTTTAGGACATTGGGATGGGCAAGAAATTTTGGACAAGATGGCAAAAAGCACAGGAAAAAAAGAAAAGAAATAAACAGGTTTATATCCAACTAAGAAGCTTCTATACAACAAAGGATACAATCTACAGAGTGAAAAGCCCACCTACAGAATGAGAGAAAATATTTTCATGCTATATATCTGGTAAGAGGTATACATCCAGAGTACAGAAGGAACTCAGAAAATTCAACGGCGAGCAGGGTGTGGTGGTGCACTCCTGTAACTCCAGAAACTTGGGAAGGTGAGGCAGAAGGACTTACTAGTTCATAGTAAAGCACCCCAGGGTTCGATCCCCAGTCCCAAACATATTTTTTTAAAAAACTCAATAGCAAAAAATTGAATAATTTGATTAAAAAATGGGCAATAGATCTAAATAAACATTTCCCCCCCAAAAAAAAATGGCCAACAGATATGTGAAAAATATGCTCAATATTCCTAATCATCAGGGAAATACAAATGAAAACTAGTGAGAGATCACCACTCTTCAGTAAGAATGGTTATTATGGAAAAGACAAAAGACCACAAGTGCTTGTGAGGATGTGGAATAGGGGATTCCTTGCACACTACTAGTAGGAATGCAAATTAGCACATCCCTATGCAAAATAGTGTGGAGACTCCTCAAAAACTCAAAAATAGACCTTCCATACAATACAGCAATCCTACTTTTGGAAATATATCCAAAGGAAAATTGAAGTCAGTAACATTCATGTTCCCATAGTTATTACAGCACTATTCACAACAGCCAAGCAACGCAAACAACCTAAGTGTCCATCAACTGATGAACGGATAAAGAAAATGTGGCAACTATATACAATGAGATACTATGCAGTCACAAAAGAATGAATTCCTGTCACTGGGGACATGGATGCACCCAGAGGACATTTTATTAAATTCTATACAGAAAGGCAAGTTCCAGAGGATCTCACTCATGTGGAGAGATCAGTGTGCACCAAGCCATAGTAGACAGGACTAAGAAATTCTGGTGTGCTGTTGTATAGTAGGATGACTGTAGGTACCACAGTTCACCGTACATTTCCAAAGGTTCAAAAAAATGATTTTGAATATTTCAATTGTAAAGAAATATTTGAGAAGATAAATACATTCATCCTGATGTGAACATTGCACAATGCACACAGGTATTGAAACATCATATACTAGTACAAAAATAGGCACAATTTTTGTGTTTTTATGTGTCAATCAAAAAATTTAAATTTTTAAAAACAAATAAATACAAGTTAAAGATAGGAGAAAAAAAGAAAAAAGACACAGTTATACTAGGTTTAAACTAAAATGTATCTGAAAGAGTGGATCTCCATTCCCCTTTGTCACCTGACCTCAAAACTCTCTGAAGAGCTTCACACTCTGAAGAGCTTTCCTTGTATCAGACCTAGAGGGCTGGATGCAGGCAAGTTCTATCTCCAAGTGGTTGGAATGTCTTTTTGCTACACTTGCCCTAGGCACTCAATGACTCTGATATTAAAGAGATACCTTAACATCATCCCTATTTGCAAACCTGACATTTTAACCCCCTCAGGGAGGCTCTTCCTGGTGACCTACACAGGCAGAGGAATTTAGGGGACCATTAAGCACACAACCCACCCTGGCCTGCGGTCCAGAGAATGTGGGTGTATTCATTTCACGTTGCTGCTATAAACATAACTACAAACTGAGTGGCTTTAAACAACACAAATTTATTCTTCTGGAGCTCTGGAGGTCAGAAGGCCAACATGAGTCGTAGGTAAAACAAACCAAGGTGAGTGCACAGTCTGGGAAAATCTATTTCTTACCTTTACCAGCTTGTAGAAGCAGCTGGCTTTCCTTGGCTCATGACCACATCTCTGACCTTCGGTTGTCTTGTTATATCACTCTCTTCTGACTTCTTAGGATCTCTGTGATTACACTGAGCCTAACTGGATAATCAAGGATAACCTCCCCATCTCAAAGGAGAAGAAAGGAACCTTTTACCACGTAAGGTCCCACCATGCCCCAACATCTCTGACCAAGGCTGTGGAGGACATTTATTTTTGCAATTAGCTCAAATTCTGACTGTTCCTAAGACATTTCATTTAACATTTAAATCGAATGTTGAAAGCAGGCCTGGTTTTTACAAAACAAAAATCAAAGAGCTCCCAGGTTAGTTAACTGAACATCTCATCAAATCTTTGTGTTTTTAAACAAATGTAAATCAATAAGTTCTCCCACATATAAATGACAGGACAGTTTCTACAATTGCTTTAAAAATTACCTTGAAAATATTAGGTCTGAATACTTCTGCACTTTACTGTAATAACAGACAAGGGTTCGCTTTCAAAGTGCTTTGTACCATTGAGAAAGAGAACAATGACGTCAGTATTCACAAAGAAAAGTCATCCAGTAGACTCTGAATTATATATTAACTGCTGACTTAGGTTTAAAGAGTCACAATTAATGTGCTCTAAATAAAAGGAAACCTTCAAAAGAACTTATTTAAACTTGTTAATAATAAGAACAAAACTCAAGTGCTGCCCTCGTTGGTATTATCAGAATTTAGATTAACCTCTCCAGAGGAAGTGGTGGAAACAGGTAAAATAAATGTTCCCAAAGAAAGAATGACTCATTTGGAAGTTTATAACTAAAATCTGGCCAAGGCCTATAAAACATCCTTACCAAAGTAAGCCAGAGAGCAGACACTTTCTTCAGAAAAATAGACTGTACAACTTGGCCATGTCCTAGGCATCCTTTCTTCAAAATATGATGAATATCATTGTCTTTCATTCACAATATCTTTAAGAATGGTTCCTAGTTTTGCTTATTAGGAAAGGAAAGCAAATCTGCAAAAGATGGCAACAGATTCATTGATGCTATCAGATGTTCATGATTTAATAAACATCTCCATCATTCATCAATTCAACAAATAATTACTGAGGACTGTATGCCCACTGGACCATGTTCTAGGTGCTAAAGAGATAAATATAAACAAAAGACAGAGAACTCACATTCATCTAACCTACATTGAGCAGGGATCTGATAGTAAACCTAAATGAAAATTAATTCCTCAAGAACACATTAATAATTAAATAACCATCTCACAAGATGTTACTACATGTTTAATGAAAAAAAAATATATATCAACTAAGCAGTTTAGGGTCTGATGGATGGGGTGGCAATGTCTTTGATAGAGTGGTCTGGAAAGACCTCTCAGAGAAATTAATATCTGTACAGAGACCTGAAGGGAGTAGAACCATCAGTCACATGAAGATCAAGCAGAGGAAAGATAAAGTAGGAGAAAAGAGTAAAGAGACAAGGTTGAGATTGTATCAATGAAAAGACATTCATAACTTGGAGTAAGAAGAAGTGCTGGAGCAAGAACAGGGACTGAAGTTGCTGAAGATAGCTCCTCCAAGTTTCTTTTCCTTCCTGGGGAAAACTTATGAAAGGGAAGTTAACGGAACACCATAGTTGTCTCAAGGTCTCGTTGTCTTTCCTCTTGTGTCTGCTCCAGACACTGCTTGCCCTGACCTCTCACTTCCTCTAGTCTCGGTAGCTTACCTGGTGGCATGACATGGACCTTCCTCCCTGAGTTATCATAGCCTTTAGTCATCACTCTTCTCAGGCCAAGTTGTAATACATACATATTTACCATCAAAATTGAGCAAGAGGTGCCTAAATGGATCACCTGAGTGCCAACACATTCCTCTCTGCCCAAGTTGAGCACCAACTGTATCCCCTCTTGAGGATCATCTCTGTCATGTGATCCCATCTTCAGGTTCCTTGGCCTCAAGATCCTGAAGTGCCTAGGTGGCAGGATAGCCCTAAATTCAGTGGGATGAGAAACAAGTCATCTGCACCCATATAGCTCAAAAGATTCAAAAAAAGGAAGCACACACTTTCCAAGAGGATAACAGATCCACAAATTTTGTGTACAGGGGACAAAACACCATATGACATATCATTGATTTAGAGTGTATGCCACATCCTAAGTGATTAGGTTGAGGGGCACTGACCTGGTGCTTCCTCTATGCCTCCACAAATTGTTCCATCACTCTCTCAGCCCTTAGTCTCCTGTGGAGTATGGTATGGGATACAATCACCAGATTCCATGGACATGTCCCCACTGCCTCAGTTTCTTTGCTGTAAAGTAAGCATGTTAGTCAACTTTTTGTTACTGTGACAAAAATATCCAACAAAAACAACTTAGAAGAGGACCCACAGTTTTAGAGGGTCTGGACTTGAGGTGGGGCAGAGCATTGTGGCAATAGGCCATGGCTGAGGAAGGGTCATAGTATCCAGGAAGAAGAGAGAGACTAGGAGAAGAGAGGGACAAAATATAGTATATCCCCAAGGTACAACCACAGAAACCCACCTCCTCCAGTCATGCCCCACCAGCTTACAGTTACCACCACTCAAATTATTCATCCATCAGATAGATTAATCTATTAATTAAGTTATGGCTCTCATAATCTAATTATTTCACCTCCTGCATTAACACAACCCAAACCATAACAGTGGGTGTCCCCAGTGTTGCCACAGGAGTGAATGGAAGGAGAGGTACAGTCATCAGTGGTAAATGACATGGGGTCCCAGGCTTCTGGACAACCTGTGTGTGCAGCTTACTTGTATACCCCAGCCTTCTGTGTACCAGACTTCAGATGTGCCACTTCACAACCTTGTGAGAACTGACTAGGAAAAGTCATCCTTTATTTAAAATGGGAGCCTGGGAATTAGAACACCTCATCCCTTACATGCGCCAATGATTTCAGACGCTGATTAGACATTTTCTCATTGATCTGGCCCAAGAATTAATATTATTGTTCTCTCTCAGAAGAAACTGAGCTTCAGAAGAAAATACTCTCTCCTCTGCAACTGTCTAGCCTACATCTTCCATGTATTTCCAAAAATGAAGCCACAGAACCCTACAAAATAAAAACTCTCTCTTCTGATCACTATTTCGTTTATTCTAAATGTTTCCACTTCTTTCAACTGTGTTTCTCAGACAATTTATCCTTCCCTGTACAAACTCAGATCCTTGATGTCCTTCCTAAAGTTTGATATTATTGATCATGAATGTATTTGTAAAGCAAAGCCTTGCTAATTCTTTCTCAGCAGCTTGTATTTCAAAATGAAGTATAAAACTTTACAAGTTTTTCCTCCTAATTAAATTTCCTGTTCTTAGATTTAGCCTCCTGTTCCAGACTATGAAGGAAAGTCATGGTTCTGGGATCCAACCCATTATTCAGCTGAATGAACTATAAAAAGTACACTGTGCTAGTGTGAGAAATGTTTCCGGTCTTAACTGTTACCATTCATTTGTCCTGCTGTGTGGGAAGAATTTTACAGTATTACTCAATCACTACAATTCTATTAATATTATGGAATTAAAATCTTCAACAAGTTTTTGAGTTTATGCATACCAAATGTTAGCAACTACCAAAAATGTGCTTTAGTTTTACTGAGTAACCTTTAAATACAAGAAAATAGAAAAGGGCCAGGTCTTTCGGGCCATGTACCTGTAAGAACAAAAGAAAGGACTTACATGCCTGAATCCATTTGAAGCCATGTAGATGAGACTCCACAAGTGGGCCTCCAAGTATATTTTGGGAAACACCATTCTGCATTTACACCAATGTGTAAATCTGGATTTTTGAATGTGCTTGATTGACATACAGTCCATGTTTTTTCATTTCTTCCAAGGTATTATAATAAATGTCCCTTCCTTTCTCTTCATCTCTAAATGCAAAAGGTTTATGTTTGAGTCTGCAGGGGAACTGAGGCAGTCAAAGAGAAAGAGAGCTAAGATGGGCATCACTGAAACACACTTCCTAACATCTGTAATACCACCCTGTGCTCCCTGCCTGCCTGTCCTCAAGGGTTTGGTGAGTACCTTAAAATCCAAATTTTTACTCTCCTCTCCACTATGACTGAAGAAACATGTGGATTAATCACATAAGATACATCATTCTATCAAAGTTTTAATGATGCAAACATGAGTATCTAAACAAATGGCAATACATCTGACTTCTGAATTTTTTTAAATAGAAGCCACCATTTTTCCCACCAATCACAGTCTAGTTCACATTATTTATTTCCTATATCAGTCTCTGCCCAACATAATTCTTTTTTAGAAAGCTTTTCATTGGGGGTCATAGACTTATGTAGGTGAACCACTGATCCTGAGTCTACATACTCATGATGATCACTTTCAATTAGGCTATAGATTGAAATAATCTTGAAAATACTCTGTAATCTCCTAAGATAGATTTTACCGTTCACAGAGTACACCTAAATACAACTAAGATTGGACTATATGTGCATGTATATATATACATATATATGTACAAAAATACTTCATACATATATAAAATATTTCAAAATCAGGACTTCTTTGTTTACCCTAACTTTTTTCAGAAGAGGAAACTGACACAAAGGAAAGCAAAAGAAGACAGATTTTTCTTGGCCCCTTCCTCGCTGATGATAAAATTCCATTAGGAAGGAGGTGTCAAGGGTTTCCATCGCCCTCCTTTGCTCTTCTCTAGAAATAAATCCCAACGATACCACCATGATCTTTGCAATTAAATTGCTTTACCCAAAGCAGATGTTTTCTGGGAGTATTTTCTCCCTTGCAGCCTGGAGACAGAGTTTCTCTGCTCATTTGTCTTGTTAACTCGTATCTGAGAGAACACATGGAAGTGCATAAGCAAAAAGTAACTGGATATACAGAGAAAGAGTTTAATTTTTGCTATTAAGACTATGCTAAATTATTAAACTGCAAGTCATATAATATAGCTGACAGGCTGAAAAAGACATAAATCAGCCAACACCTACCTATTTCATTACCATTTTTTTTTTTTACTGTTTTACTATTTTCCTCAGAATAATGAAACAGAATTAATTGGTTTCACTTTCAAAGCAGTGTTATTATAAACATTTACTAAAAGTGAATAGCACTCTAAAAATACATTCTACTTATCAAAATATATATTTTCTAGACAACTCTTAATATAACTCAGGCAGCGAAATCTCTCCTATATACCATAATGGTTTCAGTACTGCATGTTTTAACTTTCACTGAAATTCTCAGAAATCTTTGCATTAGCCTTTAAAAATGTTTTTATTTCTTTTTTAAATTCAAAGAAGCCAAAATTTATTGGCTAAAATATAAGAATATTTCTCGTTTAAAGAGAGTTAAATAAAAAAGCTAAACCTTCACATGATGGCAAGTTTAGGATATCTGAAATTAATACACTCTGCTCTGGATATTGTTTTACTTGGTGTGTAGTGAGATAACAAGAGCATATCTTAAACATTCTAGTTCTATATAAAAATCTAAATTAAAGGCATACATAATAAAAATATTAATAAGTTTAAGAACTCTCCTAAAGAAAGACTCTCTTACATTCCTATGTGACTTCCATTAATTGAAGAGAAAGCAGGCTATATTTTGATCCAAATACCACTGAAAGTTTTATGAGTCACTTGGATTTACTAATGGTGAAAAAAGCTTTATTTTTCCTTTGAATCATTTCCAAGTTACTGTTAACTAATATATATTTTTTAAAGTTATTGATTTTTATGACAAAGACTTTCTCCATCTGGCAAATAGACTATACATTACTGTCATATTCAAGGACAAATATACAAGGTTTGAGTTTTGCAAAGCAATAACATATGGGGTTTTCAGAGGGGTCTGCCATACAGGCTGGAAGAGAGGAAGGGAGAGTTTATCTGACAGTTGGAGCAATGTACAAGGTCACACATGATCCGCTTTAAGATGGACTTCTATGTCCAAACCAATATTTAACACTAGCCTATGCATGCGATACACTAGAAGCGAGTCAACCTTCTGATGCCCTCCTAGGTGCAGAAAAATTGCTGAACACTAACAAGTCTGATTCAGTTAGAATGGAATCGTCTATTCTTTGGAACATTTACTATAATTATTTACCTTAGTGAAAAACATTTATTTTCCTGTTTTAATTTATCTAACATTAGTCATTAAATGATTTTTTTCCTTAAAAGTTGAATGTTTCATCAAAACACCTTTTTCTGAATAGATGGAGATGACATAGAGGAAAGTCAAGTTAACTAGAAACTACCTTGTCAATTACTGTGTTTTAAGAAATACTCTCATTTAAGGATGAATGTGCACACTGAATAGTGGTTTCTAGAACTATGTCTCATTGCATAATGATGCTGACATTTGCATTGCTGTGGAAGATGCTGAATGGCAGAGTTACCTGGTGCTTGAATGGGGAACAGGCGTCCTGCGTAGAGATTTTAGTTTTGCCATTAACTGTATGATCTTTTAAAAGTTGACAAACTTCTCTGGACCCTAGTTCCCTCACTTATAAATGAAAAACACAGGCTAGATAATTTCTAAGATCATTTCCAACTTTAATAATTATGGCCACTCATTCCATTGTGATTCTCAGAAGTATAATTTTTATTGTTTTACAGTCCATTATACAATAGTTTTCAAATAAAGTGAATGGATCAATTAGCACATATCCTCATCCTTGACATAAAAAATTTGATCCCTAATTACTTCCAAAATGTCTTTCTTAGATAATGCTTTTTTCACACATTGAGAAATAGGGATTAAAATCAAAATAAATACCTTCATAAGATACCCTACTATGGAAATTTATTTAGCACACTTAGCAATTTTTAAGTTCTATCTTTAATAATGTTACATCATAACATTTGGAATTACTAATAGAAATATTTTAAGGGAAGAGCCAAGAAAAATACTGTTAAAGTAAAGAAAGAAATTTGGGGAAACATGTAGAAAAATCAGATAAAACATTTGAGAATGCACAAACAGAATCAGAGCTATCCAGTCCCACAAATAAATGCTGATTTTACTCACATCCACTTTTTTGGCCCTCAAGGTAGATTTTACAGCGCCCCATGCCTCTGCTGGGTGCCTATTCCTTTATTTTTCTTTTGTATTTTTATGAACATTTTAGGAGGATTAAAATTCATGAGGCTGGTAGTATGAAGGTGGGAACTACCCTAGGGCAGAGTAGGTACATATTTGTTTGTACCCTGATACTAACTCACACTGAAAGATTTGACTGTGATAAAATAGACCAGTTTGCACCTATGCTTAGCCATAATTATTTGTTGTGTCAGCTGATAGTTGCTAATAAAATCTTCACAAGACTTTCATCACTTAATTCTCTAAAAGTAACCTCTGGCTGCTTATTTGTAGTCTTAGCCACTTAATAAAATTCAGTGTCCTATCACATGGAAGATGATTTGTTCTATAAAAGGAATACTCTTGGCCAAAAATTATTTTCTCATTAATGTTAAAAATATATTTTTAAAACATTTATTCAATTACATGAAAACTTCAGAGAGAGCTCCAGAGCACATAATCTAACTATGAGAGTTCTTTGAATACCTATTCTCTTTGTTGGCATGTTACTCTTGTCCATAATTTGTCCACTTTTCCTCTTCTGAAACACAAAATGGAAGGTAAGATTTAAACTGCAAGTTAAATAATAATACAAGGTAGTACAGAAAGTCACACCTGCACAAAATGCAGAAGTGTCCATGACTAACGGCTTTACTTTTTCTCTCCTTGCCTCAAATATTTTTCAGGTGTTCTTTCATGTTTTTGTCTCCATGTGACCAACCACTACAAGTTTAACTGAGGATTTGTAAATATTCCCCACCTCTGATAAATTCTGACCATTTGTTTTTCCCATACTATTTGAAACGTACCACTGGCAGGCCATATTCATGCAGAAAACCTTTTAACAACACAACAAAGCAAGTAGCAAGAGAGATAAATGAGGTTTCTAATGAGCACATATTAAATCAGAATGGAATTCAATTTTACAAAAGGATCCCTATTTACAGTTAGTTTCTTTCACAGAGTAGTCCATAATGTTATAAAAACATAATGACAAAAAGCTGTTTAATACCTTTCAAGAGTTTTTCCACTGAGAATAAATATATCTTAAAACACTCAATGTCATGTGCATTGTCAATGGTTTTTTCCATATGCACTTGAGAGCTATAATCAAGACATTTTGATCCAGACACTTCGAGTCAGAACCTGCTTGTTTAGAGCTGATGTTTGGTAAAGGGTCCCTGCGACAAGCCCACATCTTCAGCGAACAGATCTGGGGATGTAGTGTGTTGGGGAGGCACTCTGGAGTGGTACCAGGGGTGGTGGCAGGGAATTGTTACCAACTTTAAAAACATTTCAATAATTTAATATTTGTTTAGCTTATAATGTAGCCGAACCAGAGCATTCTCTGTCTTATATTAATGAATGTGTATCTGTGAACATTATTTTCATAGTACACATAAGGGAACTTTAGAAATTTTAGTATTTTATTAATTTAACAAATGTTGATTGAAGACCTATTGAGTGCTAAGCACAGGACTGGACCCAAAAGAAAATATATATATATATATATATATAGCAGTTCTCTGAAGAAGAAGTTGCACTAATGGAAGAAATATAACATCCAACAGCTAAGTTCCCCAATGACTTTCTTGGGCTTATACTGTGTTTATATTATTCTCCATTTTATTGGAATATAAAAAGATTACTCACACATTATCCATCTTCTCAATCTAAAATAAAGCCAGTTTAACTCTCCTATATAAAACTACGAAAATTGATTTTTCAAGTCTTCTGCATTCGTTCCAGATGGCTCTGCTGACTTTCAGAAAGTTTGACCCATAGGCTTCCTTAGGTTTGTTTCTGTTGTCTCTGTCCCACTGGAGGGCATTCTCCTTAAAAAAATAAAATAAAATAACTCTCTGTTCAGGCTTTCTGTGGGCTGCCTGTTAACCACAGAGAAGACAATGCTCAGCTCTCCCCTTGGAAAGGTCAAGGACCCCCCACAAGTAGAGTTCATGAAGAAAGTGAATTTCTTTTGAATGAAACATTCCTGTTTAAAGCAGGTGATTCTATTTTATTCTTTCTATACGATGTTTGATGAGAAGTTAGAGCATTTATGTATACAACAACTCTCCACTTTCTCCTGCTGGGGTGACTTTTCTCTATAGTCTTCAGGATACTGAGACAAGGGAGATCAGAAAGCTCAGTGTTAAGGCTTAGCAATCAATCTAGAGTTCAAAGAAATATCTTGGAAAAATAAGTTAAATTTAACACACTTATCAGTAAGTACTTCAGAAATGTATATTCGTTGACATTAACATTATATGGAGGATTATTAGTTCTAAAGTTAAGATCAATAAGAATAAAAGAATAGAAGAATAAAAAATAAATAACTGAATTAAACTAATAGCCTAACCTCCTTAGTGGAAGGAATTATAACACAGAGATGTGATGTGAAACCAAAGCAAGTAATTGGGAACCTGCATAGCCTTAATATGGAACAGATTCCTTCATAGAGAAACTGGTCTGTGGATCATGTCATCTGAATAAATACATTTTTTTCCAAATCAGAATAGATACAGATTGTCCACTACCTGATAAAGAGTACAGCTGGTGTTCAAGCCAAAATCCAGGACAAACCCATCCTGTAGTAGCAAGATTCAGTGAAAGAGGAAGAATACACTCATTCCCTACTCTGTTTTGTAGGTTAGAGAAAAATGTAATGCATTTTCTGGAACTAAACTTGGCACCACAGAAAAAATGTGTAGCCCTTTAAAATTGTTGAAAATTCTCCCCTGGGAGGGATTGGGGGAAGGGAGGTAGAATAGGATAGAGTTGCAGAGACAGTTATCCCCTTGGCAAGAAGCAAGAAATTTGAATTGATCAGAATCATGATTGATGCAAGTGTCTGAAATTATCAGTGGCACAGATTTTAAATCATAAAAAAAAAACTATACAGACTTTAGCAAATCATTTGTTTTAGGGAACTGTGGGGTTCAAAGGAAACCCAGCAAATCTGAGAAAGAGAAACTATCATCCTGACCCTCTTTTTATGGCTAGAACTACTCAGTTCAATATGGTAGTCACTAGCCACAAGTGATTGGGAAACACTCAAAATGTAACTGGTCAAAATAGCAATGTCCTGTAAGTATGTGGATTTCAAAAAGTTAGTTCAAAAAAGAAGAACGTTGATATTTCAATAATAAGCTTTTATTATGTTAAAATGGAAAAAATGTATGCTTTAGGTAAAATAAAGAACATTATTAAAATTCATGTTATCTGTGTGTGGTTTTGTTTTCTGAGTTTTTTATTGTTTCACTTTTCAAAATGTGCTTAGCTAAAATTTTGAAATTACATATTTGGTTCATGTTTGTAGCTCACTTACATTTCTATTAGACAACACTGATCTACATTATTAGTTCATTTTAGCCCAGAGGGAATGAGCTAACTGGCAGCCATTTACTGAAGAGAGAGTGATTGTACACTTATCAGTCTGTGTCAAGTCCCAAAATAGGCAGCAATTTCTTCCTGAATAATAAAGACATTTGCTTTAAATCTTCAGAATTCACTCTGGCTTTGGACCAGGCATCAGTACTAAAAATCAGCACATCTAACTTCTACTAGTCTCTCTGGGGTAATATGAGTTGACAGGTCTGGATTGAGTTGATGAAAGAGATCAAAATCATTTTAATACTCTTCTTGCAAAGGGCCAATGCTGATCCTATAAGAATGAAGTTTTTAAGATTAAACCATATTTGAGGGAATAAGCAGAGAAACCTAAACATTTCAGGGGGAAGAGAAGTGGAGAGATGACTGGATTATAAGCAGAGTTGGGAAAGAGAGGGAATTCTCTCTCCAAAGATGCCGGCTTCCCATGAAGGGTAGCCTTCTGGATGTGGAATCAGGGAAAAATGTACTTGTGGGTAGGATGGGCCTTTGGGACTGGTCCAGTAGGGAGCAAGGAGTGATTTCTGGTTCCACAACCATTTCCATTCTCCTCTTGCTCTCTTCTTCCCATTCTGCATCTTTGTGGAAGTGTCTTTATAAGAAAGATACTTGGCCATTGGCCATGAAGTACCAAAACGCAGTACCTCCTAGACTAGAAATCAGCTTGAGCTCACAGAAGAATCCCAGAATTAAACCAAGTATATACTTCCTTCTTTGAAATGTTAGAAAAACATCTTAAAGAACAGTGACTTTTCCCTGACCCCACCCACACTATCCTCCAGTTGTTTCCTGTTAGCATCACCTGTATTTTTGCTGTCAGATTATATTAGAATTGACCATAACCAGAGGGAGTAGGAAGGGAAGTTGTTAAGGAAAACCAATTGTTTCAAGCCCTTCTTCCTACTTTTTATTGTTTCATATTCTCTCTCTGTCTCTTTCTCTCTCTCTCCATTCCTATGGAAATCAGCATAGAAATCATCTTGCAGAGACTTTGGACTTTAGTCTTGCTCTGCTCTCTTATTCAGTGTCTTCTTGGACTTGGTTATTTATCAGTCATTACACCATTCTTGCCCTGATGCTCATATGTGATCTGCTCTGCTTTTGTGACCTGCCTCTTTGCTTTTCCCCCTCAACTCATTACCACCAATGTCTCTTCACAGCAAGATCAAATTGTTGAATTGATGAGATAACTCCATTTTTTCCAGTGGAAAAATCAGCCTTCATGTTGAAAATTCAATTTTCACTCCTTGTCAAACAGGCAACAGAGATCTTCTACGCACCTGTTGAATCTGTACAAACATGCAGTTTATTATTAATTATAGAGCTTAAGTCTTTAGCTCATGCTTCAGGACTTCAAAACCATGATTCCTACTTCATCTGAAGCTATAAATATTTAAACTTTGGCAATGAATCTTAAAGAAAACATAGAATGATTTATTCTCTGAGAAGGGGCCACTGTTAAGAAGTTTGGCAAGAAGCATTTTTCTTGCATTTGTAAAACAAGCCAACTTCTCAGTTCATGCACATTACTGAGATGAATGACATAGGACTATTGTGACTCTGCATAAAAATATCACTAACCTCATAGATCTTAGAGAGGCAGGCCTGTGATGGGATGAAATAAATAGACTAGCAACCTCCAAAATTAAAGACAGAGCTGGAGAAACGTTTCTGCCAACATGCTATATGATTTATTACTGAAAATAGTTCCCAAATCTGGAAAACATATTTTAAATCTACACTTGAGGTAAACTGAGGGCGTACCAAAATTTCTTAGTTATTATTAGAAGAGCCCCATGACATTTTCCTATTTTGAGATTCTAACTATAGTGTTATACCACATATGTACCACCATAAAACACATACATAAAATAAAAATGGGACAACAATGCCACATGGAGATGTGAATATGTGTGGTCTAAAAGACTCACTAACTAGTGAAGTGATTAATGTCTTCGTTACCAGTCACTCATCAAGTTTGGTACAATACTGGGCTCAGTACAATTCAAGTCATATATTCCTCAATCTTTGGGATCACTCACAAACAATGCTAAAATTTTAAGTTCACAATTAAAATAAAAGTAATTTTGTCATTTGTGAAAAATTACCCCAACATGAGATATAAAAGAAGGTGAAGTCTTGTTTTTGGGTCAAGAAGGCAGAGAGAAGTATCATCCTGCCTGCCCATCCTGCCTGACTAATATCTGTCATGATATCAGTTGACACCAAGGACCAGGCTCTTCTAAGTCAGGAATGATTGGGACATGGACCCCAGTTCTTTTTATACAATGTTGGATTATTAATGAGCTCTCCTATTGTCATGAGTGTCACTCACTATATGTTCCTCAATGATAATCTAGCTTACTAGTGGGAATGAGCGTTCTAATGTGTCCTTGACAGAGACATGGAACCCTTGATGGTGTTCTAGAAATTTCCAGAGATAAGTAGATCAATAAAATAGAACTTTAATTCACTGTAGACTCTTTGCAGGAGCTTTAAATCACCAAAAATATACCTAAAATGTCTCGTTAAATTTTAAGTCTCTGTAATGGTGTCTTTGTGTGTGTGTGTGTGTGTGCGCATGCGCATGCACGTGCATATGTGTGTGCATTACAAATCCAAATATCAGATTAACAGGAATATATGAAACTGCATAAATGAGTTTGTGACAAGAGAGTGGCCTGTTATCATCTCCAAAGGATTATTACCAAGGGTTGTCTAATCACCCCAAATCCAGAGAAGTCCAATTTTATGTGAAGTTTTCCTATTGTCAAACAAAACACATCTGTTACCAGTGAATTGTCTCAATTCCTCTTACCTCCAGTGTCCAACCTGGGGTCAAGAGAGTCTCAGATTTACTAATCTTCTACTAACTCTCTGTCCTTACTGCATTAAACCATTCAAAGATGGTATTCTCCTAATCACCAGGAACCCAGATCATGAACACTGTACTCAGAAGAAGATTCACTCTTGATTCTTAATTTCTCAAGAGCTACATCTACTCTCACCCAAAGCAGAAAACTGTACACTTAAATTACAAAACAAAGAGTAGTAAAATCTCATTTAACTCAGAAGATGGTTCTGAAAGAATTTGTGTGCTCCAGGCATAAAGAAAGTCTGAGTAGGAAAAGTAGGAAGATTAGTATATGGAAGGAGTTCACAATTCACACAATCATTATGAAATTTAAAATTGAACAATATTGTTGTCAAATGTACAATACAATTTGTCACTGAAATAGCCAGATGAAAACTCCTTTTTTTCCCAAGTTAGCAAGCATCCTGTTTGATTGCACTTATGCTTTTTTTCCCTCTGAGTTGCCCATTATCTGATAGAGTTTATACATGAACAATGGAAAAACCCAAAACTTTTACTGAAAGGTTGAAGAGAAGAGTAAAGGCTGGGAAAAAAATCAATCTGAATAATTACCTCCTTGATACACAGACCCAAGAAGGTCACATTGCCTTCACTGGAAGATGGAAACAAAGATGTGATTGATTCATTCAGACGTTGGGTTTTGCTAATTATTACAGGCTAGTATTCAGCCCTGAAATAACCAACTCTTTCTGAATTACTAGGTCTCTTCAACTCTGTGTTTTACTTTGAATGAAAATACCTGCTTTGTTCCTCACTTCTTCTGAATAGCTCCTGGGAAAATGCTTAAATCAAGTCTTTGATTAGCTAATATTTGTCCTAACTCTTGGAAACACAATCAAAGTTCACACTTAATGAATATTTAGCTCTTTGGAGATTCCAATAATGTGTTTTCAGAAAAAGACCTAATATAGAAGCTCCCAGATGCCTAAAAAAAAAAAAAAAAAAATGCACTTGACTTTTGTCTATAATGACAACCACTTCAAACACTTTCTGTGTTCCTAGGTATTTTCTTCATCTATAACTAGCAGAGACCTTAAAGAAACAAGACTTGCAGTGTTCCATGGCTCAATGCACATGGTAATTATTTGCTATTATAATGATGATCGCAGAGTGAACTATTTGGCTTTGGTTCAGAATCAAAGAGTGATTTTTAAAATATCCATTGTCTCATTAGCATATTTCTTAAGGATCTTGACAAGAACATAGACAAGAGGATACTAAGGTATCTTCCATCTAGACTCTATTAATTCTTCTGGTGAAAGAAAAATTAAGTAAAACAGTGGAATACAAATTCCATAAGAGGTTCCAAAAGAATAAAAACACTAAATTAAATAAAATCATTTCCCAAAATCTTCTCATATAGTAAAGAGATTTTGCAGTCAATTGAGGTAGTAGAATCAATTGTGTTAGAATCATAATTTGTCAAGTCTGTGACAGAGAAAATATTCACCAAGGCACATAGACACCCCATTTATTGCTTTTATTTTAATGTTAAAAAGACTTGCACAGCAGGGGTCAAGTGGTTAGGATGTCAGTTAGAAATTAGGGGTGGGAAAAGAGGCAAAGGGGACCTAGAAGCATCCTCAGGTGCTTCTCTCCTATGGGAGGGAGCTCAGTCTAGTCACTGGGGACGTGCAGAGGAGGAGAAAGGTAAAGTGGCCCTCCCAGTTTACAGAACCCTGGGTCAAATGATTAACCTGATGACAGCTAACAGGAACTCCTGCTCTGGTCTCCAGATTTCTTTTTTTTTTTTTTTTTTTGGGGGGGGGGCGGGGGGGATGGGGAGGAGTACCAGGGATTGAACTCAGGGGCCCTCGACCACTGAGCCACATCCCCAGCCCTATTTTGTATTTTATTTAGAGACAGAGTCTCACTGAATTGCTTAGCACCTCACTTTTGCTGAGACTGGCCTTGAACTCAGCGATCCTCCTGCCTCTGTCTTCCGAGCTGCTGGGATTACAGTTGTGTCCCACCCCATGAGGCTGTTTCTTAACTGAAAAGTCTCATTGGAAATGCTGTCAATTCCTGAAGAAGTGTCTAAGGTGGGGCCTCCTCTCTAAGATTTGACTGGGCAGAATTGCTTCCCTCTTTTCTATCATTTGTCTAGCATGATAGACAGAAGGACTCAGAGAACTTAAGTTCTTTCTGACTCATTATATCCTACAGAGGAGGATTAGGAAAAGGTGGATTCAATAATTCTTCAGATTTTCCAAGTTTGCCCCAGAATCTCTTACCTGATATCGTAGCAACACCCTCCAAAATGAAAGTGAAAGAAATGGTGGATAATTTCTCACACTGTAATATGATCCTCCACTATGCATGCTGCAAATCAAGCCAATTTTCCCCAAAAAAGTTTGATTGCTGTCTTTGAAGAGCATCCTAATTATGCTCTTTTAAAATTCAGTTTCCTATTTTAAACTAGGGTTATCCTTTGACATAGAAATAAATGCAATTCAACAGGAAAATTAATCCACTCTTTTGTTGGCAAACATCTAGAGTTCTCTGGCCCAAGGCAGCGGTCCTGCCACCTCAGTGCATATAAGATTCACACATAAAAAGTGCTTATTATCAGGCCCATCCATAGAAATTCTGATTCAGTTGTAGCTCAGAAATCTTTTAACAAGAAACTCAGCTTATTATAAGAAATAATGTCTGAGGGAGTGTATTTTCAGAGTGGAAATGAGCAATAGGAGGCTTATCAATGTACAGCCTTGAAAGATTATATATCTGTATTCAAAAAATGCAAGCACTTTGCTTATAAATCCTTGCAGAGCAGCTCTGAGGTGGGCAGGGGACAGGAAATAATATTCTATAGACAAGGTTAAGTAATTTACTCAAAGTGACTTAACAAATCTCTGTTTGAACAGCTGTTGGAACAAGGACCTCCAGCCTCTTGTGTCCTATATTCTGTACAAGATCTCCATTCCCATGTTATGAAACATATGCTATATGGACTCCATGCTCTCAGCTCCTCTGAAATATTTTATGATACTTGCATGACATCTTTTATAGAGATACATATATATATATCACATGTCAAATAAATGATTATGAACTTGGAAATGTTACTATTATTCAGCCAATTGTACTTGCTGCTGTGGCTTCCATATGCACTCCTCACTCTTTAGTCCTCCAAAATTCACATCCCTCCCACCACCCATTAAAAACCCGCTCTCACCAAGGCCATTCATAATTTTCTTGTTGCAAAATGTGAAGAATGGTATTTGGATCAAGATTATGGAACAACCTCATTCATGAGATAACAAAGACTTTTAACAAAGAGGAGATCATCTACAATTTCAACAAAAACTGAGAAGGAGTAAAATAAATAAGTCTATCAGAAATTTTAGGGAATTCCTAAAAGATTTACCGAAAATCCATAGGATCGAGGGAGGATAAGAATGGAGAAATCAGGGAGCTGGGGATGAAGGTCAATGGCAGAGCACTTGCCTAGCATGTGTGAGAACCTGGGTTACATCCCCAGCACCACAAAAAGTAAAAATCAAAAAGGAGAAACCAGGATCCAAAACACCACACAGAAGAAAATGACCAAAGGTTTCAGTGATGTATCAAAGTAGAGAATTAAAAAGACACTCATTACAACCATGTCTCCATTGCGTTTTCCCACTCTCCTACTATGATGAACAGCATTGTTTTCCAAAGACTAAAACCCGAGAATTGTTTTTTACAAACAATTAAATTACAGACTTCAAGGGAAGTCTTCTCTAAGAGTGTCGGGGCCTAATTTATGTTATTATGAGATAACAAGTACTATTAATGCTAACAAAGTTCTACTATATGCCAGGCCCTGTTCTGACTGGTTGGCAAGCACTGGTTCATTTGATCTTTTTTTTTTTTTTTTTTTGTGGTGCTAGGGATTGAACCCAGGGCCTTGTTCATGTGAGACAAGCACTTTACCAACTGAGCTATCTCCTCAGCCCCCTCATTTAATCTTGATGATGACCCTACAGTATAGATTCTGCTACTTTCCCCATTTCAGTGAGAAACAAGAGATGTCATAAGACTCGCCATGTTAACACAGCCAATGCATAAAGGCACTGTGATGTAAGCTCAAGGAGTTGAGGCAGTTAGTGCTTCTGCCAGTGTGCAACTCAGGTCTCAACAACAATCACAGAAGAGGAAACAAGAAAACACAACTAGACCCGGGAGGGAAATTTATGTAATGGTAGAGTGTACGGACTTTTTATTGTAGAAATTGAATGAGGTAGTTTTTGGTCCAGTTCTACATCGAAAGCATCTGAGAAAATCCATACTCACTACCTATCCTAATCAACCCAGACCTTCATAAAGAAATATAGGCCCTCAAGGACAGCAGATATTTGAGAAAAGGCCATCAGGGAAGAGAAAAATCAAGATTAACAAACAGAATATCTGACCCTGAGGAAAATAAATAATATAGAGAACACAAGAGAACTTTTAAAATATTCTGAATAGTACCCTCAAGGATATAAATATGTTTAATCCAAAAAAGAAGAAAATTTTGCTAATATAAAAACAAATCAGAGAAGAAAGAGTTCGTAAAAATCAAATGAATAATTACTGAAAATAAAGTAACCAGAGATGGACCAAATGCTAGAAGGAACACAGCTGAAAATTAGATTAATAATTCAGTAGATAAGGGAAGTCTTCTAAAATAAGAGCTAAGAGACAAATAGCTTGAAAACATAAGAACATGGAGAATTAACATAAGAATCCCAACATCTACTGAAAGAAATATCAAAAAGAAAGAACTAAGATGAATAAAGACAATTTCTTTAAAGTTGAAGAAAGTCACGGGATTCAGACTGGGAGGGTTCAGTGAATTCTGAGTAAAATAAATTCTAGTGATGGGGAAAAAACAAGGACAAAACGAAATAAACGAGGTACACAGGAATAAATCCAAAGATGACTGTGCAAGGGACAGGAAATGAATAATATTGTAAGACATAACAAAATTCCCATGTACATAAAAAATTCCACCACCCAAAGGCATTACATATCCTAAAACTAATCTATAATTCTTTGCAATTCCAACAAATCCTAGGAATTTGTACACAACTTCAAAAGATAGTGATAAAATTCATACAGAAGAACAAAGAACCATGACTATCTAAGATTATTTTGAAGAAAAATGGTACCTATAAAATATCAAATCTTATTATACAACTGGGATAATTAAAACCATATGGTATTGGCACAGATGTTGATAAATAATGGAGCAAAATAGAGAACTCAAAAATGTGGAAATTTGGTACACTACAGAAGCAGATCAGTAGGAAAATGGCAGAAGAGTTAATACATTTCGAGAGTCCCTGGTTTAATAAAATAATGATCCTTGTCTCACACAGTATAAAAAATTAACTTTAGATGGATGATAAATCTAAAAGGGCAAAGTGGACCTTAAGACTTTTAGAGGATAATGTATTGGAAGTTTCATGACCCAGTAAAGTTGACCTGATAGAAATGGGCTTTGAAGAAGCAGTTTCATTTCTATGCAAGCTAGAAGAAGTGTATTCATATGCACAAGAAGAAGTGCATAAAAAGGCTAATTTTATAGTTAAAATGTAAAACCAATTGATATATATTTATAGTGAAAAAGAAAAGTAAGTTAAACTCACGAAACTGTATGCAAATATTTTAAACAGTGTTATAAAAATGAAGGTTGATAATGCAGTGTTATTCCACATACATAAAGTTTCAAAACCAGTCATCATTTTGTATTTTTTATAAATATATATTTATATATTTTTATTAATACATATATTTCATCATTTTATACACACACACACACACACACACACACACACACACAGTGAAAACACGGTTGTGCACAAGAAAGAAACAAACCAATCTCAGGGCAATGGTTCCCTCTGAAAGGTAAGAGAACAGGACCAGGACCAGGAAGAGGGACCCTGGGCCTTCCATTGCATCTGAAATCCATTATTGTATTCTACTACTTTATTGTGTCCTTAGTATAATGGATGTTGGTTATGTTAGTCTCTGTGCTTTCTGTATGTTTATAATAGTCTATGAGAAATTTAGCTTAACAAAGACACTATACTTGTTAAAGTGAGTAATGTGTTTTCTCATCACAAATAAGTCAACTCCTCCAGCACCTGGGAATATCTCAGCAGGAAATGTCTAATAATAATTGCTCACACAAATGCTTTAATATGCCCTGAATGAGAATATAACCTCCTATAATGATTTTGAGTACACACTTCATATTCCACAGGCCTCCTGGGAGTGACAAAGGAAATTCAAGTGGAAAGCCCCAACCAACTGGCAGGTCCCCATTCCCCGAGGCAATCTTCTACACTGAGCGGTCGTGGAAGAGCATTCTCACGCTCTCAGAGAGAATTGAGACCATTCTTGGTCCTGGATTTGGACTAATTAATGGGACTACCTTCTGAAAACCTGCTCTAGGGGGCCAGAGCTCAGTGGAGAGCACGGAGCCAGAGAGGGCAGGGCGCTTCTTTGAAGCTTGGTAGATTTCCTTTCTAAATTTAATTAAGACTGCCTGGCACACCCCTGTAATCCCAGAGGCTTGGGAGGCTGAGGCAGGAGGATGAGGAGTTCAAAGCCAGCCTCAGCAATGGCAAGGCTAAGCAACTCAGTGAGACCCTGTCTCTAAATAAAATACAAAATAGGGCTGGGGATGTGGCTCAGTGGTTGAGTGCACCTGAGTTCAATCCCCAGTACCGAAAAAAAAAAAAAAAAAAATAGAAAGAAAATTATCTAAATTTAATGAAGTGTTTATCATTCCTAGATACAGACACTACTGAGAACACACGGTAACTAAGGTCCTAAATGACAAGTGGACACCACAGAGGGGTTCTATGACTCAGAAAAACCCAGGACAGTCCAGGATTGGACCCTTATATTTAGATACCACACTGGGGTTTTGTGCCCTCAGAATCTCAGGGATTGGTCGCCATAAAGTTGACTTTCCCACAGAACAGCTCTACTCTTGACAAACAAACAACAGGCACACTAAGGGTCCCAGAGAAACCTTTGCAGGGCAACTCAGAGGTACACATCTATAGGTGGACATTGGCTGCTATTCTTATACATCAGTTTGGAATTTTTAAATTGCTCTGGTTCTTTTAGACAAATCTTAACTTTTCAAATGCATTTCAAAAGCACTTTCAAATACATGATTTGATTGAATTCTTCCTCTCCCACTGTGTTTGGTTTTGTATCATGGGGAAAAGCTACAAAGACTGATGAGGGGCAGGAATAAGGGCTTAGTCTGCTTTGTGCTGCTGTAACAGTACCTGATACTGGGTAATTGATAAAGAATGGAAATGTAAATCTCTCACAGTTCCAAAGGCTGGGAAGTTCAACATCAAGGCACCAGCTTCTGGTGGGTACACCTTCCTGCTGAATCTTTACAGGGCAGGAAGAGCAAGAGAGAGAGAGCACACAAAAGCAATCCCTTTTTATAGCAGCATTAATCCAAAAGATCTCACCTCCCAAAATTGCTGGATTAAGTTTCCAGCATGAGAATTTGGGGGACACATTCAGATCATAACAGGGGCTCTAGAGTAAGGTATGGAGACTGAATTTTGGGGGCTGTGAAACTTCCCAGTCACATTCCTTGGCCTCAAGTCAGGATTTCAAGTACCATCCTTCTATTCTTACAGCAATCCCAGAAAAGAGCCTGTCTTCTTTCCCAGTCCAGAATTACATGTTACTTCAAAAATTAACCCAGGAATTAGTTATCTATCTAGTACAGAAGGAAATAGTCTTATAATTTTTCCCTAGCTAACTAGTAAAGGAAGAACAAAGTCAGTCCATTGAGGTTTCCTCATCATTTTACATTAAAAGAATAAGAAAAGACATCTGTCTTAATGCCTATCTTCCCTTATTTTGATTTTTTTTGGAGAAGTACCTCTTAGGACAGAAGGAGTTCAGGGCTGTCTGTCTCAGGATCATCTATGCTATTTGTAAAAATAACATGAATAGGCATCACCACGAAGGATTCTGAGTTAGTTGGAAGAAGGTGGGGCTCCAGAACTGATTGTTCTTTTCAAGTTCCATATGCAAGTCTTAGGAATAGCTGATTTGAGAAATCATCACAGAGGGAACAGAGAAGATCACTATGAATGGTTAAAGTAGAGTTTCAGGGTACACATAGGACTGGAGGTTCATCTATATTGTAAATACCTTTATTATAAAATTCTGGCAGGTGTTTTCAAATGAAGGGACTTCATTTGAAGCAAAGTAGAATTCACATGTTTTTATTTTTACATTCAACTGTATTTCAAAAACAGTGTGCTGGAGCTTGCTTGGATAGATTGCAAGGGTCAGTTGCTATGTTTTTAGGAATTTTGCCATCGATAAGAGTATTTCCACTATGCAAATATGAAAACACTACAAATCAGGGGATTAACCTCCCCAGAGCATTTGCCGTTATAAATTTGCCATTCTCCTAGTTGACTATAGAGGATGTAAGGAAGAATTCCTTATAGATACCAACATTTTACACGATATGATTTAATCACTCTTAAATGTACCCAACTGAGTTTGACATTGCATAAGAATATTTGATACCCACCAAGCCTTATCCACTTGAAAAATGCAGAACTATCTCTTCTTTAATAGATCAAAAATTTATATTATTCCAGTTTTTCTTGAACTCATATTTCCTTTCTACATCCATCACAGATTTTATTCAAATAAAATCAAATAGTATTTTAAGCTTGAAAGTCTGTTTTTGTTTATATCATCACATTTTTCTATAATTGAAAATATATAAAAATTGAAATTAGTTTTTAAAATTTTCTATGATTATAAGTCTCTAAGTTTTAAATAACTTTTTCAGATTAAGTTATAGGTAACACTATTAGTAGCAGACAACTGACCAAACTAATATAATTAGTAATGTATACTTATAAATTATAAAATGCGTTGTTTTTGAAATGCACCTTTTTATAAAATGGATGAATATGTTAGTCAGCATTTGGTTGCTGTGACAAAATACCTGAGAAAATCAACTTAAAAGGATGAAAGGTTTATTTGGGCTCATGGTTTCAGAGATTTCAGTCCTTGGTCATTTGAATCCATTGCTTTAGGTCTGTGTTCAGGCACAACATCATATTAAGGAGCACATGGTGAAGCAAAGCTACTCAGGTCATGGGGATCAGAAAACAGAGTGAAAAAAAGTAAGGAAGAGATTGGGGTTTTGTATTAGACAACTTTTCATTGTTGTGACAAAATACCTGAGAAAAATAACTTAAAGGAGGAAAGATTTATTTTGGTTCATGGTTTCAAAGGTTTCAGTCCATGATTGGCTGACTCCATTGCTATGGGCCTGTCCTGAGGCAAAGCATCAAGGTAGGAATGGCATGATGGAACAGAGCTGCTCACCTCATGAGGATCATAAAGCAGCAGTGGGGGAGCAAGAGAGACAAGAAGTAGGACCTGGGGACAAGACATAGTCCCCAAGGACACACTCCCTTCAACTAGGTCCCACCTCCTATGGTTTCTGTCACCTCCCAATAATCTATTCCGCTATGAATTCATCAATGGATTCATCCATTTATGAGATTACAGCCCTCATGATCCAGTTACTTCTCAGGATTTCACTTCTAAACATTGTTGCAATGGGCACAAAAGCTTCAACATATGAGCCTTTAGGGAACATTCTAGATACAAACCATAACAGGCCCCAATATCCCCATAAGGGCACACCCCCAATGACTAACTTCCTTCTACTAGGTCCACTTCCCAAAGGTTCTACCCCCTGCCAACATTGCCATCAGTTGGGAACTAAACCTTCAACACATTACCCTGGAAGAACATTTAGTAGCCAAACCTCAATAATGGAGCTTTAATATTCAAGGACGAATATTACCTATTGCATCTGGGTGTGGTGGCACAAGCCTGTAATCCCATTGGCTTGGGAGGCTGAGGCGGGAGGACCTCGAATTCAAAGCCAGACTCAGCAACTGGGCAATGTATTAAGCAACTTAGCCAGATCCTGTCTCTAAATAAAATATAAAAAATGGCTGGGGATGTTGCTCGGTGGTTACGTACCTCTGGGTTCAATTCCCAGGACCAATACACACATACACACACATATATATATGTGTGTGTGTGTGTGTGTGTGTGTGTGTGTGTGTGTGTGTATTTATATATATATATATATATATATATATATATATATAAAAAACCTATTGCAAATACAAGACATTCTCCAGACTAAGTTTTATTACTCTTTTCCTTGTTTAACAAGAACACAAGGTGGTAGGAGGTATTTTTAAAATAATAGGAATGAAAAGGATTTAGTTATGGTAGTGTTCCTTAATTTGCTAAAGTTCCTCTTAAAGGAAAAAAATCCTATGTTAATCTAGTTTTGAGAAATACTTCCTGATATATTAAATTTGTGGAGATCGCATGCTGCAGAACATGAAGCATGTGACTTGGAGTAAAACAAACAGAAATCCCAATTTAAGTCCCTCAGGCTGCCTCCCCTATGACTGCGGATAGCATCCGGAAGTTTGGGGCTTCTTACACTGCTATTTGCTAGGTGTGGGTACTGACTCCACATGGAGGTTGAAGGGAATAATAAAAGGAAAGAGTCTCACCCAGTGAGAAGGTGGGCAATCAGTGCATAGCAGTTCTTTTTTAAACCTAAATTAATTACCTTAGGAACTTTTTCATTGTATCAGGTGAGATGCAAAAATAAGCTAGTCTTATAAAAGACCTTAAGAAAGTATAAGACCTAGTGGTAGAAAGAGAAGGAATCTCAAGATATTTGGAATTTTCCAGGGGGCCAAGGAACTCTTCAACCCGGGTTTAGAATCCAGGATGCTTGTTCTGTTTTCTTTGTGGAACTAAAAGCTGCAATGGTGAATTCCAGTGGAAATGAACATATCAGGATTTATTCTTATACTCATGCAATGGAATGCCTCTGCCAAATTCCTGTAATATTTAATGTGAAATATCGATATAAATCTTTTTTCAGATCAATGAGAAGAGCGGGACTCCTAAGAGTCCTGTTGTTAGGCAATAAGGAGCAGATCTGTTGTCAGTTCAGGGTTATGTAGTCAGGATTATAAGCAAGTGGAACACTGTAAAAACCTTATCCAGCAGAGTGCAGAGTTGCTTTGGTATAAATTTTAAGAAAATATGTTCTCCGTCTAAGTCATGGCTCATCCCCTCCAAGTGACACAATGACTAAGTGTTTGTGAACTTAATAATTTCAGTCCCACAAAAGTAAAGGGAATTATGAAGTCTAAGTAAATTTTATTTCTTCCCTGAAGCCAGAGAAAAATTATTTAACAAACAGTATTTCTGAGAATTTGGGTCACTCACAATTTTAATTAAAAAAAGAGCCCAGTATCTCTACTGATGAGTTTGAAGCCAATAAACATTTGAAAAGATCAAACTTCAAACCTCTCAGCAAAAATAGCTTTGAAAGGAAAAGGTAACAGACCCACTGCTGGGTGCTGTTATGATAAACAGATGAACCCTTCCATATGTACGGTCAATCCAGTTACACCCATTGGCTAGAGCCGCTGGCCAAATCCTGCTGCTGAAACCACGAGGCACTGGCGAGGAAGGTGCCAGAAATAATAAACAGGAGCTTAGGCAAAACCCAAGAGGAAACACTCCATGCCAGATACGAGCTGGCCATTGTCTTGAGGGAACTTGGACAGAGGAAAGCAAATGTCTGTCTGTGCAAGACTCAAGGTATATATGCTATCAGAATGGATCTTATATTCTCTGACCACTCAAAACTGCCAGGAGACCATCTTTTGCTGCTATTTACTTCCATGGTGACATTCATTTCCAGGCTGCTATCCAGAGTTATTCTCATATTAGGGATATTTTTTAAAATAATAAATATATGAAATAATAAAACATCAAGCAGATGGTTATAAACATTAGCCAAGTTCATTTCATATAATTGTGACACTATATCCGTTCATGGGGAATTTATTTTGCTGGAGGGGACAAATGACCTCATATGCCTCCCATGTTCGTACTCAGTCTGGGTCATAACTAGTGTGTAGCAGAGAGGCAGCAAGTGGGAAAGTCTCACAAAAGACATGCACAGCCCTCTCCTCATTTGCCCCATGGCTGTTCTATCAAGGTGCCCCCACAAAAACCATAACTAAATCCTACGGAGGACAAAACCAGTAGCTTCCTTCAACAACCAAGAGTCACGTAGATTTTAGAAAGCTAAGGATGCGAAAATGTTTCACCATTGTCTTGTTTCTGAACTTGCCTTTTCCCATTTAGCAAGCCACAGGCAATCTGACTTGCCGCTTACAAGATGATCCATAGAGCCACCTTCATCTGAACTATATAATATTTTTATTCCCAGGGTACGACAAAGAATGGCAAAAATTTAGAGCCAAGAGACACCTGAGGAAATGGCAATACTCAAGAGATACAATTCAGTAGGTATCCAAAAGTTACTTACTTACTATGTGTCTATTTATTATTGTGTATCTATTAAGTACCAGATTCTGAAAACTATAAAAATAAATGTCATTGTCCCCACTCTTAAGGAGTTCACAATCGAGAAGGAAGAAAAATTCATATGGAATACAACTATACCACAATTTGACCAAGGACACTGACAGACACGGGAAGTGAGAATTACTTTTTAAAAATCAGTTATAGCTTCCCAGAGAAGGGAGATTCTTGATCAGTTGAGAAGGATATGTCATCCAGCTGAAAGACACAAGGAAGAAGGCCAGAGGAAAAAGACATTCCAGCACAGCAACCAGCATCAGCCAAATATAAACAAGAACACAGAGGTATTAACTGAGGTGCCATATCTGTAAAATCTGGAATCCATGAAGCAAAGATGGACGGCAGAGAAATACTGCTTGACTCTTCACTAAGAAGTCTATCCTGATCCCAAATAGTGAGGAAACACAGATGATTTTTGGAAAACTGGCGTATTTATATTTGGGATTTAAAACACTTGCTTTGACTGTACTACAAAGGATGGTTGGAAGAAAAAGGAGGATGAGGTTCTGAACATGCCCAGTAAGAAAGCAACCTGTACAATAGGTACCAATTAATCCAGGCAGGAGCAATGAAGTAATAATGTAAGGAGGCTAGCAGGGTCTTAAGTTTCCATAACTTCCACCCCACGATTCTTGTTTTTCCTCTGGCTCTAAATAAAGATAAGTGCAAGGTAATACGTTTCCTAAGGCTCAAGTTAAAGTGCAGGGACACTTTTACAGCACACGTGGCTTTGAACAGCCTCCTGGCACCCCTTTATCTGTGGTGTTTGTGTTCAAGTCAGGGGTGCACAGCAAGGCAGAGACTGAAGGGAAAGGACTGTCACAGAAAACCAGAGGAAGACATGATGCTCAGCTGCTGCTGGAAAACTGTCTTCAGCAGGACTTCAGGGTTGCAAAATATTTTATTAAAAATATATGAATTCCTGGTATTAAACAATTTGTCTAAAACCTGGCCAAAGTACAGCTGGAGCAACCACAGTACTGTCTCTGCCAGGGTTGCTGCTCCCCAGCCCATTGCTTCCTGGTTCCACTCAACAGGTCCTCCACGGAGCAACCCGCATGCAGCAGGGCAGGGACTGCACAATGATGTGGGGGCCATGGGACACCTGTCCTCGTACCTATTTTCTGGTATTTTGCTTAGCTTCTGCTTGCCTACCTGACTATATATTTCTGGGATCCAACCTGACCATCCATAGTCAAGATTTTGCCTTGCTCACACCTTACCTTCTCGTCTGTTAACTTCCTAACGCAGACCACAAAAAAACAGAGTTGTTCAGATCTCCGGTATAAATACAGAATGGCTCAGACATTCAAACATAGTTGTAGAAAGTGAATTATTAACAGGGTGATTTGAACTAAAAATACTGAAAGACACAAATATGGCTTTTTACCTTCTTTTCCCCAAACTAACAATTAGAAATGATCGTTGTTCTGAAATGCTTTGATAGCCTGTATTATGTTAAATCTGTCTAGACTTTTTTTTCTTTCCTTTAGTTTAAATGGATGAAACAGATTTCTCTGAAGTAAATAATGAAAATTAAACTGTTTTTAAAAAACCAAGTAGAATGTTAGAATTAGGAAAATAAAATCCACAGGTCTGGCCTGTCCCCCGACATATGAATATCTTCCATGAAGTCATTGACAATTAATTTCTGTGTTTCCACTTGGGTACTTCCACTGAAAGCAGTTCACATGTATTGCAAAAAAAAAAAAAAAATCTTCACTATCTTCCAAGCATGGATCCTTTTCTGCTTGTTGGAACTGTGTGAAGTAAATCCACTCTCCTGATCATAAATACATAGTACAGATATATTTATTTGAAGGAAGTGACATAATCACATAAATTTATATTTTTGTGAATTCCATATGTCCAGTTCTATTAACCACTGCTTACCTAACGGTTATAGATTCCCACTCTCTTGGTCACCCCTCCTGTGGAAACTCAATGCTTTGTCATGATCCTTTTGGTATTTCCGGAGAATGGTCAGAACATCTGGAGATGGTACTTCTGTTAATGCTATTAGGAGTCTATTTTTTCAACATCTGTGTCACCATTGACTCATTTTAAGATTGGGGCCAAATGAAATTGTTAGATCAATTATTTACCAAACTCTCTGCTCATAAACCATATGCTAAGTCTTCCTCCTAGTAACAAGTTAATGAGAATGAAGGTGTCAAGACTGGGAAAGAATGAACTAGTCCAGGTGAGACTCAGCAAATTTCAGAGAAGTATCTTTCCATGTATCTATTTTTCATACAATTTCCCATTTGGCAACATAAAGTTGAGTGCGATAGTATTCTCTGGAGTAGTTTGAGTCCAGGTTGACATCAGAGTATGTATCATAAAGCTGTAGCTATAGTGTTAGAAAAATCTCTAAATTTTCAAATAATCTGTATAGTCGTTTTAATTGAAAAGTTACATAGATATTTACCGGGCAAATGGAAACACATGTGAAGCATTCTGATATCTTCCACTTACCAATATACTACTTTGTTACTTTGTTCAACAGGGCTGTATCAGGACCAGGGTCCAGGCTGTGCAAGTTGTTGAATGAATTTAAGAGTGTACTTTCTGTCCACTGTGTGTCAAAACTGTATTAGCAAACTCTAATTCCCATTCACTTTACATCAGGCAAGGTGTGCAGTACTTGTGGGACAAATATGTTTTACTTTAGCTCTGTTTTTTTGGAACCACTTTAATGATATCTTTTCAGTTGGGAGGGAAAAAAAGGCAAAACAATATTCTCTACTGTCCATAATCAAAAGAGAATGCAAGTTACCTTTGTAAACCTAGAAGTATTAGCTCTAAAGCCAGTTCTGAGGTGTTAGAAAATATCAATTTCCCGATCTCATTTTCTAAAATGGTATTGAATCATTATGCATGAAAGAATTGTAGCTACCAAGGGCTGTGATTTTCATCATGGCAAAGTATCCCAAGGTAAAGGACAGCTGCATTTTTCACATACCTAGTTACCATAACACAAGCTTTCAAAAGATCTATTGATTGAAGTGTTGAGAAGATACTAACATTTACTATTTGGCTGCATAATCTAAAGCACTTTGTTAAAACTTTTAGCATGTTTTGAAACCGAATTTATATAAAAACATCTAGTTACTTTCTCCAGGAAAAAAAAAAAAAAAAAAATATATATATATATATATATATATATATATCCCCTCCCAATATGACTTTCTGTTTTTTGAAAAAATTCTTTCCTTTGAGAACATGGGATCTCTGATGCTCTCATGCCCCTGGTAAATTCCCTGTCCAATTACCTATCATCACCCAGCTGTGATTCACACCCTGCATTAAGATTTAGTGACTAAAAGAAAAAAATTCATATCCAAACAGTTCAAATGAAACAGGTCAAAGGGACATAGCACGGATAATTTTGTGCACCAGATGTTCAACAGAGACAATTCCATAACCAGTATGGAAATATCACTGTATTTATAATCCCAGGGCACAGCAGCCATTAAAGACAGAGAAGCCATTAAACAATGTATCTTCACCTGTCTGTTCTGGTCTCCCACACTTCAGTTTGTTGTGTGGTTGTTTTTCTAATTACACCACAGTTTTGCCAACTCAAAACTGCTACAGGTTGCTCTTTAGACACTGAAAAATCAGTATGGAAAAGATTGAATAATAGTGAGAATGCAATGGGGTTTCTTCTAACGCCTCCTAGTAGTCACTGCTGCTACTTTACCATAATGCTGTGTAAAAACACAAATTTGAGGACAACAGCACTCCCACCAAAAGTAGTTTGCTTTAGAAGCCCAAGCTCGTCCTAGAGCCATGAATGTGAGAGGCAAAAATGACCAAAGGAGGAAATAAAACAAAGCAGAGGAAATATTCAAACTGGTCCCAGAGGAAGGCCATGCCAAATGAGTGTGAAGTCAGAGTTCACCAGAGCCACTTGTGAGCAGAAATCAAAGGTGACCTTTCCAGATTGAGGTCATTGTCTTATCTAAGCTCTCACCACAATGAGATAGACCTCCAACTAATGGTCACCTTGGGAAAGCCAGGTTCCACAGGAAGACAGACATTCACCCAGCCACTGAGCAGTACATATTGTTCAAGTCACCAGCGAGGCACTCTGAAGGACGCAAAGATCAGCCAGACTTCTGTACAAATCCTTCCCTCAGCATGTCTAGAAGAGAAGCTAAGAGAAGCATAAGTGTTTTAGTCAGCTTTTTTTGCTGCTGTGACTAAAAGATCTGACCAAAACAATTTTAAAGGAGGAAAAGTTTATTTGAGGGCTCACAGTTTCAGAGGTCTTAGTCCATAGAAGGCCGGTTCCATTCCTTGGAGCTCAAGGTGAGGCTGAACATCATGGCAGAAGAGTATAGCAGAAGGAAGCAGCTTGCATCATCAGGAAGCAGAGAAAGAGAGAGAGAGAGAGAGAGAGAGAGAGAGAGAGAGAGAGAGAGAGTCAGTCTACACTCTCCAGATACAAAATGTAGACCCCAAAGCCACAGCCAATTCCAATCTCCTCCAGCCATACCCTACCACTTCAATTAATCCCATCAGGGATTACATCACTGATGGTTTAAGACTCTTACAACCCAATCATTTCTCCTCTGAACCTTCTTGCATTGTCTCACACGTGAGATTTTGGGGGACAACTCATATCCAAACCAGAACAATAAGAGTCATACAGAATAGATTGACAAGAGCCAAGGAAGAGGCGTGCACTCCCATGAGAACTGAGGAACAGGAAAGGCAACCACAGCAGGAATAGGGTGGGAGTTCTGGGAAGGGCAGGCCCAGGCTTCTTGGGGAAGATGATGTCTTCTAAATTTTTGATTCACTGTTTGACCTATGAATAACTCCTTTAGCATTTTCTTTCCAGGTTCTTCTAGAGGTTTCTTCACGAGAAGATAGAGAAAAGTAGACAACAGGGTCATGATACAAGATCAGAACTGTAGAAAGAAAAAAAAAATAGCAAGATGGATAATTTGAGTTGGAAAATAAATATACTTTATCAGACCTTTACACTGTTGGTGTGATTATAAATTAGTATAACCACTGTGGAACTCAGTATAAGGTTCCTCAAAAGACTAAGAATAGAACCATCTCATGACCCAGCTACACCACTCCTTGCTATTTACCCTAAAGAATTAAAGTCATCATACTGCAGTAGTACATGCATGCCCATGTTTATAGCAGCATAACTCACAAGAGCTGAAACATGGAATCAGCCTAGATGTCCATCAACAAATGAATGGATCAAGAAAATGTGATATATTATACACAAATGAATGGATCAAGAAAATGTGCTATACACACACACACACACACACACATATATATATACACACACACATATATATACACACACATACACACACACACACACACACACACACAATGGAGCTTTATTCAGCCATAAAGAAGAATGAAATTATGTCATTTTCAGGAAAATGGATAGAACTGGGGACCATTAAATTAAGTGAAGTAAGTCAGACTCAGGAGGTTAAGGGTCCTATATTTTCTCTTCTGTGTAGAAACTAGAGAGAAAAAGGAAAAAGAAAGTGGTGATGGGGATCTCATGTAAATCAAAGGGAGATCAGTAGAGGGAAGGGACCAAGGGGTGAGAGGCAAGAAGGGAGGAGGAAGTGCCGGGGAGTGATATTAGCCAAACTATATTATCATATTGTATGCATGAACTAATATGTAACAACAAAATCCCATCGTTATGTACAGCTATAATATACCAATAAAAAGTGTGGTAAGAAATAAACCTGTGTCAGAAGTGATTTTTTTTTTTCAAGAAGAAATGATAGAAATACCCTAGGGGTAAAGAAGACATTTTCTGAACACATTTCCACATTATCTTATTCTCTGATGTATCCAAATCATCACCAGGAAGTTCACTTCCTTACATAACTTCTCTAGGATACATGAAGTGCTTATTATAAATTTGTTTGCTTATTTTTTAATTCACAGAATATTTGCATGCAATCTTAATGCTCTATGTAGTCTTTTAACCAGAAATGTCAACATTATAAAGTCCCATGAGATAAAAATATTATGTTGCACAGACCAATGGAAATATTTTCAATGATTCACAGCAAAATATAGCCACCTGAAACTGAGCAAAAGTTTCCTACTGGGAATTCAAGTAAGACATAATAGTTTGCCTCATTTATATCTCCATTTTATAATTAAAACAAATTTTGAAGGAGTAGTATGTGATTAAAATAAATTTTAGATAAACAATTATAATCTGTACTTCTGACACTTGTGGAGTTGAAAAATACATACCCAAATTTATTTTTAAAACTAGCAAACTCATCCTTCTAAAAAGGGAAATAATTTCCTTCTTATTGAAGATATTGGGGTTAAAGAAGAAATGTGGTCATTTAGAAAAAAGTAACCCAGCACACAAAAGCACTAATAACATATTTCATGCTTTTTCATTGATGGAAGTATTTAAAAATAAGTTCATAAATTAGGCCACAATATCTAAGCTGCTTGAATGCAAAGGTAAAACATTTTGATGGAAGATATCATATGTTACAAAGAAATTCTATGGCTTAAAATATTATTTAAGGTTATATATTGCTTCTTAATAATTATGTTCAATTGTAACATGATGTTTTCACATGTAGCAGCAGCAGTAGCATCATAGGATAATCAATTAGAGAAAAATGGGTGATAGGAAGCTAAAAAGACTAAATATCATCACTATTATGTGTTCTATATTTGAATGGTGCTTCTAAGTTTTCAAAGCTCTATTTATATAATATTGCATTTAATCCTTACAAAAGTAATATCAAGGAAGCATTAGTATATCCTTTCTGCAGATGGAGAAACTGAGTTTAGAGAATCCATAGAATTGCAGTGGCAAATTTGACCCAGATATCCCATTCCTCAGTATATACCCAAAGGACTTAAATTTGCATACTACAGTGATGCAGCCACATCAATGTTTATAGCAGCTCAATTCACAATAGCTAAACTATGGAAGCAACCTAAGTGTTCTTCAATAGATGAGTGGATTAAGAAATGTAGTATATATACACAATGGAATATTAGTCATAAAGAAGAATGAAATTATAGCATTTGCAGGTAAATGGATGGATTTGGAGGCTATCATGCTAAGTGAAATAAGCCAATCCCAAAAAGTCAAGGCCAAATATTCTCTCTGATATATGAATGCTGACACACAATAAGGGTGGTCAGGGAGGGAAGAATAGAAATTCTTTGTATTAGACAAAGGAAAATGGAGAGAGTTGGGTGGGAATAAGTAGGACAGTAGAATGAATTGGACCTAACTTTCCTAAGTTTATACATGAATACATGACCAGTGAAGCCCCACATCATGTACAACCACAAGGATGAAATTCCATTTAAAATAATTTATACTCCATATATATGTATAATATGTCAAAATACACTCTACTGTCATGTACATCTAAGAAAAAAAAAAGAAAACAGCTGGTTCAACAAACTGTGGCTTTGTTTGTCTATCTTTCTTTTTAGAGTGGCCATTTTTAAATAGCTGCTTGCATAATCACTGTAAGACAGTTTATAAAATAGGAGAACATAGGGAAGAAAAAGATTTACCCAAATCAAATTAAAAGTTGCCTAGTGGGTGGCCCCGTGAATTGAGCTAAGTGAGAAAGTGAGGTTTCTGAGTCAGTGTTCCAGATTTTCTGCTCATAATTCTATTGTGGTAGGCATTATTGATGCTCATAGATATTTCCACTTCATTTCCATCAGGGACATGGGAAGATAAATCCCAGCTCCTTCAAAGCATGGCAAACTCTGGCCAATGATATGTGAGTGGAAGTGATATCATGTCTTAGCCAAAGTCTCTTTTTTTAATTTGTTCTTTTTAGATATACATGACCGTAGGGTGTATTCTGACATATCATGCATACATACATGAAGTATAATTCCCATTCTTGTGGTTGTACGTGATGTGGAGTTACCCTGATCATGTATTCATATAAGAACATAGCAAAGTTATGTCCGATTCATTCTACTGTCGTTCCTATTCCCATCTCACCTCCCTTCCCTTCATTCCCCTTTGTCTAATCCAATGAACTTCTATTCTTCCTCTCCCACCCTCCCTTGTTATGTGTTAGCATTCACATATCAGAGAGAACATTTGGCCTTTGGTTTTGGGGGACTGACTTATTTCACTTAGAATAATATTCTCCAGTTCCATCCATTTACCTTTGGCAGACATCTTTAACTGTCAGTGCAAGACTCTGAAGCTTCCAGCCCCAGCACATGTTGATATGCATGAGGTGCACTGAGCCATCCCAAGAGCAAAGCTCCTGGGCCCCAGCAAAGACTAAGCATTTGTTGTGTCGAGTCTCTGAGATGTAATTATATATCACAGTACCCTAACCTAGCCCAGGCTAGCTGAAATATTTTTTCACTATTTTAAATTTAAGCAGGCCCTAATTCTGTCACACACCTAAATTGCAGTCTTTTAATTAAGATTAAAGATGTTTGATGGGTGCTTTGGTTCACTAAAAAAAATTTTAGATCTTTGAAATTTCTCCTTTATTGCATTCCTGCAATTAAAAATAAATCCAGAAAGAGTGGAATGAGACATCAGTACCCTATGTACATGTATGATTACACAAATGGTATGAATCTACATCATCTACAAACATAGAAATGAAAAGTTGTACCCCATTTGTGTACAGTGAATCAAAATACAGTCTGTAAAAATAAAATAAATAAATAAATAAAAATCCATTTACCCCACTCCGTAGTAAAGCCTTCCTCTTAACACCAATCCTTAAAATAGCCATCTTTTGGTTTTGTCCCAGTAGTCAATGACTATTTCTGGAATTTTCTTCCTTCTCTTTTACTGTTCTCTCTCCTTTTCTTCTCCAGAACCTGGATTTAGCTGTTCTGTAGCCACCAAACCCTAACATGGAAAAAAAAAAAAAAAATTGAAAATCTCCAACTGAGATCTGCTTTATTAACTAGGACTCTAACTTGAAGTAGTTGAGGCAAGAGGAGACCCTTTACTGGATCACTGAGTTCAAGAAGAGCTAAAGAACAAGCACATGGAAAGGACAAGGTAACTGCTGTCCTTCAGGAAACCCAGATACGGTGCTGAAATCCTGCAACTCTCCCTCCCTCCTGCTTGAGTCTGTTTCCCTCCATGTTCCCGTTCAGCTCTGTCTCTGTCCTGGCCTCATTCTCTATCATACAGTATAGACAGCCGCTTTCAACACGACAGCAGCAGCTCACCCATGGGGTATCCCATGCACTTCTCCACCTGTAGATATCAACTCTTTTTCAATTGTAGCACGAGGAATTCCAAGGAAGGTCACAGTTGGTTTGGTTTGGGTCTGTCTATACTTGAATCAAGCAACTGTGACAGAAAGGTAAATATGGTACAGGCACATGGTGCATATCTCCCTTTAATCCACTTGAAAGGCAGCCAGAGTGATCTCAGACACAGGACAGAAGCTGCAGATGATACCATAGATGTCCTCTGTAGACCACTCCAAAACACTGATATGATTTATTCTGGCTTTATTCTATTTAATTAAGAAGTTGAGGATTAGTATCATGTAGCTTAATTGAGTAAATTAGATTACAATGGTTTTCATCCAGTTATACTTCCACCGTAAATGAGAATCTACTTTTATTCTAAAGTAAACTGATTCACAATTGCTATGTTTGATTTTAAACCAAACACTACCAGTTGAAACTGGGAAACATAATCCTAACTCTATGAACTTTAAAAGAAAAGGGTGTGTTCAGATCTAAGACAAAAAATGTACAGATCCCACCTGCAGATCAGGTCTCCTCTCCGAATATTCTTAATTTCACCTCTTCTTCTAATCATCCCTCCCCTTCCCATGCTTCAACGACTTCTGTATTTCAGTAGGTTGAAAATTCCTCTTGCTTTACAATGAGAGTCACTTTTCCAGGAAGCTCCCCAATTCACATAGGATTGAAAAAGGCATAGAAAAGGGAAATTCACTTGTCCCACTCTTAGAGGAAACGAAAACATTCCTGTTGAAATAAGGTGTTAAGAATAAGATTGTTATGATTTGGATGTGAGGTGTCCCTCAAAAGCTCACGTGTGAGATAATGCAAGAACATGCAGAGATGAAATGATTGGGTTATGAAAGCCTTAAACCAATCGGTGAATTAATTCCCTAGTGGGGGTTAACTGAGTGGTAATTGAAGGTGGATAGGTATGACAGAGAGACCAGCACCCGGACAGAGCAGGTTCCTGCTCTGGAAGGTGAGCCACCTGGGAAAATAAGTCTGAAATGATCAGTAAGAAATAAGAGAAAGTCAAAGGTTAGGTTTAAAAAGCGGAGTGCCTGATGGATCTTCCAGTCCTGATAGGAACTGGAACTGAACACCTGAAGAAAGTCCCAATTCTTTATTTAAGGGGAGTACATCAAAGGCAGGGATAAGTTCCAGTGGGAGGACTTTTGTTTAGGTGCTTATTTCCCAGTGTGGCAGGGGTCTTGCAGTAAACAGGTTGACTGGCTTTTGGCATGCTACCCCATCTCTGGGAAGTTGTGCTTATAACTTGAGCCGTGAGCAGGTCAGGGTGCCAGCATGAAGTGGGCAGTCTCACACCCAGGGATTTCTGCCTGGGAGTTCCCAAGACAGCGACTTCCCTGCCTATGGCTCAAACATCACTCAATTCACACACATGGTTCATAGATAGCTCCAGGCAGGTAGGGTGTGGCTGGAGGAGATGGGCACTGGGAGCGTGCCTTTGGGTTATATATTTTGTATCTGGTGAATGAAGTCTCTCTCTGCTTCCTGGTGTGCTGTCTTAAGCTGCTTCCTTCCACCACACTCCTCTGCCATGATATTCTGCCTCACCTCAAGCCCCCAGGAATGGAGCCCACTATCTATGGACTGAGACCTCTGAAACGGTGAGCCCCTAAATAAACTTTCCTTCCTCTATATTTTCTGGAAAGCACCATTTTAAAGTATTATACCTACCTAAAAATCAGAAGGTACTTATATCTATGAAAATAGAATGATGGTAAAATTTATCGTCTAAACTTGCCCACATTTGAGACTGAAAGCAGTCTGTATCACACCTGGACAGCAAAGTACACTGAGACAGTCCTGCTGTAGCCAGGTCTAAAAATCAGCCCATCTAAAATTAGCAGTTGATCAATCTGGCTTTCTATTATGCTCCATTTTATATTGATATTATAAAAACAAATCCTGCTTTTTTTGAAAACTATTTTTGCATTTTTGGAATATGAAAAGTGCTACGAAGAACTTATTTGCCATGAAACATTAGCATGTAACTGACAAATCTTAAAAGAAAGCCTGATTATGCACGCCGTCTTAAATCACAGAGACACCATTCAGAATAGGCACTCAGTTTCTTAAACCAGTGAGAGTTAGTAAATAAGGCCCTAACAAACTGTTAACATTTGGACTTGGCCAAAAGAGAACGAGGCCTTGGAACTCCCCACCTGGGGTGGACCACAGCCCTCTTCTCTCCCACAGCTCTGGAGATTTCCAATGGGCTAAGGCCCCTGTCCAACAGCAGAGACTAAGCCATAAATCAGACTTCCCTTGGAATCATGGTGAGAGGACTGGGGCAGTTACTGGTTATGTTTATTTCCCAACAAAGGCCTTTCTATCCTAAGTTGTTGAGAGACGTTAACTTTTGGATTAAAGCAGAAAGAAGCGTATCCACTGACTACTGCCTGCCCTTAAGTGAAAAAAGAAAAGCAAAAATTATTTTGTAGTAATCATGTTTGCCAGAAGTACTTACACTCTGACTCTTCGTTTCAATTCACCCCCAGTTTCCAGCATTATGTTGACATCCACCAGTTATGATACAAAGCAACGTGGATACCTAGACAAGGCTCTGGCAGAGCAGACTCTGAGTGCTGTATTCTTCCCATTCATTCATGTATTTCCTTTACTCTCCAGAAATTGTGAAGATCTCTTAGCGTTGATCATCATTTAAATCCCCCATCAATGCTGGGAAATCTTTCCAGTGAGCTTTCCTTCTGTGTTTCTCTAGGAAGGTTTTCCCAGTGTCTATTCACATAGACGCAGATGTCATTTACACAACTATGTAGCAGATTTTTTATGAACTTCATGGCTTGTTGCCCATAATTCAGAAGCATTAAAAAATAGACTTTAGATACATTTTATTCTTTGCCTAAATGGAAGGCAGGGAGAAGCAGGTGACATTTCAAGAACCATGTTAAAAAATACACATCTCTGACTGGGAACTGAGTCTCTTGAAGTACTAAGGTCAATGATGTAATTACACACTATTAAAACACTCAAAAGCAGGAATTGGTCCCTTTTTCTACAAGGTTGCCACAGTGCTAAATGAAGCCACTTAAAAGTGAATTGTGTCACCTTCTGAAGGCCAATTTGCCTGTACTTAAGTCTTTCCAAGTATGATTTATTACCTCCAGTAATATTTAAATATAGGATGAAGTCATTCAATCATTTTTCTACTGATTCGAATACATTTTCCAGAATGCTATAAATCAAAACCCAACGAGAGACAGGGCAGCCCATAATATCCTGCTCATTTTTCATTCAGTGTATGAATCAATCAATCTTGTTCACAATGAATTGGATAACTTATGTTCTTTACATTGTTAAAAATAACTTCTGTGAGTGAACGCATAATTGTCTCATGAGTATGTAATAATCCTTTTTAAGTTTGTGAAGTATGTTAAATGCTAATAAGATAAACACACACATTATATGCATATGTGCTAATGTGTACATATGTATGTGTGGTCCTATATATGTGTTCACATGTATAGGTAACAGAATCAATAGAAACAGATATTTAGAAAGGAAGAATGAAGAGATATAGGTATCAAGGATGAATTAACCACAACAAAGAAAAGTGTTTAGAGGTAAAATAATGATTTACCAGTGAATTATATGCGATAGTGTTTGGTCCATGCCAGGCGATGATCCTTTCTCTCCCAAGCTTGTGGGTCTCTGGAGTGCTAGTTTATCAATTCAGTGTTCCAAAACTTATAGGCTAAACAACAGGTTGAGTTAATCCTCACTTTTCCATCATTCTACAAAATACAAAGGATTCAAATGCCCAAGATATGCACCCTAGGCCATTTCTTCAATAACAAAAGTCATTCCCTCTTAATTTTAGCTTTAAGACCTCAAGTTTTTTTATGCGTTCAGAAAACTGTTCAAATGATAATAAAAAAAGGGAGCATGGCTGCTTTTAACAGTTTATATTTCCCCTAAGCGTCACGACTCACCATGACTAATCTCCCAAAATTAATTTAATTTCATAGAATGAAGCATCTCAAAATATAGAACAGAGTCATTCCCATGAAGATGAGCCAGATTTGTATACTCACTGTTCCTGAATCCTGCATATTCATCTGGGGACATTTAGCATTCCACAGTTCAACAACCCTGGCAAATTTTTATTCCTAGGGAATAGTAAACTTTCACTTTTCTTCTTAGAATATTTTATATCTGAATATGGTTTATGTCCCACTTTTTACGTTCTTATCTTACTAATAACTCACTTTTGAATAGAAAGAGAAGAAAAGGACTTGGGTTGACAATAACAAAAGGGAAAAACAAAGAAATAGATGCCAAAAAAACGGTCTCTTTTTATTTTTCCATTTTAAGTACTTATAAATCCTTTTCCATTCTAATAATACCTTTAAGGAATTTGGCTTTTTGTCTAAGTGACTCAAAAATGGATGAGAATTTATATTCTAAAGCATTATATCCCACAGAGCAAAGGGATTGGAAAACACTTTCTAACTGCTGATTCTCAACAATTCATCCTAAGCAGGTAAAATAAATTATGAGTAGCAAAGTAGAAGGTAATAAATTTTCCACAATGTAATTATTTTAATTGAGTTACCTGCCCACAGAATAATCCAAATAGATAATATGTATTTGTGTATAGTAATATATATATATATATAATATTTCAAATATATATTGATTTGGATTCTGGATTGATATAAGTTTATAAATTAGTTTTTAATAAAAAATGGTAGTAATTTAGCCCAACATATGCCAACTGCTCATTATTTAAACTTATGGGGAAAAACTGTTCTCTTGGAAAAGAATACCCGATTTTTCTGAGGAATATTTTGCAAATATTGCTCTAACTTTTAAATTTTGACTCATTACAGAGGCTCTGGAAACCCCTGAAAATTATAGCCAGAACCCAACAACAAAGAGTCGCTGTCTTTGGTTGCCAATGTTGAAATTACTTTTCCTGTTCCAACCCCCATGTTATCTAAGTGACTCGCTGAGGCAAACATGAGGGAATGGGGGGCAGGAGGGTGCTTCCAATGGATGTGAGATCGTGCTTGTCTAAAATAAAACTCGGCTTTTGCCCAGGTCATTTCTTAGGAATCATAAGCCCCCTTTCACAATGAGGGCAAACTCACCTATCTCAGTGTACTTTTTGTTAATTGATCTATGGTGGTTATTCCCCTAATCATATCATGGTATCTAGCACTTCCATCCCTGAGGTTAACAATTAGCTGCTAGCAATTTGAGACTAGAGTATATCTATGCTCCTTTGGGCAACCAGCAACCCTCTGCTGAATGCTGCAACCCCAGCCAACATTCCACCATGAAATGCATCTTTTGCCAGCTTGTACCCTCCTCCTCTAGGAAACAGCCTCTGATCCCCATCCCCCAGTTTGCCACATCATAGAAAACCAGAAGAGAAATGTTTCTCCCTTTTTCCTGAGCCTATATATCCCAAAAGTGTTTCTAGATTCTCTGGTTGCAAAGAAGAAATTAATAATAGTGACCATTATGTACTTAATACTTTTTAAAATTATTCTAATTACTCTATTTATTGACAGAGAATAGGGTAAAAAAAAAATACCAGAGTAAGATGTTATTGCTTTTAGAGGCTTGAGATAATATGAACAAACATTTATATTCAGTGGCTTTTTGATTTTTACTATTCCTGCCAATACTAAAAGCCAAAGATGGCTCCAACAACACAGGAATAAGAACATTTTGAATAACATTTTAAAGATGAATTTGCTATGGATTGAACTCTATAGCAAAGGAAGAAAGTGTGAATCTATCTGCTTGTGTTCATTAAGAGGACTGGGGAGAATATATTGGTTCTCTTTGGGAGTCCCATATATGGAAAAGTATAGGAATCAGGATGCATCTGGATCCACAAACAGGTGCAATGGTTAAATACCTCCCGTTTTGGTTTAGCACACCTGCAGTCATCTCTTGGCTTTGCCACTTACCCAGAGTGTGACTCAGAGCACGTAAAAGTTACCAAAAACAAAAGAGGACAGCAGAATTTTTCAGAAAGAGAATGATCTTTTATAAGTAAATCAGCTTGACTGCTGAATATGTTGTAAAAAGATAAACCTTGGCACACAATCAGAATAATTAAAGACTGAGAAACAGATAATTAAAATTTACTACTTAAAAATAAAATCAGAGCAGGATGAGGTGGTGCATGCCTGTAATGCCAGTAGCTCAGGAGGCCGAAGCAGGAGTTTCACAAGTTCAGAGCAAGCCTCGGCAATTTAAGGAGACCCTGTCTCATAACAAAATAAAAAATTAAAAGGACTGGGGATGTGGCTCAATAGCTAAGCTCCCTGGATTCAATTCTTCCTATCAAAATAAAATAAAATTGGATTTCCAACAACAGCCCAAGCAGAAGGGTATTAGGGCCAGAAAGAGAGAGGATAAAGGCATGCAGAGGGAAGAAAGAAGAGAAACCAGCCCAGCCAGGCTGGGACCTAAGAGGACAGGACAGTCTGATCACAACCTGGAAAAAGGAATGACTGATGGTATTTAAGGAACAAAATATTTAACATTTACTGTTAAGATTTTCTTTTCAATGTAGAGCTACATTTTTACAACTCAGGAGATGATAACTGTTCTTGTATGTTGTAACCCCGGCCCTGTTAAATGACCTACAGATCGTTTATAACAGACCTATTACTGTATTCCGAGTGGTGTTTGAGGAAATGTAAAAGTGGCTGCACTTCATGACACGGAGGAGAGAGGAAGCCATAGTGGGAGGAGGCAAGACCCAAGAAAAATATAAATGTCAACGAAAAAAAGGAATTTAGAGGAAAAGGTGATGATGAGAAACCGCCTTGCATTTTGTGGAGGACATGTTGGGACTTCAAGTCTTTTTAATTTAAATATCTAGGGATCATGTGCCTTCCACAGGCTGAGACTCAAGGGAGCCCAGGCAGCTGGCAGCTGGTCTGCAACATGAAGTAATTAGCATGCAATGCTGAGTCCAGTCGGCATCCAATAAATCAAAGGGGAGCCATTCAGGGGTGCATGAAGCTATTTCTTCTGGCACTACTTTAATAATTTTCATCTTAAGATCATACTGTTACTTCTGCTCTCAGTCCCACCACAGATAAAAAATATAACTTAAATAGTATCAACACCATCTCAATAGACAATAGAAAACAAGGGTCGTTGAGGACCCACAACAAAAATAATCTCGTTTATGTCAAACTCTATCTAAAAGGCAATTTTCTCCAAAACTTCTCAGGATACTGACTTGATAATAATCCAAATTCTAAGTTAGTTAATAGAGAAGCAACTTTCCCAGCTTATTTTTTTTTAATTGCTCCTAACTACATGCTTCAGTTCCCCAACATGTACACGATCCACCTCCAAAAACTCAAAAATGAGGGAAATAATATGATGTTCTGGAAAATAAATTTTAAGTTCAACCCATTACAATTTAAAGTTGACATAGTATAAAAAGTAACTAAAGAGATGTAATGACATATCAAAAAAAATGGTAACTGTGAAACAAGGAAGCGAATTTAGAAGATAGAATTTGTGAGTACTCACTGAAGCATGATGCCAAAGAAATGGCACGTTTTCCTGAAGGTCTGAGCCTGCTACATCAGTGGATATCAGGAGCACTGGGCTCCCTTAACTGACATCTTGAAATATTCAAATCCTGAACCTAACTCCACCATTACTCACCAAGCAAACTCCTTTCCAGGTAGCTTGCCTATGAGGAACTAAATACTGATCAGACATATACAATACACTGTACCTTTGATGTTTTATGTGCCTCTGCAGGTTAATAAATCAGCCACTCTGGTTTACACATTAGGGTTTCGAGTTTGCAGTTCAAGTCATTCCTTGAGAAGCACACCACTTTCGGAGACTTGAGAAATCAGGCTTCTAAGCCTAGAAAGCGGAGGGCCAAGTTCCAGGTCATTACATATTAACTCAAGTAAAACCACCCGAGGAGGCATCTTGGGAAATAGCCAGAGTGCCCTCTTGGGAGTTACTCTAATTGTTCCAAGGTCTACCTTGAAATTCAACAGAAAAATTCCTCACTAATATTCTTTATTCTCTTAATATATAAAGACTCAAACTACTACTATGAAATATACTTGGCCTAACAAAGAATAAGAAAATAATGAATGGACTGTATTTCATTTCATGCAAGAAACAAGTTATCAAAAGTAGCAGAAACTCTGTGGCATCAAAAACTAAAATGTGCTTTTGTAAAAAGTTCTGCAACTCTTTTTTTCACAACTTCGATTTAGCTTGAAAACCAATATTTCTAGGTCTGTTACGAAAGTAAAACCAGCCTATTTCTAAAGTAAGTTTAGATTCTTTTTTTTTTTTCAATACATTATGCTCAAAGATCTAGGTGGCATCTTTGTGATGTTTCCTATTACTTCCCAAGTAGAGAAAAACTTTGCTATCTGAGAATAACGTTATTTTTGGCGTTGATCATATGTGGACAATTGTAATGATACATGCAGCTGTGGAAATGTAGATGAGAAATAGATTAACCACATAAGAAAACTACACTTTTTACTCTAGTTCTCCAGAGTTCAGTTTAAAAAGCCAAACTTTACCTTTGTTTAACACAGAACATTATTAAACATCAGCAATTTAGCTTAGTTGCTTATATTTCATATTAGCTATTCTGCATTCATAAATGTGCAAATTAAAAAGATCAAATAGTTCAGCTACTGTGTGTATTAAATGATATTTCTTTGAAGGATATATAACACACATTTATTTCTTTGCATGGAGAAGTACAGGTTTTGCTTTGTGCAGATGTGCAGAATCCATGTCAAATAATGTGAAGTAAATTCCTAAGTATGGCCAGATCATGACTGACACAATCAAGATAGTGGTAACAAGACTTTGAGATCAAATCCTACAGGGTTTATCACACCACAAAGTAAAATACGCCTTATAATGTTTCTTTAAAGTTTAAAAGCATTTTTTAATTTATCTTTTTAATAAATATTTATTGAGCATCTTTCATGTGTTAGGCCTTATTTTAGTGCTAGGGATACAAAAACCATCTTCTTGGAGCTTCCATTCTAGTTGGAACGGTAGACCCTAAACATGATAAATTATAGTATTTGTATGTGAGGCAAAATGTTAAGTGAAAAATGCTAAGGAAATATAAAACTGTGTAGTGGGAGAGGTTCTGGGGAGGTGGGTTTCGCCATCTTAGAATGTGTCCAGGGAAGGTTTTACTTCTATGAAAATCTGAGAGACACTTGAGAGAAAGTGGGGAGACAGTCATGCAGATCTGGGGACAATCACCCTATACAGAGAGAAATCCAAAGGAGCTAGAGTGGAAGTGTACCTGATATGATCGAGGACTGACACTCAAGTCCTTCACCTGTGGCTGGAGCAGATGAAGAAGGGGATTTGAAACTACCTTAATCTTGTCTTTATTTTGATAACAATATTATTACATTTTTTATTAGCTTTTTCTTATTATAAAAACATCTAGTTGGTTTGTCAGAGATTTTACTGTGTAATGTTGAAAATGACATAGAACTTCTATGGTTTCCTTTGACTATGTGAAAAATATTCCCCAATACATTAAGGATTAGACCCACAGGTCTATAAAATATTTTCTCTCTCTCTCTTTTTTTTTTTTTTTTTTTTTTTTTTTAGTACCAGTGATTGGCCCCAGGGGCACCTTACCATTGAGCCATATCCCCAGTCCTTTTTATTTCTGATTTAGAGACAGGGTCTCACTGAGTTGCTGAGGTTGACCTTGAACTTGTGACTTACTTGATCTATACCATAAGATGAGTCAGTGGCACAGCTAAAGTAAGAATCTAAGGTCTCCTGACTCGACGCAGTGATTTTTATCACTGTATCATGTTCTCTTCTTTATTCTATAGGAGGGAAAAAGGCATAGGATCCTTTCAAAGCATAAAGTTATTAAAACTGCAAAAAGAAAAACCTTAGGAAAATACATACAGTAAATGATATGTAGCACGTCTATTAAAATATCTAGCACGGGCAAAATAAGAGAAAGAGAAATAGATGGAATAATTTGTTTCAGGTTTAGTGTAATAAGAAATGAAAGAATATTAACAAAATTACCATTCTCATGCTATGTGGTTTCAGGAGTTAAAACCAAATCCATTTAAGAGATTACCAAATTGGATTAGCAGATTTTAGCATACCAAATTGATTATTCAGTAAATTTAATGGGTCTGCCATCTCTTCCACGCAGATATTTTGCTATGGCTGAAGTTCTTTCCATGGGAGACTTAGAACTCACTTGTCAGAGTTCCATTCTCTGAACATACCATTTCCCAGCCAGAACTACACTACAAAACAAGCATCCGCTGCTGACCTTTTAAATTCATCACTCTTTGAAACTCCAATCACAGAAAAATACTTAGGAAAATGTGGCCCTTTCATCTCTGTGTGGTAGTGGATACATGGCTCTTCCTACAAGAGCTGGCAGCCCCCGGTTCCTTTTCTCACTTGTGAGAAATGCTTTGAAAAAGCCATTTCCAGCCAAAGTTCTCAGCCTTCTATTTCCTCCTTTACTTAAAATGAGGAAACGATTTGTAGAAAGGGGAAAAAAATAAAATAAAAGGATTCATTTATTGTCTGCTTAGCTGGTCTGAATTATCTCCTAATCCACATCTTTGCTGACTCTGGAAACTCCTTGAGTTCATTCTCAGCACTTGACAGAGACAACTGTTTTGAAAAATGTAGTTCCCATAACCAACCTGGGATTTGGTAAAACTTAAATGCTAAACTTTCTTCAGCAAATGCCTGATGCTTGGGTTAAAATTACTATATAGTAGAGTGCCAAGGAACAGATAAAAATCAGAATTGTGGGTTGTGCATGCATGGGTATGTGTGTGTGCACACACACACTCAAAAACCCACATTCAGGGCTTTGTTGTACTTCTCATTACTTATTTTTATATCAAATTACTTTTGTTCCCATAGTTCCTTGAGTCAACCCTGAACTGCTGTTGTTTCATCCACTAATCATACACAGATTCATAAGAACGAACATTTATTGAGCACTCATCGCTTATCAGTTGCTTTGCTGGACACTTTATGTGCATTGCCTCATTTAATCCTCATCACAGCCTAGGAGGTAGATACACTTTACAAATACTAAGGCTGGGACTTTAAAAAGTTTCCTGAGGTCACAGAGTTAGCCATTAAAAAGTACAGAGGCTGGATTCAAATCTAGGCATAGATAACTCATGACTTTATTAGGCTCTCTCCATTAAAAGTAAGGATGCTACCAGGCTATTACTTGTTAAATCACAATTTGTTCTTTATAAACATTCATAGGAGAGACCTTTCTCCAATTCAACATAATTGGACTTCTCCTAAGCAAATGGTTATTCTTAACTTTATATTGCCTATGAAAAAGCTTAAACCAGCAATGAAAGTTCTTCCAGCAACAAAGAGAAACCTGAAGTATTGACCTAGTACCTCCTGTGAGACCATTTCATCACTTATGTTATTCCTATTTTCTTTTTTACCTTGCTTTATTTTCTGTGTCCATATAAGCGATTTTAATGTGTTTCTGGAATTGAAAGGTGATAAATGTATGAATAAATAAATAAAAATGGATAAGAGTTTAGATATCACCCTATGATGCAGGATGATCTTGATGAACTCAAATCGTGGGTAATTCTGAAGTGTCAGTGAGACTTGAGAGAGACTGCCTTCCATGTTGCTAGTGGGATTCTTTTCTCAGACAGTAGAACTTCAAGTTTTTTCAAAAGGATGTTGCCATCTCAGCAAAAATTAGGAAATTCCAACTTTAACTATCCTTCTGATGTTGTCTGGAAAATGGGAAATAGAGATGAGTGGTGGGGATAGGAAAAGCTAGTCAGAAAACATGCTGCAGATATTTTCCTGATCTTCCTTCAATACATACGACAGTTTTCCTTCTAAAACTTTGCATTAGAATATATTTCTTAGCTAGGCATGTTGTGAATACATGCGTTGTCTTTTTCTCTAAAAAATAAAATAAGAAACTGCAAAAAAATAAAAAGACTGATTTACTGGTCAATTCAATAGGGATATAGCATTTTGTAATCACTTGATATTTTAAATCTTCAACATAAGTAAATAAAATTACTAGAATTACAACGATTGTCAGTATTCTTATTGCTACGAAAGGTGGCAACACAAATTACTAGTAAAGACAGACTTGGCTTCCACATCCTTACAGTACCGCTACTGAACTCATTCAAGGACAGTGTATTCCCATGAATTAGTATGGCAATAAGCTCTGTAATTTACCAGATGTCTCCCCCTTCTCCAAATCCAATATACTTCTAAATAATAAGTAAAATTTAAACATTGTAATGTTGTGGGTTTTACAGTCGAAATTGATATACTCTCTGTAAGCTGAATTTTTAATAGTTGCCATTAGGCAGAGGGATGAATGACCTATTGTGGACATCACAATGTTGGGGTCTGTCATGTTACATCCTACAAAAGAGCTTATCCTACTTAGACTAGATTTAAGAAAATGAAAGTGATTTTTATTTTTAAATTAGAAATATTTCTACAGTAGATTTATAATATCATGAAAAGATTTATAATTGAAATCCATTTAAAAGAACAGTAAAAGTTCTGAGGTGTGTCACTGGCCTTAAGGCCAGTCCAGTGCTTTCTTGGGTTATTTATGTCTGGATTCTCAACCTTATTTCCATTTAATAAAATTGTTTAGCTGAGAATATTTTGAGTAACTATAACATAAAGTAAATGTGCATAAGGATTCCCTGATGGTTTAATCATCCAAGTTCTCCCCAATTTTTGGAGTGAAGGTCAATGAACCACTCGAGACCTTCCCATCATTCACACTTTCTACCAAGACTAATTGATCCCAAGATCCCTGTAAAAAGGAGCAGACAGCCCAGACTAAGTCAGTTCATTGAAATACACTGAATAACCAACTTGAAATTCAGCCTGCTAAAACAAACTTTCAAAGCCTGACAAACCCACCATGTCTTCTTTCATTTCTGAACTTTTTTGTCTTTCTTCAAGATTGATTTATTTTCCTTGCTGAGGATCTTGAATCAGAAACTGCCCTGGAGAGAATTCAAGTCCAGACAATATGGCTGGCATGGGCCTGTGGAGAGATGACTTTGCTGACCACTGAAACAAACACCACCTGTGGACGGCCACACGGCAGTGGTTTAATTAAGGACAGCATCACATGCAGAGCAATTTCTGATGGAAAACGAGGATCCCACTTGGAACTGCTAGGGGCATTAGGCAAGCAGAATGTAATTATCTGAACTGAAATCCAGCTGACATCTCTGACAATGACCACCAGGGGATCTTTAAGCATCAGATGCTCCATTTGAAGTCAGTGCCTCTGGCTTTGGAGTCCTCTCCTCTCCCTTCCTGCCCTCAAGATGGAGAGAACACCTCACACTGAGCTACCAGCGCTGCTTGCTTTCACTGCCAATTCTTGCTAACTCTAGAGGAGGTCAGACTTACGCTAACAGAGTAATTGAGACAAGTATCCAAATGTTTTAGGCCAAATAAATTTCATTTCATAATTAAAAGGATTATATAATATGTATAGCACTAGAAATCTACCTTGTCTCCTTTCCAATCCCTGACAATACCAGTTTCTCTTACTTTTTTTAAAGTATACACTTAGAGATAGGCTATTTTATATTGGTTTCTCATGGCCCCCAACGAAGACATTCATTTAAATTATGTCTTGTATAAATTAATCTTTTAGGAACGCACACTTGGGTCTTTTAGCCATGGGCAGCTGATGTTTTTTTTAGGCAGAAACAAAATGAATAGATTAAAACCAGAATGTGATCCGATCTGGACCAATGTTTGGTCTCAGAGTTTTGGTACCTCAAATGAGATTAGTCCACAATCACTAACATGGGCTCTTTGCCTGAAGAAAAGAAAGGAAACTTTGGAGTTCTTCAAAGACATTAAGAATTAGAGATAGAAAGTATCCCTCTATTTAACTATCTTTCAATAGTAGATATATATACATATATATATGTATATATATATATATATATATGGTTCTTCTTTTAAGTATTTCACTTAACACTGGCTGAAATACCTTCCCATGGGAGGATATTTTATAATCAGTCCTGGCTGTTAGAAATTTTTTGTTGGTTCTTCACTTAGCTCAATTTTTCCTTTGTTTAGGTTCATGCTATTAGTCTTAATTACATCCCATTGGACTTCTCTAAACAATTCCTTTCTTTACCCCCCCAATTCGTCATAGGAAAAACATCGTTTACTTGCTAAAAAGTTGGTGTTCTGTTTTGTTTTGTTTTGCATTTTTCCCTCTTCTCATTGTATTCACTTTGAATCCTCTCCCCACTTACCCTTGTAAGACAGAAAATTGGTCCTATTTTGTGTCTATTATCCCAGCATAATTATTAATACCAATGAACCTGTCTGAATGATCAACTAAATAGTTATGTTAAATTGAAAACACTGCTTGGACTGATACCTTCCTTTAAGAGAAAAATTACAATCACAAATAATATACTTGAATTCATTCTTCAGTTATGAAACTGAATTCTTCAGTTATAAAACTGAAGACTGTGGTTACGTTCACTTTTATTCTGTACATTTCTATGATGCTAACATATTTAGTATTGATTATGTAATTATTTTTTAATATCTGATTTCCCCTTAGATGAAGCTTTATTATAGCAGGACCACATTTGCCTGCTTCTTTCCTACGTCCTTAGGACCCAGCACAGTAACTCTCTCATACTACTTGATTAACAAATATTTGTTGAGTGAAGTTGAATCTCAGAAACTCAGCACTCCATATGGCCTGTGATCACCCCTATATCACCCCAGTCCTCTCACCAACTGTAAGTTTTGGTTTGGTTTTATGAAATCATTTGTCTTCTGTGTCATGTTTGTGAGCATGTAGCTAGTGATCAACATATTTCATTCCTACTTGCCTGAGTTCCTGAAATTTAAACTTAAAGGAATTTACATTTCGGTGTATTTGTCAAATATTCAAAATGACGAACACATCTAAAATACACAGATCCTATTAGCAAAATCAGCCTCTTTAAAAATTGTATAAGCCACCCATTCACAGCACAGTATTCTAGATTTTATTCTTTCCTATTCTGTACCTATATTTCTATATTTACCTATCATCAATAGCTCTTTTCACTCTGTCCTATCCATGAGTCTCCAATGACTCCACCTCAAACTTGAGAAGGGTATTTGCTTAATTCTGTGTTTATAGGTACTATGTTCTTTCTCTCTTCCTTTCATTGTCAGAATTAAAAATATAGCCTATTTTTTTTTTTTTTTTCAGTAGCTGGAATTGAACCCAGGGCCTTGCACATGCTAGGCAAGTACTCTAAGTTACATCCCCAGCCCTTTCATTTTGAGACAGGATCTCACTGATCAGCTCAGTCTGACTTTAAACTTGCCCTTCTCCTGCCTCAGCCTCCTGAGTAGCTGGAATCATAAGCATCCGCCACCACACCTTGCCCGGGGCCTACATATTAATTGGCTATTTCCACTGAACATGTTGGCACCAGCTCAAACCAACAAAAATGCTAATACACTATATTTTGGTTGCCTCCTCAGCTCTCTTCTCTTCATTAATGGTACCACTATAGAGCTCTCCTGGTCAATAAGACTCAGACTTCAGGATGGGCTTTGGATCAGTCCTCTCCTCCATCCTCTGGGTCCAATTTACCAAGCCTTTGTCCAAATAGTTTCTGATCTGTGACTTCACCTTCATTTCATCTGACGACATCCGAGTCCTGACCCTCTTCACCTGACATCTAGGTAGTATTTCACAAGAGCTCGCTAAGTAGGAGAAGCCTCACAGACTAGTCCATCCTACTATTTACATTTACCTTCACCATGCACAATGTATCATTCACAAATTCTTGAATTCAACTTTTTTTCTTATCCTTAGTTTTCTTTTTCTTTCTTTTTTTTTTTTTCTCGACTGTATAGTCTTTCTCTTTATTCCCTCTACACTCCTGGCATCTTGCTCCAGTCCAGCTATTCTGGTATAATCAGAGTGGGATCAGGATATGTGCACTTACTCTTTCCAAGCCTGCAATACTATACCCCTCAGTCCTCTCTAGCTTGTGGCCCTATTGTCCAGATCTCTGTTCACCTTACCAAAAAGGCCCCTGTCTCACCCTCCATCACTCTCTATCCCCGATCCTCTACTTACTACCTAACTGTGACATATTCATTTATTTACTTGCTCTTACTTCCTCACTATAATATAAACTTTGTGAAAAAGGAATTTCGTTTCTTTTTTATTTTTCTTTTCTGGAGTACCTCCAGAAATGACGACAGAATAGGATCTCAATAAATGTATGTTTAGTGAATAGATCATTTGTTTCATTTTTGACATTTAGTATCATGTAGAGTAATAAATTTCAATATTGTCATGTTTTCCAGTACTCTGGATTGCCATTTTCTTTCCTTCACTATAGCATGAATGCAATAACTACTATAAGTTTTTACAAAATCAAAAAAAATCAAGGCCTGGAACAGGGAGTTATTCAGCCTCTTTCATGTTGTTTGCCCCTACCCATGATTACTGCTGCTCCATGTTTTCCTTCCATACCTCCTGGTTGTCCTAGAAGCCATGATTTCTGCTCATTCCTATTCTCTTAAATCTACTTCCTTACCAAAGGTAGACTCATAGATTGTGCCATAGATTTCCTCTGCATGGACTATGGGAAAAATAATACAGCTCCCCAAGTAAGCAAATCAATCTTGCTCTCATCCCCGTATATTTTTAATACATCACATTTTTCCTTCCTGCTACAGTGATTAAAGACTAGTAAACCATAAGTGATGAACATGAATTATTTACTAATTTTCCAATACATTCTTCCCACAACAACTCAAAAAGATATAAATGGTTATTAAAGTCTGAATTAACATATGAGACAAACTAGGTTTAGAAATTTAACTTGTTAGCTTAATGTTATTTTGTGAATAAGTCCGGAATCAGACCCAGGTCTGTCTGACACCAAAACATACTATCCTATACCACTTGTACCATAAAATACATAAAAATACTTTTGGGGGAAAAGTACTCCCTTAAGAAGGAATACAAAAATTCAAAAATAAATCTCTTTTGGAACCAGGTGGGGGAGTGAATAAATGAACAATTAATTGCAGTCATTTCCCATTTCATTAATGAACTTTAATAAGCCAATTCGAGGCTGACGTAAGGAAGGACTGGTTTTCATCCAAAGAGAGCATCCTGTGAATAGTGGCCTTTAAGCAGACTCAGAATGACCATTTGCCAAAGATTTATCAGAGGATACTTCTGAACAGCGTGGGAGGCATAACTCCATAGTCTCTAAGGTCCCTTCAAGATCAAGTGATGCATTCTATGATTCCAAGAGGTTTCTGTAAAGTGGAAAACTCACAATCATAAATGACCGCCTGCAATCTATATAAAAAGAAGTAAAATCGATCGAAGTTGGTCCTTCTTTCATGCTCTTCTGTAAAAGAAATCATCGTTTTACAGTGAATCCAAGAGATAGCAATCAGAATATCAACATTTTGAACTTTATCAACTCTAATTCATTTTTTCCTTTAAGTTTGCACTTTTTGCAGCATGGACTTTTCTCTAGAGTCAGAGAAAATAACAATGGTAAATAATGAGCACTTCGTGTTCCTGGAACAAGCTACCCGATGCTAGAAATGCCGGCTTCAGCATGTGCTGAGAAAGCATCCAGATGTTAGCCAGCTGAAACAATATATCCTAGTGCATCTAAATAAAAAAAGTCATCTTCATTTAAAAATTGGAAGTCATAATGGAATTCAGGATTCCCAATAACAGTTAAGAAACTACAAGTACTAATGAGTCTGAACCTGCCTTTTGCCAGAAGGTAACCTTATAGCGCCTAGAAAACTAAGACTGAGAAAATAAAGAAAATTCTAGATACAATAACTTACTCTTCTGATATTTGTACTTTGAGTTAATAGTAAAGATGTTTAGTATTTATTTGGTTATTATTTGTGATTTCCCCATGCCACGGTCTGATCATGGGTTACTTGGAAGAAGGGGATCATATACCTCCCCTCTTTGGGAGATTCAAAAAGAAGAGAGAGCATGGGACACATAACTCCATCATAGTTCCATCATGGAGGAACTGGGAATTGTGCAGATCATCGGGAGACCTGGGGAAGGAAAGGAGGATCCTCAACTCAGTCCTTTTCAAACTCCCTAAAAGGGGAAATTCATAAAACTGTCAGCAAACAGTATAAAAAGGCTCAAAAATTTTAGAAATAAACATAGATTTTCAGAGTCATAGAAAAAGAAATTAGGTTCATTTGCATAGAAATTATATTAAGAAAAATGGAATTGCAAATTGAGATCGAAAGCATGAATGCTTGCTGTCGTCAGATGAGCCAGGATGGGCTAGAGCTTGTGCTTGGAATCCCAGAACTAAAATAGCACCATGATTTCACTAAGAGAGAGGGGAGGGAGGGAGGGAAGGAAGGAAGGAAGGAAGGAAGGAGGGAAGGAAGGAAGGAAGGAAGGAGGGAAGGAAGGAAGGAAGGAAGGAAGGAAGGAAGGAAGGAAGGAAGGAAGGAAGGAAGGAAGGAAGGAAGGAAGGAAGGAAGGAAGGAAGGAAGGAAGGAAGGAAGGAAGGAAGGAAGGAAGGAAGGAAGGAAGGAAGGAAGGAAGGAAGGAAGGAAGGAAGGAAGGAAGGAAGGAAGGAAGGAAGGAAGGAAGGAAGGAAGGAAGGAAGGAAGGAAAATAAGCCCCAGTCTTATGAGTCTCACATCAAATTCAATGAATAGATATTTCTGGAGTTCCGACAATCCACATTTCATAATAATATCTCAATAATTCTTATTTACACTACTTTTTCAAATCTTTAGAACTTGAATAACATTTTTAAGTGACTGTATTTTTTTTTTACAGAAGTCTGAAGTGAAAGGCCATGATTAATTTTGAGTATAGCACAGTAATGAAGAAAGTAGCAGTTTAACTTTTAGAAACAGAAAGCAAACTTGAAAGAAATGAAGAAGGGAAGGAAGGGAAGGAGAAGAGAGGGAGGAAGGAAGGGGGAAAGTTTATTAAAAATTAGAGAGCCAGAACCAAGTTTCTCTTCTCTTATTGCCCTTTCTTTGGTTTACCTTAGGACAAAATGTAGAGGCAGTAAGTAAAAGTGATCAACTAGTTGTTTTCAGAACATTAGTGTTAAACTTTCTTCAGTTTACCAAGCTTCTTCCACACCCAAAGGTCACTTTGCCTATCTGTTCTTTTTATGTTGTGACATCTATACATAGACAATAACCCAGAGCTAACATTAGACAAAACTATGAAATAGCAAAATTTGTCCTAAATAGGTAATTAAGAGGTTGCATTAATTTCCTGTGGCTGCCATAACCAATTACCAGAAACTGAGTCTTTAAGACAATGGAAATTTATTATCTCACAGTTCTGGAGGCCAGGGGTCTAAAATCAAGACAATGACAGGGCAGTACCCTCTCCAGAGGCTCCAGGGAGGAGTCCATTCCCTATCTTTCTCTTAACTCTGGTTATTGCTGGCAATTCTAGGTGCTCCTTGATTTGTAGATAAATTTCTCTGACCTATGCCTTTATTTTTACACGGTGTTATGGTTTAGGTAAATGGTGTCCCCCAAAAAGGTCACATGTGAGACAATGCAAGAAGGTTTAGAGGTGAAATGATTGGGTTACGAGAGCTTTAACCCAATCAGTGAATTAATCCTCTGATAGGAATTAACTGAAGGCAGGCAGGGTGTGGATGGAGGAGATGGGTCATTGGGGGTGTGCCTTTGGGGTTTCTATGTTGTCATGGTGAAGAGAGTCTCCCACTCCCCCCGTTCCTGGTGCCATGTCTCCAGCTGCTTTCCTCCACCATGATGGAGGCATGGCATCCTATGCCATGATGTTCTACCTTAGCTTGAGCCCAGGAATGGAGTTAGCCACTTATGGACTGAGATCTCTAAAGCCATGAGCCCCTAAATAAACTTTTCCTCCTTAAAATTGCTTTTGCCAGGTCTTTTGATCACAGCGCTGAAAAAGATGACTAAAAGACAGCGTTCTCCACTGCGTGTCTGTCTTAGCATGGCATCCTCTTCTGAGTCTGTGTCCAAATTTCTCTCTTATAAAGACACCAGCTATTGAAGCAAGGCCCACACAACCTTGTATGTCTTCATGTTAGCCCAGTGACATCTGCAAATATTCTATTTCCAAAGAAAATAGTATCCATGGATACTAAGGATTAGGACTTGAACAGATCTTTTTTGGGGTGGGGACACAATTCTATCCACTACACTGAGTAAATATTAAAGGGATGCTGGGTGGTAAACTGAAGTGTTATTTTCACTTCATACCACCTTATCCTCCATGTATCTGAACCTTCTCTTCTGTCTCTTACAAGGACATTTGTGAATGGATTTTAGGACCATATAGATATTTCAGGATAACCTCTCATTCCAACATTTGAAATTAAGGGTCAGCAAACACCCTTTTTCCAATAAGGTGATAATCATAAGTTTCAAACATTAGGACATATACTTTTGAGGGCTACCATTTAACCCATTATAGAGGAAATAGAATTTTAGACCAAGGTAGCTTTTTAACTGTCTGAAATGATTTGGGTCTAGTCTCTCTTGAAGCTAACTACTCTAATTCTATAACTTTATAATCATGTCAGAGTTTGGGTTTCCAAGACCTCAGCTGAATGGAAGAAAAAAAGGTCTAGGTGAACTCTATCACAAGTGAAGTCAAAGCCAAGGTATTCTATTTTCAAAATTTAAAATTCACAAAAATGATTTGAAGTGTATTCAACCTGGAAGGTAAGCTTTATTCCTTACATAGCTCAACTGATAGTCAACTGACAGATGATTTGACAGTACTGAGATTTAAATGGGGACCACATCTGAGAAGAGAAGCCTGCAAAATAGGGGAAAAAGAATTAAGTCAACTTCTACTTCACAGTATTTCTGGGGCCCCACCTTGGAACCTGCTGTCTAATATTTGGAGTATTCAGTAATATTTCTGATGGGAGGTGCTCAAAAGATAACATTGCAAAATTCTCCAAATTTAGGATTAGAATTAAGAAAACTAAGAAAAAAAAGCATGAGCACATAAAAACCAGACCCCGTGTTGACAAGTCTATAAAGACTAACTCCATGAAGCACCCATGCAGACCAGAAACCAGTCAGGACATGAAAGTCTGTAACTTGGAAACCAACATAAATTTACTCAGTGGCCAATTTAACAAAATTTCAAGTGCATCACATTTATTTTCTTTCTCATTTCCTAGTTATTAAAATTCATGATCTCTAAAGCAAAGTATGCAAGAATATCTACCAGGGTGAAAAAAAGAACATCGGTATATATTTTTTTTATCTTAACACATAAGAAAGAAATCAAAGTTACATTTTAAATATAGAGTGCCATGTCTTTATAATTCATAAATTTAAAATGTACATATTGAGATATAGCCACAATATTTTTACTTATATAGATATATTTTTACTTATGTAGATGCGTAATCAAAAAAATTGGATGCTCCAAATTGGAAACAATTTAATTTGTCTTTCCCATAGAGCACAGATCTCTGAATTTATAGTTTTCTGTATCTGAAGTTTATATGGTTATAAATCATTCATTTAAATATGACATAAATTATATGAAAGGTCTTGGGATACTTTGTTTGGGTCACTGTAGGCTAAATTATGTCCCACATGCTCAAAAAGCAAACTGTTCATTCAGTAGGATGGTATTTACATAAAAGCTTCCAACATGTCATGTGACTAATAAAATATCTTATGAAAACATTAACAAGAAAGTCCTACCTTAACCATTTAGGAATTTAGAAAGTACAGAAAAGGAAAAAAAAAAAAAAAACCTAGTATTATCAAGTTCAGTGACTCCTGCACACTTCATAAAAAGTCAATATTTGCCAATGTTATGTACAGGACATTCTGCAATTTAAGTATCACAAGCTATAACACAGGGGTTATTAGATTCCACGTATGGAAAAAATTGTCATTCCTTTGTTGACATTTCCAAGTCACTGAAGAAGCCTGTGACTTACCTAGAGATCAGTTCTAAGAATTGACCAATGACTTTTATGGGCAGAGACAGTCTTTCACTCTTCTTAAAACTCACTAAGTTATTTAACTTAGTTATTTAAATAACTAATATATAACTAATAACTTAAATAACTAAGTTATTTAACTCAGTTGTCACTTCAGGACAAACTAATGAGTCATGTATCACTTACTAGGAGTACCACAAACATTGTATTTGTAACAGTAGTTCAAGTAAAGTAATTGGAGAAATAATCTGTTTTCTGCCTACTACCATCCCTTCTGACTCCTCTAGTAGAAAATCTGTTCTCTAATTTTGTAAATTGTCTCCTGTTTTTCTTGAGATCACTTTCAATGAAAGGACCTGACTACCCCATCCACAGGCATGACCATGTGACAAGCAGTTAAGAGTACTCAAACCCCTAGACACATTGATTAGTCCACCAATGGATGATTGGCCAAACAGGGTCAGGTAGGCCATTTGCAAGACTGAAATAAATATTACCAGCGACAAGGGCAGGAGTATTTTCCTACTGAGATCATTGGTGCCAAGGACAACATAAACCTGGTGCTACCAGAACCATTTTTGGCCACCAAATAGAAAAAAAAAAAAAAAAAAAAAATGTGCTTGAAGTGAAAATTAACACAGAGGGAAAAGCTAAGAGAAGGAGAGAAGAGGTAGTGTCCAGTTTTACACTTATATTTTTCTATTAGATGGGGCAATAAAGTCCCTTTTGGGAATAGATTTCTATCAGATGCAACAGAAAAACACAAAGGATGATATACTAGAATACATTCAGGTTATTACTATAGTAATGTCACTTGCACTTTCTGGATATATTTGCTTGAGTACCAAAAAGGCAAATCTCCAAATAGTCTGAAATCAATTACACTGTGGCTATACTCACTGTGTCAAATATGTGTCCAACAGCCATTACTGCTTCTTAATTCCCTCTCTCTCTCTCTCTCTCTCTCTCTCTCTCTCTCTCTCTCACACACACACACACACACACATACACCCTCAGAATATTGCCCTACTACAGCTAACAGAGTACTTCATAGGGCTGTTCACTCGCTAAGCAAAACAAATAACAGCTTGATGCTTTAATTCCCTGCAGTAAAATCTACCCACTAAATCACCTACTCATTCTACTTTAGCATTCTTTCACTTTCTGTCTTTATCATTTCTTACTGTCTAATACATATTACTTCTTCTAGATGCTACAAGATTGAAAACCAATGAATTTTGTAACACTGCGTGACTTAGTTTTTACATGCGGAACCTCACAGAAAGGAAATTATCATTGATCAAAAAATCAAACATTTGTTCAAGCCCTTCATCAATTTAAGATATTTTGCTAAGTCAACTGAATAAGCACTATTCTTTGAGGAAAGTCAACAAATGGCTTCACCTTTCTCTTAGATTATCTATTATTGGCATTTCTTAAAGAATAGGGCCCAACGGGAGTTCACCTTTAAAAGTGAAATGGAGTCAAATCCTTTTCAGATCTTTCTCAGTAGTCAAAGCTACTTCTTTTATCAACCTCTTTCTCTCTGCTATGATGTATTATTAAAAATTGAAAGACATTGTTGATGGCATGTATTGTATAATAGCATTGTGGGATACCATTTATTTTATTTTAAGTAGAGTTCATTTCATCTTGGGCCAACTTGGAAAGCTTTTCAGAGGCTATCAGCACACTGGCTTTCTTCATGTTAGATAAAAGCAGGAACATTGTCTGTACATTGATCTGGAGTTATTCAAAGACTGAATTGGGGAAGGGAGAATATCCTTCCTAGGTACAGAGTAATTTCACATCCTACATGTTTCACATTCAAGAGTTGCAAAGCCCCTTTTAAACCAAGAATGTCAGTAGGAAGATTTCGCCTTTATTTGAGATGTAAACTGGAAATGTACAGGCAAATTTCATCAGAACAAAAATAAAATAAAATAAAAATAAAGCTCAATGTCAGCTTTAAATGTCAATATATTCTGAAAGTGCAAACACTGAAAAACCTGGATTTAAATTATACCAGTTATTGAATATCTTTAATCATTTGTAATTCCTAAGTTGTAGGTTAATATATTCAGCACTGTGTACTTATAGACTACTGAGCATGTAGTTCCCAAGAAATTGTTTTCTGGAAAACTTTTTATTTAAATGGACAGATAATAAATATTTTAGTCTCTGTGTTATGTCCAGGCTCTTCTTAATTCTGCCACAATAGTGTGAACACATCCTTAATTTTGATACATAAACAAATGTAAAATTTTACTTACAAAATCAGGTGGTGAGCTGAACTTGGCCCGCAAGTTGTAGTCTGCCACCCAGACCTCACTCTGTACTAACTCTAAATTACTATCTGAGCTGCTGAGAATGAAACACTTTATGCACTTAATAAATACTACATTTTCCTGAAAACCAGAAAATAAACTCTCTTTCTAAATTTCCCAGTAACATCTATGCTTTCTGAAAGGCATTCCCCTAAGGCCTATTTTCTTAGGTGGAGAGGAGAGAGTGAAAAACAGAGGGAATTGTGAGTTAAGGAGGCTCCAGGCTCCTGTTCTGATTTGAAGCAGAAGAAGAACAACTGTGCATTTGTCTATATATTTAAGTTGTGCAAAATTTCACTTAGAAGAAAAAGATACTGCTTGCAAAGACTGGGATGCTACTGCTCCAAATCATTTATATAAGTTACATCTAGCCCTTGCTACCCCTTAAGATCATGTATACTTTTTAGGATGAAAAAGACAGATGCTTCCAATGGAGGGATCTTGTGTATAGAAAATAAGTATTTATTTGAGGTGAAATGACAAAGACCTATACATACGCTTATCAAGTGTCTTTACAGAAATCCTAGAGAGCCAAGGAATGACAATAGGAGACAGGTGCCAGCAATGTCAAGAAAAGGACACAGTCACACCGCTACCTACAACTCTGGCTTGGTGGGGAGGGGGCGGCACCTTGAGGTGTTGGGGGGCTGCCTCCCACTGATGCAGATTTTAATAGGCATCATGGGGCAAAGGAAGCAGCTTTTCAGCAATGCTCAGATCAGATGTGACAGCCATAATTGAGTAAGCAAAGGGGGGAGCTGAGAAGAGGGTAATGGACCATGCAGGCAGAGAGAGAGAGCTGAGCAAGTACTTAGAGATGACTGTCGCCAAGAGCAATGTGAAACTGGTAGGTGTATATTGAGCTCCAAACATCCTTCTAATCCAGAAACTGAAGTTACCATTATCATTTTGACAGGTCTGCAATCCACAGCCATTGTCCAAATGCCATAACATACAACGAGACAGAATTTATGATACAAATTATCCCCTTTAGGCACACTAAGGGAATTGATATAGTAGATAGAATAAGGAGCAAACAAAATATTTGAATTATATTACAAGTGAAATTATTCACATACCGGTCAACCCTGGAACACAGGAATTTGGGAAAAGAATTACAATATTGATGCTCTGAGTAAACACAATCTTATGTTATCCCTAAATTTCATCCTTCAGGCTCTGTGTTCACCTTTGATTCCAGCATCTCCTCACCTAACCTCAGAGAGGCAATAAAGACATGAGATCCGGAGGAAGAACTGTTGCTAAACAGGCCTTCCTGCAAACAGAATTCTACTCAACTGGACAAGTCGGAGTCAATTTTAAATCTCAAGAACTGAATGAGAAAAATCAAAGGAGTGCAGATAAATCCTCCCTTCTGAATGGTGAGAGTGTGAGGAACGGTCTGCCACCTTCCTGCCTCTCACTACCTATTTGCTGTGGTTGAACTCCACCAAGTAAATAGTATCAATCCAAGAAGTTCCTATAGTCTAAATATAACAGCCTTCTATAAATGTCATTTACAGATTCAAGGGGGATATGGTCTAGTATCCCAAATAACAATGTTTTTAGAAAACCAAACACTAGAATAAACATATAAATATTAAATTCCATGAACAAAATTCATTTGTGTACACACAAGAAAGAAAGAGAGAGAGAGAGAGAGAGAGAGAGAGAGAGAGAGAGAGAGAGAGAGAGAGAGAAAGAAAGAGAGAGAGAGAGAGAGAGAGAGAGAGAGAGGAGAGGCATGTCTGTTCATGGCATCCTTAGTGTTTCAGTAATTTTTTCGCAGCACTCCTAGGACAAAAGAAATATCTAAAAGTTCCATTTATTAACTACATAAGAATCAACAAAATCTCTGCTTTATAAAGATATGACTTTAGCAAAATCTAATGAATGCAGCACAATCTAATGTTGAAACTGTGAACTGCCTCGAGCTTCATGCGATGACCAACGGGCCTTGACTCTTCCCCCTTGAAAAAGCAAAACACCTCACGGTGTGCCTCTAAGCCAGTTCAAAAACCCCTGGCATAGAGCACACCAAGGTTGTATTCTACACTCCCCCACCCCAATGTAGTCACACAACAGCTAAGGTCAGCTGATGGAGAACATTCCCTGTTCTCAATCTTTGCACGGTCTAAAAGTGACCATTTCCCAAAGTTGAAGAAACAAAACACAATTTGAAATGAACTGAGGCTTGAAATAGAACCAGTGGGTCTCTTAGATACTCTCTGTTTAAGATGCTTTCTTTTTCAGTGGGAGAATCTCAACTGCCTACACACAGCTCATCTAAAAAAAGGTTACATTTGTCCTTCTATGGTTAGAACTGATCATTCTCTTTTCTCCCCAAGAAGCAAAAATGAGGAAACAGATGCCTCATATTTTCTCCATTCTGACTAAATTACTTCATTGAAAAAAAGCTAGATGACTATCCTTGATTACTCAAGAAATTTCTCAACTAATAATCCCTCACGACAGGCAGCTTGTCACTCACATGGACCTTCATCACAGCTTCTAACATATTGTAAGATTTCAACAACCCTCACATTCAGAGGTAAGAAGTTCCTCTAGCCTTATGTTCCTCATCAACCCAGATTCTTGAAAAAAAAATTTTAAATAAAGAATTTTAGTTCTCAAAAAAAAAAAAAAAATAAGAAGTATTGAATAATATCCTCGAACTAGAGAAGAACCCTGTATGCTCAGGAAGCAAAGCAGAGAAAGAAAAAGGAGGATGCAATATATACACAGGAGAAAGAGACAGAAGAAAAAGAGATTCACATTCCTTAACGCAAAGTGAATATGATGAACTTGTGCCAATGTGGATTTGATAGAGTGAGTGTAGACAGGGAGTAGGTAGTGTGGGCTGAACAACTGTGGTAGGCCAAAAAATTTTCTCAGATCATTGGCAGTTTTCGGATAGTTCTGAAGTGATTCTATCAAAACATGTTCACTACCAGTGATAACCAAAGACAAATTACAACATTCCGAAAGCGATTTGAGTTGGACTGCATTACCCTTCCTCCCCACATTCCTCGGAGGCCTTATCACAACAGCAACTGCGTGCAAATAAACAGTGCTACCCATCAACTAGCAATCGGCTTCTTCCCATGCAGTGGTTTGAAGTTACCCTCTGCTCCCACAATTTTGTGGTAAGATGTTCTGCGTTAACTTTTGCACTACTCTCTTCTGAAGGCCAAGATAGGCTCCTACTGCATTCACAGTTAGCTGAAGTGCGACAGGCAAACACCCTGACAGAACCCTACTACAAACATAAGTTAGTGTGATAGTGTCTCTTGAATAGTTATCAGAGCATCACCATCACCTCTGGAACATACCAGGGCATATATATGAACAAATCATGCTGTAAATTTTAAGAGTTCATGGGGAATTAATTACTAGATTATGTGCATTCAAACACAAACTTTAAAATCTGAAATAAACATGGTAAAGCTGTTAGAAAATGGTATTCATTACATGTAGAAAGATGTTTAGAATCGATGTTAAGACATAATGACATTGCCACTTAAATTTTTTAAAATGACAGAAACTTAAATTTTAGTAAATACCTACTTTTAAAAGCTCATAGTTACTGGATATGTAGCCTTGAATTAAATGAGACTAATATTTTACCATGCTTTAAGTAAATGCTAATTAGTTGTCAAAAGCAATTTTTTTCTGAAACTTCTCACAGTTGAGTAAGATATGTGTAACATATATAAAGTGACCCAGGGTGGGGTCTGGAAGATGTATCAAAACAAAATAAAGCCAGATGTGAGTGAAATGATCCCAGTGTGAGCTGTCTGTTTTATTCTCTTACTATTTCCCTGTTGTGTTATGGGGCTCCACATGGAGGAGACCATTATACTTTGACAGCAGGAACAACCTCAAAGAAACATCTCTAAATTTTTATCCTAACCCATTTGAAACTTCCTAGAAATAGTCATACAAATAAGACGATACATATCACTGGTTATAACTGGTAAACAGTCAAGGTAATCCCCTTTTCCACTGGTGAATCTGAAAGGAGTCATTGAAAATTGAGGTATATCAATATCCTTTTAAACAAATATTTCAAGGAATTTTCTAACTAGAGAATGATAGACTTTAAGACAGCTATTCTCGGTTCATTTACTAACCCTTTAAAATTTGTTTTTCTATAAAATAGAAATAAGAATAATGCCAACTTCATAAGGTTGTTGCAAGGAATAATTTATTTAGAACACACCTATAAACTCAGATACATGTTTCTCAAAATTCAGAAGTATTATTTTTAATTTGTAGAAATAATATACACATTATCATTATAGCCTTTTGCGATCAAACACAAAATTTCTATAGAGCCTGCAGGATTTACCTCAAGTAGGATAAACATATAGAATGAAATACAAATTCAAGACTGTCCCTGCAGGGCAGTTTCTGGCGCTTAGTTAGTTCAGGTCACATCTGGTCTTGCTGCTAATTGAACCTGAAAGAAAGTTTTTGAATTTTAGAATCATGGATAAGAAATTGCAGACCTGTATACCTGGGACACATAGACAGAAAGTATCTGTCAGATAGTAAGAATTAAGCATGTGCTTTCAATTGTTGAATTTTAGTTATATTATCCAGTTTGGAAATCAAGAAGGATCATCTTTCCTCCCTCCCTCCTTCCCTCCTTCCTTCCTTCCTTTCTTCCTCCCTCTTTCCTTATTTTCTTCTTTATCCATTTTTCCCTCTCTCTTTCAATCAAGAACTAACCAGGGCGTTTTACTGTAAAATATCATTCCATATGATGAGATAATTTGGGTAGCAATCACATAAAATATGATTTCTTTCCCTGGACTAAAGAACAGTATGATGCTTCAAAATATAACTTTTTGTTGCTGCATAAATTGTTTACCACAAAAAATTATAGCCTATTACCCATGTTAGCAGGTACATATTTAACAAATCAATAATTGAGTTAAAGTAGCAAGTGAACAGCATCCATTCTAGTTGTTCCTATAATCGTTGCCATAATTTTAACTACTAAGGTTTTCTCTAATCACCATTTATTGTAAAAACCAAATTTTAAACTCTGGAAATTTCTCTAGAGTTAAGCTATTCTTAAAATGAATAACTAAACAATGCATATTTAGACCTCACTTTGACATTTATCAAAGAATCTCCCCTCCTCTCAAAAATGTAAGTTTTCCAACCTAATTTCTAATTCAATAACAGAACTGATTTAAAAAGAGAGAGAGAAAAAGCATAATACCCTGTACTTACTCAAAGAGTATTGATCAAAGACCAATCCTTGTTAAATAATGTTTTACACTCAAAAGATGAAAATCTTCAAAGCATTCCCCAGTAATTCCACAAGAAAGTTACTTATGTTTGGCCCAAATCTTGCAGGGAAAAAAAAAAAAAGAAAAAGAAAAAGAAAACCTCTTGGGGCAAAATGCTAGGTATGCCTTTTAACATATTAACAATCAATCACACCCCAGGGTCTCTCTAAATCCAATTCTAATTTCTAAATTTGACAGAACCTTCTACTGAAGGTGTTTTCACTATTTCCCCATTTGTTCAATTGCTGTGTTAACAAAGTTGGGACCTAACTAAAACCCTAACCTTGGGCTTTCTTGCATTTATAACTTTGCCTATTTTGAATATAATACACTATAAAATGGGGAAAACTGACCTCCCAGACTTATTGTGGGAGTGGAATTTAATTTCAAGAAACATTTCATTTCAACTTACTACTTGCCAATAAATACATATAAAGTGTTGTTCAACCTATTGAACAATATAACCTGGTAACGTTATTTACTCTTAATCTATTGCAAATAAAGAGGAAAAAATTTATATAAAGACTCACACTTACATATTTGCATTAAACAATGAACTGTGGTAGATTCATCTTAAAATTCTTCAATGAAAAACTCACAACAGCCATTTATTAATCATATTCCAAATAGCCAGATACAGACTGTTTTGCATGCATTATCTTACTGATAACAAGTAACTTCAAAAACAAAGTTTCTTTAAAAGTATGTGCTATATTTTGCTTAAATGGAAAGTTTAATAAAAGACACCAAAGCAAAAATTTCCCCAAGTCCTTCCCCCCCGACACACCGCCAAGTAAATAAAAAAATGGTCAGCCATAACTGATATATATCCAATGTAGCATTTCTGCATGGAGAGTTCTTGGACTCCATTCTCTCCCTATTGTGGGCATTTGAAGATACCTTCTCTTCAATTCTCCAGAAACTTCAAGTTGATCAAGGAAGCAACCAGCAAGCAGAACCAACAAGCAGAATCATTCCTAGGATAAATACATTATCCTGTAAAATGTGAATATACTGCTACACATTAAGTCTTACTCTCGAGCACTAGTTATTAATAGAACAAATCATCCCTCACTAGAGATATCCTAGGTGTGGATGTGAGGATACTTTATCTTTCCTAGATTGCTCTAGTTGAAGCAATATGCTTCCTTGGGAAGACCTAGATTCACCTAAGATCCCAGGACATCTCTAGAGCAAGGACTGGACTCAGTCCATCGCTGGAATTAAATCAGTTTTTGTCCCCTGGTAAGATTAGAATTACCCTCTCCTCTTAGTTTTGCAATTGCACCATTACTATGGCACATTTCATAGTAGCAGAGTATACTACAATCTGAATGAACAGAAGAGAGCAACTTGACAGGGCACAAGTGATCAACCCAACAAATGATGTTGAGAAAAATGGCAGGTAGCAAAATATATAGAGTTTGCAATGTACTATGTGTAGATTAAAACTATGCAGAGAAATTTTTTATATTCCATATACATGTATTTTAGTAAAAGTAAAAACAAATAAGCAAGCATGGTTGTATCTATGGGAAAGGAGGGAAAGCAATAACATCAGGGAATGAACCCAGGTTTTAGGCCAAATCTAAGATGTCTTATGTCTTTAACATGAGTTATCTGGTATGAAGAAGGCAGAATGCTAAGATTTAGTCAAGTTAAGTATAGAAGATCACATACATGTATTTGTTTAATTGTTATACTTTTATGTTTATATATTTTATAGTTTTAATATAAAAAAGAATGAATGGGTACTTGATTAGGGAAAAAAGGGAAGAAATCATGTTATACAAAAGGTATTTTCTCTTGGAAACCATGTATTTATTACACCTCACTGATCTGCTGGTCATTTCTTTTTTTTTTTTTTTTTTTTTTTTTTTACAGTGCTGGAGATTGAACCCAGGGGCTTGTACTTGCAAGGCAAGCACTCTACCAACTGAGCTACATCCCCAGCCCTGGTGGTCATCTCTTGGTCAGTAAAGCAAAGGCAAAATTTTTCGAAGTCAAAAAAGAAAAGGTATTATATTGAAAGCTTACTATGATACAAAGTCCATACTGCATGTTCTAATTTAATCATTCCAAAAATCTTGTGATATAGTTATTCCCATCTTATAGGTAAGGAGATTCAGATGCAAGGCTCTCTGCTTACAGTCATGCAGCCCTGACAGAGCTAAGACTCCAATTCTGTTTTGTGTGTACTCTTTTGGGAAACAGTAAAATGAGATTAAAAAAAAAAAAGAAAAAAACCAACTCAAAATTCTGTCAGAGAAGCAGTTAGATTAGAATGAGAAGCACCAATAGGGCAGAATTAACTCTAAACTGGTTCAGGTGGAGAAATTTTTTTAAAAGATGAGATCGGAGCCATGCCTTAAATAAGATCTTATTACTGAGTTAGAAGCAGTGCAAAATGGAACCCAGGTAGGGAAAGTTTAAAAAGGAGCATGACCTCATAGGAGAAAAGGTTCATTTCCCTTGAACAGAGAATTAGAGTTAGATTTACACTAAGGAGAAAATAGGCCTAATGGAAATTTGAAGGAAAGATTCAGATCAGAAAAGAAATGAAATGTTAGAAAGCATACAAAGACTATTAAGATATTAAAATAAGGAAGACTGAAGAATCAAGCATTAGCTTCTGAAATTTGAATCATGCCAAATTGTTAAGGCAGAAAGAGGAGCTGAATCATCTAATTTCAAAGGTAGGAAAATTGGAACAAATGATAAAATTGAGAAAAAAACAGGAGCAGAATTGTGGTTTGTTTATTTTTTGGAGGTTAAATCAAAACTTTTGAAACATGTATTAAAAGCATCTGATTCCACATAAAGAACTTGGAAAAGTGGAACAGGGAAGGGAATTCTGCTTCTGTTTCCCTAGACTTCTGTAAGTACTTAGGTGGGTGTGTTTGGGTGGAAACATGAGCTTTCTCTTGAACACCCTCTGATCCTCTCCCCCCAACCTGAAATCCTAAAGCTGTGTTTATGACAACATAATCATTTCTACAGTAACTAAAGAGCTGTCAGCAAAAGAGGATTACTGCTTAAGTTGAGAAATAAGCAACTAAAAAAACTCTTAAACCACAAAGGACAGGTTCCCATGCCAATACTCAAAGTGACAAAGCCAAAGCAACACAAATATGGAAAATCTTATGCACAGGGCAACCCCAACTGACCTTCTAGTGACTGGTCTTCAAACTTGTGGAAGGGTTCCCACAGTTAACCCAATTGTGTCAGACTTGGATACAGTTTGCTGACTCCTCGCATACGAATTCATCAATGGGTACCTCAATTCAATATAAGGCATCTGTTTCATATCCCATTTCCACCTCCACACCATATGCCAAATTCCAACTGAGTTATCTGGGCACTTTGTGATAAGAATTGCAAATTCTATGTGAAGGTTTGAGATTTTCCAAACTGCATCAAAAAATGAATAACTCTTTGTTCAATGAATGTTGCCCAGGGGTTCTAGGGAAAACCATTGATGTATTACTATTGTAGGAAAGATACCAGACCAATGTGGTAGCAGAAAAGGTCTTTGGCAGTATATTCACTTTCTTTCTCTTTGCTCATTTAATTTTGGAGTGCTTCACCCTTCTGTTTTTTTTCCATCTTTTGCTACTGATAAGTGTTGGGCAGGCCAAAATGGCTATAGTTAGGCTCCCTCACCAGGACTTCCTGGCAGGCTATGTTATGTTTTTCGCATGTGGCCAAGGTCATGAATCAGCTATGTTATGGTTAGTGTGTAGTCAAGGTCATAAACACCCTGATTCAGTGTATATATTCAGGGTCATAAACATTTTCTTATGAGTATAAGTCCAGTGATGTAACCTGTTGGCAGTGTGCCTTCTTTGTCTGGCCTGGATTTTAAAAAGGAATATGGAAATGACTTGGGGGTTAAATGGAATGGGCTTGGGGACTAAACCTGGAGCTGGGGGCTGGCTGAGGCTATTGCCACCTCCAAATAAAGCATGTCTACTATCCCAACTTCATCTTGCATCTTCTTCCACCTACCAGGATCCTGAATCTGTTTCCTGAGTGAGTCTCCATCCAACAATAAGGAAGAGTTTCATATTTTTACAAATTATTCAAATGCTCAATAGTTTATAGATCAAGAAAAAATCCCTTTTGATAAATACGCTAACTCATGTCAAAGAAAAAAAGTAATTGGAAAAGAAATGATACCTCTCTTAAAGACAATGCTAAATAAAGAAAACTATAAATTTTCCGCTTTACTTTTATTTTTTTAGCCATAAAAACATATCATAGAGATTTCAATCTCCCAGACAGGAAGCAATAAGTTGTTACAGGAGAGAATTGATAAAATGAAAGTAATTTACTAAGTCACTGAAGAATTGAAATCTTGAGGAGTTTCAAGATGGCGGCCTAGAGGGTGGCTGCATTTCATGTTGCTCCAGGACTCAGGATTCAAAAGAGGAGATATTGAGACGCTTGGGACCAACTCAAAGCAGCCGGGTGACTCTCACCCCCTGGGGAGGCATCCCGGATAGGACGGTGGTCCCGGAACGCAGGAAACTTTGTGAAGTAGAACTGCCGGCGAGACGCCCCTCCCCCCGCTGGAGCAGTGAACTCGGACAGCTGGGAGCGCCGTAAAGGAGGCCGCTCGGCACAGCGCTGGGACTCGGAGCAGCCACTGGGGCTCCGGCGGCTGCCCAGGGGAGGAGTGGCGAGGAGAGCTGTGTGGACTCAGAACACCGGGGCCTGCCCTGAGGAGGAGGAGGAGGAGCGTGGCCACTTGGATTCGGAGAGACTGCACCAGAGCTACAGGCGGTTGCCAGAGGAGAAGCCGCGCGGCGAGCTGTTTGGAATCAGAACGACGCTTCTGAATCCCAGGGCCTGCCCTGAGGACGAGGAGGAGGAAGAGGAGCGCGGCCCCATGGATTCGGGTGACTACACCAGAGCTACAGGCGGTTGCCAGAGAAGGGGCTGCGTGGCGAGCTGTTTGGACTCAGACCACTTCTGAACCCCGGGGCCTGCCCAGAGGAGTAGGAGGAGGAGGAGGAGGAGCGCGGCGGGTCCTTTGGACTCGCAGTGACTGCATTAGCGCTCCAGGCGGCTGCTCAGAGGAGAAGGCGAGTGGTGAGTTGTTTGGTCTTAAAGTGACAGCTCCTGAACACAGGGGGGCTGCCTGGAGGAGAAGCGTGGTGGGACGCTTGGTCTTGAGTGGCCGCACCAGAGCTCCGGGTGGTTGCCCAGAGGACCCGTGCAGCGGGTCACGTGGATTCAGAGCCACTCAGAGGGACTGCTCCTGAACACCCGGGGGGTTATCTGGAGAAGGAGGAGGAACGGGGAGGGTCACTTCGACTCGGAGTGATTGATTGCCCCGGGCTACGGGTGGTTGGTGGGAGGAGGAGGCACGAAGTGAGTTTCTTGGACTCCTAGTGACCGCACCGGAATACTGGGCGGCTGTCTGGAGGAAGAGGCCTGTGGCGGGTCTCTGGGACTCAGAGCGATTGTTCGGGGCCACAGGTGGCTGCTCAGAGGAGGGGCCACACAGCCATGCGATTAGGTGCAGAGCAGGGTCCCAGGATCTAGGAGGCTTCTGGGTGGAAGAGCCGCACAGAGACAGGCTTAGGGCGGAGCGAACGTTCCAGGCCTGTGGGCAAATTCTCTGAGGAGGGGCAGCCTAAGGAGATTCATCTGCGAAGGGTGAGGCTCCCAGGCCCAGGAGGTAGGGCCGGGCCCCTGGGAACTTTGCAGAGGAAGGCAGCCCAGCCCAGGCGGTAGCTGTAAATTGAGGGGAACCTCTAGGAGGGAACTGACCAGCGAGACCTCCCCACCGGGTGAGTCTTCCCTGCTGGGTGAGGTTTCCCCACAAGGACGGTAAAACCAGAGACTCAGGCCCAAACAGGCCTTGCCTCAGCCCACAGCCTAGGTCCCCTTTGGATGACCATTGGTTAACAAGTGGAGGCACCTCTGCCCACTAGCAGGGATTATGCCCCACCTGAAGGCCACCACTCCTAGAGAGGCAGCTTCCTTGTGGAGCACCGCATTATCAACTTGCTCCATGACTTCAGCCTACTGAAGGCTAAGGGGGGATATATATAGAAATCTTCAGGGACATTGTAAGTCAATAGAGGAAATCTGCAATATCTCAGCGGTCCACTGATACCTGAACAATATGAGAAAACAAGGAAAGAAAATGCTGCAAACAAATCTAGATGTTACATCAATAAAACCCAATGACAGCATGGCAGAAGAAATGACAGAAAAGGAGTTCAGAATGTACATAATTCAAATGATCAGAGAAACAAACGATGAGATGAAAGAGCAAATGCAAGCATTGAATGATCGCACCAATCGACAGTTAAAAGAGCAAATACAGGAAGCAAAAGATCATTTCAATAAAGAGTTAGAGATATTGAAAAAAAAACCAAACAGAAATCCTTGACATGAAGGAAACAATAAAACAAATTAAGAACTCCATAGAAAGCATATCCAATAGGATAGAACACCTGGAAGACAGAACCTCAGACATTGAAGACAAAATATTTAACCTTGAAAACAAAGTTGAACAAACAGAGAAGATGGTAAGAAATCATGAACAGAATCTACAAGAACTATGGGATATCATGAAAATGCCAAATTTAAGAATTATTGGGATTGAGGAAGGCCTAGAGAAACAAGCCAAAGGAATGAACAATTTATTCAATGAAATAATATCAGAAAATTTCCCAAATCTGAAGAATGAAATGGAAAATCAAGTTCAAGAGGCTTATAGGACTCCAAATACACAAAATTACAACAGACCCACACCAAGGCACATTATAATGAAAATACCTAACATACAAAATAAAGACAGAATTTTAAAGGCTGTGAGAGAAAAGAACCAAATTACATTCAGGGGAAACCAATACGCATATCAGCAGATTTTTCAATCCAGACCCTAAAAGCTAGAAGGGCCTGGAACAACATTTTTCAAGCCCTGAAAGAAAATGGATGCCAACCAAGAATCTTATACCCAGCAAAACTTACCTTCAAATTTGACGATGAAATAAAATCCTTCCATGATAAACAAAAGCTAAAAGAATTTACAAAAAGAAAGCCAGCATTACAGAACATTCTCAACAAAATATTCCATGAGGAAGAGATGAAACACAAAGAAGCAAATCAGCAAAGGGAGGAATTATCCTAAAGGAATTGTCAAATAAAGGAGGAAACAAATTGTGTCAAACAAATAAATAAACAAAATTTTAAAAATGAACCAAATGACCGGGAAACCAAATCATTTCTCTATAATAACCCTGAATGTAAATGGCCTGAATTCATCAATCAAAAGACATAGACTGGCAGATTGGATTAAAAAGAAAGATCCAACAATATGTTGCCTGCAAGAGACTCACCTCATAGAAAAAGATACCCATAGACTAAAGGTGAAAGGATGGGGAAAAACATACCATGCACATGGACTCAGCGAAAAAGCTGGAGTATCCATCCTCATTTCCGATAATGTGGACTTCAAGCCAAAGTTAGTCAGAAGGGATAAAGAAGGTCATTTCATACTGCTTAAGGGAAGCATAAATCAGCAAGATATAACAACCATAAACATCTATGCCCCAAACAGTGGCTCATCTATGTATGTCAAACAAATCCTTCTCAATTTCAGAAACCAAATAGACCACAACACAATAATACTAGGTGATTTTAACACGCCTCTCTCACCACTGGACAGATCTTCCAGACAAAAATTGAACAAAGAAACCATAGATCTCAATAACACAATCAATAATTTAGACTTAACGGACATTTATAGAATATACCATCCAACCAAGAGTGAATACACTTTCTTCTCAGCAGCACATGGATCCTTCTCTAAAATAGACCATATATTATGCCACAAAGCTAATGTTAGCAAATACAAGAAGATAGAGACACTAGCATGTATTCTATCAGATCATAATGGATTGAAGTTAGAAATAAATGAAAGAGTAAAACACAGAAACTATTCCAACATCTGGAGATTAAACAATATGCTATTATATGATGAATGGATAACAGAAGATATTAGGAAGGAAATTAAAAAATTCTTAGAGGTAAATGAGAACAAAGAAACATCATATCAAAATCTCTGGGACACTATGAAAGCAGTACTTAGAGGGAAATTTATTTCATGGAGCGCATTTAATAAAAGAAGTAAAACTCAACAAATAAACGACCTAACACTACAGCTCAAAGCCCTAGAAAAAGAAGAACAGAACAGCACCAAAAGTAGTAGAAGACAGGAAATAGTTAAACTCAGAGCTGAAATCAATGAAATTGAAACAAAAGAAACAATACAAAAAATTGACAAAATAAATAGTTGGTTCTTCGAAAAAATAAACAAAATTGATAAACCTTTAGCCACACTAACAAAGAGAAGACGAGAGAAAACCCAAATCACTAAAATTCGGAATGAACAAGGAAATATCACAACAGACAGGATTGAAATACAAAGATAATTAGAAGCTATTTTGAAAATCTATACTCCAACAAAATAGAAAATTTCGAAGACATCAACAGGTTTCTAGAGACATATGAATTGCCTAAACTGAACGAGGAGGACATAAACAATTTAAATAGACCAATTTCAAGTACTGAAATAGAAGAAGTCATCAAAAGCCTACCAACAAAGAAAAGTCCGGGACCAGATGGGTTCTCAGCCGAGTTCTACAAAACCTTTAAAGAAGAGCTCATTCCAATACTTCTCAAAGTATTCCATAAAATAGAAGAGGAGGGAACCCTCCCAAACTCATTCTATGAAGCCAATATCACACTGATACCTAAACCAGACAGAGACTCATCAAGGAAAGAAAATTTCAGACCAACATCCTTAATGAACATCGACGCAAAAATTCTCAACAAAATTTTAGCAAATCGCATACAAAAACATATTAAAAATATAGTGCACCATGATCAAGTGGGTTTCATCCCAGGGATGCAAGGTTGGTTCAACATCAGGAAATCAATAAACGTAATTCACCATATTAATAGACTTAAAGTCAAGAATCACATGATTATTTCAATAGATGCAGAAAAAGCATTTGATAAAATACAGCACCCCTTCATGCTCAAAACACTAGAAAAAATAGGGATAGTGGGAACATTCCTTAACATTGTAAAGGCCATTTATGCTAAGCCCATGGCTAATATCATTCTAAATGGTGAAAAACTGAAAGCATTCCCCCTCAAAACTGGAACAAGGCAGGGATGCCCTCTTTCACCACTTCTATTCAACATCGTTCTTGAGACTCTGGCCAGAGCAATTAGACAAACCAAAGAAATTAAAGGGATACGAATTGGAAAAGAAGAACTCAAAATATCCCTGTTCGCTGATGACATGATTATATATTTAGAGGAACCTGGAAATTCCACCAGAAAACTCTTAGAACTCATAAGTGATTTCAGTAAAGTAGCAGGTTACAAGATCAATGCCCATAAATCCAACACATTTTTATACATAAGTGATGAATCTTCAGAAAGAGAAATTAGGAAAACTACCCCATTCACAATAGCCTCGAAAAAAATCAAATACTTGGGAATCAATCTCACAAAAGAGGTGAAAGACCTCTACAATGAGAACTATACAACACTAAAGAAAGAAATTAAAGAACACCTTAGAAGATGGAAAGATCTTTCATGTTCTTGGATAGGAAGAATTAATATTGTCAAAATGGCCATACTACCTAAAGTGCTATACAAATTCAATGCAATTCCAATTAAAATCCCAATGACGTACCTTACAGAAATAGAGCAAGCAATTATGAAATTCATCTGGAAGAATAAGAAACCCAGAATAGCTAAAGCAATCCTTAGCAGGAAGAGTGAAACAGGGGGTATTGCAATACCAGATCTTCAACTCTACTACAAAGCAATAGTAACAAAAACGGCATGGTATTGGTACCAAAATAGAAAGGTAGATCAATGGTACAGAATAGAGGACACGGACACAAACCCAAATAAATACAATTTTCTCATACTAGACAAAGGGGCCAAAAATATGCAATGGAGAAAAGATAGCCTCTTCAACAAATGGTGCTGGGAGAATTGGAAATCCATATGCAACAGAATGAAACTAAACCCATATCTCTCACCATGCACGAAACTAAACTCAAAATGGATTAAGGACCTCGGAATCAGACCAGAGACCCTGCAGATTATAGAAGAAAAAGTAGGTCCAAATCTTCACCTTGTTGGTCTAGGACCAGACTTCCTTAACAGGACTCCCATAGCACAAGAAATAAAAGCTAGAATCAACCACTGGGATAGATTCAAACTAAAAAGCTTTCTCTCAGCAAAGGAAACTATCAGTAATGCGAAGAAAGAGCCTACAGAGTGGGAGAATATCTTTGCCAATCATACTTCAGATAGAGCACTAATCTCCAGAATCTATAAAGAACTCAAAAAACTCTACTCCAAGAATTCAAATAATCCAGTCAACAAATGGGCTAAGGAAATGAATAGACACTTCACAGAAGAAGATCTACAAGCAATCAACAAACATATGGAAAAATGTTCAACATCTCTAGTAATAAGAGAAATGCAAATCAAAACCACCCTAAGATTCCATCTCACCCCAATTAGAATGGCGATTATCAAGAATACGAGCAACAACAGGTGTTGGCGAGGATGTGGGGAGAAAGGTACACTCATACACTGCTGGTGGGGCTGCAAATTAGTGCAGCCACTCTGGAAAGCAGTGTGGAGATTCCTTAGAAAACTTGGAATGGACCCTCCATTTGACCCAGCTATCCCACTCCTTGGCCTATACCCAAGCGACTTAAAATCTGCATACTACAGAGATACAGCCACATCAATGTTCATAGCTGCTCAATTCACAATAGCCAGACTGTGGAACCAACCTAGATGCCCTTCAATTGATGAGTGGATAAAGAAACTGTGGTATATATATACAATGGAATATTACTCAGCCATAAAGAATGATAAAATTATGGCATTTGCAGGCAAATGGATGAAATTGGAGAATATCATGCTAAGTGAGATAAGCCAATCTCAAAAAGCCAAAGGACGAATGATATCACTAATAAGTGGAGGATGACACATAATGGGGGGGAGGGAAGGGTTAGTGTTAGGGTTAGAGTTAGGGTTAGGGAGGGGGGCAAGTATGGAGGAAGGAACTACTGTATAGAGGGTAAAGAGGGGTGGGGGGGTGGGGGGAAGGGAAAAAATAACAGAATGAATCAAACAACATTACTCTATGTAAATTTATGATTACACAAATGGTATGCCTTTACGCCATGTACAAACAGAGAAACAACATGTATCCCATTTGTTTACAATAAAAAAAAAAAAGAATTGAAATCTTCAAGGAATTTTTAAAAGAATTTTTGTGCCATCACTTATGTGACTATAAAATAAATGTAAAATTTAGGATTTTTCTAATGCCGAATAGATGCATTTATAGTATGAGCCACAAAATATTGGAATTTCCTCCTCCTCAATTTTGGCAACTTAGGAGCTGTCTGTTGAGCCCCTAGGGTGCATTTCATAATAGACAAGTTCCTCAGTCATTTGAAGAAAGAAGGATCGTTTAATACTTCCTTTGAAAATAATGAGAAAAGTAGAGGGGTAGTTTTAAGAAAAGCTAGAATCTTGTCTAACCCTAGCTACTTTTCCCAACCAAGTGGTCTTGGTTAAATCAATCTGCACATGTTTTCTTCATCTGCAAAGAAGGGTCAATACCAGCCCTGCTTCTCTCTCAGAACTGTGAGAATCAAACTAAACAGTCTTAAGTAGACTACCCAGCCGCATATATATGTATACCTTGCCTCAAATGTGTGTGTGTGTGTGTGTGTGTGTGTGAAATAAATGTAGACATTGGACAACAATACCAAATGTCAGGAAAAACCAACAGAAGGTCAGCATGTGGAAATGCCACCCAAAAATTATACAAAACAGGGGCTACAAGGGAGCAAACCGTGGCTGGTAAGATGTCAAGAGTTCAAGAACTAAAGCCAAGAGAAGGACACAGGAGAGCTTGCAGGGCCTCTGGGATCACTGAAGACAGGAGTTTCAGAGGGGACCTGATTGTTCTATGATTCTGAGATTTCAGAGAAATTTCTCTAGTGTACTTCAAAAAAAAGTACACTGTATAAACAAAAATCATTAGCATCCTCCTAACTACTTCTTCGGATCCACAAAACGACAACTTTCACCTGGTTCTTTATTGTCATTAATCTTAGCAGAGCGCAGTGTAAGGATTATCACTTCAACTCACGTTATACAGAAGCAAATTTTTGGTATATCAAAAAAAGAGGGGTGGGAGGGGTGGGGGGAAGGGAAAAAATAACAGAATGAATCAAACAACATTGCCCTATGTAAATTTATGATTACACAAATGGTATGCCTTTACGCCATGTACAAACAGAGAAACAACATGTATCCCATTTGTTTACAATTAAAAAAAATAAAATTAAAAATAAAATAAAATAAAATGCTCTACTGTTAAAAAAAAAATGTGCAGGGCAGATAAATAACTACTGGCTGGCATGAGCATGTTATAAATGCAGCTGTCTAAAGCAGCAATTCCTAAACATTTTGGTCTCAGGATCCCTTTGCTTTTTAAAAAAATGACTGTGAGGGCTGAATTAGAGCAAATTATATTCCATGCTTTTGATTGTGTAAAAATGTATCCTGATGTTATATGTTATTAAAAAGAATTAATAAAAAAAATTATTTTCTGAAAAAGAAATTATCCTAGGCCCAATGGGTCTTTGAGGAACTGGAAATTCAGTTCCCTAATTGCATTGTTCAGATTTACACTGTGAGGATATACTCATGGTCCATTATAATGTTCAGTTCCATTCTTCTTACTGAAATTTATCATCCATGGTTTTTGCAGGGTAGTGAGACGTTTATAATAAATCTGAATTTGATTGGATCCTGAGAGGCCTCTTTCAAATTTCAGTTATTAATGGCTCTCAAAAGCAGCAGCCCTCATGTTATCAGTTATTCAGGAAAAAGAGTTCTACATTTATCCAAAATAAATAATATTGGTTTAAAGCTCAGAGCAATTCTTTGGTAAGTGGTCTAAAGGAGACAGGGATCAAAGCACCAGAGACAGAATTCTGAATGATCTCACACAGCAAGTTGACCTTGGGATACAACTTTTTTAAGACTCCCTTACTCTTCTCAGTCCTCAAATTATCAAATGTAAAAAAGTTAGTTACAAAGAATGCTCTTTTACAAGATAAATATTCATTGATTGTAGAAAATTAAACAACAAAAACCTAAGGGTGAAAACACAATAAAAACTACTGAGTTAGTTTTTAACATTTTGTTATATATCCTAGATTATGTAGATATATTTATATAGAGAGAAACAAGTAAATGCATAGAAACTAGAACACAATAATAATATAGAGATATATCAATAATAATAGAGATAAATATATATCGTGCTATATTTAGAGTTGTATATTTTTAATTAAAATTTTATGAGGTGCATTTTTTTTTTTCTGTCAGTTCACATCTTTGAAGACAAATTTTAACTGGATGTACCATAATTTAAAAACTTTTCCCTTATCATTGGCTATTTGGATTACATGAGAACAATGTAAATCATCACAAGGGCAGAAACATATGTCAATAGGTGGAAGCTAATCCACAATAAAGTGGGGGTGGATTTTATAAATTAGGCAAAGGAGAATGAATGGAAGGGAGTGGGGATAGGAATAGGAAACACGGTGGAATGAAGCTTGCATAATTTTCCTATTTATATATATGAAAATACCTAAGTGAATCCTACCATCATGTACACTCATAAGAATGGGGTCCACAAGAATGGTGTCCTAATTAGAGTAATATATACTCTATATTTGTATAATTTTATCAAAATGGATTCTACTATCATGTATAACTAAAAAGATTCAATAAAAAAGAAATACAAATTATCATAATAAACATTATAATGGTCACTGAAAGATTATGTTTTTGCCATGCCATACTAGGAATTGGGGCCCTGAGCATATTATGGAAGCATTTCACCACTAAGTCACATCCCCAGCCCCATAGAAAGACTTTGATGCAACTTCAATATTATCATTTGCTTTGAAAATATGGTCATATTTTACATTGACATATGAGTCAATTGGACTTAGTGGAGAGAATAATTTATATGAAAATAAATGCTTTGACATGTAACCTAAACAAGTCAATTGTTTTCTTAAACTTACAGAAAAGCAGAACATCTATAGAATAACTTCTCCTCTTTTTTCTTACTCAATGTTGTTTCCTAATGAATTTTTCTAAATGGTTTGTCCTGTCTAATTTTATCAATCTGGTAAGAATTCATGCTTCAACTTCCCCTCTGCTCTAGGCTGAAATTCTGTGAGCACGTCACACGCATGAGTGAATGGACAAATTGGCGTGGTGGGAGAGACACACAAAAGTGAGATGATGGCTGACCGAGTTCCCTAATTACTGGAGTTCTAATGAGAAGATAAAGCCCTTACTAAGGAGTTCCTAAGTTTTATTAAAGTCAAGACTCTTTCCATTTAGAAAATAAGGGAGCCCAAGCTGGTTCACAAAAGGGCAGTGTTACGTTCAGCTTACAGTTGAGGGTCACTGTTGGTGCCAAGTGAGGCCATAATACACAGCACTGCCCATCGTGCAAACAAAGCAGAGCTCTGCAAAACAAAAGGACTCCAAAAGGGAAGTGATCTCAGATGGTAAGTATGGACAAACCCTGAAGCCAAAATGGCTGAATCTCACCCTTCATTTAAAACTGTAGCACCCACCCCCTCTCATCTGGGCATCTGGACCCACAAAAGCTACTGAATTGTGTTAATTCCCTCCTAACCCTACCACAGCACATCTTTCCAAGCAGCAAGATCTTAAGAACATTCACTTTCTCACCTGACCTACTATATTTCACTCTATCTCACAGAAACCCTCTGTTCCTGTCCACCTTTCACATTCACTATTATTAGTTACTTAACTATCTTTAATCTCTAAACCTAATTCTTATGATTTCCTCTTGGACGTTGCCGTTACATAGCTTCACAACCAAAAATAGTTTTCAGCTTTTGCTGACATCCTCAATTTTTATTGTCCAAATCAATGACTCAAGAACAAAACAAGAAAGCAAGAAAGCAGCAGGAGTTTCCTTTATTTCTCCATTTTTCAGAGTAATTCTTTCTAGGGAACATGAGGCATTTACTGGCTCTTATTTTTGGTTGGAAAGCCATTCAGCAGAGGATTGCAATTCTTTACCCTGTAGATAAAGTATACATAAATTGGCTGGCTCAAGAATATTATGTAGTCCCAGACTGGTTTGACCAAGTTTTACGATTCTTAGTTTTCTGTTGCTCTTCCCTATATTTAATGATTAAACAAGAGAAGACAGAATTGGTTGGCATAAAAATGTAGTAAGCAGTTTATATCATCATTCTTCCCAAGGAAAGGAGACATTGTCTTTATCATCTTAATACAAAAAAATATGCACAGATTGGTCATTGACTATATCAGTTCCATAAATTATTACTTTTGAAAGGAAATAAGAATTCACTCCACTTTAAGAAGCTTTATTTCAAAGCTTACCAATAGTTTGGTATTTGCTAAATCTAATTTTTAAAAAGAATGAAACTTTTTTCCTTTTTTATAATTTATTTATTTTGATTTATTGTAAACAAATGGGGTACAACTTGTTTCTCTGGTTGTACATGAAGTAGAGTCGTACCATTTGTGCAATCATACATATACATAGGGTAATGATGTTTGTCTCATTCTGGTATTTTTTTTTTTCCTTTCCCCCACCCCTCCCACCCCTCTTTTTCCTCTATACAATCCATCCTCCCTACATTCTTGCCTCTTCCCATCCCCCATTATGTATCATTATCTGCTTAACAGAGAGATATTTGACCTCTGGATTTGGGGATTGACTCATCTCACTTAGCATGATAGTCTCCAAATTCATCCATTTACCAGCAAATGCCATAATTTTATTCTTCTTTATGGCTGAGAAATATTTCATTGTGTATATATACCACAGTTTCTTTATCCATTCATCAACTGAAGGGCATCTAGGTTGGTTCCACAATCTAGCTATTGTGGATTGAGCAGCTATGAACAGTGATAGGGCTGCATCACTGTAGTATGCTGATTTTAAGTTCTTTGGGTATAGGCCGAGGAGTGGGATAGCCGGGTCAAATGGTGGTTCCATTCCAAGTTTGCTAAGGAATGTCCACACTGCTTTCCAGAGTGACTGAAAATTTAACTTTTTATTACAAACTACTGAAATAAATTTAATGTCCATGAAAAGTTCATTTAGTGAGCTTTCCTTCTCTCAGAAAAGTCCTTTGAGGTAGCATTGGTGGTTATGTTCAGACAACACTATAACTATATACTATAGAGTGGTAGATCTCACCACTCTATAAAATTAAGCCAGAAATAAATACCCAATATAAGTTTGATCAATTAGATTTTCTTTGACAGCAATTTGGAAGTAAGATTAAGAGAAATCATTTCCTTAATTTGAAGAAAATATGACCCTGAAAGATTTATGAATCTTTAAACTTGGGTATTATCAGATAGCCATGTTTTCAGAAAAAGAATATGCCAGAGAGAGAGGGGGTTTGAAACATTTACAGAAGGATACAGGGATGCAAAACCCCTTGATCAGAGAATTAAAGAAGCTGAGAGAACAGCTGCCTTTTTTCTTGTTCTTCACTCCAGGATCTTCATGTTATAAATCACCCTAGATCCACATAGTTACCTTTCACTTTTAGACTCACTTAGAGATGATCATGTAATTGTTCATTTTTATTTTTTTTAGGAGTACATCATTTCATTTCTATGGTTGTACACGATGTAGATTCATACCATTTGTGCAATCATACACGTACATAGGGTAATGATGTCTGTCTCATTCCACCATCTTTCATACCCTGCTCCCTCTCATTTCCTTCTACATAATCTGAAGTTCCTCCATTCTTCTCTCACTCCCCACCTCCCCTCCCCCATTATATATCATCATCCACTTATCAGGGAAAACAATCAGCCTTTGGTTTTTGGGGCTTGGCTTATTTCACTTAGCATGATATTCTCCAATTCCATCCATTTATTTGCAAATGCCATAATAATATTCTTCTTTATGGTTGAATAATATTCCATTGTGTATATATACCACAGTTTCTTTATCCATTCATCTGTTAAAGGGCATCTAGTTTGCTTCCACAATCTAGTTATTGTGAATTGAGCTGCTATAATCACTGACGTGACTGTGTTACTGTAGTATGCTAATTTTAAGTCCTTTGGGTACAAACTGAGGAGTGGGATAACTGGGTCAAAATGTGGGTCCATTAATTGTTCATTTTTGTTAATTAATTGCTCATTTGCAACCAAAAAGACCCTGAACTTTATAGCTATAGATATGATAATATTGTTAACTTTACACACCATATTTTTCAGTTCAAAGATTTCCATTTGGTTCTTTTCTGTGATTTCTATTTCTCTGCAAAGATTCTTTTTTTGTTGCTTCATTATATTCATACTTGCTTATAATTCCTTTAACATATTTAAAACAGCTTTTATATAGAGCTTATGTGTAAACTTCATCTATTGATTGTTTAGGTTATTGCCTAATATTATTTCTCTTGGCTGTGTTCATTTTTTCCTTTTGGTTTCTTAATGTATCTAGTAACTTTTTAATATATGCTTGTAATACAAAGCTGCTCCCCCACCCTTTATGTTGCATCACGACCTAGCTTGTCATCCTGAAAGCTGCTCTCCCCGCCCTTTCCGCTGCAGCCATTTCCCCGCCTCCCAACTACTTGTCAGTCTGTGAACATCCTAGCTAGCTATTGGTTCATCAGTTAGCTCGCAAGTATCCTTCTCTGTTATTGGTCCCCCGTTAGCCAAGTGGGATTCAACTTCTTAGGGAGAGCAACCCCCCATCTTTTCTCTTGCTTTCTCTCTCCTACTCACTTTCTTTCTCTCTCCTCCTCACTTTTCCACTCTCTCTAGCGCTCGCCCTTTCTCTTTCCTCTCATTTTCTCTCTTACCCTGCAGGGAGACTCTCTGTTTGCTTAATAAACTCCCTTATGTGATTTTCCTGTCCAGCGTAGTTTTCATGCATTTCTTACAATGCTGGTCATTAAACATACATTGTTGTATATTTGAATTTTGTTGTCTTTCTTGAGTTTTAAGTTTGCTCTTCTAGGCAGTTAATTTTTTGGAAACTGCTTAATTCTTTTAAGGTTTGTTTTTCAAACTTTGTTAGGGTCATCTAGAGTTGCTTCTACTCTACGGAGAGATTAATACTATTTCTAAGTGATAACCTACTTGTAACTCTACTGAAATCCTGAGTGTTCACTGAGATCTCTCCATTCTAGTTAGTCAGAAATTAAATATCAAATACTACAAAGCCGTAGTAATAAAATAGCATGGTATTGGCATAAAAACAGGCACACTGGCCAATGGAACAGAATAAATTCTAGCCTAGAAATAAATCCATATATCTACAGTCAACTGATTTTTAACAAAAAATGCTAAGAATACACTTTGGATAAAGGACAGTCTTTTCAATAAATGGTGTTGGGAAAATTGAATGTCTACATGCAGAAGAATGAAGTTATACCCCTATCTCTCACCAGTTACAATGATCAACTCGAAATAGATTAAGGACTTAAACATAAGACCTGACCCTTGAAAACTACTAAAACAGTGGAAATGCTTCAGGACATTGGAATTGACAAGGACTTTTTGGACAAGACCCCAAAAAGCACAGGAAACATGAGCAAAAAATAGACAAATGGCATGACATAACACCAAAAACTTCTGCATAGCCAACATCCAACAAAGTGAAGAGACAACCTGCAGAATGGAAATATATATATATTTGCAATGCATACATCTGACAAGGACTTGGTATCCAGAATATATACAGAACTCCAAACTTAAAGGCAAAATGAAACAAAACAAACAAAATAAGTAAAATAAGTCAACTTCTAAAATGGACAATAGATCTGAGTAGACATTTCTGAAAAGAAGATATACAAATGGCCAGGAAGTATGTGAAGAAATTCTCAACATCACCATCACCAAGGAAAGGCAATTCAATGAAATTTTTTACATCACTCCAGTAAGAAAGGCTAATATCAAAAAAGATAAAACATGGCTGGGGATATAGCTCAGTTGTCAGAGTGCTTGCCTTGCAAGCACAAGGCCCTGGGTTCGATCCCCAGCACCTCAGGAAAAAAAAAAAAAAAAAAAAAAAAAACTAAAAAAAGATAAACATAATAAGTGCTGGCAAGTATGTGGAGGAAGAAAAGGGAACCCTGGCACCCCATTAGTGGGAATGTAAACAGTGTGGAAGTTCCTCAAAATATTAAAAATAGAACTACAATATGATCTAGTAATTCCTTTACTGGGTATATATGTTCAAAGGAAATGAAATCAGTCCATCAAAGAGATATCTGCAGCACTATTCATAATAGCCAAGAAATGAAACAATCTGCGTTACGTGTCTATCGGCTGATGAATGGATAAAACAAATCCGGTACCTCTACACAATTTAATGCTGTTGAGCCATAAAAATTGAAATTCTGTAATTTGCAACAATTTAGATGGAGATTATGTTAAGTGAAATAAGTTAGGCACAAAAAGACAAAGTAGTGCCTGACCTCACTCATGTAAAATCTTAAACGTTGATCTTATAGAAGCTGAGAATAGAATGGTGGTAGCTGCTGAGGCTGGGGAAAGTAGGTTTGCGGGGTGGGGATTGTCAAGAGCAGTGAGTAAGAGAGGAATCAGGTTTGGTTCCAACAAGTGGGTTTTATTCATGCAATGCACACTCAACTTAACATTCCTAATAATAGCAAGTCACAAATGCATTGAAGATTCACTCCCTTGATCACCTAGAGTCCAATCCCCGTGGACTTACTCAATGCAACATCTCTTAGCCAAGAAGTCAGTCAGCAAGACCAAGGGGATTCTTCTCAGTCGTAGCCTCTCTCAGCTCCTCGGGTGTCTTTGAATGTCATCAGGTGTCCTATAAGCCAGAGGCTGGGTGGCAGTCGTCACCACAGGAGAGGTGGTCAGTCGTCTGGCCTCGGTGACAATGGTCGATCAGCAATCAGTGATGGAGTGGACAGTAGCCGGGGCAGTCAAGGACAGAGCAATGTGAAGTCCTCTGGTCACAGTGCTGCTGACAGTTTGCTCCAAAAGTCCAGGATTTAAGTAGTGATTTGCAGCCCAGTCATGCTCTGGTCTTCATTGGTAAAGACCAGAACAGGACTATACTAGGAGCCACCACTCAAATCATAGATCAAGGTTCATATCCGCATTGTTCAGGAGTGTCATCCTGCCACACAGCAAGTTCGTCACCAGGCGCCTTTATTTTAGTTTTACAAGTCCAGGCAAATACCAAATACAGCTTATTATTACTACATAACACACAACTATAGCAATTCCTATTATTTCCTTGTCTCATTACAGGGGTGGAGTAAAGGGATGGGGAAAGGTTAATCAGTGGATACTAGTTAGTAAGGACCACGATGTTCTGGGGTATTATTGCACCATATGGTGACTATACATATCAATTATATACTATATGTGATGGGCTGACAGATCTGGCTCCATGAGAATGTTATAGGCCAAACTACAGGGAAATGACTAAACAGACTCCATTTTGCTCTGAGACTCCATGTTATGTAGGAAATAAGCTGCTCCCATGGGAACACCCCGCCTCTGTGCCCATCATCAGTTACTTAGTGTGACATGTTTAGCAATACAAAATGACAATTCTTATGTAATAAAAAAATTGCTCTCTTTTGATTCCTATTGCTCCTAAACAATATACCATGTGAATGGTGATTGTATGAATGTTAGTAACCATTCTTTAGTTTGTACCTAAGTAAGGATCGTTTTGACCCACTTCGCCCTCTGTTGATGATCTCATGATGTTAGTTTGTAATTTCGAATCATAGCAACAGACACTTATGATTGATGTGATTTTTGGAATAAGAACCCCTACAATCCTATGATCAGGCTGTTCTCCCCATAGCCATTTTTTGGGCATTATCTAAGACAGTCAGCTGGCCCACTTAATAAAGACTCCCAAATTTGGACTTCTCAGTGGTGATCAGTCTGTTCTTAAGTTTTGCCCCATAACACTATATATTTCAAAAAGCTAGAAGAAAGAATTTTGAAATTTTTTACCACAAAAAAATGATAAGCATTTGAGGAGATAAATGTTTAACTTGATTTAAATATTACACAATGTATACATGTATTGAACATTACATGGCACCCCATTAATATGTATACAATGTTTTTGTACATCAGTTAAAAAATAAAAAAGAAATTATCTCTCAGTCCTTTGCTTGCTGTGGAAGACATCATTGCCTCAGCTCCTGGGTAGTGTAAGGCCCCCAAAAAGGAAACCCCAACTCTGTCCCATGGATGGACGGCAACCCCAATCAACCGCAGGAGGCGTCACTTGATGCAAACCGCAAGAGGTGTTTATTCCAGCGCGCTGGGACCCAACTCCAGGAGTCGAGTCCCTAGCAGAAAATCTTGTAGGTTTATAAAGGCAGAAACCACACATTGGGAGGGGTCGCACATGAAAGGGGGAAAAGGGGGAACAAAGCTGCCAGAAAATTTCAAAGGGGGTCTGGGTTTGCTGACAACATGTTTCACAATGTTTTACAACAGGCTGTAGATTCTGGTCAATAGTTTCTGGTAATCCTACTGTTTGAGCACTATCTGGCTATCAGGCTCAATTTACTCTTTTACTCTCTGTTTGGGAACAGAGAACAGCTTTAAGGGCTTTGTTCCCATTACTGGGAGGGAAACCTTAGGGAGTTGAGATAAAACAGACAACTTAAAAAAATGTCCATTCTTTCAGTAGGTTTTCTTTCTCAGTAATTGTTTTTGTTTATTCCTGTGGAATCTTGTCCTGAGCATGTGCAACTTTGATTTCATAAACTCCTCTTTGCTATATTTTCCTCCCTGAAAACTTTCTTCAGACTCTTTAACTAGCCCCAGCTATGATCTCTGCTGCCTCCCCTTATCAAGAGCACTGTGCTTTATTTGGAGTCCCTGTGCTTACGTAGTAGATTAGAAGTGCCTCCAAACAGAAAGTTGAGGCCACCACAGATCTTCCCTTGTATGTTGCCCACAACCAAGGAATCGTACTCTTAAACCTTTTATCCAAAATCTTAATGCAAAGATTTGATATACTTTGTCCTTTTTTATTGTGATTTATGATGGATGGCTAGTCTGGAATAAAATATTGAGGTTGAAGCAAATACTTTCTGTTGTTCCTTGCATCTCTCTTGTTCTTCATGTAAATCTAGTCTCAACAGCAAGAAACCAGAGGGGATTCTGGGAAAGTTTTCCTCACTGATAATACGAATTTAATAGGAGCCACTTATTTCTAAGATATTTTTCACCTTCATGTGACTCTCGTCTCCTTGGGATTATGGAGATAGTTTATAAAAAGGAAGCCAGAAGAAAGAGAATGAAAAATATTAGTGAATATGTTAATAAAGGAAAAATAGTGAATAATTTTGGATGCACTAATATTTTTAATTTTGTCTTGGACAAACTACATTACTTAATGACCTCATTAACTAGTAGTTACTGGAACAGCTGCAGCTTTTTATTCAACAGGATCTTTTCTCATATGCTAAACATAGCCCAGAGGGAAAAAATCCTCCAGGAGAAGGCACTCCCTTTGGAGAAGCCTTCTGTGATATTCTTTCAATTGGCACTGGAATCTTTTCTAAGTGACCTTGAATTTCTTCACATTCTTTTTTTTTTTTTTTTTTTTTTTTTTTCTTCTCATATAAAACCAGCTGGTGAGTCACTATCAGTTTTTCTTGGGCCTGACATAAAATTTCTTCAACTTTAAATGTGAAGCTTGTGATGTGCATCCAGGAGATAGCCAACAGTCTTTGCAAACACTTAGCTGAGTCATTTTGGGACATCATGTGAACTTCCAGAAGTCCCAGCACATGTCCTGGGACACAGAATCTTACTCCTGGGAAACACTCATCCTTAAGACTTGAGTCAGACTGTCAGGATGAATTTGCATTCCATGCAATATTCATTATCCTGTCAACCCCAAAGAGGTGAGAAGGAAAATTCAGCATCTGTGCCAAAGGAGATTTGTCTTGTCCTGCAATGAGGTTTACAAAAGAGTCACTTGTAGGCCATAGAGGACGCCTGAAACGTACTGTATGTAATGTCATAGTAAAAGAGGTGTCTCTGAAGGAGTTCTGGAGAGAAGCGAGAACTCGACTCAGAACCAGCGGATTCTTAGCTTATGTTAAGAAAAAGTAGTTCAGCATGTGCCAATCAGAGGCATAGAGGGTTTTATAGGAAAACAGGTACATGTTCAGGCCATCTCAAGAGCAAGAGATGCATTTTGGAAGTTCCTGATTCTTCTTTTAAAGGAACTTGGTGAGGGGTGAATATGAGAAGGTATGAAGAAATAATGTCAGGTGATAATGATACCGCCAGTTATCGGTGAGGAGTTCCGCTTCCTCAGATGTTGAAGCATAACACCAGAGAAGCACACCAAGGCAAGAATATAAAGTAGGTTTGATTTAAAGATAGTAACACAGACTTCTCCCAGGAATGAGAAGGGGTCATGGCCTATGTTCTGGTATCCCAAGAAGTGAGTGCACCTTGCACTTTTTATAGATTAGAGTCTCCTTTATTCTCCTGCTTTCTCCCCACTTATCTTTCTCCTTCCTGTCTACATGACTAGGCCCAGGAGATGCTGGTGAGATGGCAAAAAGGGGAGAAGCAGATAGGCAGGAGGAAGGGCCAAATGGAGTGATTCAGGCAGGGAGGGGCCAGGCGCCTTAACTAGCAATTCCCTGTTTGAAGCCTTTTGGGAGGGGTAGTATAGGCAGGTAATGGTTATCAAAGGGCTCTGGAGACATTGACATTCTGCCCCGGGGTTCTCCAATTTCCCAGACTCAAATGACCTCCATTCCTAGATTCCACCTGATCACCTATCATTTTGGTTTCAATAAGACAGTTTCTGGTGGTGTGGTTGATATCTAGATGCTCAGGATGATATGGTCTTAATTATCTAATCAGTAGATAATACTGGAAGGTTCCTTAAATTACAGATTCCTCAAGATATTGTATTTCTCTTTGCTTAATCTATTTGGTGAGGGTTGGGGGTTAGTTAATAGTGCACAGGTAGATTTATAGATTTTCCAGGATTTGGGGAGTAACCTGGAAGAGAGAATGGTTTAGAGAGTGAGAGGCCTGGAAAAGTATGTGCAATAGATAAATTAAAATCTTATTTCCTTGTCCTTCTGTTGCTGAAAGCTAGGTCCTCATCCCTGATGCCAATCCAATAACAAGGACACGGTTCTGAGAAAAAGGAAAAAGAAGGTTTATTGCTTTGCTAGTGAAGTAGAAACACAGGGGACTCCTGCCCCAAAGGCTGTGATTCTGCCCATCAGCAGGAACCCCTGTTTTTAAAGGTTTTTAAAGAGGTGACTCAAAGACTACACTTCAAGTGTTCTCTGTTGGAGTTGTAATTTACTTGTTAATTTGGGAGATAGTCATTTCTGAGACCTTCTGTTATCATCTCCAAAGTCTGGATTACTTCCTTCCTATGTTGGGTGTGTGCTCAAGGACAGATACCTCTGCCTAGGATGGGGAAGAAAGATAATCTCGCTTCCCCTGAGATTAAGGAGAGGAGAGATTATGAAGGAGCAGGGAGAGAAGAAAAGAAAGAAACATGTCCATTTTAAAAGTAAGTTGCAGTGGCAGAGCAGCAAGTGTGATATTCAAAGCATAAAGTGGACACTGTTATACTTCTGTTACGTTTTCTTTCTACGTATTTTGTGTTCCTTCTATCCTATCTTAGTAATACCATATCTACCCAGAATCCCAACCATCTACACAATAGCAAGATGGCTGGGGGTGTAGCTTGGCGATAGAGCATAAGCTTAGTATGCTTAAGGCCCTGGGTTCAATCTTATTTATCTATTCTTTGCTAGAATGAAAATAAATAGAAATCAAGCCTAGTAAAGAATAGATAAATAAGAAAAAAATTTCCTGAGCAAAAGCGCTGAATGTCACCACATCCATTTGCTAAAAGGGAACATAACACTTTTCGAAGAGACCTCCAGGATCTTACTCAGAACTCAGATCTTAGGCATCGTTATAATGAATTTGATCAATTTGTTCCTAATTCTAACAGGAAAAAAAATCACAATAGCAGAAGGAATGTTATATATTGTCTGGAGAAAGAGGAAGAGAATGGTTTTAAAACATGTATATTAAAAGGCCAGGATAAATTCGAAAAAAAGCATAGACACCAATTTGTTACCAGGCAATATGTTTCCCTCAGTTTCTGTCTTCTTGAAAGATTTCAGTCAAGAGATATAGACAGGAAAAGCACAAAGTGGTTATTAAGTTGTTTATATATTTGGTCTGGAAACTCCCCTCCTCCTGTACATGTATTTGGGGCAGTTTTAGGGGTTTCCCTCCATGACTTAGTGTCTCAGTGTTGGGCACATGCTGCAAAGTTGGAAAGTCCCTTAGGCTGGTTACATCCATTTGTTTTTAGTTTTAAGAAGGGAATATCAGGCCATGAAGGAGGCAGTTTATAGGTGGAGTTTTTTGTCACCTGGGTGGAGTCATCTTTTGTCACTCAAGGTGTCACCCAGTGAGGACTGGCCTTCCCCCATACCCGCCACTCCTGTCTGTCTCTCTATTCTAACAAATTCATAAAACATTCTAGTTTATATCCACTTAGAAAGTGCCAACCCCCCTTGAGCCTTGAAATTTATACTACTTTATGGCTAGTAATTACAATTAATATTCATTAAAAAAACTTCAGATAACAAGAAAAATTAACATTTAACATATATAATTTTGCTATTTTGGCAACAATGGTGGAACAAATAGAAATTTCTTCCATAATTTAAATGAGAAAATATTCATCCTCAAAAAGACCAACAAGTTATATTCACATATATATATCATTGAACAAATCTAATCATAGATCTATAGAAATGTTTTTCAGCAATTAAAAAGCAGAAAAATAATATAAAATTCCACATGAAAAAGACTTCATATAGAAAGTATATGATGAAATAGAGAATAAATTTAATTCAAATAGAAATTCACTGAATAAGATTACTGAGAAAAATAACCAAAAGTAGAATCAATTAAACAGAAAATTGAGGAAGATAAGGGAAATTTTAGAAGAGTGACCAAATATATAAATACATAAACAACTGGACCAAAGATAATGTACTTTGAGACAGAATATCATATGCATATTGCCAATAATTGGAATCTCTAAAGAAATGAAAATGAATGGGATAAAATCAACACTTGAGAAAATAAAAGCTTTAAGTAATAAAAGCAGTAAAATCAAGCATATTCTAAGAAACAGAACATAATGAAAAAGGAAAACTAAGTTTCCAAGCATTAAAATTCTTTGTGCAATAAAAACTAAAGAATATTTAGAGATAATACCTGAAAACAGTGAGAGTTGGTTTCAGAAATGCCTGGAAATAATATACTATCCATATTAACAGAATGTGGGCAAGTTAATCCTTCATCTGTCACACAAAGGAAAGACATTCTCAGGTTTAACTAAGTCTTGGAAAATTTAGGAATCAAGTAATTTTGTACGAAAATTTAGACTATGCACTCAAGACAACTAATGATTGAACATAAAAAAGAACACCCATCTAAAGATACTACTATTGAAGAGATGTGAAATAGTCATTGAATTGACATTGAAGGGAAGCTTTGCAGAGATGAGAAAATAGACATCAAAAGGAGAAAGATCATTGTTTAAAAATATAATGGACTCCCTACATATTTTGATAAAGTTATGCCTAAATGTTTTTGGTGTTCTTAGAAGTGGTACCTTCTATTTCAATTTCCAATAGTTGTTGATTGGTATATAAAAATATCATTGATATTTGTATACCAGTCATGGATCCTGCAACCTTCCTACACTTACTAGTTATGAGGGTTCTTTTGCCATTGACTATTTCCTAGAATAATGTGTGTAATTATGTAGTGTGTAAATAAAGGTAATGCTCTTTCTCCTTTTACAGTTCATATGGCACTTATGTTTTTTTTATATATATATTGCCACACTGCCTGGAACTTTCACTACAATGTTGAAGAGGGCCTTGGCCCCCATTGTAGTGGGAAAGAATTCAGATTTCCTCAACTGTGCTCTTACCTACAGGTTTTTTTGTACACTCCTTTTCATCAGGTTAAGAAAGTTACTTTCTATTCCTAGTTTGCTGAAAAGTTTATCATGAACAGATGTTGAAGTCTGTCAAATGTTTTCCTACATTTTTAAATGATACTATAATTTGTTTTTTCCTTAGTCTTTTGAATTTTATTGATATTTTTATTGTTCAATCAATCAAAAAATAGAATGTAGATTCTTGACATAAACCCATTCATCATGCTATATTATTACTATTTTATATTATTGTATTTTACTTGCTAATATTTTGCTAAAGATTTTTGTGTCAATAATCATGACAGATTTTGATCTTTCATTGTGTTTTTCTTACAATACCTTTGTCTGGTTTTAGAATCAGGGTAGTGCTGTCCTCATACAATGAGTTGGTTGTCTTGTATTCTTTAGAAGATATTAGGTATGATTGACAGTATTTCTTTAATTGTTTGATAAAATTTGCCATTGAAGCTGTCTAGCTCTGAAACTGTCTTTGTTGGAGGTGTTTATTATACTTTTCTGGTGTAATACAAGATTGGTTTTAGTTTGTTTTGCTTTGTTTTTGTTCTGTGTTTTGTTTGGTTTGTTTTGCGGGGAGGGGGGGTTGTTTTTGTTTTTGTTTTTGTCTGTTTGTCTTGTTTGTTTGAGTACTAGGAATTTAACCCAGGGTTAGGGTTAGGGTTGGGGTTACCACTGAGCTACATCCCCAGTTGTTCTTTTAAATTTTATATTGGACATGGTCTCACTAAGTTGCTTAGGGTCATGCTAAATTACAGAGGCTGGCCTCAAACTTATCATCCTCTTGCCTCAGCCTCCTGAGTTATTGGGATTACAGATGTGCAACAACACATCCAGGTATAATATGCTTTTTTAAAAACAATCCTTTTCTACAGAAAGAAGAGATAAACAACTTAGTGTTTCATCCTCTATGGTTGCAGGAAATTTGTTATTTATCAGTGATAGGATACACAGAATGTGAACCTTCATCCCTGTGATATTCAATCTATTGTTACAGAATTTTGTCCTATAACATCAGAATTTTGATAAATTCTGCAAAATTACTGAACAATTTCTATCAAAAAGCATTTTATTTGCAAGTACTACTTTGTTAATTTACACTTTATATATTTATAAAAGTGTACTTTATTATACTTGGCATTTATGTTTTATTTTTAATAGATCTCATTGAGAGTCTATTCCTCCATGACACCTCCTATGTCTCATGTTTGGACAGCCCAGCTCCTGTCCTCATAAATTATCAACAATTTTTTCTATCACATGCTTGGAGCTACCTACAGCAGAATGTCACACATTAGACCATGCATACAGATTATAACAATAAATTTCTCAGTTCTAACATTAAAAGGCCAAGAATTTCACAGAGACTAAAAAAAACAATATTCTAATGATGAGACAAAGATAAGCAAGAACTGAAGTAAACGTAAATGAGTCTCAAGAGAAAAGTAATGTGGCAATATGACCAACAAATGTGCCATAAAAGATGGAATCACTATATATAACTATAGAAGGCATGAAAAATAATAAAGTACATGAAAATGATACAAGATGATAAGTAATATAGGAAATTGTTTATTAAAATCTTGTAGAAAGACAAGGAGAATACAGAAACAACTATATATATAATTTATATATATATATATATAATTTTGCCCATGATTAAATTTTCAAACCAAAACAAGAAAAATAAAAACTCTAATAAAATTAAAAATTATTTCTTCATTGATTTCTAATTTGATTCCATTATGATATGATAGAATACAAGGTAGTATCTCTATTTTTTTGTATTTGCTAAGAGTAGCTTTGTGGTATGGCATATGGTCTATTGTAGAGAAAGATCCATGTGCTGCTGAGAAGAAAGTGTATTCACTCAATGATGGATAAAATACTCTATTATGTCCATTAAGTCTAAATCATTGATTGTATCATTTAACTCCATAGTTCCTTTGTTTAGCTTTTGTTTGGAAGATCTATCCAGTGGTGAAAGCAATGTGTTAAAGTCACCCAGTATTATTGTGTTGTGGTCTACTTGATCCCTGGAATTGAGAAGGATTTGTTTGACATACATAGATGTGCCATTGTTTGGGGCATATTTACGATTGCTAATTAATGCATATTAAATGTCAACTCTAAACAAAACCATCTAATTTTCAAGTGTTTGTGAATCTTCATAAAATAACCATTTACAAAGGCACACAAAATCTAAATATCATATATGGACATATTAATTCTTACATGTTTTAAATTTTTTTGGTACCCGAGATTAAACCCAGGGGTACTTAACACCTGAGCCACATCTCCAGCCCTTTTTTTTGTATTTGATTTAGAGACAGGTTCTCACTGAGTTGCTTAGGGCCTCACTAAGTTTCTGAGGCTAACTTTGAACTCTCCATTCTCCTGCCTCAGCCTCCTGAGCTACTGAGATTACAGGCAGGCACCCAGCTAATTCTTACTTTAATGCATTGATAACAATACATTAATTTATAAGTTTGAGTGAAACTCTTTTAATATCTTCACATATTTCCTAACCATATAACTGAATTTTTTAAAAACACTAGACTATTTAGGAAAAGTTGAGAATACTGAATGTAAATATAATAGGATACAGATAAAATGTTTTTACAAGAAAATTTTAAAATTTCCATTATTTTATTACTTAATAAGCCAAAATAAGTCATGCTAACCAGAGTCATAAGAAAATGTTATCATTTAAAATTGAAATAACGCCATACATAAGTTTAATAAATAAAAATAAGAACCAAAGTTTCTAGTAAATTTTAATCTGAACATCTATAGTTAAACTGGAAACCTTATAGAGAACTATTTAAGTTGGGGAATGGAGGTCAAAAAAATCAAAAAATCTTTTAAGCTTTCAAATTGATGATTTCCTTATAATTTATAAGACCCAGGAAAATAATCTGAAATTATTTCATGAAAATGTGATTTTTCCCACTCAAATCTATTTAGGTCATGCCAACACACTCATACTTATGAACATAGGTATGAAAACTCTATTTTATAAAAATGATGTACTAACATAAAGAATTTAGTTACACTTTATAAAATAACCCACTGTGACTATGTCTGGTTTATCTCAGAACTGCAAGAATTTTCCAACATAAAGAAGTAATTTTAAATAACATTTAAGAAAAATAACAATAATTTTAGTAGATGCTGAAAAGATTTAAGAACAGATTGTAAGACTTGGCTATGTCCCATCAAGAAGCCCTGGAGAGCAATAAACTAATAGGAAGTTTCCTAGGGCCATAAAAAGAGGGTTGTTGACCTGTGTATATTCTGAATTATGGTACCAAGAAGAGGTAGTTACCAGAATCTGCACATAAAGGCAGCTAGTTAGAGCTGGGAGTACGGCCAGCCATAGACTGTGCTAAAGGACTTGATACCAAAAGGAATCAGAAGCGAGGGATCACTATTTATAAGATAGACAGAATGGAAATATGGGTGGGCAGGCTGAGAGGAACTTGATCTATAATCACAGATCTGTAAGGTTTTCCTTTCATGTGGTCTTGGTGAGGAGTTATTTCCTAAAATGACTGAATATGTTTAAATCCCAATGTACCATTTGAAATATTCTTTAATACGGTAAAGAATATCTATTTTAAAATGCTGAAGTAGTATTTTAAAGGCATTTTTCTTTAAACAAAAATAAAACTTTAGGCTGGGGCTGCAGCTCAATGGTAGAGCATATATTTAGCAAGCCTGAGGCTCTGTGTTCAATTTCAGCACCACAAAAAGAATTAATATGTGTCTATGTATGTGTATGTGTATACATTTTCATTACTCAAGATTATGAATTCGATTCTGTAATAAATAACAAAATGAAAGTTGGAGTTATAAAATAAATGAAATAAATAATATTGGAAATGAGAGAAAAATAATCATTTTCTATTATAATTGTGACCTATTAAATACAAAAATCAAGTACATTATTAGAATTATTTTAAAACATTTAAATGTGTACAGATTAAAAAAATAAAGAACTGAAATTGATTTCTGTACAGGTATGAGTTTGTCGGGATGAGTCCAGCATGGTGTATAACTATAAAGCTCTAATAATAAATAAATAAAAATATGCACATATCAAACATGAGTAATAAGCTCTAAAATATTAAAGAAATGTCCAGTTTTATTTAGAGACATAAACAGTGTATATTTCTGAATATAATTGTTTTATGTAATAAAATATCAATTATCTTAAATTAATGTCTCAGTTTAAGGCAAAAGCAATGAAAATAGATGTAAAATAGATAGCTATAACTACAGATATAATTCAGGACATATATTCAGTTGGATATATGGTTACAGGTATATCTGAGAAGCCAAAAGTATCATATATTATATAGAAGAAAAAATTTCAACAACATTTTAAAACCTAAACATAGACCTGATTATCTTTAAATGTAATGATTTGATATATGAATATGATAAATTCACTGCAGAAATAAATAGAAGCAGTAAGGCTTATGATTTTTTCATGAAATGGAATAACCTGATAAAAGTGAGGTGGATCCCCCCCATAACATATGTCCTAAAATGAAATGCAAATTCTCTCTGACCACAAAGTCCACACTTCATACTTTTACTCCAGAATGTGCCCTTGAACTCCATGATGACCCCTGAGGCTCCTTGTCCCTCACCACCTGGCAAGGTTTTACTGGCTTCTCTGTGCATTTGGAGGTAACGATTTCAAGGCAGCCTGTCCTCAAGGGATAGCATCATTGCCGCCCTGCCCATTTCTAATCTTGATTAATTCCACCTGCCAGTTTATTCCATATGGCAGAACATAGGTATATGTGTTTTAAACTCTAGATCACTACATAAATGCTACCTATTAATATTATGTCTCGATCAAAGTCCCAGGATCCTGAGTGTGGCTAGAGATAGTACCAAACCTGAACTATAAAGCCATGTTTGAGATCTGATGGGCACGTTGCTACTGGAACTCATTTCATCCATTTCCTATAGTGCTCCTCATCGTTTTCCCACAACAGTTGTTGCAAATATTTTCCGCTTTCCTTAAATACTCGGTTCCACCCCATATCTTTTATTCCAAGTAAATATCCTCATTCCCTATTCAACCAAGCAAATTTAGACCATATAAAACAGGCTCCCTCCACTTTCTCTCACTATGCTTATAAAATCTCATTGGATATTCACCAATCTGGTGCTTTTGTATACCTGAAGGAGAAAAGAAATATCTTTGCCAAAGTTAATCCACTCCGCTCATTTTTAATCCTGTGCTCTACAACCCCCCTTGGGATTTTTTTTTTCCACCTCTTTTCCTCTTTCTCTTTCATACAACTTCAGTATCTTCCTTGCTACTGGCTTATTTTCCATACCTAATGTTCTCCCTTCACCTTAAATATGACCCTTCTTGATCATCAAACTTCCTGCAAGAGTAATCTCTCTTTAACCTTGATTCAAATCCACACAGTAAAAACATTTTACAACCTTCCACCCCCTTGCTGAATCATGGATACATCCTAAGCACCAAATCCAATTACCTTTTCTCACTGTTTATCCCCCTTGGCCTCTTAGCAACATGTTAAACTTTCATTTATTTCCTGAAACACAGTATACTCCTTGTACTCACAAAAGTTGCTTTTATGTTCCTTCCCGGACTCATTCCTTTTCATTTTACTCAAGTCTCTACATTTTTTTTTTCTCACTCACAGAGATCACACTCACTCACTGTATTTCAATAAGAACGCAGGTTTTCTAAAAAGTCACCATGACCAGACTTTGAATAGCCTTATAAATGCTCTACGTCATCCTGAAGCCCAATGTCCTCAAAATTTAAATCCTCTCTCTCTAACCTGTCCGATTAACCTCAGACCAAATTAGTTTTTCCTTGAAAACATTTACTAACTTAAATACTTCTATATCAATTTAATCAAGAAGTTCAGGAAGGCCAATTTTCCTCTACTTACAACTGATCTCACATAGCCTACTCTTTCTCAAGTCTTAAGGTATTTTTGTTTTACTCTGCAATACAAATTTAGTAATTGTTATGTCTTGTGACAGTAAATGAATCACCAGAAAAACTCTTGCAGCATTTTTACTTTTCTTGATGCTAAGCACAAGTTTATTTCAATGCAATACATTCAATACATTCTACTCATTTCTTTTTTCTTTACATTCTACTCATTTCTAATTGTCCCTGTGGAAATATCTATCTCCTTCCTATGACTATTTCCCTCTCTTTCTAGATTTGCATTTGCTCTGCCTCCACACTGATGCTGGCTACTATGGCAGTAACAGCTGCATTCCAACCTGCTTCTGGGGTCACTATCAGGCATGCCTTCAGCAATTCTACCTTCCCCCCAATTTACACAAAGCCCAGAGGAATAAGTTACAACACAACTGTGTTAAATAATACTATCATGTTATTTTGAATACTTTATAACACTATTAACATCAACTATACAAATATAAAGTGAAATGAGACTGCTTTCCCTGGAATTATTATAAATAGATGTTTTTAAATGTTATCATAAAGGGACATGTTACAAAATAAAATCAAACTACTATACTATTAGAAATGGGAGGTTTCTTTGTGGCTTAACATCAGGATGCCTAGAAAATCAACTTTGTATGCTGGTCATTGGTACTTATGATCCTCTAATATGATGAAAATAAAATAGAAGTGAATACTGAGCTTAAATGGATACAAACTAGTCTCACATTACTTATGCAATTATGTTTACAATTGATGAACTTTATCAGGCAGCAAGAGGTTGGTATTAACTGAGTTCTACAAAGTCCAACAAGCCCACACAGAGCTGGTTTCCACAGTGGCAGATATAAAAAAAAAACTCCAGAGACAGAGGCAGTCAAAGATGCCCAGTGGTACCCAAGAGATAGCTGCTATAGATCCCCTCTAAGTGATGTATTGCCCCTGATGTCCTGGATTTCAGTATCAGAGATTAGGCAAGCAAATCTATTGCCTGGAGAATAAAACTTGAACAAAGTCAGTTTCCAGTTCTGTTCCTCGAGAGAGCCCATCACTAAGAAAAAGTTGACTATTCCATGCCAGGTGGGCTATCTTTTGTGAGACAATATAGGTACTTCCATTTTCTAAACATAGAATCTCAGAAATGCAGACTCTGTCTCTTTAGCACTAAAAGAAACCTAGCACCAAAATAGCAGAAACTTGAAGCCCAGAATATGTATATATGAATTGTCAAACATTGCAACTATAAATAGAAGGACCAGGGCAGTAGCTGACATAGATCTAATTTCCTTCCTCAGGCTTTTAAGAACACACCTCATTTCGTAAATATCATCTTCCCTGAGACTCTCCATCTGGACATTGCCTGGATCCTGATCCCACCATGGCACGCCCACCACTGAAACCCTGCTATGGTTTGAATGTTTGTGTCCTCTCCAAAATTCATATTGAAACTAAAAGTCCTAATGATAAAATTATGGCATTTGCAGGCAAATGGATGAAATTGGAGAATATCATGCTAAGTGAGATAAGCCAATCTCAAAAAGCCAAAGGACGAATGATATCACTAATAGGTGGAGGATGACACATGATGGGGGGGAGGGAAGGGTTAGTGTTAGGGTTAGAGTTAGGGTTAGGGAGGGGGGCAAGCATGGAGGAAGGAACTACTGTATAGAGGGTAAAGAGGGGTGGGAGGGGTGGGGGGAAGGGAAAAAATAACAGAATGAATCAAACAACATTACTCTATGTAAATTTATGATTACACAAATGGTATGCCTTTACGCCATGTACAAACAGAGAAACAACATGTATCCCATTTGTTTACAATAAAAAAAAAAAGAAAGAAACTAAAAGTCCTTTGCAATAGCACTAAGAGGGTCCTTTTGGAAAGTGATTACATCATTAGGGCTTTATTCCCAAGAACAGATAAGAGCCTTATAAAAGGAACAGTGGGAACTAGCTGTGGTTTTTTTGGCTTTCCATCTCTCCTGCCATGTGAGGACGCAGCATCATTCTCTCTTTGTATCCTCCTTTCATCTGAGGATTCAACAAGAAGGTGCCATCTTGGAAACAAGAGCAGCCCTCACCAGACAGCTTGATCTGCTGACAATGTGGACTCCCCAGCATCCAAAACTGTACGAAAAAGTTCTAAGTCTCAGTTATTATGCTATGGCAGCACAAATGAGCTAAGATATACCTCTACCTCTGGATAATTCCTGACAAGGCTCCAAACCTTAAAAGGCAAAGATTTGTGCCCATTTGTATGGAAGATAACAAGCATCTAAAACCCGTAAGAGCTTTCCCCATAATTATAAAAAGTTTTGACTGTACCCAGGGAGGATCATAACCTGTCACACTGCAGAAATCCCAGGGACTATGTATGTGGTATTCCAGTTCTTAGCACAGATGACTGCCCGAAAAAGACTTGAAAGCAGGAGTGGGCTACATGTCTCTCAAATGGTCTTCTCTCCAGGAAAAATGGCAAGAGGAAGTTGACAAAAGCCATACAACCCAGAGTATTGGTGCTTTTTCCAAAAGTCTCAAATACTTTCTTCAAGACAGGTAGAGATTCTAATAGCCATATTCCTAAAGCATGGCTCTCACCAGACCACTGGCTTCTTATTGTTTAAATTTAGGAAATTGAATGAGGAGCTTCCTTTCTTAGAGATTTTGAAATCATCACTATCCATTGAATTCCATGGGTTGGACTGTCTAAAATAATGTTTCTAAACAATAGTCTTGAAATCATTTATTCATCAAGTATTAAGAATACACTTTTGGTATAAAATTCTGCTTTTGCTAAGCACTGTGGAGGACAGCAGAATATATGAAGCACACAAAGCTTACCATCTCCTCTTTGGAGAAATAAGAATAGGTAGCAAAGCAATCTAAAAGTCTTATACAAGTTCAAAGAATTTTTTAAGGTAAAGACCTGAGAAATGGAATGTTGAGAAATAATTATGTACCCAATTTTGATGTCTGAGGAATACTCTGACAATCTGAAAAAATCAAGTAGAAATGATTTGTCCTTATGCACATTCCACTAAATATGTGTATACATGTACATATCTTAATTTTCTCTACTTAATATACATAACAGTAGAATGCATTTTGATACATTGTACACCAATGGAGCACAACTTCTTCCTCTGATTGAACATGGTTCAGAGTCACACCTGTAGTGTAATCAGACATATATATAAGGTAATAATGTCTATCTCAATCCAACATCCTTCCCATCCCCACACTCCCTCCCCTCTCATCACTCCCTCTACATAATCCAAAGTTCCTTCATTTTCCTCCCCTGACCCTATTATGTAATTACAGAAGATGATTTGAAATTATTCTGAAAATTTGTACTCCAACAAAACAGAAAACCTCAAAGACATCAACAAATTTCTAGAGATATGAACTTCTCAAATTGAATCAGGACAAATGTAATTTAAACAGGTCAATTTCAAGTCATGAAATAGAAGATGCCATCAAAAGCCTACCAACTGAGAAAAGCAGGACCAGATGGATTCTCAGTTGAGTTCTATAAGACCTTCGAAGAAGAATACCAATACTCCTCAAAGTACTCCATGAAGTAGAAAATGATTCTGTGAAGCTAATATCACCCTGACATCAAAACCAAACAAAGACACATCAAGAAAAGAACACTTCAGACCTATGTTCCCTGATGAACATAGGTGCAAATGTTGTCAATTAAATTCTGATAAATTGTATACAAAACATATTTAAAAGATAGTGCACCACAATCAAGTGGGGTTCATCCCAGTGATGAAAGATTGGTTCAACATTCAAATATCAATAAACATATTTCATCACATCAATAGACTTAAAGATAAGAATTATATGATCATTTCAATAGATGCAGAAAAGGCATTTGACAAAATACAGCACCCCTTCATGTTCAAAACACAAGAAAAAATGGGGATAGTAGGAACATACCTCAACATTGTAAAAGTTATCTATTCTAAGTCCAAGGCCAACATCATTCTAAATGGAGAAAAATTCCCTCTAAAAACTGGAACAAAACAGGGATGCCCTCTTTCACCACTTCTATTCAACATTGTCCTTGAAACACTAGCCAGAGCCATGAGACAAATGAAAGAAAGTAAAGGGATATGAATAGGAAAAGAAGAACTCAAAATATCACTATTTGCTGATGACATGATTCTATATTTAGAAGACTCAAAAAAGTCCACCAAAAAACTTTTAGAACTAATAAATGAATTCTGCAAAGTAGTAGGATATAAAAGCAACACCCATAAATCTAATGCATTTCCATACTTCTGTGATGAATCCTCTGAAGGAGAAATTAGGAAAACTACCCCATTCACAATAGTCTCAAAAAAATACTTCAGAATCAATCTAACAAAAGAGGTGAAAGACTTCTACAATGAAAACTAGAGAACACTAAAGAAGGAAATTGAAGAAGACCTCAGAAGATGGAAAGACCTCCCATGTCCTTGGATAGGCAGAATTAATATTTTCAAAATGTCCATACTACCAAAAGCATTATACAGATTCAATGCAATGTCAATTAAAATCCCAATGACGTACCTCACAGAAATAGAGCAAGCAATCATGAAATTCATTTGGAAAAATAAGAGACCCAGAATAGCCAAAGCATTCCTTAGCAGGAAGAGTGAAGGAGGAGGTATCACAATAAACTTAGACTATACTACAGAGCAATAGTAACAAAAACAGCATGCTTCTGGTATCAAAATAGGCAGGCAGATCAATGGCACAGAATAGAAGACACAGAAACAAACCCACATAAATACAGTTATCTCAGACTAGACAAAGTTTCTAAAAACATACATTGGAGAATAGATAGCCTGTTCAACAAATGGTGATGGGAAAACTGAAATCCATATGCAACAAAATGAAACTAAACCCCTATCTCTCACCCTGCACAAAACTCAACTCAAAGTAGATCAAGGACCTGGGAATTACCAGAGACCCTGCACCTAATAGAAGAAAAAGTAGGCAAAAATCCTCATCATGTCAACTTAGAATCTGACTTCCTTAACAAGACTCTTAAAGTGCAAGAAATAAAATCAAGAATCAACAAAGGGGATGGATTCAAACTAAAATGCTTTTTCTCAGCAAAGGAAACAATCAATGACATGAAAAGAGAGCCCCAGAGTGGGATGAAATCTTCACTGCATGCACATCAGATGGAGCAGGAATGTCCAGGATACATAAAGAACTCAAAAAACTCTACACCAAGAAAACAAATAACCCAGGCAATAAATGGGCTAAGGAACTGAGCAGACACTTCACAGAAGAAGATCTACAATTGATCAACAAACTTATGACAAAATGTTCATCATCTCTAGTGATTAGAGAAACGCAAATCGGAACTACTCTAAGATTGAATCTCACTCCAGTCAAATAGCAATGATCAAAAATACAAGCAATAATAAGTGCTGGCGAGGATGTGAAGAAAAAGCTACACTCATACATTGCTGGTGGGACTGCAAATTAGTGCAACCATTCCAGAAAACAGTATGGAGATTCCTCAGAAAACTTGGAATGGACCCACCATTTGACCCAGCTATCCCACTCCTTGGCCTATACCCAAAGGACTTAAAATCTGCATACTACAGAGATACAGCCACATCAATGATTGTAGCAGCTCAATTCACAATATCTAAGCTATGGAACCAAACTAGATGCCCTTCAATATATGAATGGATAAAGAAACTGTGGTATATAAATACAATGGAATATAACCCAGCCTTAAAGGAGAATAAAATTATGGTATTTGAAGGTAAATGGATGGAGTTGGAGAATATCATGCTAAGTGAAATAAGCCAATCCCAAAAAACCAAAGGCCTAATATTGCCTCTGATATGTGGATGCTGATCCATAATGGGGGGAGGGTGAATGGAGGAACTTTGGATTGGGCAGAAGGGAGTAAGGGGAGTGAAGGGAACAGGGGATTGGGAAATAGGGTGGAATAACATTGCCATCATTACCTTAGGTAGTAATGATCCCATGAATGGAATGACTCTACATCATGTACAACCAGAGAAATGAATAGTTGTGCTCCATTTGTGTACAATGAATTGGAATGTATTCTGCTGTATGTATAACTAATTAGACAAATAAAAACTAAAATTAAAAAGCATGATGAGATAAACGGTGAGTTACTGTCCTAAAAGTCTAGATCAACTCAAAAAAATCTACTTTATCTTTTGATAGATTTAATTTTTAATTGCTGTAAAGGGTTGAATAATCTCCCCCCGCCAAAAAAAAAAATTCTTGTCTATAGAGAACCTCAGAATGCATCCTTATTTGGAAATAGGTCTTTGCAGATGTAACCAGTTAAGATTCAAGATGAGATCATACTGGATGATGGGTGGGGAAGCTAAATCCAATCAGTGTCCTTGTGAGAGGATGTCTATAAGGACACAGAGACAGAGGAAAGAGCTCATGTGAAGCAGAGGTAGAAACTGAGGTCATGCTGCCATGAACCAAGGAGTATCAGTAACCACAAAGAGCTGGAAGAGGCAAAAGGGGATTCTTTTCAGAGGAAGTTTGACTCTTAATTTTAGTCTTCTAGCCTTCATAACAGTGAGAGAATAAATTCCTGTTGTTTTAAGCTACGTTGATAGTAATTTGTTAGGGCAGTCACAGGAAACTAATGCAATGGGCATTATCTACTCCAGAGCCTAAGTCCTTCACAGATGTAAGTTTAACTTGTAGAGAGACAAATTCATTACCTTTACTGTTAGATTCCAAGTTAACACATATATGTACATATATGAATACTCCACGGTGAATCTCTACATCAAGTACAGCCCCAAGACTGGGATCCTAATTAGAATAAGAAGTACTCCACGTTTGTATAAATAAGTCAAATTATACTCTACTGTCAATTATAACTAAAAAGAATAAAAAAAAATTTTAAACTTTTTTTAAAAAAGAAAGAATTCTTCTCCTGAAGTTCCTTAAATTGGGGAAAAGCTAGTTCACTAATAAGAGACATGGTATATCACTTTTTTCATCTCTATTTCTTTGTATTTCTTCCTCTTTACATAATTTTTAGGTTATTTAAAAGTTCAAAGTTAATTTTTCCACATGGAAGATTTCATGAATTTATATTTTTCAATGTAGTATGATTGCTAATCCCAAATTTGCCTTCACATTTTGCAAGTTGTGATTATCAATTTGCTTTCTTTTTTCATTTATGTAGATGGTATTATATCTTCTCTTGGAAACCACTAAAAAGTAAAGAGCAAATTCATTCCTACATTTGCCACAGGCAAGGTGATCTCAGCTGTCACTGCACACGTTGTACCTATGACTTTATTCAATCATCCCTAATATTTTCTGTTGTACATAAAATGAATCAGACAGACTTTGCCATTTCTGCATTCTTCCCCTGTCCAGAAACCAATAGAGACTGACCCCATCTGAGTTCCCTTGGAATCATCTGCACTATCAGGGTGTCAAGTACAGCAGAATTCCAGCATTGCTTACCCTTTATGATCTATTTTTTCCTACTCACTGTATTGTTGTTTTAGGTTGTGAACTAAAGGGCAAGTCTGGTTTATATCTAATTCAGTGGTCCTAAGTCACAAAAGCAAGAGCCCTTTAAGTAAATATCCCTTAGGAACTCATAGAGCTGGTTAAAATTTGCTGCCCTACAAAAACTGCCAAGACTATATGTTCTATGAAAATAAAAATCAAAGTGATTCTTTTATCCAATCACTTGAGATTGATACCAATAAAAGAAATAAACATAGACTAGAACACTGAAAGTCAGATAAATGTTTTGTTCTTCAAAAACAGAAACAGGTCAATGTCTTGAAAATTTATTCACTGTTTCTGTCACATGAGCATTTAAAACAGAGGGCAACTTTTCAGTCGGAATTTCTTCAATTATGTGAGTACAGGTAGTTCTCATCCTTCTAGAGAACTGGGTGTCTTACTACTGAGCCTCTGAATGCTGATGAGTGAACCCAGATGAAAGTGTTCCCGGGGGCAGGCCCGAGAGAACCTAAAGGAAAATGGCACTCCTGCCTTGAGCTCCTAGAGCACTCAGTGTAGAACAAAAATTTTGAGGACAGGATGGTGTGCAGAACAAGTTCTCCGCTCCACACCACACTCTCCATCTCTCAAGCAGCCCAAGGATCATTTTATGAGTAGGAGCAACAGCTGATCCCTGTTGCATAAAATTCAAAAATATATGCTTGGAAATTAAGTCCCAGCAGAATTAAATAGCACCCCAAGGGTTCTTGATACCTAGAATAAAGTATATTTTTAACCAACTGATTTTCTTTCTTTTCTCCTATGACTCGTTAGCAATGTAAATTGTAACCACATTTCAGGAGGTTTATAGCTCTACCTTATACTCAGTAAAAGCTTAGACTATAACCAGACTCCTAATGTAACTTTTATGATCCTTCCTAATATGACCCCATTTTTTAGATTTAATTCTTTCCAACTCCTCCTCTTGACTTCTAGCTCCAGCAAATCTGAAACACTTTCTGGTTCAGAAGAGCTGTGCTGACTGTAAGTTTATAGCAGTTGACTGAACCAAACACCGTTCCTGTCTCTAAAATGACATGAGTTATAATATGTATAATAAGAGCCACGTACATTCACACATAAGACACCTAACCCAGTCTAGGAGTTTTCTTGGGGAACCATCCAGAACATTCAAAAGGCAACTGTTAGGCAATTAAGGTATATGACCAAGCATTCTTTGTGGAGGAGAGAGCCTGTGTAAATTCTTGGATATCAGAAGTTCCTCACAAATACTACAAACAGTCTTTAGTTTATTCACATCTTCAATTTATCCATGGTGTCTAAATGCCAATTATGGTGGGTGAACTTGAGATGAGTTCTCAACATGAATACTGACCACCCCCCGCCATGCCACTAGGCCCTACCTTTCACAAGTTTCCTATGCCCAAACCAGTTATAGGAAAGCAGGATACATACCTACAAAATTAAGATTGTATGCACCATGTTGTGATTTGCTATAACCGGAGGACAATATTCTTCCCTAAACTTCAGTGCCCGGCCTCCTATGGCTCTATTAATTGTCTTATTTAACTCACTGTTTGAATTGTTCTCACTCTTCATTAGATGGAAAGGCCTGGATCTCCATGAAAGACAAGTCCTGAGAGCAAACTTGGCTTTGAGCAGCTGTTTCTCTTCTGTAACCTTTTATACTTCATACAATTCAGCTTTATTGGCTTCCCTGACAATATCCTCATTCAAAACACAAAAGCAAAGCAGAAACAATGTTATCAACCATGCGTGCTAAAAGCATGACATCTCCCTACCTCCATATTGGCCTGACCCCTCTCATTTATCATTCCTTGGCCTCATTCCCAACTTCTTCTAGTCATCCCCTAAGCTACTAGAAAAATATGTTGGATGAGAACTTGGCAAAATATGGCCCATCTTTAACTAAATATACATGTGTAATACACATGTGTGTTCAGAATAGAAGTAGGCAGAACTAATTTCACATATGCCACAGTGGCACCACATCTGGTCTCCATAAATGTCAGTTCAGGAGGAGAATTAGCTTGGAGTTGGCCCAGGGATGAGAAACTCTCATGTGCTCAATTCTTGGCATTTTCTTTTGACTTATAATGTTATGCTTCACAAATATTTTACCCTTTTGGCACTCAATACTCCTTTTCTGTTAAGTGGCAGTAATGGTCTCCTGGTCTCTATTCTCTCATTCTGTAGACTTTCTAATTTCTATGTATAGTTTTCAGTGATTTTTGAGAGTAATTCATTTTAGAGAAAAAGGAGATACAGATACAATTTTTTAAAAATAGAGCTTTTTCTTGTTTGTAAAACTACTTGATTAAAGTCAGGATAGAGGATACAGATATTGTCCATGCAAATCTATTCTGAGTGCCAAAATCTGGCACTGAAGTATGATCATATTTTACTTTTCATTCATGGTATTTATTTTATACTCCAAAGGTTATAATTGTAGAAGATTTTCCAGGAAACATCAACATCCTTCAATTTAATTTTTTAAATAATTTTTTTTTCCTAAGTTTCCAGATAAAGACATGAAAACAGATCAATTGATTTTTTTTAGTTCCAATTGTAAATAAGTTCTGATTCTAATTACCTTTGTGTGCTTCCTGATTTGAAAAAAAAAAAAAAACTAAGAGCAAAACAAATTAATATAATTAAAAATGAAAATCTGCAGCAATGCTTTCTTTTGAAGAACTCAAAGATATCTATAAATACTCCTTCAAGCATTTCTGTTTTTCTAATTTTACACCATGCATCATGCAAGAGTTACAAACAATTGTTTCTTGTAAAATTACTTCCCATACAGAGTTTAGTATCAGCTCTTATAAGTCATTTCCTACGATTTCTGAATCATTTGGAGCGTAGTTATGCATCTGTGCGTAACTGAATGACCCAACTTACTTTAACTTCTGATTCATCACGCCCCCATCCTATTTTTATATTTAGCTCTATTTTCTGAGTTTCAATGTCAACACAAAGCAAGGTTATTCATAAATAGTCTTCAACCTATAGCTTTATTGTTTCCTTCCCCTAAAAGAGTTTTGCATCTTTTCTTTTCCCTTGATGAGTTTCTCTTATTTTAAAGTTCTAAGCCATATGGTTACCCCAGGTAAATATACAGGATCTTCAAGCTGGATAGAAATCTTAAGGCTGACTACTTCACTTCCTAACTAATGGAGGAATATCCTGTTGGACTCCTGGAAGGTAATCCAGACTCTGAACAGTTCCAGGACATAGAACCCACTAAATCACAAAAACAAAAAGAATGAAAGAAAGAAAGAAAAATTCAATTCAAGACTTTTTACTTGTTCTTCCTATGCTTGATAAAAAAAACTTTCCTCCAGAGCTTTGCACAGCTCCTCCCTAAATACAATTGGGTCTCTGTTTAAAGTCACCTTCTCAAAGAGACTTTCCAGTCATTTCCTACTCTCCTAACTATCCTTATTTGTCTTCATAATACTCACAATCGCCTGACATTACACTATTGACTTCTTATTTGTTGACTATCTGATGCAGCACAGAATATAAGCTAAAAAAAAAAAAAGGACTAAATTTTGTCACTGGATCCTCAACTCCTAGAAATACTGGATATACAGTGAGTACCAGAAATATGTTGGTTGATTAAATATTGAACTGAGAGGAGATCCTGACTGTTTTCATCCACTGGTCTCAATTCTTTTTAGAATTCCATAAAAGCAGCTATTATTCCACATAACAACCAGCATTCAAATATCTGAAAACGGCTTTTATTTCAGAACTATAGCACATCAGGCAGTAGAAAGCATTTTCAGGAAATTGATCTTCAGTCCAATTCTATGATCTCAAAGCAAACCACCAAAGAAATGAATGAGGAGAATAAGACTTGTCGCTTACAAAAAGTAGAAATATTGTTAGAGGTTAAGTATTGTGGCTAGGTAATGAGGAAGAAACCAAGACTGTTGCTATTTTCCTTATTTAAAGAGTATTATAAGTTAAAAATGAACCACTAGGCCAGTATTACCACTCTTTAAGAGAGTCATACAGATTCCAACATATTGTAGGAATAGCCACAATGTCAATTATTTGATGATGAAAAGTTTTTCCATTTTATTAGCAGAATTAACCTCTAGCTCCTAGTTTCTTCATTTCTAATTTGAATGAGGGAGACAAGACTGTCTTCAAAGTTTCTGACGGCTGTGCAATTATCCTCATAACCAACTTCCGTGTAGTGAATCAGAGACACTTATACAGAACAGAAGTCTCCTGCTGAGAGTGGAGATGAACAGAAGAACTGAGGATCCGAAAAACATAAGATGTTCTAAAACCAACTGGGAGCACTTTAGAGACAATACAACAGAGGATGTAAAGAATCCATTAAGGTGAGGAATAAAAGCTGGTTAACAGCTCATAGGCTGGGGGCTTTCTCTGCTGAGGTTCTGCAGACCAGAAGGAGGAGAAGGGGAAACATACTTTAATAGAGTCATTAGGGTGAAATTCTGATTGTGGGGTACATCTTGAGAGGAACATAATTATTATACCCTGAAAATTGGTCAAACCAAGAGACATGTTGTACAACAAGAAAGTATTACAGAAAATTGTAATTAATGAACCAAATTAATGAATGTATGTGATATATATTCTTTATTCTTTCCCTCAGCAGTCATGTCTCTCAAAATAGCTTAACTTCTTGCTCCAGAAGATAATTTCTACTAAAGGCTCATTTTTCTTTGAGGTGTTTTGACTTTTTAATTTTGATTTTTTAAAAATTTCTATATTTGGAAAATTTCATTTCCTGTTCAGGTATCAATAAAATATTATGAGAACAACTAAAATTGGGACCACTATCTTTCTTATTAAAGGAATTATAACTAATTTTCAATTAATCTGTGATAATGGAAGATGAGGCTAGTATGGATAAATTAGATACACAAACATCATTTTAAACAATATTTTTAAGTGCCTCTTTGACAGATATTTTATTGAAGTTCCCAACAGTCACAAAATTGCAAAATTATTTGATTTTCCTTTTATTTACTTTTCAGTACTGAAAATTGAACCCAGGGGTGCTCTACCACTGAGCTGTATTCACAGCCCTTTTTACTTTTTATTTTGAGAAAGGGTTTCTCTAGGTTACCAGTCCGGCCTCAAACTTGCAGTCCTCCTGCCTCAGCCTCCAGAGTTGCTGGGATTATAGGTGTTACCATAACCCCCAGCAAATTATTTGAGTTTCAGTTTCATCTGCTTCCCAAAAGAGCAGGAAGGCAGGAATAGAGGTAAGTGCCGTGTGGATGGTCTATCCTGTGTCCTAAGTTCACACAATGTCTAGTTGCTCAACTGTGCCCTGCTTTCTTCCCTCCTGAACTACCTCATCTTTTCTCTTTCTCCTTCAGAAGTCAGCTGGCAAGATGAATTAAGCAGCCTTCAGCACACTGATCAAATTATTTGCATTTTTATCTTCTCAACTTTCTCTTTAGATTATTTACATCTTCTCTTTGAAAAAGAGTTCCAGCCCTGGTATCTCCAATTAACATAATTGCACACCTTTTTCCCATGTTTCTAACCCTCTTTGCAGATCTCATGTGTCATTATCATTTTCCTTTTTCCAGAACAATGAGCACTGTTCTAAGGACTAGGCTGTGACATAGACTTCTTCACCTTTCCTTCCTTACAAAGATCCACATCAGGACCCTGTCACCAAAATATTTACAGATTGCAGCAATTCCTTCCTCTTTGGACTCCCAGTGAGCCTTCCTCCCCTCTGCCAACACTATCTTCCACCAGATAAAGACATTGTTACCTGGAGGAAACTGGTTTCCTGTCTGTACTGTGCTGAGTCACATCTTGCTGTTAGTCTGCTAAGATCACCAACTCTTTTTTCCTTTTTGCACCAAATCCTACATAGAATGCATCTCCTCATTCAGTTCTTTGTGGTTTCCTCAGCCAGAACACAAAGTTAAACTTGCACATCTCGATGCTTCTTTCAACTTTCCACTGGCCATCTATCACATCAGTGCTCTTTTCCCACCTACTCACCCACGGGCTCCCCTATTTTCTTCTCCAGTATGTCTGGGAGCAGTATAAGTAAGCATAATCAGCCCCCACATCACAGTTTCAAAACAAAACTGAGGCCCTGACAAGACAATTAAGTTACCTAAAATTATAGACCAGACCACCATTAATATATTCTAGGCATTGCAGTGACTCACTGCAGTCATGAAAGTACCTGATGTTTTTGCAATAACAGCTGGTGGACAACCTCTGGTAAACATATTTTACCAATAATTTAGGAACATTTGACTGACTTTCTACTGATCCCCTCCACACCTGAGTACAGAAGCTTAACTGGCCTTTACCCTAACCCTCATTCCAAACTGCCCAGGCTAAAGGGTAATAAAACTCATGTTTCATTGCTTGGCTGCCTTAGGCCTCCTGCCCCAGAACTCAGACATCCAGCCTAGGAGTGAGAATGGTCATGTTCCTTGGGGCTGCTTGGCACATATTTCTTCCTCATTATTTCACCCTGAATAGATTTCCCCTTAATCTTCCCTTCTCTCTTTCATTAAAAATAGTTTATAGCAAAGTCAAAAGTGAAGCTTAGTATTCCACTTAGAGATCTCTCAAACAGATGGAGCATATCAAACTCTGAGCCATGCCTCTTACTGTTCTTCTTTGGTGTTCAGCTTTGTATTTCCTTATATAAAAAAGCATGATGAGTGGCATTTGATTTTAAGTTTCTTAAATAAGAGTCTTAAATTGCCTATGTCCTATAACATCCAAATATAACCTAGGCAATTTTTAGGATCCAAGATAGAACACAGAATCCTAAATCTTATAAGAATAATTTGTATTGGTTTTCCATTGCTGCATAACAAATTATCACACACTTAGCAGCTTAAAACAAGATTAATTATCTCACAGACTGTGATTCAGGATCCTAGCACATTTTTGCTGAGTTCTCTGCTCAGAATCCCTCAAAGATGCAGCCAAAGTGTGAACCGGAAGTACAGTTTTATCCAGGACTTATGATCTTCTTCCAGGCTCCTTGGTTTCTGGAAGAATTCAATTTCTTGTGCTTATAGGACCAAGGTCCTCAATTTCCTGATGGCTGCACTGGAGACCTGCTTTCAGTTCCTAGAGGCCACCCTGGATTCCTGCCACGTGGTCCTCTCTACAATGTGGCAAATTGCTTCATCAAGGCTAGCAGAACGGCAGCTCTTACTTTGAATCTCTCCCTCCTATCTACTAAAGCAAAACCTTATGTAATAGAACATCATAATGGAAGTGTGATAGTTAGCCTATCACATTCATAGGTCTCACTCACAATCAAATGGAGGGAATTGCACCGGATATGTACAGTTGGTTTAGGGAGGTGGGGGTTAGTGTTCCTGAGGTCATCTTGGATTTCCACCTACTTCAGTGGTTCAGGCAGAGGTTGCTTCCAGAATAGACTGAGTTATCATTTTTCCAAGGTTATCACAGTTGACAACTGAATGGGTTAAGTAGGTCACAAATGCAGCAGTCACTTTTGTCAGTAGACATTTCCCTAATCATGTGACCCCAGTAGGATACTCAAATTGGTTGTGAGAGACCTATAGGAATTATTGGTCACAAATTAAATGCTACTGTGGAAGTATACAAAAGAAACTTTAATAGCTTATGAATAGACATTAAGAATTTAATTTTTTTACCTAAATCTGATGAGAATTGAAAAAGCCACTGACTTAACCAAAGATTTTGATCATGAGGAATTCTTTGTGATGGTTAATTCTTGCTACTTTTTGGGAGAAGATTCAAAAAATAAACCTCCAAATAGCCTAGTACTTTTAAGGTTGTTCAGAGCATGAATTATCAATAGCCTCCCATAAACTCTTCTCCACTAAAATTTTAGGCTGTATGAGAGATTACAGTGTTTGAAAGAAAGCCAAATAATAATAGTCTTCCTTATTAGTAGTCTTAAGATTCAGATTAGCAAAGCTCACAACTACTTAGTTTATAATTGCATACATAGAGAAAGATTGATAGAAATATGCCAGAAAAATTTATTTTGTGATTCTAGTGTCACATTAAGTAAAATGTAGCATTTTTCCTGTTTAATTTTTTTAGTTATTAAATAAAAATTTCCACAAATTCTACTAGATTGAGAGACATTTTCTTTCCATAATTTGGGGTTTTGTGGTTTAAACATGTATGATTGGGACAGTGCCAATTAAGCCAATTAAAGCAGCAAGCTAACATCTCCCTAGATTGTGAGGTTGTAAAATGATAAACGGTAATCAGCCTTCCCTAGAGTACTGACCCTAATTTTTTTTCTATCAACTGCCAATCCATGTTTACCATTCCGTGCATAGGCAACTGGGTAGAAGGGGATGTTTCAGCACAAATTCATAAAGTATAACTAGAAAATAACTCAATACATCTGTTCAATAGATACCAAAACAGTAGCTTCATCTTTGAAAATGTTGGCATCACATTCATCTTTGAACTTTTAATTAAATATTAAGTCATGTTTCTTTTTTTAATTTTTTTTTACAGACTGCATTTTGATTCACTGTACACAAATGAGGTACATCTTTTTGTTTCTATGGTTGTGCACGATGTAGATTCATACCATTGGAATAATCATACATGTACATAGGGTAATGATGTCTGTCTCATTCCACCATTTTTTATACCCCCCTCCTCCCTCTCATTTCCCTCTTTTCATTAGTATTTCCTAGTTTGCACTATTAGTGCCAGTTCAATAATAATTGAGAATTCTGGCTGCTTTTCTCCTCCTCTGCATAGGTTTTGGAAGTTCTTTCTGTACCTTGGAATCCATCAGCACCAAGCATCTCCTTCCTGTCAAGGTCTGTAGGGACTCATGAGTCATAGTTGTTGTTGATCATTGCTCCAAGGAAAGTCCCTCTGGTTGGTATTGTTCTTGGCTCTCCAGGAACATCTCAACCATGTCCAGCTCTCTCTATCATCATTCAGATATAACCAGGCTTTCTGAGGGCTTCTCCAGCCCATTTGACTGCCCTTCCTCTCTTCTCTGCATTCTTTAATGTCTGTGGCTTTTTGAATGGTGATAGATCCAAAAATCGACTTTAGATTACTCCTAGTAAGGGTTCAGTTGATGGTAATCTTAAGGGTGTATCTTTTGTTTCATACCTGCACAATTCACTACTTCTAAATCTTTATCTCTGGGAATATGTACTCCACATTCAGCTTCGAAAGGATAAGTCATAGTACACAGAAAACAACATAAGCATATTTTTCTAGGCACACAAATATTCTAGAAGGTTATACAAAAAAATAGTTACCAACATCATCTGCCTTTTGAAAGGAAGACCAGAGAATTTAAGATGGAATATGAATTATGTACAGTTGTTCTATTTGAATTTGTTCTGTTCATTCATTTTTTAAGTATTTGTGAATTTTTTTCAATTAAAAATTAAAACAGAACTAAAATTTAATGAATACTCAAAGCCCAGTGCTGCTTGAATTTTAAGAAGAGAATAGATAAGTTCATCAATTTAAATTGACTTCAGTTAGGGCTAAAATGATAAATAACTCCCCTTCTGTATCAAGAAGCATTTCTTCTTCATTTGATTAAACCTCTGCTGAATACTCTTCTTAGTACTGTGAAGATTCAAGCAAAATACTTCTCACAATTGTTGTTCTTCAGGTAGCAGAAATGTGACGGACTCATGAACCAGTGAGTACAAGTTTAACAGTTAATGGCTAAAAGCCATTCAGGACCAAATGCATACTTGGCAGATTCAAACTGCTAAGGGTTAAATTGGGTCCCTGCTAAAAAAGATAGTTTGGAGTCATAAGGTCCAGTACTTCAGAACATGACCTTAACTGGAAATAGGGTCTTTATAGTAGAATTAGTTAAAATTAGGGCTCCTTAAGGTGAGCCCTAATCCAATGTGATTGATATCCTTATAAAAAGGGAAATTTGGACAAAGAGATACACATAGGTGAAAGAAGACATGAAGACCCCAAAAGAACCTCACTTACAAGCCAAGAACATGTAAGGCTAACAGGAATCAGAAGAGAAGCCTGAAACAAACTCTCCCTCACAGCCCTCAGAAGGAGCCTGATTTATATTCTCCTGAATTTTGAAACAAGAAATTCCTGTTGTTTAAGCCACCCAATTTGTAGTGGTTACTATAATCCTAGGAAACTTACTAACTAAACTAACCAATGGTTAAAATGAAATTGGATTCATCCTTCCCACCCAACCCCCAAAATAACCTTGAAAATAGGAAGCCAGTGGACCAAACCATCATGCTCCCCCTCCCCCGCCCAGTGCTTCTCAGTTGGAGGAACTATGCCATCCAGGAGGCTTTTGGCAATGTCTGGAGACATTTTTGTTGTTAGAACAGGGGAAGTAGTTGCTGGCATCTGGTGGGTCCAGAATTCAGCAGTACTGCAGAACACTAAAATGCAAGCAAGCCCAGTTGCCCACAGCAGAGACTTGTCTGGCCCAAAATAACAAAACCGCTGGTCGCTAATATCTGTTTCTGATGATATCATACAAAATTTTTCTTTACACCTAATGTTATCATTTTTATTCAACAAGTTATAAGGTGTTTCCTATATTTCATGTGCACAGCAAGAGACATTTCTTAAAATATACATTTGTTTAGTGCCATGAGCAGCCAGTCCAATGTGGCACACCATATGCTTTGGTGGCATTCCTGTAAATGGAATGCCCTGTCTGCCTACTGAACCAGTATATTTCATGCCTGCGAAGTTCATTACTCTGCTTCAGTTTTGCAATCTGGTTAAAGTGATTTACCACTCCTTCCATGCCATACCTCCTAAATCACCTCTAATAAATTAGCATAGGACAGATGAAAGCAACTGCTCAGAAGTTGGGTTGGGATTCCCTATTATTGAAACCTAATGGGAAGTGATCCAGGCTCAGAGAAAATTAATGAATAGATAGGCTCCTGCTATATTCCAATCACTGGGACTAAGGCCACATATTCTGTGGTTTCTCTCCTACTCTTCTACACAGAATTCCTAAGATAGATTCTCTGTCTTATTAGTCCACAAAGGAATTACTAAGGCTTTTTATTTTCCATTTGAAATATATTTAAACGCTTTTGTTCAACTGTCAGAAAAAGTAAAATATTGAATTTTTCTTTAAAGACTATTTATCTTGATAGAGTTTTTTTTCTTTGATGACTTTGAATTCAGATCCCAACTTGAGGTGGCTGGTGAAAAGATGTCTTGTGGTTTCATATAAATTCCCAGTGGTCTTTTATCCACATTAACTATTGTATATTTGAACTTGATGGACAGATTTTCTTAAAAAGAAAATAGATCAGATTCTAAATGTCCCATCGATCTGAATGAGACGCACTGGTGGCTTTGCTCCATGCATATTAGCATTTGCTTATTTATTTACCATACAATTTCATAAGATATTTGACCAAGAGGAATCTGTCCAAACAGTTCATGCTGCTGATGAAAGGGGCCCTTTTCTTCCACATAAATGTTTTAGAGCCATTGACCTGATTAACAATAACTCTGCTAATGGGTTTAAATATTAAACTCCACAGGCTAATGGTTTATTGAAGACAAAAGAAGTTGGGTACATTTAAAAACACAATTGAAGTAATAGCAGAAACTATATCAGGTCCAACAGAACTATCACATGAACCAAAATCTTATAACCTCATGTTATATTTCTACTTGAATATGATAGCAATGGAAGATATTATTCTAAGTTGCATGAAAACCTTAATGTTTTCTTGTTTGCAACCCCTGAGCCAGGATGTCCAAGTCTTTTCATTGCATGTGTTTATAATGCTTTTGCTGCAGACTTGGTATGTTATAAATAAAGAAAAAGAGAAAATTTAAATGACCCCAGAAAAAAGTTTGTATGTGTCTATTGTTTATTTGTTTACTTGTCTCTTAGAAGCATGAGTTCCTTGAGGTCTTCTGTCAAAATACTAGTTTAGTTTCCAAAAAACAGGGCTTCCTCAGGGAAAATAGGTAAATCCTTTCACAAACACAGAGTCAGGGATAAACTGAAGGATGACAGAGACGTGTGGAGTGTGGATGTTTACATATGAATGTTGTCAGCATAAATTAGGTGTGGTTAGGAAGAGAGAAATCACAGAAGCACCGGAGAGACAGAATCATGTGCAGGTTCAGAACTGAAAAATGGATCAGCAACTGAAAAGAAAAAGCATGTAGTGTACAGCTTAGAAAGAGCAGCCTGTAGGGGAAAGAAATTTGCAAACATTTTATTGTAGTGATGGCTACAGAGCAGGAAGAGGCTGCAAGAAAAGGAGAGCTCCAAAGGAAGAAAGCCAACCAGAAATAAAACAAACAGGACAAAGGGGTCCAAGGGTCCACAGCAAAAGCAGAAAAGCCTGAATAGAAATCGAACGCACCTCATCAGGAGTCTGAAAGAGCACTCTCCAACACAGAGAAGATAACCCTCACAGATAGAGATTGGCAGGTCACAAAAGCAGCTTTGAAATGCCAGCACTGCCAACAGGGTTTATTCTGTCAATAACACTAGGTCTAGAACCACTATAAATTCCCTGATGAGAAGGTATCAATGATGTTGGGGGGTGGGGGAGTTCAGGCAGAATTGAACCCAGGGTTCCATGCATATTAAAGCATTTGCTTTACCCCTAAGCTACACTCCCAGTCCAAGGGGGTCAATGATTTAAAACTAAACTGACACCTCTATACTATCATTCTAACTTATTCATATATTTAAGTGCTATTCTTTTCAATTTGATTATTGTCAAACTATCCATTTTATTATTTTATTTTATTTTATTCTATTTTATTTTATTTCATTTCATTTTATTTTTTGGTACTGGGGATTGAACCAAGGGGCACTTTATCCCTGAGTTACATCCCCTATTTTAGTTTTTATTTTAAGACAGGGCCATGCTAAATTGTTGATACTGGCCTTGAACTTGCCATCCTCCTGACTCAAACTCCTAAATCCCTAGGAATAGCTGAGATAACAGGTGTGCACCACGGTGCCCAGTGCTGAGTTGGTCCTTTCAAATAAAATTGTCCTCTAAAAATAACACTAATCATCTAACATCTAAAGTAGAAATATTTGAGTGGAGACTTTCGGCACTAGTGATACTAGCTAACCATGCTACTTTGATTAATGCTTTTTACATCCTAAAAAAGATAAATGGTTAAATAACTTTTTAAAAATCGCAAAATGAATGGCTACACAAAGTTTGGGTTGTTGGGCTTTTTTTTTTTTTTTTTTTTTTTTTTTTTTTTCCTTCACTTGATAACCTCCTTTCTGCAGAAGGTGATGAATTCTCAAGCATTCAGAGGGATGGAGCTGATTTGCTTATTCCTGTTGCATCCTGTTCCAGATTTTCCTTATCTTGTCGATTAGAGTCAAGAATTGCTCAGTGGTAGCTGACAACATGTGTATTATTTCTGGCACAGCACTAAGAACAACATGGAAAAGTTCCATCTGTGTTCTTCATGGCCAGTGGAAGCATTCTTGGGCAAATATTTTATACTCCTTCAGGGCTGGTTTTATAGCAGATAATTATTCATTCACTCATCTCATATTTATTGAGTTAAAACCTATGATCTGGCAAATACGGGGCAATTTTTTCTGTCCACCTGGGATCTGGACCCCATTCTAAATGCAGCTCCTCTGGAGTTTGAAAACTACAGATAAGCATAATCTAAATGCTATTTACATTTAAAGGAAGGAATAATAATCATTTCTAAATGGAAGTCTAGGAAGAGAGCCCAAAAGGAGAGATAGAATTGGTTGTGCCTCAAGAAACAGAAACGTGAAGGAAACTAATATCTGTGTATTAAACATAGAAAGAATGCAATATTCAAACTGCAGAGTTTAGAAAGCAAGTGTTAGGGAAGGTACTGTTCAGTGTTGCCCAAAGGCAGTATATGTGTGGAGAGAAGAGAAGAGATAATACTGTCAAGGATCCTGGGGCTACCAAAGGGGCCAAGCCCTCCTCAACAGAGCCTGAATTGTACTAAGCAGGCAAGGAAAAACCACTGAATGCTCCAAGGATAAAATTTTAACAGACAGTGCTTTGAATGGACTGCAAGGTGCATCCTATAGGTGCAAAATTCAATTAGTGGACCAGTCTCACAACCCAGGTGTAAAGTTTTGTTGGAAATGAAACATGAACAACTGGTTTAAAAGCTACTGATGGCAAGATCATCACTCTTTGTACCCAAGGTTACAGGATATTACACCAAGACATAATGTGTCTTGCTAGTAAGCAATTGGATATTTAGGGGGTGGAGAGAAGGACGAGAGCCAAAGGATTGTCATGGCTGGTGCTGTGGCATCAAGAAGGACCAAGTCTGTGAATGACCACTGGATTTTACTAGTGACAATAAGAGAAAAATAATCGATGGATAGAAGAAAGAGGAGAGGCAGAGAAAAACTGTAGAATAAATTTAAAAGAGAAAGGATAAAAAACTCTTTGGTTAAAAAAAAGTAATGAATGTCTTAAAAGACACCTACCTGTAAAAGATCTGGGTGGAGAAAGAAAACCCAGTGTTTAGGTACAAGGAAGACTTCGGCAAGAAAGCAATTAACCAGATCAATTAAATAGATAAAATCCAGTAATGAGTATTTGTTAAGCATTATCATAAGCTGGAAACCATGCTAAATAATGGAGATATGCTGATGAAAATAAACAGTTCTTGTTGCCATGGAATTTATAATCACAGAGAGAAGCAGGGCTAACACACAAGTATAATGCAATAATGACTTTAATGAGGTTATTTACCAGTTCTCATAAGAGCAAAGGAGAAATCAAAGCATGCCTTGGAGAGTTCTGGAGGGTGCCAGGGACCCATTTTCTCTTTTCTCTGTTAAATGAGTTCTTATCATCTTTGCAGAATCATACCCATCATCCCCACTCTCCATCAAGTCCACAGAGTTAGATACAGTTAGCCGTGACCTTCAGCGACACATGGCCCCAGGGGCAGTCCATTAGAGTAGGACACCCTCAGCAACTGATCTGCAGGTGGAGGCAGCCCAGGTGAGGCCAATCAAAATCCCTCCCAGAGCTGTTATCTGCTAATGAAATGGCATCTTTTAAAAATATCAGCAGTTTGTCCATGTCTATTAACACTCGAGCTGAAAAGAGAGAGATAGGGAAAGACAGAGGGAAGAGAGGAGTGAGGAGAGACATAGGAGGGATAAAGAGAGGGAAGGAGGGAGACAAGCAGGGAAGAAGGATGGAAGATAAAAGGAAACTGAGTCTAGTTGTGATAACAATCATGTGTGATGATGGAGTCCCCAAGACTCATGGAGAGGGGGATGGGAAGGAGGCATATGATATGGATGCTGATGTTCTTGATAAATGGGTCACTGTCCAGGTTTTGGGAAGGAAAAGTAGAAGGTTGTCTAGTTGGAGAACTTGAATCTTAAAGAGGAGCCAAGTGTGAAGGCCTAAAAATAGCACCACACAACTCAGGAAACATCAGCTCCCACTGAATGGGGCAGAAGCATCCTCCATGAAAGAGAGGATGCTTCTGGAAAGCAGAGGTAGGTAGCAGGTAAGGCGAGGTCCTGGACAGAGTGTGGTGCAGAGCATCTAAAGGCCTCAAGGAGCGTGGATCTCCAGTGCACCGAGGAGATTGTTAGAATACCAGCAGAAGATGTATTTAGAGGGAGAACTGCACAGCCATGCTTGAATCTGATTCCAGGAAGGACTGTTAACTAGAGAGACTTGAACTTGGAATTGAGACAAGAAATAACAGGGTGAAACATCCAAATCAAACATGGGCAAATGCTGTTATGATTAAGGGTCCTGTGGAGGATTTAGAAGAGAGTCACCTTTTCTTCTGAGATGGAAATGGATTGTGTACACAAAGTGGTTTGTATGAAAAGATGTTCTGAATCACTGAAAGGAGCCTGAAGACAAGAGGGAATTCAGAAGCTGAGACCCGAGTAACCTAATCTTGTACGTGACTTTACTCAGTCTATTCCCTTTTGATTGCCCACTCAACACCTGTTCTCCTTTCTTATAAACAGAACACTGATTTTATTCACATTTTCAGCCTCCAGGGAAGGTAATCCTACTCCAAAACCACAGGAAAATCCTGGTTAGTCTCACCACTTGTGGTTATCCCATTATCTTGCCAGTGGCTGGCTTAGGGGTAGGCATGTAGCCCAGTGTGGGACACTGGGACAGACATAAGTGAGATCTCAGGACAGAAGAAAACAAAAGAAATACCTTTTTATTCAAACTAAGAAACAAGAAAATAGCATTACCTCTTCTCCTGTTCAACCTTGTTCTATTAGGATTCAATGCCTGCAACAAGGTCATCATATGACCTTGAAAGGCGTGAGCCCAAAGACACATTAACTAGCGATGGCCTAGTGGAAAACTAGAAAAAACATGGATGTTTAATGTCATCGTTGAAGCAAAGAATTAACTAAAACTAAAAAATGCTTACCTCCCAACTTTTGTTATTGAGTTTGCTTATCTTCATTTGCAGTTAGAGAAATCCTAAAGGGAATTCTAGTTGTATTGCATTTTTTAAAGTATGACATGAAAAGAAGTTCATGGTCACAAAGTCTGTAACATTGTGCACAACATACCCTTATACCACTTGAAAATCTGTTGTTGGCAAGTGACAAATTTATAAGGCAATATATTGCCTTAAATATTAAAAAGAGATTTCTGGCTTCAGGCATAACTTAATCTAAGGGTTGAAGTGATCCACATACTTCACCTCTCCACTGTGCTTCTTTCCTCCTCAGTCTCTGTGTTGTTCGAGGTGCTAAAGCAGTTCCAGGGCTACGTTGTGACAGGTTGTTTTCCCAGTAGCTCCAATATGAATCCCTGAATCCACTTTAAATGAGCAAGTTTGTGTGTGTTCATCCCTAGACAGTGGTCAGAATAATAGAATTATACTAATTGGTGAAACTTTTTTTTATGTAACCACCCTTGGAGGTAGAAGTAAGGCCACACCTGAACATAGGGACTGAGGGTGGGACAGATAGATAGAGGGGGTGCAGGAGTAATGACCTAAGGGAAGTGCATGGAGCTCTTTATTCAGAAGGAGTAATGGAGGTTGAGTAAGCAAACACTAAGTATGCATTCTGGCTACCAACACTCCACATCCATGAGACATCCCAGTGGTCATTGAGGCATTTGCACTTATGCTAACTCCAAGGTCTCTGGGTGATAAGCATCCCTCCACATCCAGTCTGGTTGCAGATCCTTGCAGCCCAGCAACCTTACATATCAAGTGCGAACCACATCCTCTGTTGAATAGGAAACATATAATAGGAAGAGCTTAGGATGGTCCAGAAAGATAAAGCTGCTTTCTCCTATTGTATTTTCTTAGAGTAGTAGATGGAGGCTAGCACCTAGGACGGACAAATTGACTTTAGACAGAGTCGTGGTCATTTGCATACAGGTGGTAATACAAGCCCGGGGAGTGGTGAGATTGCTCAAGGAAAGTACCTAGAGCAAAAAAAGGGGATGGCCAAAATGGAGTATACCAATAATTAGAAAGTCAGGAGACAGAGATCAATGAAAAGGGACAGGTAGGCAGAGGACCAATGAAGGAAGACTGGGAAACTAGGGAAGAAGGGATTTTCATATGCTGATGAATGAGAGGGAGATGAGAAGCAAGTCAGAAAATGCTATGATTAAAATTTTGTAAATTTACATATGTAGATAATTATAAATTATGGTTACACCTATGTAATGTTTACCATATGCTAGGTATAGTTCTAATATTTATCTCATGTAATTTGCAAGAAAATCCTACAAAGGTTATGTTATTGGTTATGTAAAGGTTATTGTTATTGGTTAGGTTATGTTATGTTATTTTTATCAATAAGGAAACTGAGGAACACAAAGGTTAAGTAACTTTGTCACCATCACACACTAGTTCCACACAGTCTGGCTCCCAAGTTCATGCTCTTAACCTTTGCACCCTAATTCCCTTCTTCCTCCATGACAGAAGTTGCCTTTCTAAGACTTATTTGTATTTGTGATTGTTTTCTTCCACGACTGCACACATACAATGCCCAATACAGTACACAGCAGAGATTTGTTGAATTGGATTTGTTGAATTGTCTATTTAGCTCAAACCATGAAATGAAAGGGAACCTCTTGTAAAAGAACAAGAGATATAAAAGAACATTTACTCCTTTGCTGAATCCAGGAGTCAATGTTTCTGACCAGGAAGTTTGGGCCAAAAGGAAGACAAGCAGGGAGGAAGGAAGAGAGGAAGAAAAGTAGAGAGAACAAGAAGAAGGTAAGCTGGTAAGGAGAGAGGGATGAAATGATATCTCAAAGGAAACAACCGTAATATGCATTTTCTATTCCCACTTTGTTGGATGCTATTCTTTTTTACGGTCGTTAGCCATAATTTGGTGTCCTTCATTGCTTCAGCTCTGTGATTCAGAAGCCCTGAGATTTTTTTCTTGGCTCTGCATTTAATTCATTTTGGAATATTATGAAATCCATCTGTTCTTGAAGTGTCCCTCTATTTTGCACCAAACAGAGGATCAAATGCTGATCCATGACTAAAATACTTAGAGATCCTTGGGGTAAAAAACACTATGTAACCATAAAGTAATATTCAGTTGCTATACTTATAGACTATTGTTAAAGGAACATTCAAAATATTAAAGCTGTAAATGGGCTACACAGAAAAGGAACATGTGTTTATGTGAAAATTTTATCAGTCACTAAAAAATTCCAGACAATCAGAAGATTCCTCAGTCTCTGTGTGAGAGTTTTCATTAAAGAAGGTGTTCTTCAAACATAGGTAAAAACTCAAAATTACTAACAGTACTATTTTCATATTATCTACTTCTTTTGATGATATAAGACTTTGACCCTCATTTCCATGGTTCTATAAAATTGTCCTAAATGTTAAGCAAACATATCTGAGAACAAATGTCAAATAATTAAGCAAATATTAGAATATGCTGGGAGAGTATAGTAACTGTTCCGTTACCAAAACTATGGGCAAAAAAGAGGTTACTTGGTGACTCTGGTCCTGGTTTAAACTGGTTAAAGCAGGATGCTGAGGGCCCAAAACCTTTGTGGAGATAAAAAAAAAAAAAGTACATTTTCCAGCTGCTCCCCATCCCAGGAAGTAGTTAGGGTTTTGCTTTCTGGAGGGAATTAAAGAAGAGATCATGGTTCTCCCTTGAGCATCCATTTCAGTTTTTATTAACTTTGCTTTTTATTTGTTCAAAGAGACTCATTCTTCGTCATGTTTGTCCTTGGGTCACTAATGAATACAGGGCACCTTGATCCTCTTTCTGATCCCCTCTCTGAGTTCACACAGACCCACTAATTTCAACACCAAACTCCTGTGCATCCTCAGACTTCAGCTCTGAGCTCTATCTTGAGCTCTACAATTGTAGGCACAGTATATTTCTCCTTGGGTATCTAACAAGCATCTTAAACTTAATACAGTCATGCTCACAATAACTGCATGTGGATAGTGCTCCCGTAAGATTATATTGGGCTGAAAAATTCCTCCCACCTAGTGACACAACATCATTGTGCAAAGCATCACCAGCCTGTGACTACACTACTGTCAACCAACCTACCACACTGCTAGTCATATAAAAGCATGGCACATGAATTACATAAGTTACATAATACTTGATAATGACTACAAATTACTATTGCTGATTTATACATTGACTCTACTCTATTTTTCATCATTTTAAAGTGTATCTCTGTTTATAAAAACAATTGTCATAAAACAACAGGCCACGTCCTGCCAGCAGCAGCCTCATAGGTCCATGTTTACTCCACCACCAGATTGTGGTATTTTCTCTTGCACTTGATTTAATCCCCTGTTGGTTTGTTCATCATGAACCTAGAAACTATAAGATAAACCATACATACCCAATTGCCTATGAGTGGGATGGGGTATGCCACCTGGGTTTGGGTAAGTACAGTCTACCTTATTCACATAACAAAATTGCCTAATAGTGCCACTCTCAAAAACATGTCCTTGTCATTAAGCAAAAGAAAGCTTTGGCTTTCCTCCTAGAGGACATCACGGCCTCAGTTGTCACCTAGTCACTCTACTAAAAAATTTAGAAATAATACTTGTTCCTCCATTTTTGCTCATCCACACCTGGATCATCAGCCCTTGTTTCAACTGTGACCTAAAATATAACCTGAATCTCTCCAGTTTCCATCACCTCTTACTCTTGCTCTTATTTCCCAATGCCCACTGGGACCCATTCTCCAGAAAAGAGTTAAAATAAGTTAAAAAAAAAAAAAAAAGAAGAAGAAGAAGACGAAGAAAAGAAAAGAAATCAGATCTTGCCATGACCTCTCCTTAAGCCCTCCAAAAGCCTTCCTTTAAGAATAAAACACAAAATCCTTATCCTGATTCTCCAGGGCAAGCATTTAAGTCTAACTACCAGTTTTTATGTCTTGCTAACCCTGTTTTCCAGTTCTGCCTTTTTGGACCCACCGTGTTCTATAATCCATGGATCCTACCATCTTTCACTGTCCTTCACCTCCATCATCTCCTCATGCACCTCTATGGTCAGTTCGAAATTCACAGTCATTCGTTATAAAACAGTGCTTTGCATCATCTGTCTTCAAATCTCATGCTCCTCTCTTACAACCTCCTAATTATTTGGCAAACTTCTAACCTTGGTAAAATCCAGTTCTCCAGTGTACCATACCAGCATTCACAAAAATAACTGGAATCAGAGGAAATTACATATCCAGACTGTTATTTCCTCTAGCATCGAAGGTGCCCAGGTGCTGTCTGGTAATTCCATGTTTCTCTGATCCATTCCCTTTCCCACTCTTCTCATCTCTCAAGTAAGAGCCAGGCTTCATATTTTTCTTAAAAAACAGAAGCAATCAGATGATACTCTTCACAAATTTCCATTACATCTCCCAAGCTACTGGTGTCCATGTCCCTCTCTCTGCCCCTTTAGTGACTGAATAAATTGCCCATGATCATAGCAAAGCCCAAATACTCCATTTATGCATTACTTCCTATTTCCCTCTATATACTTGAAAGCATTGCTTAGTCATTCTTTCATTTCTTTCCTGTATCACCAAGTTTTCCTTCTGTATAGAATCTTTTTCAATAAGCACATAAATATGTTATTATTTCTCTCAAACTGAAAATTTTGCTTGATCTCATATAGCTGGTTACCTGCTATTCCATTTCTTTCCTTCCTTTTAAAACAAAATGCTGTTAAGAAGTTGATTGTCTTCAATATTCTTCATTTTATTCTCTTGAGAGCCCCTTCTAATCATCCTTTTTAACTACCATTCACACAAAACGGCTTTTAACTGGGTCATGTATTACTTTTCAGTTATTAAAATCAATGCTCAACTCTCCGCTTTTACATGACTTTCAGCTTTGTTCAAGACCATTTTTTACTCTCTCCTTGTTAACATTTCATTCACTTAATGTCTGACAAACTCATCTGCTTTTCCTCTTACATCACTGACTTCCCTTTCTCACTCTCCATTTCTAGTTCCTTCTCTTCTCAACCTATGAGAGATGATGTATTCTGGGGTTGAGTCCTCAAACCATTTCTCTTCTCTTTCTATACTTGCTCCTTTGATGATCTCATCCAGCATTGTGGTTTTATATATCATCCATATACTGATAATTCCCAAATTTACAACTCTAACTCGGACATCTCTCCTCAACTCCAGATTCATACACTTAAACACCTGCTCTATAACTTAACCTGGATGTCTAGTAAGCTTTCAAAACTGACATGTCCAAACCTGAGATCCTGACCTTCCCTCTCAGACCTTCACCTACTAAAGTCTTCCTCTTTTCAGCACCTATCAATTGCAGCTTCCAGAAGCCTAGCTTGAACTCTGTCATACCACACATCTGTCAGCACTCCACACAGCTACCACCCACCATAGTACAAAGGAGGCTTCCTGTTCCTTTACCAACCATCACCTCTTGTGCAGATTATTGGGATAACCTCTAACAGGTCTTCATGCCCATATATTTGTTCCTTCATAATTTTTCTCAGTGAAGCAATGAAAGAAACCTTGTTGAAACATAAGTGAGCATGGTAAAACTCTTTAATCCCATCCCATTTCAGTGACAGGAAAAATCAAAGTTCTTAGAAGGGCCTGAAAGGACTTAGAAGACCTGGAACTCTCTACCACTCTCATAACCTCCTATATCCAGCAGCCACCTTGCTCACCCCATTCCACCATATGGGTTTTATTTCTTCTGGAACGTGCCAGGCATGTTACCACAAAAAACTTTTGTACTTGCAATTCCTCTTCCTATATCACACTTTCCCCAGCTATGCACATGGCTCCATCCTTCCTCTCCTTCAGGAATTTTCTTGAATGCCACTATCTAAAACTATAAAGTCCCTCCCCCACCAATACTTTCTATTCCCTTTCTCTGCACTATTTTTTCTGCATTTTACTTATCAAATTTGCTCATTTCTAAAGGAACTTCTCTGGAATTTCCTTAGCTCCTAGGTGTGTGCACGTGCATCCCCAATCCTCTAATCTAAATATAGACAGAGGAGAGCAGGTCCTTCCTGATTCTCTAGTCAATGGCACAAATTAAAATCTGATTCCTAAGCAATGTTTATTAATAATAATTGCTACCACATATTGCAGATAAGAATGTTTCACAGAGACTTTAAGTGACTGACAAATGTTCTTTGTCAATAAAGAAGTCTGAACTGGAATTTCAATCTAGCATTTAATGACCCCAAAGTTTATACTCATGATCACATTTATAGGCTTCACTGTCCTAAAGCCATGTTATTTGTATAATATATAACTCCTGCATCAAGTCTCTTTCTTTTAAAATATACTAATTAAATTATTTTACCTAAGATTTTGATCCATTGTGACCGCTTTCTTCTTTATCCATAATATGAAATATTTTGTAGTTGTAACCTGGAAACTCCAACCATTCCAGAGAAAATACCTGTTATACCTTCAGTACAACAAACATTTATTTATCTTAACACCCCACCCAACCCTTGTTGCTTTACTTATTAAACCCATAGTTGCATTTTATTAATTTAGGCTGAAATTTATCTTTCACAGCCAACCAAGGTCAAATAATGGACACAGAATTGCATCCTGTGAGAATGAACTATGATTCACACTTTCATCAATTTCTCCAGACTCTTATTTGTATGATGAAGACATCAAAAGATGTTTCCCAAATTTATTCCAACCCCCTTAGCTCCCTTCACCCACCACCAGATTGATGACATTGATCTGTTTCTCATGAGCTGAGGAAGCAATGGAAACTTGCTGACGACACCTCATCTGGGATGCTGTAAATCACCTTGAGGAAGACCAGAGCCAGTTCTATCCCTTCTGATCTGATCTTTTCCTTCACTGCTCTGCATTTGGCACCTGTTCCCCGACATTTGGCTAACACTAATATACTCCTGAATGCACATATGTTCCATTTTCTGGAAAAAGAAAACATTTGAAATAATGGGCATTCCTGTGGTCTAGAATAAATTACAATCATTTTGTAGGTACTGAATTCTCCATCGTAGCATATATATATATATATATATATATATATATATATATATATATATGTGCTAAACTTTAAGAGAAAAACTACCTAAATTCCTTGCCTGAAGAACTCAGGAACTTTGCCATTTCTCCCTTTCTCTGATTTTAGCATTGAATTCTTCCTGTACTTGTGTTTAATGTAAATATTTGTGAGAGAAATAAAATATCATAATGCTTTACTGATAGTTTATCAGATGTCTTCATGGGACAGAAGTTACAGATGCTGCATTAGGGACATGTGAGGAAGAATCATTTATGATGGAAAGGGATAGAAATGTTAACCCAGAAAAGGGAAATAGGAATTGCAAAACATAAATCTGATTTCCTTCCAAAACCCGCTTCACTGGTGGATTGGATAGAGGAAGGAAGAGGAAAGAAGACCAAAAAGACTGGGTTAGGCAGGACAGATATCCAATACAGTTTAAACTAAGTCCAACCTAATCATTTTAATGAACCCTTTAGCAATACTTATTGTCTCTTGAAAACACACGTACACACACACACACTCGCACACTCTCAAGAACCTAATGTCTGAGGGATTGGAATGTTTTTAAATTGTATCTTCTGGTTTCTCTGGTCTCCCCAGCGATGCTGGTGGACACAGTGCTAGCATCTAGTCACAGCTATTATGAGATTCACTTTTTTGTTCCTGAAATATGCCTGGAGACACATCTCCTTGGGTTTCCACTCATTCATCAGGCCCCTTGGGAGCTGTTGGGGACACACTCAGAAGAGACTCAAGCAGTCTGCATTGCAGCCCTAATTTAGAGCTATCTCCTGGGACAGCAGCTCCCTGGAAAACTCTCTATTCACATCTTCAGCTTCTTCTAAGATTCATCTCTGTCACTCATGAACCAAGTTGAAGGTGCCAAATTTGCAAGCAGTCGTTTTTCCAGAGTCCTATTGTAAGATGACTATAGCCGCTCCTTTTTCATAGAGTTGTTCATAACACGCTAAATGTGGATAGGAAAATAAGGACACAAAAACCCCAAAACTACACCTTCTTCATTCCCTCTTCCTTTTCCTTTTTCATTATACCCATGAGCTGGAAGGGATGGATTCCCACTCTGTTATATCCTCTACTTGAATTTGACCTCCTGGTCCACAGAGTATTCTCTCTACCCAGTTGGAGAACACTATGAACTAATTTCTCAAGGATTGGAAGTTAAAGCACTAAAAGGAGAAAATAAAGAAATTAAGAAAACCTTCTCAAGAAAATGATCTGATTGGGAAAGAAATTGTCTTACTTTATGCTGTTTTACATGTCAAAAGCTTAATAATTTCATGTTCTTTGTATTCCTATCATAATAAATCTGAATTTCCCTTTGGGGAATAACTATGTGGAGACAATTAGGGCAAAATTGGTATATTCACATTGGAAAAGACAAACAGCACATTGACAGTTTTCAAAATTATTTCAAATGTAGATAGAATTTCAGAGATGAAGCATAAAAACTCACCTAATAGATATAACTTATGAGTAAAACCTCTGAACCAATATAAAAGTTGTGAGGAACAAAAGAAAAAAATTGTAATATTTTTGCAGAAATATAATGAACCCAAAGACTTTTTTCTTGAGTTTTTCAAGAGTTATTTCAGTTTCAAGGTTCAACATCACTTTCATGTCCCATATTCAACATTTCTTTTTTTTATGTATATGCCTCATAGCTTAAATCTAAAATTCCTTTCCAAATTTTTTCCTGGCCTTTCCATACCCATTTTACCACTTAAAAATTATTGTTCCATTCCTAATAACTATCCCACCCACTCCATTTCAGATACCCAAGACATGAAAAGTTGGCTTTAGGTATCAATTTCCACCTCAAGCTCACCCCTTCTTGGACTGAGCTTCTACAGAAACACTGGCCATTTGCCCAAAGACCTGGGGGTGGCTCACAAGCTTTGTACTTCTCCACTGAGCAGATGGCATAGCAATGCCTTGAATTCTAGAAACTTAATATGGCTCCCTGATACCAGGGGAATTCACTCAAAGAGCTTTGTAGAGGTCACATGAGCCTGAGCAATCCCTACAGAACACTGGGAAAGACTTCAACCATCTTAACCTCTGTTTGCCCAATTCCTATCAGCTCTTTACTCTTTCTGAAATTGTCTAAGGATTCGCAAGCAGTTGGCTATAAGGAGAAAAGATCCTATATAAATACCCATGTTATTTTTTCTATTTCCTTCTTCCAAGTACATTGGAAAGGACAGGATTTCACACAGGAAACACTTAATGATAATATTTGGAGGAAACCTGCTGACTTTGTAAGACACAGTTGGCCAAACTTCAGGTCAGAAATACCCAGGGAAGAAAAAGGCTCCTAAAATTACCAAGATGAGGTTTCTGTGAGTAATGAAGCCCTCTGCAAGGGATAGGCATAATATTGCTTACAAAGGAGAAAAGGAAACCTTATACGGGCTGCAGGCAGCCCATGGGTGCGGTGCACAGGTGTGCCAAAATGTGAAGTGTGACTTTGCAATGAATGGAGGGAATGAGGGCTCTTGGACTTAACAATATTGAAAAAGAGACAGAAGACGGAAAAGGAGAACAAAAGGAAAAGAAAGAGATGACGAAGCCAAAGACAAGAAAAATAATAACTATCCAGAAAAGAATTCAGCAAAATAAGATCCACACTCTGTGGTTATCAGGATGATTCTCTGAAATGTCAGTGAAGAGAATTCTAGATGAAAATGCTTAGAGAGTGTTCTTGCAGGAGTCATTAACATTATTGACGATTATAAAGTGCTGAGCCCACGGAGCAAAGTTGTCACTTATTTTGTGTGTGAAGGCAGAAGTATCACTAAGGATGTTGATTTATTTCTTCTAAAAGAATACAAAGGGAAAAATTTTTTTGCCTATTAAACTCACTGGAGAAAAATTCTCAACTGACACACATTGAAACATGGAAGGAAATGTTAGATGCTGAAGTCATTAAATTTTTAAGGCCAGAACGTATCATAAGTATTCTGATTGGCTAAGAAACAAAGACTAAATGGCAAACCAAGGTCATATCTAGTTTAGTAGGGAGATGAAATTTTCCTATCTGAGTATTATAAGTTCTGACAAGATGCATTTCCAAGGGCGTTAGAGAGGGTGGCAAAGGAAAGCCTACTATTTTCTCAGCCCCCTTCTGCAAATGGTACCAAGTGTTAGGTTGAAGCCTGGAGATACAAGGTAAGGCCTCATGGAGCTCAGGACCCAGGGGATAAGAGGAATGTGGCACAAACACTGGTGACTACACAAGATCTGTGAAGACATACCCATGATGGCGTGAGATCATGGAGCTGGGGTATCTATTTGGCGGATTCTGAAGGATGCTTATGAAAGAATTGGGTAGCTTCAAGGTGAAGAAGAATATGAGAAATAGAAATGCAATATTAAAAGATCAAAACTTTCCCCAGCTAAACAGAAATAGGTTTTGTCTCCTCAGCTCTTCAGGAAAGCCTGAGAGGGAGAAGAGAGAGTGTCCATTGAATTTAGAGTGTTCCCTTCTGCACCCAGCAGACCTGTGATCCAGCATTTTAAACTGGCATGAAGCCCAGGCTCACAGCTGACAGGTGTGTGTCCAGAAGGGCAAAAGGAAAGCCTGCTCTGTGTGAGATTTTACACGCCTCACTCCTAAAACCCTTTCCCTAATGCAAATTTCAGATGTACAGTCACTGCCTCCACTAACTCCTTGCCAGGAGAATTAATTATACTGGTAACTGTTGGTCACATAGTCAGGATGTGACCTAATAAGCTTCCAAAAATCAAAAGGATTCTCTAAAACCCTTCCTGAACCATTAAAGAGTTTTATTTTCAATAATTTTATGAGTGGGCTTTGGGTTTTGTTAAATGGTGAGGTCTTGGGCCTATTCTATTTAGTCCCAATAAGCACTACTGGAAGGGATAGTCCTAAATGAGAAAAGAGTGTGCCTTTATCTTTCTGAAAATGTGTCAAGAGCTTTATATGCATGTTATGGTTGATACAGAGGAACTAAAATAGAAATTACCTCTAGAGTTGAGGCTATTGAACTATTTTTAGTTCTGTATAGGGGACAAAAGAATCTATTCTTCCTGGACCTCCTTAGTTCTAAGATATACATATGTCACCTAAGATATACCATCATTTGATGTTTCTGTACATATACACATACATATACATGTATTATATACCATCATAATATATAGGTAATAATTACATGTGTGTGTGTGTGTGTGTGTGTGAGACCAAGCACCATGAGAGGGACTAGAATGGAGATAGTGCTTCGAGAATGCAGAGATGCAGTGATGTGACCCAGGAAATAACAGAGTTGATACTCTCTACAAAGAAGGTGGAAAGGAGGAGATAATATTTCTCACATGGTTCAATCAATAGTACACTGTGAAATCTCATCAGATGATTTCATACCTGGTAATTCTTGCTGATATCAATAGAACTGAGCATTTATCATGTAGGGGCAAAACAGAGCCCAGAACCAAAGGAGAAATGTTCCTCTTTAGAGTTAAGAAACAAGTTCTAATAGCCCAATTTAGAGACAAGACTTTGATTTGGGAGAGCCAAACTTTGTTTGAAGAAGAAATAATTTGTGTATCCAGGGGAATCCAGACGAAGGCTAGAATATAGAGATTGTGAAAGATAACCACAGTACAGAGAAGGATGCTGGAGAAGACAAGATATCACTTTACTACCCCACTAGGAAGAGGGAAAACCTTCTTGGATTAAGAAGAGCTGCTAGAGAGAAGCTAGAAAGGGTTGAGACATTAGTATAGGGCATGCTTCCTTCCTCCAGGTTGGAATTAAAATTTCAGAGAGAGGATAGAGACAACCAGATGATTTTGTGATGTTCAAGCTAGAATATCTAAGAGATCACCCTGCAAAATCTACCAAGGCAGAGGTAAGGCTCAGAAAGGAGAGGATGGAGGAACTAAGAAAAAAGACTTAGCTGCTCTTCTGTTTGGACAGAGCTCTCTACAGAGCTCCTCATCATCATCACCATCAGCAGCAGCAGTATTAGCATCTTGTTCTGTCTTCTCTCTCTCCGCCCTGCTTTGAAATTGACTGTGGGAGGGGACATCTATTCTGATCTCATGTTTTCATGAAAAGTCACTTCACCTAGAGCAACACTTTGATATTCTTTCCAGTTCATCCCCCTTTTTCTCCATGGGAAGAAGTGTGACTTATTTGACTGCTAAGTTTGAGAGAAGAACAAAGCTCTGTATCTCCGATCTTTCTCTCTCTGGACGTTCTGCCTCTGGGTTCAGCTTAGGTGACTGCAGCAGAGGGAGGTGAGAGATATGTATGCATATGTCAATATTCTCCTGGGAATTAAGAGATAAAAATCAAGCCCATCATTTTGTGAAGATAATTAGCCTTTTGCTTACACTGGGTCATTTAAAACTTGACATTGCTATCTCTTAAGGGGTCTTCATATTCAGAAACAACCTGGTTTTATAAATGTACATGTGAACTTGTCTGTCCGTGAAGGCTGATGCATTTGGATTGTATTGATGCATGTTCAATGATACTGTACATTTAATAACAAACAAAGTAGTATCTGATAAAAACTGAATGCTCTGTCATGTTTATTTGGGAGCAGAGTGAGAGAGACCACATAAAATGAGTGAGCAATGTCTCTAAATCTAGCTTATTACCACAACCATCAGCACTTTTCAAGTACATTTTTTAAAACCTAGATTGTGTACTGATGCTAGTTTTCTATCAGAAGCATCTACTGTCTATCAATTAGAATCTGGCAGGTAAGGGGAAATTACAGAAATTTCAAAATTTACAGATATTTGTATCAAAGATCTTCTGAGACACGGGATGTTGTAAATTACAAATGCCTACAAAACCATTTTTGCTTGTTCTGGGAGACGAGAGCCTGCTGTGGTGTTCTTAACTTGCCTGTCAAGAAACAATTAAGGAGATATATACCATCTTGAAATTTCCAACAGAGACTAGCAGAAGAAACTGCAGACAGATGGTCCAGGTGCAGCATCCTAAAGAGTAGTACAAGCTGCATTGCAATTTAGGAAAATATGACCTCACTGAGTACCATTAGGAGCTATGATTTCAGTACATCAAAAGGCTTAAACATGTTTGCCCTGGCACACATTTCAATGTGAAGATGTCTACATCTTGCATGAGAAGTCTGTCATTTAAACTACAGCGTTCTTTGAAACAGATATTTCACTAAAGTCATAGGGTTGTCTGACCCACTTCCCAATTTTTTCCCAGAAAAAAAGATCCAAGAAACCTAGTTCTTGAAATGATATTTTTCCTGGCATTCCCATCTGGCAATGATAGTGAAGATGAGACTCAGAAAGCCTCCAATCCAAGTTCAAAGGTTCAGGATTGATGCCATACTAAAATATATTACTGTGGAGTACTATGCAGAATGAATATATTATGAGCCCCTGTAATGGAAAGAGTGGGGTTAGAGAGGTTAATTGAATTATTTAAGGCAAAGGCAAGACCCAATTCCAGTCTCTGGCTATCTAAGGTTTGACTTACACTGTCTGCAAATTATGATGGAAATATCGGAGCTATTCAATAAATTTTATCTTTGTAGGCAAACAAATTATTTTTTTTACTTGTTAGTCTATTAGACATCCCCAGGTTAAATTAATTGAATGTCGAAGTCTACACATAAGAAACTTCTGTACTTAGACCTTAATAATAAAAATAATCTGAAAACATAAGAAATGAATTAATTCAAAATCTTAAAGTATTTACCTATATGTTAACTCATTAATTCACTCTTCTTTATTCATTGAGGTAAATAACTTTTTTTTTTCTTTATACTTGGAGGTTCACAATGTCAACAATATACAAGTCACAGCGTGAAGCTTCAGATCTTTAGTTGGATCCTTACCTGTGTTTTGTGCTAACCATGTGACTCCCTCCTGTCCAGGCCTCATGGCTCCACATGTTTCTATTTATTATTCTTATCTTCCTCCTCTGGGTATTATTTCTCAAGAGATCAGTTTGTAAGCCACACTGCCTAGATTCAAATTTTGGTTCTGTCACTCAGTTGTGTTTCCATTTGCCTACCTATACTTCATGTACAGATTAGAGATGCCATGATTATAAAGGACTTGGAACCACATCTGGCAAGTGGTGAGTGTTCAATGTATGCTAGCAATTTCCATAATCTACATCATGATTGCTGTCATCATCTTACTCTTCTGCATCTGCTTCCTTTGCCATCATCTCAAGTATTGGCTATTGAGAGAACATGGATACTGGCCTCATGCTTCTCTCAATCCTTCCTCACTCTTCCCCATGGAAGAAGAGTGACTTCTTTCATTGGTGAGCTTGGAACAAAGAACTCTCTCCTCTAGCCTGTCTGCATACAGACAGCTTGTGCTTTGATTCACCCTCCCTTCCAAACCCAGGACAAGTGAACATGTCTCCTGAGTATAAATCTTATCAAGATCGTTTGACCCCAGAAATGAAGCTGCATTCTCCAATCAGCTTTACCAGTGATAAAGGTAATGTATCCAACCCTGTCTCACTGCTGTGTCTGGCTCCACATTGGTTCCAAACTCTATGGAGGAAGATCAGTGTCATACATTGAATTTCTAAGGCCTCAGCATTAGCTTGTCCCAAGTTTTATTCTTTCTCCTACATGCTCCATCTACCTCCAGTCACATCTCTCATCTAATGACATCATGTCCACATCTGGGCCAGAGCTTCCCTAACACTTCAAAAGCAGTCTAAAACTGAATTCATATTTTTATCCTGACTATGATCTTCTTCATTCCCAGGCTTAATAACTTCTCCATTCACTCTATCTCCCAAGTCAAAAACTCAAGAGTTCTCCTTGACATCTCTCTTCTCCCCTCACATGTTCAATTCTGTCTCCCTTACATATATCATATTCATTCTCTTTTGCCCATTTACCTTTCTATGCCCTTATTTGGGGCTTTCCTCCATCACATACATAATAATCTCCCACATTTCTACCTTACCACCAATTTTCCCCCTTTCTCGCCATTCTCTAACTGTTCCTAGGGCGATCTTAAAACAACTACAATCATTCAATCAATGCCACTTCCCTCACAGGTAAAGTCTAAACCCCTCAGGAGCACAGCTTCCATTATTTGGGCCTTGTCCAGCCTGCTTCCTCATGGCCAATCTCTTCCATTCTTATGCTCCATGTCTTCTCCATACTGCCCTCTTTAAAGAGTGCTGAGGTTTATTCATGTGACTTAGTTGAAGCTTGCAGAAAAATAGTATATTTGATCAAGATAACATTAATTTTACCATCATCAAAAATCCCATCCAGGGGCCAGAGCTATGGCTCAGTGGTTGAGCACTTGCCTGGTGTGTGGGAGGCCTTGGGTTCAATACTCAGCACCATGTATAAATAAAAAAAAAAAAAAAAAAAAATACAAGATTCATTGACAACTAAAAAATAAAAAATAACAAAGAATTCCATCCAGCCACATCTGAGTAAAATGACCTTTGAGAATTTCAAATACATATTCAAATTATTTCAATCATTTAAAAGTAGCCATGGCCAAATCATATGATAATGTGAAACAAGACTTTTCTTTATGTCGTTTCAGTATTAACTTCTCTGTGATCGATGAAAAGAAATCCAATAAATTAGCCCTCAAATCCCATGTCACATGGTCCTCAACATGGAACATGCCAGACTCAAATCACAGTCTCTTGAGCCTCCAAAGGTGCATGACTATGCCCATTTCATGAAATTTGCTTCACCCTCATTATCCTTTTACCCTTTTGGACTCAAGTTAGGTAGCATTTCCTTCAAAAGAGTCTTTCTTAACCACTTTCTTTCCCCCAGCCTAATTTCCAGAGCACACTTGACATTACCCTGTTAGGACATTAATTGCCTCTTTACCTCACCCATACACTCCCTCCAGGTTGATCTGGTCAGGTCTTGTTGACCTGTGAGTCAACAACATTTGACATGATGCTGATGCATAGTAGGTGTTCAATAACCACACAATAAATAGAGTGCTTACAATTGTGCTGTGCATTGTAATAAACACAAAAGACAGAAGAATGATAGGATAGAGGGACACCAAACAAAGTAAAAAGTACTGTACTTGCTTTAAAAAGCATACAATTTTCTTTGGGAAATAAAATTAAGTGTGAAAGGTCAGTTATTTTAATGTCAACAATCGTTTTTCCAAAATACATTTTAATGCAGGCAAAAGAGTCAAATGATTACTTTTATTGATAACACAGAATTCAAAGGAAAGTCAGTAATTGTGCTTTGACTGTTTATTTCAAAATTGTTTATGGCCTTTAGGGTTTCTAAGCCAGCAAAGCACTCCATCTCCTTCTGCAGCTATATCTGTCACTAACTTTATTAAATGTGAGCAATAGCTCGTTAAAGCTGGTTTTATGTGAAGTAGGTTTACATTTAATTAACTTGGACAATAACTGCTAATAATTTTCCGATGCTCTTAGCAATTTCACTATTACAAACACCTAAGAATAATGTCACCTTGCCTTGGAACAAGGATTTGTGAATCATGCCATCTCGACACTAATCATAGGTAATCACAATTCTGTCATTCATTCCAGGCAACCATGTTTAACAGCTTGATAAAGCCGGGGCTGTGAGTCTACCACTGGTTTAGCATATTATTAGGACAATGCCACTGATTTTATCAACATCAAAAAGTCAGTGTGGAATCATTTCATTTTTGAACAGAACATAGTGAGCATTTTCCACCAAAACTTAATTAACCATGTTTTTAATCCTTGCCTTGTTAAAACATGTATGGCGGAATGTTCTAGGAAAAACAGTGGGTTAGTCAGCTGGCTAATAAAATTCAATTGGTAAATTGCTGCGTTTACTTCTTGCTGTATGGACACTAGAGTCAGACGTTTCTGGATCCTTAGACATGACTCAGAGGCTGCAAATGTCCAGGTACTACTCACCAAGGACCACAGAGAATCTTTTTTTCTTTCTTTCTTTCTTTCTTTCTTTCTTTCTTTCTTTCTTTCTTTCTTTCTTTTTTAACTTAGGGTCTCTAAACAAACTGTAAGATTGGGGGAAATTGGATTAGAAGGCCACTTTCCCAGATGACAGCACTAACTGTGGTGTGCTCAAGGGAGACAGGTAAGAGGAGACCTGTCGTGGCACACTAGACACGTGGTCCCTTGAGATTTTTGCCCAGACTTGTAACCAACCCATTAAGTTGATCCAACATGTTTCAGCATACCTGTTTAAGTTTTAAGAGTACTAACCACAACCAACTCAGAGAATTAAAATTCAAACAACTTCTAAAGGTTGCTGACCAATCATTTTTTCTTACCAAGCCTGTCTCCTGCTTGTGAGAGTTGTCAATTGATTTCCTCCCTTCTCAAAGCTTTGAGTCAATATGTCTTCTACAAAGACAAGACTAATGTACAAAAATGTCTCTGTTGTGCTACCTGTGATGAAATAGTAAAGAAAGGAGACAATGGGAATATTCTACATATTTTCCAGATTGACACAATCTATAAATTGAAAATGCATATGCTTATGCTTATGACAATAATTTCCTTCAGGAATATTATTATAGACCTCAGTGGAGAACTCTTGTATGACAGACAGGTCCTATGGTATTTAGAAATAACAAAGTTTTACAAATGTCTCAAAATTTCTCACTCAAATAGTACATGACTTGTGTGAATCTGGAGGTGGCAGGGAAGCTAGGCAGAGGCAATTAAAAGTTATTAGTGTCCTAATATAGTCAAGTGAATGTTGCTTTGGAGTCGTGGTTAGGGGTAGAAAAACATTAGTAAGAACTCTTTAAAGAAACAGATGTCTAACTAAAGAACTCAAGTCTTTAAAGATAAAGAGGACTATAAAGAGATTTCAGAGAGGACCCATGTCATGCCTAGTGGAGTAAGACTGTTTTAGGTATACCTTCCAGTTTCTCAAATAGGGTCAGTAAAAGTCCACTAACTATAATGATCAAATACATAGGGAAAAGGGAGGAAATATATAATTATTTGGGTTTAGTCTGAATATTCATAACTAAAATTCACTGGCATACACACACTTAGTTTTGGCATTATCCTAATGCCCATCTGCTGGGGCTTTGTTGAAGAAATGTGCCTTTTTAAGTTTTTTGCTCTATTATGTCCCTTTGAACAGCAAGGAAGGAAACCTGAATTAAATGGACACTGTTTCTAAAGCAACATACCAAAATATTGCTTTCCTCTGTCCATCTTCACCCTGCAACACACATACAACTTCCAAATTTTTAGGAAATTGGTAACTCAGAACCAAAATCCAGACATTATAAAGTTCAACAAAATACTGAACATTTCTTTAATCCTTCATCTTAGGACATAATTTTGTAACTTGATTATTATTTCCTTATACATAATTATAAATTGGCATCACAAAATTAAATGTCTATTTCATTACTGTCTAAATTCTCGACTGGCAATTAAGCATATTCCTTCTACGGCATATCTATAATTGCTTATAATCCGATATATTTATCTCTCTTCTACTAAACTCTAAGCTCAATAAGGGTTAAAAACAAACTTCTTTGTATTCCTCATATGTATAATAAAATTGTTTTAAAAGAGCGAGATTAAATGATTATTGTTGATTTAAAAAAATGAGATCACCATAAGGGGTTTTATTCAGAGTCCAGAGTTCGAAACAAACTTCCCAGCCAAAAAGGACAGAAAAGCCTTGAGAATAATAAATATCTTTACACCTTTATTTTGTATCTTGGCAGAAAAAGAAAATAGCTTTTAGATCAAAATGGTACCAGAACTTTCAAATACTTTCACACTAGACCCCAAAGCAAAGATAAGAAGATTTATAATGGGGCATAAAGAATCTTGCCTGTGATACAAACACTATTAAAATCTGATTGTAAAAGTGAAAAGTTTGGACATCTGTATTACCTAAGCAAAGATTTGTTTATGCCAAGAAAGTCCCATTATATTCCTAATAAATACATTCCAAAGTTTTATGTGTGTGACTAGTAATCCACTTTAAATGTATGCCTATGTTTCATGAAAACACAGAAATCACTATTAAGATTGAATTTGAACATAGCCTAGTAATAACAATCAAAATTAGTATTTATTAGAAAGTTCACAACATGCCAGGTAAAACTTTATACGTATTGTAAAATTCTAAAATTTTGCTAGGCAGTTGTCTCTGAGTATCCACAAGTGATTGGGTCCAGGATCCCTACAAATACCAAAATCCCAGTGCTCAAGCATATAATGGAGTATTTGCATATAACCTATGTCTATCTTCCCATATACTTTAAGTATTCTCTAGATTACTTATAATACCTAAAACAATGTAAATGCTATGAGAATAGTTGTTATATTTCATTATTTAGGAAATAAGGAATTATGACAAGAAAAACAGTTATTATGTGTTCAATTTTAATCCTTTGTTGGTTGAATCCACAGATGCAGAATCTGCAGACACAGAGCCCCAACTGTACTAACTCGGCATACTACAATAATCTTAAAGTTTGGTGCCTTTCAAATCTTTACTTTATAGATCAGGAAACAGAAGTACTGAACCAGGTGACTTGTTCAGGTTACACAACTGATATGGGAGAGAATGTGACAGCCAGTCTGACTTCAGCCCTCCCACATAACCACTCCACTACACGCCCTGAAAGAGAAAGGCATGATTTCAAGAAAAAATAATTAGGGCTGAGGATATAGCTCAGTTGGTAGAGTGCTTGCCTATCAAGCACAAGACCCTGGGTTCAATCTCCAGTACTACAAAAAAAATAATAATAAAAAAAGAAGTAATTAACCACTTTATCTGGATTATTATATAATAATTTCACAGCATTATAATACATGGTAAGATAGATAATGTGATATCTGAGAAAAAAAGGGCAAATATTAAAATTGGTCCATTAATACAATTTAAAATATTTAAAATGAAAGTTTAAATTTAAAGTTAATAATACATTTATTAAAAGAAACAAAATTGCAAAGATATTTCTCCTCTATTACTTTTTATTGTTTAACCATTAGCAAAGTAACATATCTATAGTTTGAACAATATTGTAAGAAAAGAAAATTCTCAGAGCTGCCTTCTCTTCTCCCACAGAGGTCTGACCCCACTCTTTTGGGTAACCACTTGAATATCATTTAATTGTTTTATTTTTTGCAGAGTTTATCTCTGTGGTATTTTCTCATGGTACTTTATTATTTTTCCATTCTTGAAACTATCTACTGACTTTCTACTAATGTACACCTTTATCATTGGTGAGCTTCCAACGCTGGTGTTAAGAAATGTAATGTCATTCTGCTTTCTAGTGACGCCTCTCCCTTTCTCTCTCCCACCTCCCTGCTGGTGCATAAAAGGTAGAGAGTTAAATACAGTACAAATACAGAAAAGTAAGCATATATAGCTTATGATATTTTTTAAATAATCACCTATCTGCCTTTCAACTTTAAAAAGAACATTATTAATGCTTTTTGAAGTTTTCTTTGAAACATCCCTTCCAGTTACATCTTCTTCTTCTGCTCTAAAGATCATCATTATTTTAATTTGTATTAATTATTACCTTGCTTTTCCACATAACCTCTCTATATGTAGTATATTTGCATCCCTAAATAATATTTTTTTATTGTACTTGATGTTTAACACAGTAAAAATGGAATTACACTTTGGATAGTAGAATATATTTTGTTAAGTTTTCAATATTTTCATGCTATTGCTTTTAGATTAAGTTATTCATTTTTTACCCCCCTGAGGCGCCTGGGATTCGAACCATGGCCCTTGCACATGCTAAGTGAGTGCTGTCCAAAACAATCATTTTTATTACTATATAATTTTCCTTGTAAATATCACTCAATTTTATTTATTCTTTATACTGTTGATGGACAATTGAGTTGATCCAGCTTTTACTGCTTTACCTTCTGATGCATACATAAAAGAATTTCCCCCAAGAAATTAGACGTGAAAGTGGAGTTACTGACCTGTTGGATATGTATCTTCAGCTTTACAGGCAATTCCAGACTGTTTTCCAAAGTGGCTTTTACCAATTCACATTCCCCTGCTCATTTCCTAAGCTTTCCATCCTCTCCAATCTTGATACTTTTCTATCTGCTTTGCACCTTCCTAAACTTGGCTGACATCTATCATTTGTTGTGGGTTCTTTTTCCCTTGGTAGATTTCTACTTCACTTCTTTTGCTTTACTTCATCTTAATGAGCCATTAGAAGGAAGCAGAAATAAATGAATGCAAAGAGTACATCACACAAGTCTTCGTCCTTTATTTCAGGGAAAAAAATAACATTGGAAAAGAAAAACGATCTTTTATTTATCCTATTTCTCTTTGGTAAATATGAGAGCTATTCAGACCAAAGGGTTGGCTTTTCTTTTTTGTTTTTTGTTGTTTGTTTGTTTTTTGTACTTGTAGATGAACAGAATGCCTTTATTTGATTTGTTTATTTGTATATGATGCTAAGGATTGAACCCAGGTACCTCACACATACTAGGCAAGCACTTTTCCACTGAGCTATAACTCCAGCCCCAAACCAGTGGTTTTTAAGATGCAAACTTGACAGATCCTTTCAGGAGTCTTGGTTAGGTATGGTCACTTAAAGAAAGTAAGAAGTGCGATGGCTTCTTAGCACCCCCTTTATTTGCTGCTGTCCCAAAATACTGGAAACAAAGAGTATGCTATTCATTAAAAAGTGAATGAATAAATAAATAAGTTTGCTATCCTTTGGTTTGCATGCATTGCTTTTGAGTTATATTTTGAGTAAAATGACACATGGGTTTTTTTTGGCATTATCCTTACAAATGTTTCAATAGTAGTTTTGCATCTTCTCTTTTATTACTAACAAAGTATTCTTCGGTAACATCTGCATTATATCTTTCTTTTGTCATATATATATATGACATATGCACATATATACACATATGTATACACACACATATACATACCTCTTTTCTGTGAAATAGTGAAATAGACCCTAGATTAAGGCTGGTGATGCTCAAATAAGAAAGAAAATGTATTGGCTCAAGTAACTAAATGTGCCAGAAGTGAGTTCTGGTGCAGTGGTTTGAATCATGGCAGCGGGAACACAAATGTTCTCAATCCCTCACTCTTCTTCTGCCATCTTACTTCATCTTCAGTTTTTGAATCAGTACTTTTTCCTACATTCATACCTGGACTGGTTCTTGAAGTAGCTTAATGGCTTCCAGTTCCAGAACGCACATCCTGAACAGAATATCCAGGAGAGTACTGATTTTTCAGAAAGTCTCCTCTACCTCTTTAGCTCTGAGTAGGCTCATCCATGAACCAATAAAATACTGTGGTTAAGGGCCGCAGGAAATGCTTGTTGTCTAAAGCTGGTAAGAATCCAGAGGAGCTGGGAATGGGTGTCGCCCAAACCCCATAGCTCAGAATGGGGAAGGGAGTGTTCTCAAAGGAAATTCAAAATAGCATTAAGAAGAGGAATGCTGGGTGAGAGGTAGAGGTTTAATTTCATCTTACTGCATATGGATTTCCAGTTTTGCCAGAACCCTGCACAAAACTCATCTCAAAATGGATCAAAGACATAGGAATTAGACCAGAGACCGGGCACCTAACAGAAGACAAAGTAGGCCCAAATCTTCATCATGTTGGTTTAGGATCAGACTTCCTCGATAAGACTCCCAAAGCACAAGAAATCAAAGCAAGAATCAATAAATGGGATGGACTCAAACTAAAAAGCTTTTTCTTAGCAAAGGATACAATCAAGAATGTGGAGAGAGAGCCTACAGAGTGGAAGAAAATCTCTTCCACACGCACTTCAGATAGAGCACTTATCTCCAAAATTTATGAAGAACTTACAAAACTTTACAACAAAAATACAAAGAACCCAATCAATAAATGGGCCAAGGACCTGGACAGACATTTTATAGAAGAAGACACACAGGCAATTAATAAACATATGAAAAAGTGCTCAACATCTCTAGTAATTAGAGAAATGCAGATTAAAACAACTCTAAGATTTCATCTTACTCCAATTAGAATGGCTTTTATCAAGAACACAAACAATAATAGATGTGGGTGTGGATGTGGGGAAAAAGGCACACTTTTACATTGCTTGGTGGAGTTGCAAATTGGTGCAGCCACTCTGGAAAGCAGTATGGAGAATCCTAAGAAAACTTGGAATGGACCCACCTTTTGACCCAGTTATCCCACTCCTCGGTTTATAGCCAAAGGACCTAAAATTAGCAAACTACAGTAACACAACCACATCAATATTTATAGCAGCTCAGTTCACAATAGCTAGATTGTGAAACCAACCTAGATGCCCTTCAACGGATGAATGGATAAAGAAACTCTGGTATATATACACAATGGAATACTATTCAGCCATAAAGAAGAATAATATTGTGGCATTCACAAATAAATGGATGGAATTGGAGAATATCATGCTAAGTGAAATAACCCAAACCCAAAAAACCAAAGGCCAAATGTTTTCCCTGATAAGTGGAGGATGATATATAATGGGGCTGGGGGTGGGGAATGAAAGAATAATAGGGGAACTTTAGAATATGTAGAAGAAAATGAGGGGGGGTATGGAAAATGATGGAATGAGACAGACATCATTGCCCTATGTACATGTATGATTACACCAATGGTATGAATCTGCATTGTGTACAACCATAGAAATGAAATTATGTATCCCATTTGTGTACAATGAATCAAAATGCAGTCTGTAAAAATTTAAAAGCTAAATAAAATTTTTTTTAAAAAAAATTCTAAAAAGAACAGGAAAAAAAGAAAAAGAAGAATAATGCTGGAGATTCAAAGAGCAAGAAGTGACTATTGGAAGGCTGAGTTTAAATGTATTCTTTTTGCTTGGATACTTGACATATAAAAATGATAACCCTTCCCAAGATGTTTCCTAAATATTATCTTCCATAAATCAGAACATCAACGACTTCTAGAAAGCAGGAGAAATGAAAAATCTGAATTCACATAGCTAATTTAAAATACTGCCTGATCCACTTGTTCTTTGAGAATTGGAGCCAATTTATACAACCATCTAAAAATGATTATGTACCTAATAAGTATGGCATTTTAGGAATTCAAAAGAATGAGATCAATTAGAACACATTTCTCTTTACATATTGCCCCATGCTAGAATCTCTCTTAGCCTTCCAAATGACATTCATAAACTTCTTTCATACATTTCTAAGATGCATGTCAGTGGCAAAGTCTTTATTAAATAGTTGCCTCAATTTGGGATTTTCACATCAATTAAGTCAGTTCTTTCTTTCAGGTTAGGAGTTTAGTCCAAAAAAGAGTTTCATTTAAAAATAAATTGTTTATTATTCTGTCTTTAATGGGACATTGTGCTGCATTAAATAAGCCAATCTCAAAAAGACAAATAGTGCATAATTCCATTTATATGAAGTATCTAGAATAGTAAGACTCATAGAGACAGAGGATAATGGTGGTTGCCAGGGGTGAAGGGTGGGGAATGAGGAGAGTTGTTCATCGGGTGGAGTTTCCATTTTGCAAGATGAAAAAGTTCTGGAGATTCTTTACACAGCAATCGAATGTACTTAATATTGCTCAACTGTACCATTAAAAATGGTTAAAATGGTAAATTTTATGTTATTTATATTTTCCCACAATTTTTTAAAAAGAAACTTGCTTCAGTTAAAAAAAAAAAAAAAACACAAAAACACAAAAAAAGGCTGAGAAATTTAGTGTCCAAGATTGAATAAGAACTAAAATATACTCTTGAAGAAGCAAAACAAGTGTCATCCCTTTCTTTGAGCTGCTAGAGCAAGAACACCAGGGGGAAAAACATGAATAGAATAATTCTGACTTCAAAAGTATGCCAAAATTGCAAATATTAATCTTTTAGGTCCTATAGCTATTGTTAAGTTAGGTTCAGCCAGGATGATATACATTTCATTTGTCATTTGTTCTGATTGCAAGTGTATTCAGAGAGCACCATGGAGGCAGGAGTGTAGATTTAGCAGCATCCCTTGCCAGCCTAGCGACAACGTCATGTGAAGATCACAGTGAGGGCCTTTTGAAGAAGCGGAGGGAGAGAAGTTGGAGAAGCCAGAATCTAGCCACTTCACTGCTACCACCATGACAGGAGCCCCTCAGGTGACACTAAGAGTTCTTAGTATTTAACCCTTCTCCCTGCTCTGGCTCTTGACCTCCTTGATAATAACCTTAACAGAGACCTCACAAAGGTACTGGTAAAAATGAATCAGATCAGGTCACCCCTCTGCTCAAATCCTTCACAGTCTCTCATCTCAGTCAATATAAACATCCCAAGTCTTATGATGGCTAAAAATCCCTGTTATTTTAGTCCTTCTTACCCCTCTGACATAGTCGGCCACTGTTCATCCCACACAACCAGGGGGGCTTCCCCTCTAGTTCTTGAATATAACAGAGGAGCACATTCTGCAACTTTACCATAGAAACTATGATGCCTTGGTTTATAGTTGATTCCAAGACTGCTGTATATTCAGAAAGGAAAAAGGAATAACATCAAAGGTGAGATAAGGTCTGTACTCAGCTCAGAGCTACATTCTTAAAATGTGATGCTTTATTTTAAAACTGATCTAAACAATTCGATTTTTTAAGTTTTCACTTTTGCTTCACAACAAAATGAGAGAACCAAATTTAAAAATGTAAAAATATACATTTATTTTCTTTAAGTTTTTAATTCCACATATCTTGAAAAGTACTAGAAGTTGGGCGTAAGAAAGAAGCTTTCACATTTTAAAGAGACACTTCTATATTGTGTGAAGAAGTTAAAACATTAAAGAAAACCTGCAATGCTATTGCAATGAATTTGACAATACTTACAAACACACACACACACACACACACACACACAAATGAAAGAAACTTATGGAGTAAACACTGCAAATTAGGACAACTAAGGGTGAAAGTCTACTTGAAGGACTCAAGAGATATTTTCAAGAACTTTGCATAGGCAAGCAATTTGTGAAAAAAAAATTTATAAAGGTAAAATTGAGGAAAAGATAATTGTTTTAATTTTGAAAGAGTTATAATGTCTCACTGTAAACCACAACTATTCTCAGTAATTTCCTAATTTTCCTCTGGGTTTAATTCATTCTTCCAATCACAATATTGTGTCTGATTTCTTCTGTTAAAGGTCAGAAGGGACAGTGATCAGTCTGGCTTCAGGGCAGCTGCAGTTTGCTTGGTGATGAAGATTTACTGCTTCAACAGGCTTTTCTGCTTCAACTTGTTTAGAGACCTGAGGAATACCAAAAGCAAGTCTATTTTTGTGACCTAACTAAAAGTAGACATTTACTCTTGGTTCTAATTTTTATTTCTGTTTTACTAGGAAGATTTGAACTCTCACTCTCACACTCTCTGCTATATGACTTGAATCATCAGGATGGAAGCTTCCATGCCCTTCTTTCTAGAAAATTCCACCAAAGTCAGTGTGGTTTCTTTTCTCTGTGATCTTTGTCTCAAATCATAGGCATTAGTTCCACCAGAAACTGTGTTGCCCAACTCTCTTAGTCTTCCCCTGGCAAAATGGGTGGTAAATTACTTTCCAAAACAAACAACCTGCATGTGTGTTAGCCATGGAGGTCTACTCTAATCTCCCTTCAAGATAACATGCTGCATTGAGATGGTTGGGCCTGCTTCCAAGTATGGCACCTTCCAATTGTCTAGAATGTTTACATGATAATTGGGCAAGGAGGTTGGCATGACTTGAATATTGTTTATATGCAATGATTCATAAGCAGTTTTTCTTGGTGGACTGGATTTCTGCAGTTGGAGCCCTCAGCTCTACTAGAACCCAAAGTCTTTTTCAGCTTTATCTTAGGAAAATTGTAGGCCAGAGTTACAGCTCAGTGGTAAAGCATTTGCCCAGGATGCACAAGGCCCTGGGACTATGGAAGCACAACCAAAAAACAAAAATGGCTCAGGAGGCTGAGACAGGAGGCTCACAAGTTCAAGGCCATCTTCGGCAATTTAGCAAAGCCCTAAGTAACTTAGTGAGATCCTGCTCAAAATTTAAAAAGAAAAAGAATTTTTTTTAAGGTTGGGGATGCAGCTCAGTGATTGTCCCTGGGTTAAGTATCCAGTACCAAAAGAAGAAAAAAGAAATAAGTAAAGAAAAGAAAATTAATTATTTGGTTTGGGGGCAGGTCAGGTTTGGGCATAGCTGCTAATGTCTTGCAGCCTGTAAGCTGCTCCGCCATCAAGGAGCAGCTTTTCTGATGCCTTCTTGAAAGCAGCCTCCGTCATCCAACAGCTTACCTAGTCCTTATAACACGTCTTCAGCTCTGGGCTCCCAGTCTGGTTCCAGTTCTGGTTCCCGCAGTGGATCATAAAGAAGAAGCTTTGATGCCACAGGAAATTCTTCCTCCTCTTAATCCTACTCATTTAGCAGTAGCGCTATTGGGCACTCATGGTCAGCTGGAAATGGCTGCTATATCTTGGATCCATTTAAATGGATGTCTATTTTATTAAGTAACAAAAAAAAAAAAAAAAAAAAGGAAGACCCGATGCTTGCAATAAAGTGATAGAACTTTCTATGCTTAAAGATAGCCATGGTTGAAATCAAGTAATAAAGGCTGTTCTGGCTTTTTAATTTTTTAGTTCATCTTAACTAATGTAGTACACTTCAATGTAGTATATATGAAATGGTAACCACTTGTGTGGATAGCACACATTGAATTTAGAATTTGTTTCTTTTCTTCTGTGCTTAGTTTTTTGAACAGTTCTTAAACTTTTTTGGCCTATTAGGAAAATTTATATTCTTGGAGACAAAACTTAAATCCATCTCTGGTATGTTAATTATCATTCTGTTTCTCATCTACGTGTTTCTATTTTCTGTATTAGGAGACAATTACTCCCACCTCCCACCACACCCTACCCACCCCAAGCATTTTGGAGTGAGTTTCCTTCAGTTTCAGAATGTGGATTGTGTGACCCACATACCCTCTAATGCACTTCGGTATTACTTTGACTATGTACATGACAGCAGCAAACTTTGCTTTTCTTTGGTGGAAGTTTCCTGTTTATTTTGATTGTCAATTTCTATGTACTTTTAAAAGGTGTCTTTATGAAGTTTGCTGTTCTGGCAATAAATATTTAGACTTTGGGAGAAAAAGAAAAGAAAATTAAAAATGAGTAACTACATGCAGAGTTCCTACCCCAGCATCTTTGCCCTCCACACTTGTAGCAGATTTATCCTTCCTCCTGGGTCCACCTTTAAGGCAGCTCTTCTACTGGGTTGGAACTCCACCTCCCTGTCTATAAATTTGTGGTACCCACAACCCACTGTTTTTGAATACCCCATAAGCAGCCTCCACCCACTGAATCGTCTGGCTCTCTTCACGTTGTCATTTGAGATAGCAATCGCTTTTTTGTAGTTCTATGGTTACATATTGAAAAGGTGTGTATGTTATTAACCGTTATTTCCACCTTCAAACCTGCTGTGTTCATTTTCTAAGGCTGTGTAACAAATGCCCACAAACTCTGTGGCCTAAAATATGACTCATTTGTTGTTTCACGTTTTCTGAAGGTCAGGAGTCTGGCCAGAGCTCAGGTGAATCCTCTGTCCTGGGGCTCGCAAGGCTGCGATCTTGGCGCCAGAGACACCGTGGTTCTCACTGGGACTCAGAGTCCTCTTCCACGTTCACTTGGGCAACTGCCAGGGTGCGATTGTGAGGCTGCAGTCCCTGTTTTCTTACGAGCTGTTAGTGGAGCACCGCTCAGCTCCTACAAACTTCCTGCAGGTCCTCAGTATGTGACTCCTGGGGACAGTTCAGGATGGAGATACTTGCCTTCTCCCAGGCAACAGGGGGATGGCCTGACTTCTAGGGCCTCTCAAGCTGGCTATATGCCAGTCCTTTGTAGTTGTGAGGTAATCGCAGGACAGCCTGTCCTGGCATTATTAGCCATGTAATGTACCTAATGGAGGAAGAGGAGATCCCATTGTATTCACAGGTTCCACCCCCACTCAGGGTGGGAGTTGTACATGGATGTGCACCCGGAAGGGAGACTCTCCAAGGCCCTTCTCTCTCTGCTCTGTGATGTTGGAGCTGAACTGTGTAGGCCGTGTCTCTTGCTTGTCAGCTGGCTCCCTCTTAGTCCTGCTGATGGTGGGCATAAAAGGAGGGAGGTGGGCTGGTACCATTTTGCTTGCTCCTTGTTCCTATCAGCATTGTCCCCGTAACAGACCTTCACTCTGACAGCAGCAGCTGGTTCTCAATGAATTTCTTCAGCATTCACAACAAGAACTTTAGCCTCCTCCTTCAAAGCTCTGCAGCTGTGCTCTCTGGGACGTCTCCTCTGAGCTCCTGAGGTACCACCACAGGTGAGGCAACACTCAGACTCAGAGGTGTGGGTCCCAGCGTTATTTGGCTCCTAATTTCCAAAAATCTCATTTTCTTTGCTTTCTCCCCAAATCTCAGATGGCAGACATGACCTTCTGTTACTCTCTTTGAACTACTCAGTGTTCTTTTTTGACTTTTCAGTACTCTAATACTTGTTTAACCAATTGTTTGTAACAAATTCTCCCTGTAAAGAGGCTGGTATCGTTTCTACAGGCACAATGACCCCAGCTGATGCAATAGGTTTAGAATAGTCTGACCCACTGCTGTTTTCTAAGCCCTCTTATTTTAGTGAGTGATATTGTAAAACAGGGTTTTCAGAAATGCATGTATTAGATTATTGCAAAAATTCTATAATTTACAAGTTTAAAGACTGAAATTTCTTCTATCATGTGTACATACTGTAATTTGTTGATCCAGTCCCTCAGATAGGTTATTTTAAACATTTTGTTATTTTATATATATATATAAAATGTTATTTATATATATATATGTTATTTATATATATATATATAATTTGTTATTTTATATATATGTGTATATATATATATATATATATAAAATCCCACAATACATACTCATAGATACAAGTGTTTGCTTGCATTTTATCTCAATCCTAGAAAGAACTCTCAGAAGTGAAATTATGAGACTAAAGAATGAAACTTTTTTTAAGCTTTTGACACCAAATTTTCCTTCTGGAGGCTATAAAAAAAATAAAACTCTATCACCCGTGAATGAAACTATCTATTCTTCTATGCTCTTACCAACATGTTATTTTCTTTATCTGGCAAAATAGTTGACATGTTGATAGATGGAAAATGGCATCTCATTTTAACTCATTATTAATGGTCAAAAATCTTTCCACATGTGCATTGGACATGTTCACTTCTTCTTTTGTGGATTAACTGTCATTGTGCCTTTTCTAATCACTCTAATCAGAAGTGATGTGTGCTCCTCTCAGCACTAATAATACTTTATTTGCATTTGGCATTTACCAAACTCTATTCCAATTTGGCATTTGCCATCTGCATTAGTCCAGCATTGGTTATGGGACTGTTTCTCTGTTTCTTTTAATCATTGTCAGAGTCTATTATTTTCCCCATGGGCTTCCTCTTTACGTTCTTTTTTATTCCATTTACACCCTATATGGAAATAAATCCTCGTAGCAGAATGTATGCTGTAAAAGTAACCCCTTCCTATCTCAGGACAAATGTAGAAATTCACTGAAGGGAGCTAGACTACAAAACCCTTTAGATTTCTTCCAGTATTTATGTTTTATTTCTCTGGTTCTTATTTCAGTCTCTGCTCTGGTAAACTGTACTTTTCAACTCAATTGACAGTTTATAAATACAACTTATGCATTACTTTTGGAGGTCTTTCCATTTTGATAAATTTACATGAGTACTTATAAAGTGAAAAGGTACCGAGTCCTATAAATTAATCATATAATAGTTTATTGTTTTCATGAGATAATAATAAAAATCAGATGTTTAGCAATAACTCTGACATAAGATATGCTTATATTCAAAAATAGTTTCTGTTGCTTACTAATTTAACAACTTTATATAAATTATTTCATATCTCCAATGTTTAATTTTCCCATATGAGAGAAGGAAATAATAAGAAATATTTAATCAATATCAACTAAATAAATAAAAAGCTTTTAAGAAAATTAAGTAATAAAATGTGTACCAAGTCTTCAGCACAGTGCATGAAGAATCAGCAAGCAGTTACTGAGCTTCTATTACATTTCAGGTCCTCGTCTAGGAATGTAAAACTAGATAAAGCACAGAAATTCTCTGCCCTCACTAAGCTTAAACTCTAATGGGAAGAAATGGACAGTTAGTAGGTAATGACATATATAAGGTGTTCAATTAGGTGAAAACGTGTAGAAAAGCAAAGCATAGATGAAGAATAGGAGCAGCAGACAATGTCCCAGGTACAGGGGAGGCAATGACTACACAGGGTTTTCTAGAAGGACCTACTTAATGGACATATTTGAGTAGAAACATGCAGATTTCAGGAACAAGAACAGAGAGACATGGGTGAGTACACTGCTCACAGGGAATGGGGTGGTATGAGGAGTAGGATGTGCTTATTTTCTGATACAAAGGACAGAGACCACAGCTAATAAGCACACAGGCAACAAAACGGAGAAGGGCAATAAATACAGAGACACTTCTGCAAGGAGAATAAAATCTCAAAGGTGGAAACTTGCTATTAAGATCCTCTGAGAGCTCAGAAAAGGGATCTTATAAAAAAGGTTTTTCAGAGATTAAAAAGAGAGCTCCTCAATAGTATAATGTAATAGAAGAAATTTTAAACACTGGTATTAGGCTTGCAATTTTTCAGAAACTAGATGCAATGTAGATGAGAATTAAAGGATATTCCCAGGATAATATCTAGACACCACTCTAAAGGTAACCGGTCCACACTGGCTTTAGAGACAGAATTGTTGAAGGCTGCCATCAACAAGACAGTTTCTATTATTGAACAGTCTCTAATTTGGTTTCAGTTTAGTCAGCTTTTGCATCACTGTAACCAACATACCTGACAAGAACAACTTAGAGGAGGAAAAGTTTATTTGGGCTTCATCGTTTCAGAGGCCTCAGTCCATTGACAGCTGACTCCAGCGCTCAAGGTGAGGCAGTACATGGAGGAAGGGCCCAGAAGAGGAAAGCTGCTCAGCTCATGGCAGGGTCAGGGAGCAAAGAGATAAGGAGGGGAAAAGATGCATCCTTCCAGGGTTCATACCCCCCACCATGACCCAGTTGCTCCAGCCATGCTTCATCTGTCTACAATTACTACCCAGTTATTCAAAGTAGGATGGACTGATTAGGTTACAACACTTACAATCATTTCAAATTCCTGTCTTAACACAGAAGCTTTTGGAGGACACCCTCATGCACAAATCGTACATAACAAGTGTTTACCATGCATTATTTGTACGTTCCGTTTGCATTAGTCCAGCATTGACAATCATCAGGTGACCAATTTTGGTCTGACTTTCACTTGCCTGGACCATGTCCTGATGAAAGTTTTATGCTGCCCTCTGTGCTAAGATGTTGATTCAGCTGACAACACTCATTTCAACCCACAAAAATTTTAAGCTCTGAGACACTTCTAAGAGCTGAAGGTTAGCCAATGTGAACTTAGAGAATTCAGAGAAGCCCAAATCCTCAACTATATTCTCACTAGATGACCAATACCTGACTCATACCATATTCCTACCAAATGCCAGATTTTGGTGAGTCCCATTCCCATAAACGTGTTCACTAATTTTTCCAAAAGAAGTTTCTGAAAACTCTCCAAGAAACTAAAGCCAGCTACTAATGCAGGAATTCTGTCCAGTCAAGTGTCTTTGGCTTTTTTTCCTACAATTATCATCTTTTCCCACAACTTTATGTTTCAGTATCAATTTTTATTAATCATTTTTCACATTTGGTTATATTTAAATACTTTTTGATTAATTAAAAAGATATGGAAGTTCTACTCCCAGAATAACAGAATAAACTATTAACCAATTGACTCTCCTATAGACAATACTTAATATATCCTTTGGAAAATATAAAAAACAATGACCTGAAGGCTTTGAAGAGTGAACAGAGCAGCAATATTGTGGAGGACAACTGAACCTCCAAGGACCAGAATGGAGTGAGATTACCAACTTTTTTGGTTTCAACCTGTGAATAGGCTGCAGTCTTAAGGCAACTGAAACCAAGAAAGTATACTTGATATACATGAGAGCCAGAGTAAATATTTGAGGGAAAAAAAGCACTGGAAAATGAAGTAGAAAGACAAAGGAGAAGAAAACTGAAGAAGTGGAACCCTGAATTCTGGGTATGTAAATTCTGTCCAAATATATGACTGCGCCTTAAACCACGTGTACGCCAGGAAGACTGAACGGTCCAGCTAAGGCAGGAAAAAAGTGAAATATTTTATCTTATTCCAAAAACCACAGTAAGAAATTTTAGTTTGACAAAATGAATTTCCTAATAAAAGAAAAACATCAGTATTATTCAATGGACTATAAGAAAATCAACAATCTTCACATCATCATGTTTATAATTTTTAGGATAGAATCCAAAATTACTCAAAATATAGAAAAAAAAAAAAAAAAAACAGGAAAGTGTGACTTTATTAAGGGAAATATAATCAGTGGAGACCAAGCCTGACATGGAATCCAGAAATAAGAATTAGAGCATTAAGCAACTACTCTTAACTATGCTCAAGAAGGTAAAGGAAAATGTATAACATAAAATGTAATAAATCTCTGTAGAAAATAGAAAATACAAAGAAATAAAATGGAAATTATAGAGCTGAACTGACATTTTACTATCTGAATTAAATTATTCTTATGATGGTATGAAGGGAATTTTGAAAATGTTAGGAAGTCAGTGGTCTTAAGATAAGTCAATAGATAACATGCAATATAGTAAATAGAAATGAAAAATGATTATAAATAGAAATTAAACCAGAGCCTCAAGGACTTGTGGGACATTATCAAAAGGTGTAACATACATATAATTGGATTTACAAAGAAAAAAGAAGAGAAAAACAGGGAGAAAATTTTTAAAGAGAAAAATGGAAAGAAAAATTTTAAAAAATGGTTGAAAATTTCTCCCATTTGATAGGTGATATAAATTTACAGAACCAAGAAGATCAAAAAAATTCTAATCAGACCACCTATGAAAAATAACATTTTAGCTATCTAATAGTCAAATGTTTGAAACCCAAAGAACAAGAGGAAATCTTGAACATTTGTGGAGGAAAATAATACACAAAATGCAGAGAAATATCAGTTCCAATTACTATTGATCTATCACAAGAAATTATGGGCGCCAGAAGGCAGTGGACCACATCTTTAAAGTGTGGTAGGGGTTGAGGGGAGTGAAATCCATCACCAATCCAAACACCCACCATCTTTTTAAGACATGCTCCTTTCTATCTTGGTTCCTCTGTGAGACTACTCTGGGGACAATGCCATGTGTTCTATTGTTTATTAGAGAGGATTTATGAAACCCACCCAAAAATATTCAGATTATTAACAGTTCTTCCCTTGGCTTACCTTTCTCTTCTATTTCTTTATCATAGGCAAAGAAAAGCAGGTTAGTACTTTTTATATTCTTCATGGAAATCTCCCCAGTAAGACTTAAGAGTTTATAGGGTACAGTTTCTATTTTCATGTTATAGCAGATGACAGTGTGAACCAAATTTCCATCAGTATATAACAAGGTCCCTAATATTTTTCTCAGTGTTCTTCCAGCCCTCACAATAGTATTCTTGAGACCTGTCCAGCTTCACTAACAGTTTTTTTTTTCTTCTGAAAATATTCCAGTGTATTCCTCTAAAACATAGAGAATGTCACCAAAACAAACAAGAAAAAAAATTTACACTTAAAAAATGAACTGTTTCTGAAGATCAAATATATATATGGTATTCAGATTTCACCAACTGTCTAAGCAAATTTTCTTTTTTTTTCACTTGATTTGCTTAAATCAGAATTCAAAAAAGGTTCATCCCCTTCCCCCCATCTCTTACAATTTATTGCTGAAGAAACCAGGTCACTTGTCCTGTAGAGGTTTCCATGGTCTGGATTTTTCTGAGTATTCCACTGATGTCATTCAACATATTCTTCTGTAATTTGATTTTTTTAAAAGTTCTTTTTTTTTTTTTTTATTGTAAACAAATGGGATACATGTTGCCTCTCTGTTTGTACATGGCGCAAAGGCATACCATTTGTGTAATCATAAATCCACATACAGTAATGTTGTTTGATTCATTCTGTTATTTTTTCCCCTTCCCCCCACCCCTCCCACCCCTCTTTACCCTCTATACAGTACTTTCTTCCTCCATACTTGCCCCCCTCCCTAACCCTAACTCTAACCCTAACACTAACCCTTCCCTCCCCCCCATTATGTGTCATTCTCCACTTATTAGCGATATCATTCGTCCCTTGTCTTTTTGAGATTGGCTTATCTCACTTAGCATGATATTCTCCAATTTCATCCATTTGCCTGCAAATGCCATAATTTTGTCATTCTTTATGGCTGAGTAATATTCCATTGTGTATATATACCACAGTTTCTTTATCCACTCGTCAATTGAAGGGCATCTAGGTTGGTTCCATAGTCTGGCTATTGTGAATTGAGCAGCTATGAACATTGATGTGGCTGTATCTCTGTAGTATGCTGATTTTAGATCCTTTGGGTATAGGCCAAGGAGTGGGATAGCTGGGTCAAATGGAGGGTCCATTCCAAGTTTTCTAAGGAATCTCCACACTGCGTTCCAGAGTGGCTGCACTAATTTGCAGCCCCACCAGCAATGTATGAGTGTACCTTTCTCCCCACATCCTCGCCAACACCTGTTGCTTGTATTTTTGATAATCGCCATTCTAATTGGGGTGAGATGGAATCTTAGGGTGGTTTTGATTTGCATTTCTCTTATTACTAGAGATGTTGAACATTTTTTCATATGTTTATTGATTGCTTGTACATCTTCTTCTGTGAAGTGTCTGTTCATTTCCTTAGCCCATTTGTCGATTGGATTATTTGTATTCTTGGTGTAGAGTTTTTTGAGTTCTTTATAGATTCTGGAGATTAGTGCTCTATCTGAAGTATGATTGGCAAAGATATTCTCCCACTCTGTAGGCTCTTTCTTCACATTACTGATAGTTTCCTTTGCTGAGAGAAAGCTTTTTAGTTTGAATCTATCCCAGTTAATGATTCTTGCTTTTATTTCTTGTGCTATGGGAGTCCTGTTGAGGAAGTCTGGTCCTAGGCCGACATGTTGAAGATCGGGACCTACTTTTTCTTGTATAATCTGCAGAGTCTCTGGTCTGATTCCAAGGTCCTTAATCCATTTTGAGTTGAGTTTTGTGCAGGGTGAGAGATATGGGTTTAGTTTCATTCTGTTGCATATGGATTTCCAATTCTCCCAGCACCATTTGTTGAAGAGGCTATCTTTTCTCCATTGCATATTTTTGGCCCCTTTGTCTAGTATTAGAAAGTTGTATTTATTTGGGTTTGTGTCCGTGTCCTCTATTCTGTACCATTGATCTACCTGTCTATTTTGGTACCAGTACCATGCCGTCTTTGTTACTATTGCTTTGTAATAAAGTTGAAGTTCGGGTATTGCGATACCCCCTGCTTCATTTTTCCTGCGAAGGATTGTTTTAGCTATTCTGGGTTTCTTATTCTTCCAGATGAATTTCATGATTGCTTGCTCTAGTTCTGTAAGGTACGTCATTGGGATTTTAATTGGGATTGCATTGAATCTGTATAGCACTTTTGGTAGTATGGCCATTTTGACAATATTAATTCGGCCTATCCAAGAACATGGGAGATCTTTCCATCTTCTAAGGTTTTCTTCGATTTCTTTCTTTAGTGTTCTGTAGTTCTCATTGTAGAGGTCTTTTACCTCTTTTGTGAGATTGATTCCCAAGTACTTTATTTTTTTCGATGCTATGGTGAATGGGGTAGTTTTCATAATTTCTCTTTCTGAGGATTCCTCACTTATGTATAAAAATGCATTGGATTTATGAGCATTGATCTTGTAACCTGCCACTTTACTGAATTCACTTATGAGTTCTAACAGTTTTCTGGTGGAATTTCCTGGTTCCTCTAAGTATATAATCATATCATCCGCGAATAGGGATAGTTTGAGTTCTTCTTTTCCTATTCGTATTCCCTTAATTTCCTTGGTCTGTCTAATTGCTCTGGCTAGAGTCTCAAGAACGATATTGAATAGGAGTGGTGAAAGAGGGCATCCCTGTCTTGTTCCAGTTTTTAGGGGGAATGCTTTCAGTTTTTCACCGTTTAGAATGATATTAGCCATGGGCTTAGCATAGATGGCCTTTACAATGTTAAGGAATGTTCCCACTATCCCTATTTTTTCTAGTGTTTTGAGCATGAAGGGGTGTTGTATTTTATCAAATGCTTTTTCTGCATCTATTGAAATAATCATGTGGTTCTTGACTTTAAGTCTATTGATATGGTGAATTACATTTATTGATTTCCGGATGTTGAACCAACCTTGCATCCCTGGGATAAAACCCACTTGATCGTGGTGCACTATCTTTTTACTATATTTTTGTATGCGATTTGCTAAAATTTTATTGAGAATTTTTGCATCAATGCTCATTAATGATATCGGTCTGAAATTTTCTTTCCTCGATTTATCTCTGTCTGGCTTGGGTATCAGGGTAATATTGGTTTCATAGAATGAGTTTGGGAGGGTACCCTCCTCTTCTATTTCATGGAATACTTTGAGATGTATTGGAATGAGCTCTTCTTTAAAGATTTTGTAGAACTCGGCTGAGAACCCATCTGGTCCTGGACTTTTCTTTGTTGGTAGGCTTTTGATGACCTCTTCTACTTCATTACTTGAAATTGATCTATTTAAATTTTGTATGTCCTCCTCGTTCAATTTAGGCAATTCATATGTCTCTAGAAACCTGTTGATGTCTTCGAAATTTTCTATTTGGTTAGAATATAGATTTTCAAGATAGCTTCTAATTATGTTTTGTATTTCAATCGTGTCTGTTGTGATATTTCCTTGTTCATTCCGAATTTTGGTAATTTGGGTTTTCTCTCGTCTTCTCTTTGTTAGAGTGGCTAAGGGTTTATCAATTTTGTTTATTTTTTCAAAGAACCAACTATTTATTTGTCAATTTTTTGTATAGTTTCTTTTGTTTCAATTTCGTTGATTTCAGCTCTGAGTTTAACTATTTCCTGTCTTCTACTACTTTTGGTGTTGGTCTGTTCTTCTTTTTCTAGGGCTTTGAGCTGAAGTGTTAGGTTGTTTATTTGTTGATTTTTACTTCTTTTATTGAATGCGCTCCATGAAATAAATTTTCCTCTAAGTACTGCTTTCATAGTGTCCCAAAGATTTTGATATGATGTTTCTTTGTTCTCATTTACCTCTAGGAATTTTTTAATTTCCTTCCTAATATCTTCTGTTATCCATTCATCATGTAATAGCATATTGTTTAATCTCCAGGTGTTGGAGTAGCTTCTGTTTTTTACTCTTTCATTTATTTCTAACTTCAAACCATTATGATCTGATAGAATACAAGGTAGTGTCTCTATCTTCTTGTATTTGCTTACATTAGCTTTGTGGCATAATATATGGTCTATTTTAGAGAAGGATCCATGTGCTGCTGAGAAGAAAGTGTATTCGCTCTTGGTTGGATGGTATATTCTATAAATGTCCGTTAAGTCTAAATTATTGATTGTGTTATTGAGATCTATGGTTTCTTTGTTCAATTTTTGTCTGGAAGATCTGTCCTGTGGTGAGAGAGGCATGTTAAAATCACCTAGTATTATTGTGTTATGGTCTATTTGGTTTCTGAAATTGAGAAGGATTTGTTTGACATACATGGATGAGCCACTGTTTGGAGCATAGATGTTTATGATTGTTATGTCTTGCTGATTTATGGTTCCCTTAAGCAGTATGTAATGTCCTTCTTTATCCCTTTTGACTAGTTTTGACTTGAAGTCCACCTTATCTGAAATGAGGATGGATACCCCAGCTTTTTTGCTGAGTCCATGTGCATGATATGTTTTCCCCCATCCTTTCACCTTTAGTCTATGTGTATCTCTTTCTACGAGTCTCTTGCAGGCAACATATTGTTGGATCTTTCTTTTTGATCCAATCTGCCAGTCTATGTCTTTTGATTGATGAGTTCAGGCCATTAATATTCAGGGTTATTATTGAGATATGATTAGTATTCCCGGTCATTTGGTTCATTTTATTTATTTATTTATTTATTTATTTATTTATTTATTTATTTTGAGACGACTTGGTTCTTCCTTTATTTGACAATTCCTTTAGGATGGTTCCTCCCATTGCTGATTTGTTTCTTTGTTTTTCATCTCTTCCTCATGGAATATTTTGCTGAGAATGTTCTGTAATGCTGGCTTTCTTTTTGTAAATTCTTTTAGCTTTTGTTTATCATGGAAGGATTTTATTTCATCATCAAATTTGAAGGTAAGTTTTGCTGGGTATAAGATTCTTGGTTGGCAACCATTTTCTTTCAGGGCTTGAAAAATGTTGTTCCAGGCCCTTCTAGCTTTTAGGGTCTGGATTGAAAAATCTGCTGATATCCGTATTGGTTTCCCCCTGAATGTAATTTGATTCCTCTCTCTTGCGGCCTTTAAAATTCTGTCTTTATTTTGTATGTTGGGCATTTTCATTATAATGTGCCTTGGTGTGGGTCTGTTGTAATTTTGTATATTTGGAGTCCTATAAGCTTCTTGTACTTGATCTTCCATTTCATTCTTCAGATTTGGGAAATTTTCTGATAGTATTTCATTGAATAGATTGTTCATTCCTTTGGTCTGTTTCTCTAAGCCTTCCTCAATTCCAATAATTCTCAAATTTGGCCTCTTCATGATATCCCATACTTCTTGGAGATTCTGTTCATGATTTCTTACCATCTTCTCTGTTTGTTCAACTTTGTTTTCAAGGTTAAATATTTTATCTTCAATGTCTGATGTTCTGTCTTCCAGGTGTTCTATTCTATTGGTTATGCTTTCTATGGAGTTCTTAATTTGGTTTATTGTTTCCTTCATTTCAAGGATTTCTGTTTGGTTTTTTTTCAATATCTCTAACTCTTTATTGAAGTGATCTTTTGCTTCCTGTATTTGCTCTTTTAACTGTCGATTGGTGTGATCATTCAGTGCCTGCATTTGCTCTTGCATCTTGTCATTTGCTTCCCTGAGCATTTTAATTATGTACATTCTGAACTCCCTTTCTGTCATTTCTTCTGCCATGCTGTCGTTGGGTTTCATTGATGTAACATCTAGATTTGTTTGCAGCATTTTCTTTCCTTGTTTTCTCATATTGTTCAGTTATCAGTTGACTGCTGTGATATTGCAGATTTCCTCTATTGTCTTATAATATCCCTGAAGATTTCTATTATATCCCCTCTTAGTCTTCAGTAGCCTGAAATCTTGGAGGAAGTTGATAATGCAGTGCTCCACAAGGGAGCTGACTCCCTAGGGGTGGTGGCCTTCTGGTGGGGTATATTCCCTGCTAGTGGGCAGAGGTACCTTCACTTGCTGATGAATGGTCATCCAGAAGGGAAGTAGGTGTGGGCTGATGCAAGACCAGTTTGGGCCTGTGTCTCTGATTTTACGGTCCTTTTGGGAGAACCTCACCCAACAGGGAGGAGTCACCCGGTGGGGAGGTCTCGCTGGTCGGTTTTCCTCCCAGAGGTTCCGTTCAATTCACAACTACCGCCTGGGCTGGGCAGCCTTCTTCTGCAATGTTCCCAGGGACCCGGACCTACCTCCTGGGCCTGGAAGCCTCACCCTTCGCAAACGAATCTCCTTCGGCTGCCTCTCCTCAGAGAAGCTGCCTGCAGTCCTGGAGCCTTCGCTCCGCCCCTCAGTTTGTCTGTGGGGCCCTTCCACCAAGAAGCCGTCTAGGACCCTGCTCTGCACTTTTCGCCTGGCTATGCGGCCCCTCCTCTGAGCAGCCACCTGGAGCCCCTTACAATCGCTCCGAGTCCCAGTGACCCGCCACACGCCTTTTCCTCCGGCAGCCACCTGTTGATCCGTGCGGTCCCTCTAAGACCAAGTGACCCACCACGCACCACTTTCTCCACCAGGCAGTCACCCAGAGATCTGGTGCGTCACGAGTCCCAAGAACTCACTGTGCACCTTCTTGTCCCGACTGCCTCCCGTAGCCCTGGTGCAGTCACTTGGAGCCCAAGCACCCCGCCGCGCTCCTCCTCCTCCAGACAACCCCCCTATGTTCAGGAGCGGATGCTCTGGGACCAAACCACTCACCACGCTGTTCCACCGAATAGCCGCCCAGAGCCCTGGCGCAGCTGCTCCAATTCCAAGCGACGAGCCGAGCCCGTATTTCTCCTTCTCCTCTGGGCAGCCCCCCGGCTGCTTTGAGTTGGTCCCAAGTCTCTCAATATCTCCTTTTCTTGAGTCCTGAGTCCACGCTGCTCCTCCGGATAGCCGCCCGGAGCCCTGGCGCAGCTGATCCAATTCCAAGCGACCTGCCGAGCCCGTATTTCTCCTTCTCCTCTGGGCAGCCCCCTCTTCAATGCTCCCAGCTGTCTGCGATCACTGCTCTGGCGGGGGGAGGGGCGCCTCGCCGGCCGTTCTACTTTGCAAAGATCCCTGCTTTTGGGGCTACCGCCCCGTCCAGGACTCCTGCCCCGTCCGGGACGCCTGCCCAGTGGGAGATTCTCGCCCAGCTGCTTTGAGTTGGTCCCAAGGCTCTCTATATCTCCTCTTCTTGAGTCCTGAGTCCTGGAGCAACACGAAACGCAGCCACCCTCTAGTCCGCCATCTTGAATCTCCTTCACTAACAGTTTTATGGAGACTTTTCTGCTTTTACGCATTGCCCAGTTGCAAAGGCAATGTTTCAAGTTCTTCTTATAATGGTAGACCCAATCCCTATTATCACATTCTGTTCTAGTTATTTATTGCTGTATAAATTCCTCTAAAAATTGATGGCTTTAACTAATCTCAAGGATATATAAAGAACTCAAAAAGCTTAACACCAAGAAAACAAATAACCCACTCAATAAATGGGCTAAGAAACTGAACAGACACTTCACAGAAGAAATACAATTGATCAACAAACATGACAGAATGTTCATCATCTCTTGCAGTTAGAGAAATTCAAATCAAAACAACTCTTAAGATTTCATCTCACACCAGTCAGAATGGCAATTATCAAGAATACAAGCAATAATATGTGTTGGCGAGGATATAGGAAAAAGGTATACTCATAAATTGTTGGTGAAGATTGGTGCAACCACTTTGGAAAGCAGTATGGAGATTTCTTAAAAAAACTTGGACTGTAACCACCATTTGACCCAGCTATCCCACTCCTCGGTTTATACCCAAGGGACTTAAAATCAGCATACTACAGTGACACAGCCACATTGATGTTTATAGCAACTCTATTCACAATAGCTAAACTATGGAACCAACCTAGATGCCCTTCAACAAATGAATGAATAAAGAAAATGTGCTACATATACACAATGGAATTATACTCAGCCTCGAAGAAGAATAAAATTATGGCACTTGCAGGCAATGGACAGAGCTGGATGCTAAGTGAAATAAGCCAATCCCAAAAAAACAAAGACCAAATGTTTTCTCTTCTAAACAGATGCTGATCCATAGTGGGGGGTAGGTACGGAAGAATGAAGGAACTTTGGATTATGCAGAGGGGAGTGAGGGGAAGGATGGGGTAGTGGGATGGGAAGGACATGGGAAGTAGAATGAGACAGACCTTATTACCTTATATACATATATGAAAAAAATTTTTTAAATAAAAAAAATAAATTGATGACTTTAAAAAACAACCATTTGATTACATCTCACATTTTTATAGATCAAGAATTCAGATAGAACTCACCTGTAGGATTCTTCTATTCTGCATGGCATTAACTAAAGTCACTCAGTGGATTTTAGTTGATGACATCACTGAGTAGAGCTGGAGAGTACAAAACCAGATACACTCAGGGATGGCTTTAAGGCTGAGCTCAGGTGGATCCTTCTTCTTTCTATTTGATCTTTCAAGCAAAACAGTCAGATTTCTATTGGTGACTCAGGCTCCAATACACCACATCAGAATCTTCCAGTCTCTTAAAGGCAAAGCTTAGAACTAGCTAATGTCATCTTTTCTGTATTCTGTTGGTCAAACAGTCACAGTCCAACTCAGCTTCCCAGGTAGGACAAATGAGCCCCACCTCTTTATGGAAAAAGTATGGAAGAACTGCAGTCATTTTGAATCTGCTATAATAGGATAGGAGAATGTTTTTCTAAACCAATTTCATTTTATTATTTTATTGTATTTTTTGGTACCCAGGGATTGAACCCAAGGATGCTTAACCACTGAGTCACATCCACAGTTCTTTTTACTTTTGAGACTGCCTCTCACTAAGTTGCTTAGGGTTCACTAAGTTCCTGAGGCTGGCTTTGAACTTGTGATTCTCCTGCCTCAGTCTCCTGAGCCATTGGGTTTACAAGCATGAGCCACCATGGTCAGTCTAAACTAATTTTTAAAAGCTGCAAAAATCCTAAAATCTATAATGAAATGTTGGAAGTATTTTCTTTAATATCAGGCAAAGCTAAGAATGGCAGTTCTTGCCATTCCTATTCATTATTTTACTGTAGTGGAAAATACAGTAAAGTACAAATAAAATTAGAAGTCTCAGGTGGCTCACTTCCCTGTACTTGACTCTGAGTTGGACAGGGTAGGTAGGACCATAGGGGACTTTTTTTTTTTTTTTTTTTTTTTTTTTTTTTTTTTTTTTTTTTTTGAGATCTTCCTGCCTCAGCCTTTGGAGTACAGGGATCACAGGCACTTGTCATAGCACATAGCGGACCTTTTTGTGCTATGGGTGGCCATCAGCATATGTTTTATCAGCTTTGGTGCCTCTGCCTGGCCTAGCTCACCCACACTACTAGTGTGGCTTTGGGCACCCAGAATGGCATTGAGGAGCATAAGTTCCTCTTTGCTTGGTGTTGTTAGAACTGCCCTGAAAATGCGTTCCAGTGCTCCACCCATGACAGGCTGAGAAGTGCCAACAGAGCGACTTCCTTCATTCATGCCAACCACCCTGCCAGCATCAGGTACACCATCCCCAAGAGATGTAGCATGGGTGACTTTGAAAACTGACTGTGATGAGTCAAAAATGGAAAAACAGGAGGCCATGACTGTATCTAGGGAGCTGTAGCAACAATGCAGAATTTGGGGAAAGGGTCTCCAAACTATTTGTGGATAATCTGGACGATGGGAAGGATGCCAGAGCCCTATTACAGGAATACCTGGCAGTCAGTAAGAGCCTCCCAAAAAGAATTTTCAGATGTCTTGATGTCTTAGGGAGCTGCAGCATCCAGACATGCAGCTGCAGCTGGCTCACTTTGGGAGATGAGAGACTACCCAAAGGCCAAGCATGACCAGGCACTGAAAATTGAAAAGGATAAGCAGCAGCTAAGGGCTGGAAACATCAATGAGGGTTTCTGGGCTCCCACTCAGGCCTTCCTTCCTAGCATAGAAGCTAAGATAATCATTTTAGAGAAATCTCCAGACTACTGTCCTTGTAATTCCAGCCTGGGTATCTATGGCACAAAAGGTCACAAGTTCCTGCAGATCAACCACAATACATCCAAGTGAAAGCAATGCAGTTGTGGGCTCCTATTCACTGAGTGTGAGCTACAAGTGGAAGAGAAGAAGAGTGAGGCCATGAGCAGTAATAAATTGCAAATTTATAATTGCAAATTCCAATGGAGCTGCATGGTCAAGTGTTACCAGTGCAGACATGTAGTGAACAAGCACTACCACATGCACTCCCCAGGCAGTGCCCAGACATGGAGCAAGAGGACAGTCTGATAACACCCCACATGAAGCAATTAGACAGTGGAGGGCAACACCACTTCTCTCTTGGAAAGAATAGACTGGGAAACAATTACAAGATCACAGGGATAGTCTTTAGTCCTCATGGTATCTGCTATAGATGGGAAATGGAGGCACAAGATGATACCACCTATTATTGGCAGAGTTGATATTGGAACCTGGGTCTCCTGATTTGGGGGCAGACCCAATCTTTCCTGCAAGTTAATCCCTAATATTTGTGCCTGTACTAATTATGCAGCTTGCTAAAATAGGAGTTTGGTTTAGGGTATCTATCCTCAGAGGAACCCTCAAAGTGTTTGTTCCTTTTAAGTCTCAGACCATGTTCAGCCCAGCAGTGCTGCTGAGAATCAGAGGGTTTAGAAGCAAAAAAGTAAAGAGTCCTGTTCAGATTCCTGAAGGAGCAACTTTCTGCCACTCTGGCTGGGTCCAGAAAAACCAACTGCAAATTCCTGCAGATACATGAAGCCGAGACCTCCTCTCTCCTACTGGGGGGTTTTTAGAGTATGTTTTTCACCTGAGTATGCACTTTTTAAAAGTTCTCCCCATCCAAGTCTAGGGAAATTAGGAGAACATTTTCAGCTCATAATCCACCTGTGGTATCAAGGAGAGGGAAAGGTCACAGTAAGTAGACAGGTAACTACAACTTGTAGGAATATCTGTTCTACAAGACAGATATTCCCCAGAGAGCTATCAAACAACTGTTTTGTCATTTTCCCAGACTGGGAACTCAACTGCATTTTGCAATAAATGTTTCTAGGATATATCCAGCTGGGACATTTTACTACTCTCCTTGGTAAACTTAGGGTCAGGAAGGGAATAGGAGCCCTGCTTCTGTGTCCCCATTATCCACCACTCTAAGCAAGGGAGCTAGAACATCAAACTCACTTGATTTCAGTGTTTAACAGATAATGAAATTGAGATCCAGGCATTAACCAATAGGAAAATAATACAGACTCACAGATTTTACAAGGTGTTATTTTAATGCGACCTAAGCAATTTGGGGACTTAAGTTAGCCCTTTGAACTTGGACCACATTCACAGTGTGTTTGCTCCCTTAACTTGGGCTTCCTGGGTACACTAAGGCTTGAGCCCCAGAGCAAGAAATTAAGACAGTTGTGGATCCAACTTTCCTTATTTGTATTTTTATATCTTCCTCCAATGGCAATTTCTGGAGGAGGAAGAGTTTCCCAGGAAGAGCTCCAGGGGTTCAGTCATTGGTTTCCTAAATCTGAGTATCTCAGACTTGGGAATCTCTCCAGTCTGCATGGGTCTGGAACCCTGCAGGGAGGTTGAGTAAACAAGTAAAATGACTGATTAACAAGAGTGGGGATTCACCCCCAGCTTCTTGTTTTAAATTAGAAAATAATTTAAATGCTTGACAATAAGATAAACTATTTAAATCATGGCCCTATAATGGAATCTTAATCTCTAAAATAATATTCTTGAAGAATATTTAGTAACATGGAAAACACACATGATATTAACTGAACAAAGTTGATTACTAAATAGCATGTTCAGGATGAATCCAATTTTGTTTTGAAAAATCCAAAAATATTTGCCATCATGTAACAGTAAACTTGAAAGTTTTGTTTTCCTATTTCATTTTTATACTTTATTTTAGTATATTTGCCTACCATAAGCAAACATTTTTGTCATCAAAAAAAGAAAAAAGAGAATGTTTCAGTTGAAAACCAACAAAAAACACTGCCATATAAATGATATGGGGAAAATTCAAAAGGATAGTGAATAAATTGTTAGAATCTTAAAAGAAAGCTTAGCAATATTTCAGGATAGAAAATCATGTTTAAAATGTAATCAATTTAATAGTCTAGCAACAATAAATTAAAAAGTATAATTTTGGGGGGAGCACCCAGGATTGAACTCAGGGGCATTCGACCGAGTCACATCTCCAGCCCTATTTTGTATTTTATTTAGAGACAGGTTCTCACTAAGTTGCTTAGTGCCTTGCTTTTGCTGAGGCTGGCTTTGAACTCAGATCCTTCTACCTCAGCCTCTCAAGCTGCTGGGATTACAGGCTTGCACCCCCAGGCCCAGCCAAAAAAAGTATGATTTTTAATTATGTAAGTTACAACTACAAAATAAAGTGTTAAGTCCCTGAGAACAAATCTAACAAAGCATACTTATACTTTTTATTTGGTAAATTAGAAAATTTTATTGAAAGATATGAAAGAAAACCTAAATAAATAGGGGGACATACAATGTTCTTGAATAAGAATATTCAATATTCTATGGAATTAAATTTTACCTAAATTCATTTGCAGATTTTGTGTAATACTGATTAAAACCTCAACAGGGTTTTCATGGAATTGAGTATGCTGATTCATAAATTCACCTCAAACAGTAAATAAAGGAACAAAAAGAGCCAAAAAAAAACCAAAATCTCTGAAAATAACAAGAAGGTAAGGCAACTTGCTCTAACAGATATCTAATTCTATTATAAAACTTTAATAATTAAAACCATGTGAGGATAGTCAAACTGACTGAGTTAAAGGAATGTTAAACTTAATTTGTAAGAAAGCATGAATTTTACATTGACACAGAAGGGATGGACTTTCCAGTAAATATTTTAGATTAATTGGTTATCACAAGAGAGAGAATGAAATGGAATGTGTACTTCTCATTACGTCTAAAAATGTATTCAAGGTAGATTAGAATATTTTGTTTGAAAGACAAAACTTTTAGAATACAATATAGAAATTGCATGGGACCTTAGAAGAGCAAATTATTTCTCCAACAAAATAAAACAAAGGCTAACTATATTAGGACTCTCCAGAGAAACACAACTAATAAAAATATGTTTATACAGAGATTCTCTGTAAGGAATTGACTCACATGATTATGAAAGCTGACAAGACCCAAGGACTGCAGTTTCCAAGCTGGAGACCCACAGAGTTGATAGTGCAGCTCCATGCCAAGTCCAGAGGTCTGAGATGAGGAAAGCAGATGGTAGAGTTCTAGTCTGAATTCTGGCAGACCAGAGACTCAGAAGGAGCCCATGTGTGATGGTTAATTTGGGGTGTCAACACAACTGAATTGAGGGATACCTAGAGAATTGGTAAAACACACTTCTTGGTGTGTCAGTGAAGAAGTTTCCAGAGAAGATTGGCATGTGGTCAACAAACTAAGTGGGGAAGACCCAGCCTCAATGTGTGTGGACATCATCCAATGGACAGGAGACACAGACAAAACAGGAAACAAAAGGAAGACCTCTGGTCCCCAAGTTCTTACTCCTTTAGTAGGCACATTTTCTACAGTTGTTGCTGCACTTGGACATCAGACTCCAGGTTCTTCAATCTTTAGACTCTGGGACTTGTACCAGTGACCCTCTGAATATTTGCAAGCTGTTGACCTCAGAATGAAGTGTATGCTGTCAGTCTCTTGATTCTGAGGCTTCTGACTTCTTGGATTAAGTTACTGTCTCCCCAGCATACAGATGGACCTCAGGGAACTCTTCAACTTTTATGATCATAAGAGTCAATTTCCTAATAAATGCCCTTACATTTACATCTGGGGAACTCTGGCTCAGAACTGAAAGTCCAAAGGTAAGAAGAACCAACGCCCCAATCAAAGCAGCCAGACAGAAGGACTCCCATCTACTAACAGCAGGGTTAGATTTTTGGTTCTATTCAACTACTCGAATGACTAGATAAGGCCCACTTTTGTTCCTTCTACAGGTTCAAATGTTAATCTTGTTCAGAAAACCCTCACAGACACATTCAGAATAATGCTCGACCAAATGGTCTGGACTCCTTGTGGCCTTGTCACATTGACACACAGAACCGACCATCATGCTAACCATAAAGGCAAAGTTTGACAGATTCAATCACATTAAAATTAAGAACTTATCTTCATCCCAGGATAATAAAAACAATATGAAAAACAAATCACAAACTAGGAAAGGACAAAAGTAACATAAGGAGCTGTCTTAGTCAGCTTGGGCTGCTGAGACACAATATTATCGATGGGGTGGCTTAAATAACAAGTATTTATTTCTCACAGTTCTACAAACTGAGGAGCTCAAGATCAAGGTGCTGGCAGATCCTGCGTCTGGTGAGGACACTTTCTAGTTGGCAACAGTTTTCTTCTCATTGGTTAGCCGATGAGCAAGCTCTAGTCTGTTTCTTGTCTTATGAAGACAATAATCCACCACGGGAGCTCCACTCTCATGACTTCACCAAACTGAATTAACCACCCAAAGGTCCTGCCTCCTGAAACCCTCCCACTGGGGTTTGAGTTTCAACATGTTCGTTTTAGGAAGACGTAAACATGAAGTCCATAATAGTAACCAAGTAAGGATTAATATCTGGAGTATGTAAACAACTCATATGAATCAACCACACTCATAATCAAAGAAATGAAATTAAAACCAAGAAGAGATAGTATTTCACACCACGAAATTGGCAAAACAATACCAAGTGTTGGTAAGGATATGGAGCAACTCATACATTCTAGTTGGGGAATAAACTGGTATAATAACTTCAGAAAATCACTTGGCACTACCTAGTAAATTTGGCTGTGTATATCCTATGACCTAGAAATTCTACTCTTACTAATATATCCTAAAAATCTAGAGCAACTCTTATTCTTGTGCACGGAGACCCATACAGAAATATTCTTACCAATAATGTTCATAAAGCTGAAATCTGGATCCGCCCAAGAGTCCATCAGCATTAAAATGGATAAATCAATTATGGCATATACATACAGTAGAATACTATATAGCAGTAACAATAAAACATAATATGGGGCATAGAGTCACGGGATAATATAATAGTAACAGTAAAATATTATACTAGTTAATATATAAATTGTTACCAAGCTCTCCTCTAAGTGCCATATATAATTTAAATAATTTGACCTAAGAAAATTATCATGAGCATGTTAAAAGTTTTAGCTATAGAAATTCTCATTTGCTAATGAAATATTTATTGAATGGATTAATGCTATTTAAATGATAGTGAAAAATAGAAAGTAACAAAAAATTAATATATGCTAAGTGGAAAATTTTTTTTTAAATCACACATATAACTCTATTATAACATTGTCAGCATGAAATAAATATTTGAAGGAAATCAGAAGGGAAAAAAAAATGTGAAACATGGTTGGGAAGAGTGAACACCTCAATAATTGCCTAAGACCATCCTGGTCTGAATGGTTCAAAATAAAGCCTAACTCCTTCTTCTGAAATGTTTTCTAAATGAAAGATAAGCCACATTCCCATAATAAGCACACTATGTAAAGGAGTGATTGGGAATATTCAACTGTCTTTAGGTTACTGAACACAAGGAGAAAAAAATCAATGAGAATGCAGTTTGCTTACTGTCCCATCAGGACTTTCTGTGCATGGCTGATACAAAAAAACTAAAATAATTAATGGTGTTAAAATTAAAAATGATCAATGATATCAAATTCCACAGGAAAGCAAAATCTTAGATAGCCAGAGCTCTGTAATCAGAAGTGATCACTCATAAGACTGTTGTTTGTCAATCTTTATAAGCCATGCATTAGCCTTCATTGACCAATCTAGAACTTTGCAAGGGTAATTTTAAATACTTAAATACCTTTACTTAAAGGAAAGAAAAGTTTCTCTCACTTCCTAATGGAAATGGTCACATTTTTTCCCATAAAAATCAGGGTGGGGTTAGGAAGCTAAGAATGTTCAGGATTGTGAACCCTTCTCATATAAATTTAAAAATTCTGATGAACTAAGAAGGCTAAGATTTTCCCATCTGAAAGACAGAAAGGTTGCAGAGGTGTGTGTGCTACAGAACACACAAAAGTCATGAAAAACAAGTATTTGTTGACCATGAACAGAGCCACCAAATCCCAAAATACTAAAAGTGAGCCAGAAAGGCAGTAGTTCTGGAACAACTTTACTAAACATCTGGAACTCATTTCCCCAATAAATTGTATAAGACAAAAGTGGAATAGTCTAAGAAAGGATTGGTTAGAGCTCTTCTGTCCATGGACTTAATATAAAAAGAGGGCAGTGATGTCTGTCCATGAAGACCATCCCAGCAGGAAACAGCCAAACTCCTCCAAATACATGTCCTTGGGTCACTGACAGTCACCAAAGAGACTCTGTGAAATGCCATCTCTTGTGTCTTTATCTGTGTTGGCACAGTGCCTGGTATATGGCGGGTGCTTCATGCATATTTGTTCAGTGACATCAGATACAATCTGTATGTCCTAGTTCCTCCAAACCATCATTAATCTTCAGTCTGCTGTGTCATCGCTCTTAGGTAGAAGAGAAACTGGAAACCAGAGACCCTTATCAGACGTAATCCCCCAAATGCTTCTTAAACTCAGTAAAATATAAGTGAGGCATTCTCCTTTTATGGAAACATAAAAAGATGAAGATAGAGTCATTAAAGTATTCTTGAACAGTAACATCAAGCAAGTTATTGCATTAAATGGAAGCACACAGCAAATACGCAATTGAAAGTCATCCATTATTTCTAGCTATGATTTTAATACAAAAACTTCGCTTTGCAAAAAATCTCATAGTGCCACATCTTCTCCTTCATCCAACAACTATTTTGTTAAATTCTGTTTTTTGCCAGTTTTTCAAAAGGTATGTGATAACTATAATGTCGTAACTCAAGTTGTGTCTTATCTACAAAGAAATAAAATTTGCAAGAAAGTAAACCCTCCATTCTTTTCTCTCTAGCATCTTTTCTTGTGTGGGAAGCACACAAGAACATCACTTGCAAGTAGTTCAGAATGTGTAACTACCATGTCACAGCCGCCAAAATCTGTCAACAGATGGAGAGGACAAAATGCTATAAAATGCTCTGACATGATGGTTTTAACAGACGTGCATGTAAAAAGTCTCCAGGTATTTCTCTCCTACTCATTCCACAGATATTTCAGGCCTTCCCCTGAACCATAAGCAATGTGCCATGTATTTACCGCAATTCTTCCCTGGCCTGCTGGAACCCACTCTTACAGCTGCAGGGAATAACAAGAACCAAGACCTTCTCAAGGTCCCTTGCTGTCACTTCACATATTAATCAAAGAATGTTGCCAAAAGAAAATGTATCCTATAAATCTAAGCTCACTGTCTCTGCAACATTCTGATCACCTGCTGGGAAATAGGGTGAGTCTAAGGCCTCGGCATTGAACTCTACATAATGGACAAAACTAACAAGTCAAAAAAGCAGAACTTTTCACCTCATGAAATGATAACTAAACACGGGGACAAGAGGGATGAAAAGTGAACAGTGACGCTCACGGGAATCCTCAGTGACTCAAGAGGCTGAGGCACAAGGATCACAAACTTGAGGCCAGCCTCAGCAACTTAGCAAAACTCCGCGTCATAATTTTTTAAAAAGGGCTGGGGATGTAGTTCAATAGTAAAGCACCCTGAGTTCAATCTCCAGTACCCAAAAAAAAGTGATTGAAAAAAATATTTTCTCTCAAAGACCATCATAGGTGATTTTTTTTTATTTTGAAAAAGTTTAAATCCGCACAAAAATTAAAGAACAGCACAATGAACATCACTATACCCCTTGCTTATATATACCAACTATTAATAATCTCATTGCACCTGCTTTAACTCTAGACACAAAACTAATATGATCTGAACATTTGTGTCCCCCCAACACTTCTTCATATGTTGATATCCTAACCTCCAAGGTGATGGGATTAAGACACAGGGTCTCTTAGAGGAGATTAGATCTTTGTTTTTGTCAGTTTTTTCATCACTGTGACCAAAAGACCCACAAGAACTATTTTAGAGGAGAAAAAGTTTATTTAGCACTCACATTTCAGAGGTCTTGGTCCATACATGGCTGACTCCATTGCTCTGGTCCCAAGGTGAGGCAGAATATCAGGAGAAAAGAGTGTGGCTCAGGATGTGGCACCAGGAAGCAGAGATTGAGAGATTCTTCCCACCACAGACAAAATATATACCCCAAAGGCAGGCCGGCAATGACCCACCTCCTCCAGCCACACCCTATCTGCCTACAGTTACCACCCCACTAATTCCTATCAGAGGATTAATGTAGTGATTAGGTTAAGACTTTCATAACCCAATCCTTTCACATCTAAGTTTCCTGCATTGTCTTACACGTGAGCTTTTGGGGGGGATACCTCATCTAAATCATAAAAGTCATGATAGTGAAACCCTCTTCAATGGGATCAGTGTCATTATTTAAAACAAAACAAAACAAAACAAAAAACCTAGGTGCTATCTATGAAACAGGAAGCAAGTCCTCACCAAACAGTTGGGCCAGTAGGGGTGGGCCCTTAGGGGTTTATTGGGATCCTGGCCCTTCCTCTTTCTCTTCACTTCCTGACCACTATGAGGTGAGCAGCTTTGTAACCCACGCACCACCTGCCATGATGTTCTGACACAGGCCCAAAGCAATAGTCAACTGACCATGAAATGAAGCTTGGAAACTGAAAACCGTGAGCCAAAATCAACATTTCTTCCAAGTTGATCATCTCAGGAATTTTGTTACAGTGACGGAAAGCTGACCAACACACCATTGTACACGACATGACACTTCATCCCTAAATATTTTAATATATATCTCTCATGAACAAGGACATTCTCCTACACTACTTAACATCATTGCCTGGTATTAAAAATCCATTTAATAACAGCAACTAACATCTAAACCATACTCAAATTATGCCATTTGTTCCCCCTGCCAAAAAAATTGTCTTTTATAGCTTTTTTAAAATTTAAGGCCTAAACAAACTCACATGTTATATTAGGTGTTCTTTTTCTCTAGTCTCCTGTTGCCATGCTCTGATCTTCATGACACTATGTCCTTTGATGAGTTCAGACCACTCCTTCTACAGAAAATCTGACATTCTGAATGTTTATGATGGTTTCCTCATGATTCCTTCCTGGAAAAAACAATTCTTGCAAGAACCCCACCTAAGTGCAGCTGTGTGCCTCCCCCTGCATCTCATCCCAGGCACATCGGGCCAACCCGCTGCGGCACTGCCAAGTTGGGCCATTTGGTACAAGGGCAGCTGCTGGATCTCTCCATTGTAAAGGCTTATTTTGTCTCATTGCAATTAATATGTAATACGTGGTATGAATCTTTGTTTAAATCCTCTGTCCCTCAACAATATAGGACTTGATGGTTTTAGCTTAGAGATGCTCCTCACCTTAATCAATCATTACCCCCAGGAAGATTACAAAACAGAGATTTTCTACTTCTGTCATTCTTTCTGCATTTATTAGGTACCATTCTGAGTTAAAGAAAAGTTTTTCTTTGCTCTCCTTCTCTTTCTCCTCTCTCTCTCTCTCTCTCTCTCTCTCTCTCTCTCTCTCTCTCTCTCTCTTCCTCATATCACTATGGACTTCAGAAATTTGAATATTTGTTATATTTTGTTATTCTTAGTATTGTTTTTAAAACTCAAATTATTCCAAATTTGGTTAATAGGATCCCTTTCCAGTCAGTTTCTGAGGTGTTTTTTGTTTTGTTTTGGTTTTTGGTTTTGTTGGTTTTTGTTTTTTTGTTTTTTGTTTTCTTTTAACGTAGATTCATTACTATTTAGGGGGTTTCTTATTTCTAGTTAATAAGATATTCCATATTAAACACAGACTTTCCCTCACCCAGACCTGGAATCTGCCATTTCTCTCTAAGCAACCTTAATTCATTTTGGTGGGTAATGGACCCTAGATGTGCTCACACTTAGGAGGTACCTAATTTGAACTAAAAGCACAAAAGATAGAATCCAATCAGGTTGTTAAACAACAGCAAAATTCAACAGATGATTCTGGTCCAAATTTCTGAATAAAATTAACCATGAAATTCCCTTTCTTTCCACTACTAATGTGTACGACATGTATGCAAAAATGCTCAGAACATTGTATGTGTTCAATAGTCAAAAAGTATAAATCATCCTTGTTAATATAAAGAAGCATCAATAATATAAATCAGTGAAATTTAACCCCACACTGACATAGAGTATGTGGATTGCATTTGGCACTAAATTTATCAACCAACTCTTTTTGTTATGTTTATTTGTTTGTTTGTTTGTTTGTTGTTGTAATTATGGCCTAAGCCCATTTAAAATTAATATGAACCTACCTTCTTGGAGTTCACACTGACCAATATGAGGCAAAGTGTACCAGACCCTTATCAAAATACAAGAAAACCACCTGAAGTTAGGCATCCTCTGCAGGTAATTTTCCAGTAGGTAATCCATACTTCTTTTGCTTCGTTCTGTTCTTTGCAGTTATTCATCCAGCTTTTCTGTGTATTTGGAATTTTTCACAGTAAAATAAAATTAAAAAAAATAAGTCCCTATATTTAACCTATTTATCCTCTAAATCCTTCCTAAGCCATCAGCCTTATCTTCCTTCTCCCTAATGATGATCTTGTCACTCTGCTGCTCAGAGACCTTTAATAGCTCCCCCCTCATCTCACGGTGTTGGAGGAGCTGTGCATTATACTGATTAAAAACATGGAGTCTGCAGGCAGATTTGAGTTAAAATCCCAAAGTTACTATCATCCATCCCCCACTTATCCACAAGGGGATATGTTCTAAGATCCCCAATGGAATTGCAGGTAGTACTAAACCCTACATACAATGAATAACTTTCACCTTGTCACTTAAAGAAAGCATTTGATGGTTTTCTTTGGCATATGCACAGTGCTATCATTACTACCATTGCACTTTGGGGTCATTATGAAGTAAAATTAGGATTAATTGAACACAAGCACTATGACACATGACAGTTGGTCTAATAACCAAAAGAGCTACTAAGTGACTGACAGGTGGATAGTACATACAGGGTAGATCGCTGGAAAAAGTCATGATGCACATACAAGGCAGGACAGAGTGGGATGGTGCAGAATCTTGTCAGACCCCTCAAAATGGTGCATAATTTAAAACAAAATTATTTATTTCTGAAATTTTCCATTTATTATTTTTAGATCATGGTTGACTTCAGGTAACTGAAAATCCAGAAAGCAAAACGAGACTGCTGTACTGATCAACTTGTGACCCAGGATATGTCTCTTGAGCCTCCTGGTACATCAACTTCCACAAGTGAATCAGGATGACAATAGTACCTACTTTACAAAGTGCTGTGAGGATCAAGTGAGCAAATACCCCCAAAACACAGGAAGCAGTGTCTCACACATACTTACACTTCATAACTGCTTCTTCTATGTAGAACCGAGAGACTTCTTTTCATATTATTTTCTTTAAAAAAAAAAAAAAATCTGTGGTCAAAACCTTTGGAAAATGTTACATTCAGTGAAGTAAAGCAAGAATCTTTGCAGCAGACATGCTCAGAGCTTTTGATATTCTAACATTCATGATGAATCTTCATCCATGATGAATCTTTCATACTCTGTACATCCCAGGGAATCAACACTTTGAAGATCAGAATTAGGAAAGTGGTGCTCTAAGAAATAAAACCTAAACTCCTTTGCCTGATTCTGAAGATCTTCCACCTTAGGCACCCACCAGCTTTACCATCTCTTGCTTTCACTCACTAAAGTTTCTTCAGTCTAAGTCAAACCCTGCTCTCTCCCAATGTACTCATTTCCCTATGAGTGTTAATCTTTTGAGCTTCAGGCATTTCCTCCCTTCTCAGCCCATCTGACCACTTCAAACAGGGTAGCTGTAAAGACCACCCAGATTCCCCCAGGGAGAATTCATTTTCCAATCCCTGCTACCCCTGAGTACTTCATTTTCATTTCTAGGAACATGTATGACATTCTGTCCTGTGCTATGGATTTTTTTCTCTAGTTTCCTAAAATAATTTATTTGAATTATTTGTAATTCTACAAGAAGAAAATGCACTTTCAAGTTATAGAGAGATCTTTTGCCTACCACCAATCTTAATTTTTTTTTTTTTTCTAAAAACATTGTTTAAATTGTAGTGACACAGACAGGTAGTATTATATATATATTTTTTTAATATCTGCTTCTTTATGGAAAGATAAAATGTTAAATAATACGATTATATATTGTCAATTTTTGTCTCATGAGAGCTAACAGAGTTCAACAAACAAGTACATGCTAAATAAATGTGAAGGGGAGTTGTTATAGGTACAGAACTGTACTGGCAACCCCTTGACTCATGACAGCAAAAAGAGAAAAAAATAACCTCAACAATAATAGATACTATTCTATTTAAAAATTTCTTCACTTGGAATGATTTAAATTAAAAGAATATATTCTGTTCTATCCTTTGAATTCTATAAAATAAATGAAGAAAGGAATCCTATAAACCAGCTGGACATTTTCATTTTAGTAATTGGCAGTAAGCAGGATGCAGGAATCAGAGCTTAGGAGGAAGAGAGTAGATGTCATCTGGGCAGAAGCTCTGGCCCTCATTGGCATTAATTCTAGTGGGAAATGGTAATTAGATATATTCAGATTCTGACCATCTGGAACTATAGGAAGCTTCTAAATTTGATTTGTGTTGGAGGAATTGTGGTCAAGAAAGGAACATGCACACAGTGATTTGGATGTACTCCAAAATGTGGCCTTTTTGGACCAAAAAAACATGTAATTCTAGAAGAAAAATGTGAGCAGAGTAATGTTGCCTTTTGCCCCAGAGCAGTTTCTTGGAAACCTGTCTGGAGAATGCACAGAGTTCACTGATAAGTATCTACCCAGAATTTCTAATCTCATGGTCAATAAACAAAGCGATATTTTGCCTTCACATTTGAACACCAAGATGTTCTACCCAAAAGGTAGTGCTCCTGTGAGCTCCGTATGGCTCAGGCATGGCCAGGGCCTCTAAAACAAAGAGAAATGGCTAAATACTGCGCACACAACAGAACGCTCCTCCACGCTAGTGACGTCAGCAGAGACTCGTTTATGGCAGTTTCCAGAAATGCCTGGAAGATGCTACAGAAGGGAGCTGATCACATTTGTAGAAAATAACAGAAAAGTCCAGCGGAGCTATAGACCAAGTCAACCTTTCCAGAATATAAAGCCAATCTTTCCAGAACAAAAAGGTATTAAAAGAGGTCCTGTTGCTACTACACAAGGCTGCAAAGTGTGAGAATGACTGAGCTGCCTACATAAGAGAAGCAGAGAAGGAAGAATCTGGCCGAGCTTCTCCAGCCATCACTGGATTGGTTAATGGGACAGCCAGACAGGTGTCATCAGCCAGTTCACGTGTCTTAGAGGTTTGGTTCTGTTTAGACGTCCAGGTAGATTCACAAGAACTGCCTAGATTTCAAACTCTTTATCAGAGCCAATATGAAAATATGACTACCTTGTTATCTCAAGAAAAAAATAAATAAAGGAAAGGGAATGGGAGGGGGGAAAGAGAACACTAGAAAGCAAGGCAGATTGCTAGAAAGGTAGAAAGCAAGCTGAAAAAGGTAAGAAAGGGTCTGAATTAGTACTTCAAATACAGGTATATGCTCATGTAGATTTTGCTTTCTTATTCCTCAAAAGTGAATTCTTATTTCACTTAGCATGATATTCTCCAATTCCATCCATTTATTTGGATATGCCATAATATTGTTATTCTTGTGAAATAAGCCAATCCCCAAAAACCAAAGGCGAATGTTTTCCCCGATAAGTGGATGATGATACATAATGGGCATGGGGGGGGCGGGGAGTGAGAGAAGAATGGAGGAACTTTAGATTATGTAGAAGGAAATGAGAGGGAGGGGGTATGAAAAATGGTGGAATGACATGGACATCATTACCCTATGTACATGTATGATTACACGAATGGTATGAATCTACGTCGTGCACAACCATAGAAACGAAATGATGTGCCCCATTTGTGTACAATGAATCAAAATGCAGTCTGTAAAAAATAAATAATTAATTAATTAATTTTAAAAATAAATAAGTAAATAAAGTAATGCTAGTACTATGAAAAGTGAATTCTTATGTTGAAAGTTTCAGTTAAGGGCAGTTTGTTTTTCTATAATAATCTGCTCAAATTAATAGCTTCACTGTGTTCTAAGCACTTTGAGTGACTTACCATATCTCCATTTGCTCCTCCTGGCAAAACTAGCTTGATGCTTGTTTTGCTGAGAAAGAAAATGCAGCACAAAATGTTTAGACAACCTGCCTAAAGTTACACAGCTGCTAGGTGACAGCCTGGGATCCAACCCCAAGCCTGGCGACTCAGCAACTGACCACCTACCAAGAGGAGCACAGAGGAAGTTCCCAGAATGCTTCTGTTCCCACTAAGGAAGACCATATATGCTGTTTCTAGTTGGTAACAACTGCCCTGAGCCTCCTACTGCTCCAACATACAAGTTCAAAGTCATTTTCAATGGTCAAAACCACACCTTATTCTTATTTAAGACTTTAGGAACTCTCAGGACATAGTCTAGGCTGCCACTTACTTTAATGTTGTATTTCAAAGTTCATAAAACTGTTAAAAAATAGCTACCTTCTTATCCCAAGTATCCTGTCCAGCATCTACAATCTTTACAATTAGACTGGCACCTCTTACTGGTGCCATTGAGGGAAGAGAGTTCTTCCTTGAATTCTCCACCCAGCTAATTGACTCCTCCTTCAGATCTTTGCTAGAATGTTGCTTCTTGGTAAAATACTTCCTGTTCCTCCTCTCACACACTTCTAAGTCATTCACTTACCCATCTTCACAACTTTCAATATTATCAGTATAAACAGTAGAATGAATGGGACATAACTTCCCTATGTTCATGTATGAATACACCACCAGTGAAACTCCACATTATATACAACCACAAGAATGGGATGTTAAATAGAATGTTATACCCCATATATGTATGTCAAAATACACTCTACTGTCATGTATGTCAAAAAAGAATAAATAAATGAGGTGTCCCCCCAAGTTCACATGTGTTACAATGCAAGAAGGTCCAGAGATTAAGTAATTTCATTATGTGAGATTTAATCTAATAAGTGGATTAATCCACCAATAGGGATTAATTGGGTGGTAACTGTAGGCAGATAGGATGTGGTTAAAGGAAGTAAGTCACTAGGGGTATGCCTTTGGGGTTTATATTTTGTCCCTCATGGGTAGAGCATTTCTATTTCTCTTTCTCTCTCTCTCTCTCTCTCTCTCTCTCTCTCTCTCTCTCTCTCTCTCTCTCTCTCTCTCTCTCTCTTTCTCTCCCTCTCCCTCTCTCTTCTTTCTTTTTCCCTGCTTCCTGGTTGTCAGGTCCTGAGGTGCTTCCCTTTGACACACCCTTCCACCATGATATTCTGCCTCACCTCAGGCTCAGAGCTATGAAGTCAGTCAACCATGGACAGAACCTCTGAACCTCTGAAACCATGAGACAAAATAAATTTTTCCTCCCTTAGTTGTTCTTGTGAGATATTTCAGTCACAGTGAGGCAAAGCTGACTGAAACAACAGGTCCAATTTGTTCTACCCTCAGACTTCTCCATCTCAATTAATGGCTTCTCCACCCCTCAGCTGGTTAGGCCAAACATCTGTCAGTCACCCATGACTCGTCCCTTTATCTCACAAGTTCCATCCAATCTATCAGGAAATCCTGTTGGCTCTACTTCAAAATCCATCCTGAATTCTACCACTTCTCAATGCCTCTGCTATACCACCCAGGCCCAAGTTTCTATTGTCTTTCTCCTGGACTCTAGGATCTGGGCTTCCCTCTGGGACCCTAATGTATTTTTATCACAAAAGACTGAGGGATCCTTCCATAAATGAGATGGTGTCACATCTCTACTCAAACTTGCACGGCTCCTTGGCTCAGTCTGAGTAGACATTTCAGTGGCTCTTGCATGATCTGCCACCTACCACTTTCCTTTCCAAGTGCCTCAGACATCTGTTCATTCCATTCCAGCCACATTAGTCTTTTTTGCAGTTCCTTGAATTCACCAGATAGCACCTGCTGCTCTCTTTGACCACAGTTTCCTTTCTCCAAAATATCTACCTGACTTTTTCCCTCTCACTTACTTAAGTTCTCAGCTATATGTCACCTTCCCAGTGAGACCCTCTGTGACCACACTGTTTAAAATCAGTCTCCTCATCAATGCTACTTCCGGTTTATGTTGCCCCATTGTTGTTACCTTACAATTTACTATAAAATTAACTTATTTTGTCTCTTGTCATCTGTGTCCCTCAACTCAAATATATCTCCATATGAACAGAAGTCATTTTCCTATTACTTCACTGTTGACTCTTTAGTGCCTAAAACAGTACCAGGCACAGAGTAGACAGTATTGGTTAGTTAGGTCATAAGTAAGCTAAGGTCTAAGACTGTCTTCATACCCCTGTGTCCCCAACAACTAGCACAGTGTCTATTACTTAGCAGGTAAGCATTAACATTTGTTGAATTGAAAACAAGATCAAGAAGCAATTAGCATTGGATTCTAGTACAGGCTCCATATTCCTGACAATATGGGAAACAGGCCACTCACTTGAACAAGTACCCTGAGAAGACATCAGAGGATTTCTATATACATTAGGAAGATTGAAAACCTACATAAAATCCACACAGGTGATGAGGTACCCGTTATAGTTTGGATGTGAGGTGTCACCTGTGAGACAACCCAGGAAGGTTCAGAGGAGAAATAATTTGGTTGTAACAGTCTTAACCCAATTAGTGATTTAATCCCCTGATATGGACTAAGTGGTAACTGAAGTGGTAAGGTGTGGCTTTGGTTATATATTTGTATCTGGTGAGTGGAGTCTTCACTTCCTGATCACCATGTGAGCTACTTCTCTCTGCCACACTCTCCCACCATGATGTTCAGCCTCACCTCGAGCCCTGAGGAATGGAGTCAGCCATCTATGGACTAAGACCTCTAAAACCATGAGTCCTCAATTAAACTTTCCTCCTCTATAATTGTTCCAGTCAGATCTTTCATTCACAGCAGCAAAAAAGCTGACTAAAACAGTACCTAAGACAAAGTCATAGATGGTTCTACCTAAGTACAGCTGAGCAGAATTGTTAATGTGTAGAGGTTGTTCATTTGGGCTTGAGATGTGTTCTTTTCCTTTTTCTTTCATAGGATTAGAACAAGTGTTATTTTTCTTCACAAGTTTTACTGCATCTGGAAAGTATCAAAATTTCTTCAGGTAATAATTTTTTTTAAAATGTCATGAGATTATTTCAGTCCATTCCAACTTGCAAACCAAAATTGTCTGAGGGCTAAAAGCTGGAGAACTATGACAATTTTTCACTAAGGTAAGTAATCTGGTGTCAGACTTTTAAAAGGAAAGGTATATATATATATATATATATATATATATATATATATATATATATATATACACACACACATATATATGTGTGTGTGTGTATATATATTTTTTAATCCTTGCATACAATTAACCCCTCTCCAGAGAGCCTTTTTTAAACTGTCTTAGCAGAAAAATATATTAAACTTGCTTTGAAGTTGGGAGAAATGGGTTTTTCTGGTTTTTTCATTGATGTTGTACTGCCACCTAGTGACCGCAAAATGTGTGACTCACCCACACAGCTGCCTAAGGCAAAATCCCCAAGAAGCTGATCCAGTTTGTCAAGGTCCCTTTCCCTTAGTAGAGAGGGGCACTTGCCTAGACCATGCTTATTCCTGATATGTCCTGTGATTGTAAAAACATGAATTTCATATTTTTTTATGTACCAAATAGGCAACTTTTATGAGCAAGTCCTTGCTAATAAATCACTTTAATTGGACCTGAAGGAAATATCCTGTTTAGGGGATATAGACCATTAATGTCTCTTCTGCCTCTGACTTCATAGCAATAAGGCAGATGTTTCAGGTTCTATAGGCCTCAATCACTTTCCTACTCACTTCAATACAGAGTTGTTGAGAGGTTATCATGGTAAAGGGCAAGCATAAGCAATTATTTTTCATTTGATGCATGTAAATAAAAACATTTCTGCTTATTTTCTTGTATTGAGTATAATCATAAAATGCCTAAATTGTGTAATCTTATTTATCATCTAATAAATTTATATTATTGGACTTATCTGACTCTTAATTCCCTAAAAATGGCTATTGAGCTCTTGTGGGTAATAAAAAAAGGATCATCTTCAGAATTGGAATATACTCTAGCACAGCCTACAAGACCATAAAAGCTAGAGAGAACTATTCTCTTTCTGCCAAATAAGCCCAAACCACTAGCATGTTTACTTTCATTTCTTACCATACTTACTTTGTATAGTAAGGATGATTATTTTGGGATTGGTATCATCTTTTTCTCAATAATTCTTATGTTTTTTCTAAGGATGACAGAGAAAGACACCATATGATACAGACATTGGAATGCATTCATTTGCTAGGTGGGCAGTGCAGGGGATGCAACCCAGGACTTCATGCTAGGCAAGCACTCCACTGTACCCCAACCCTAGCCCTGGAACACATTCACTTAATTGCTTATGGTAGAAACAAAAAGGAATCGGTGTGTATTTGGAAGATGGCCTTGTAGGGCTAATGTGAGGCATTGATAGATCTAGAACTCAGGGAGGTCTCCAACTTTAAATCTTCAAGGGAAACCTCTCCAGCAGAATGAAAGCATTTTTACAAAATATAACTAAAAATGGTGGGGCAGGTCTTATAATCTAGCAATCAATTTCCATAAAGGAAGCAAGAATTTCTCTGATTCTCTTTATTTAAAGGAATGGACTATGTGTTCACAAGAACAGGACAATTAGAAATCAGGGGATTGAATGTACATCTTGTGATTTTTTTTTTTTTTTTTTTTTTTTTTTTTTTTTTTTTGGTAGGAACAGTGAGAAAGTTTATAGAAACTCCAAAATCATACACTGTCTTCTCTGTTAAAAAAAAAATAATAATTCTTTAGTAAGTAATAAGTAATTAGCTAAATTTATTTTAACTTGTATCAGTAGCAAAAATTTTGAACAGAAGTAGTCTTAAGTGTGAACTAAGGAGATTACTAATACATCATTAACATCCATGCCTTTCACTGCAGTGTCTGAGCAAAGCATAAGATTTTAAAAACTTGCTACTTCCCCATTACTCTGCCAATGATCAAGACAGTAAGGATGCCTCTTCTGAACACCTGCAATCTTTGTGTGCTTTCCAGACCATCTTTTCTCTATCCATTCTGTGTCCTCTACTTTATCAAATGGAACAAAACACAAGAGTCTTTTTTACAATTCTACAGATAATTTTAAATATAAACATAATTTTAACTATTAAATAAAGATTGCAATGCACAAGATGCACTCTAGAAGTACAGAATGGAAGGCTTTGAAGGCAGGACTATACAGATCAAGGAGGGTTTGCAGGCCAGGTTAAATAGCAGGAACCTGATGGTGGGTGATTTGATTTTCAACTCGGTGGTTAATCAGAACAAAATGCCCTTGATTTTTTTTTTTTCTTTTTAACATGACATTTATTTTGAAACTTCAATTAATAATAATTGAAGATTTTATAAGATTTTCATATTCATCAGAGGATGTGACTTCTCTAAGCTGAGAAACAATGCAGACCCAGGAATAAACTGCCGCTCAGGATTTTGAAGAGGTGTGTTTCAGGAAGATTACTTAGGCATCAATAACAGAGATGGGCCTGATGTCAGAAAGGCTAATTAGGACTCAATGAAAAAAATCAGATGCCAAGGGGCAGGTCTGAACAGTGGTGGCTAAATGAGAAGATATAAATGTGAAAGGTATTTGGGGAAAAGATTTGAACTTCTTTAAATGTGTGTCTTTGGATGAACACCATACACTTTCAGAAGCCAGCACAGCATGGTTATCCGCAGTAGGCAGATTCTGAAGTGGTTCCCAATGATCCTTGCCTCCTGGTGCTCATGTCTTATGTAATCCCCTGGGGGGAGGGGGGGGTGTTAGGATTGGACCTAGTACCTGCTTCTCATGAGTAGAATCCAGAAAAAATAGTGGAATCTCACCAATATCAAGTGAGGAACTGAGACCCTCATTTCAACAACCTCTGAGGTGAAAGACTAAATTCTGCACAGCTTCATGAGTGACCCTAGAAGCAGATCCTTCACCTGAGCATTCAGGTAAACCAACACCCTGCTGGAAACTTGACTGAAGCCTCCTGAGACATCCTGAAGCCAAGGATGCAGTTATACTGTGGTTAACTTCCTGGCTCACAAAATCTATGAGATAATAAGAGATCGGCAAAATAGAAGTCCATTGTATTAGACAAAGCAGAATGAGGGAAAGGGGGGGTGGGAACAGGAAAGACAGTAGAATGAATCAGACATAACTTTCCTATGTTCATATATGAATACATGACCAGTGAATCTCCGCATCATGCACAACCACAAGAATAGGATCCCAATTAGAATAAGTTATACTCCATGCATGGATAATATGTCAAACTACATTCTACTATCATGTATATCTAAAAAGAACAAATTTTTAAAAGCTAGATGTTCAGTTATATGGGAAACATAGAGAGCCCTCTAAAAAGGCATCAATGATAAATTCTTGATAAACTGGGAAATAGTCAGAGGTAAAGATGTTTTAACCCTGAACTTACCAATAAGTATTAGGTATTTCCAAGAATCCTGAATGGACCTGTTTCTCAGGGAAATTTTTCCATTTCATAGGAAAATGGAGTTTCGGGGGCTCATCTGTAGTTTGCAATCCATCAGTATGCACACCTAGCTCTTATCTCTTATTGATTCCTATCATCTTTGGTAAATTGTTCTGAGTTGTTGCAAAAACGCTTCACACTCACATACCCATACACACAATCACTAATGTGCATAAACACACATTCAGAGACATATTTGCACACCTGCATATATGGCCTCTGATAGCAAAGGGTAGATGTTTGTACCTACTTGCACATATTCACTGAAGCAAAGCACCATACACAGAACCCTGGCACGGATGCTTGGATACACACATATATGCACAAAAAGGATGCGCCCTAATCCTAAAGGAGAAAGCCAGTTCATTCCACCAAATCAGCATTCCCCGAATGAGTCTGTGGATGTTGATAGATGTTATGTGACAAACAGACACAAGATCAAATATATTCGAGAAACACTCGTAAAGTGTTAAATCACTGTCTTTAATCTGTATCTTCAAACACCCTGCTCTGGAGCACTTTCCACATTATAAATGAGAGAGATTTGTAAAAATCAAAGTCATGGTCAAAGATTAAATATTTTCTTTTCATTCTTCAGATCCAAATACAAGCAAGGACTCATCCCATTCCTGCATTCAGTAGATGTGATAGATTTATTTTTTAACCTTATCTATACAAAAATGCTGAAGTTCCCTTGGCATAAAATGTCAGGATAGATGGGAAAGGAGCAAGCAGGGGGTCAATTTCCACAGAAATGTAGTAACACTTTGGTAGAGCAAATTTTTCCTCCAACAGTGGAGGATATATCTCTTTCCCCACTCCTAATGGAGCAGTGGTTGCCTACATCCCGAACATAGTTGCTTCCATTAGCACTTCCGCTGTTCCCAAACCCAGTTAGTGACTCACTCCTCTGGGCTCCCACAGCACTCTTACACAAATCCCGGTTAACAAAATGGCTACACTACATTGTTCTTAGTTTGGAGTCCTTATGCCCTGTGATCTCCTAGAGGCATGGACAGTCTCTTGCCTAGCACCACACCTAACACTTGGTGATTGCCTCATAAATGTTTCTGAATAAAAGGAAAAGAGGAAAGTTAAAGTCAGCTGGAAGAACTTAGTTTCCACCCTAAGAAACTGTCAAAGAAAGATTATTAATGCCGTCCTGGTGACACAGTGAGCTCGTGAACCAGGAAGCCTGATTCTTACACCTAGAAATCATAATTATTAAGGACTCAGTGGAATGAGTCTAAAACTAAGCATTTAGCAAGTAATAATTGAATCATTAAGTTATGTTACAGATTGAGCTACTGGAAACATTGTTTCAACCAGTAGCTACTATTGTAGATAACAGAATATACTCACATGTATATAAAAAACCACACCCATTACCATCGGCTACTATCTATTCTATTACTACTATTACTAATTACTACTGATAATAACAATAGTAAACCTTTAAGCCCTTAATATGTGCCAGATATGGTACTACTGGTTCTTCATGAAATCATTTAATCCTTCCAAGAATTCCATTAGGTAGTAAGCCAACGCAAAAGGTTGTGTTATTGAATTCAACTCACATGACTCAAAGAATTTACCTAATGTCAAGTTTCACTAATAATTTTAAGGATACAAGCAATCAAGGGCCACAGGCAAAGCAAGGACATGTCTCAGGAATCTCAAGTGTCTGGGGTCTCTCTTCCTAGTAATAGATACTTACTGCCACAAAGCAGCAGGTGAATTCTCTGTTCAGGTTTGCAAATCACCTAACATAGCAGAAAGCATTTAAGCCAAGAGGCATCATTCAACCCAGCATGCTGTGCAACTTGCATGATATCATTCAGGGAGCCATGCCCATCAATCTGTAGATACAGTTACCACAAGCAACCTTAAATCAGAGACATCCTGCACAGAGCATATGGTAGACAAGAGCTATTCCTCTAAGCAAGTATCACCAGTCTATTCACCTGGTGGTCTAGTATTATGAACTAAATGTTTGTGTCCCCCTTCCAAATTTATAAGTTGAATCCTACCCTCCAAGGCTATGGTATGAGGCAGTGGAGACTTTAGGAGGTAATTAAATCAGGAGGGTGAAGACCACATTAACTAGATTAATGGTTCTATTTTTTTTTTTTTAAAGACCCCAGAGAGCTCTCTAGCCCTTTTTATGCCACACGAGAACACAGCAAAAGAAGATAGCCATCAAGAACCAAGAGCTCAGTTCACAATAGCTAGATTGTGGAACCAACCTAGATGCCCTTCAATAGATGAATGGATAAAGAAACTTTGGTATATATACACAATGGAATACTATTCAGCCATAAAGAAGAATAATATTATGGCATTTGCAAATAAATAGATGGAATTGGAGAATATCATGCTTAATGAAATAACCCAAACCCAAAAAACCAAAGGCCAAATGTTTGCCCTGATAAGTGGAGAATGATATATAATGGGGGTCAGGGGGTCAGGAATGAGAGAAGAATGGGGGAACTTTAGAATATGTAGAAGGAAATGAGAGAGGGGGGGGTATGAAAAATGGTGGAATGAAACAGACATCATGACCCTATGTACATGTATGATTACACGAATGGTATGAATCTACATTGTGTTCAACCATAGAAATGAAATGATGTACCCCATTTGTGTACAATGAATCAAAATACAGTCTGTAAAAAATTAAAAGCTAAATAAAAAAATACAAAATAAAAAGATAAAATGTAATATATGCACAAGAAAGAAATCTGTAAGATATCTGATAGAATGAACTAGATCTGTACATTGCAATAAAAATAAAGTTCAAATAATTCAGAGCTTTAAAGCAACAAACAAAATGAAAAAAAGAACCAAGAGGTGGGCTCTTACCAGACACCAAATCTTCCTACCCTAGATTTTGGAGTTCCCCACCTCCAGAACTGAGAGAAATAATGTTTGTTGTTTAAGCTACCTAGTCTGTGGCATTTTGTTACAGCAACCCATACTGACAGAGACACCTACAATGATGTTCATAAGAATTTTGGACGTGGTAACCACCTTTTCTCGTTTCTCAGCGTATTTATTTCTCTAGTAAGAAAGAGTAGAAGCGCCCACATGCCTGCTGCTCTGACTGTCCTCAGCAGGCTACAAACCAATACTTTACTTATCAACTTTAGAAAAATAAGCTCATCTGGTGAATGCATGATCCAGAGCTGATAATGGGATCCCCAGGGGCACTGTACTGCCTTTCCCAACAGAGAACATTCTAGATGTGCTTCAGTTAATCAAATATTTGTCAATAAAAAGGAATAGGGGATGGCCTTTGCCATCAAGCTCAGTCTGGAGAGGTAAGAATATAAACAAAAATTGAATGAAGTGCGATATAGTCAATGAGAGTCAGAAGACTGAGAGTTCAGAAATGCTGAATAATTCAAGAAGCAAGGAAGTCCAGGGAACTCGAAGTAGAATAATAGAAAGAGAGTCTCTGTTAAAAGAGATAGTAAAGTCTCCCCACTTCCTCCCTTCCTCTCTCTCTCCGTCTCCCTCCCTCTGTTTTAAAACATTATGACATTTCTAAACATATTTAAAGAATTTCAAATGGTTTATGTGCATTGGGATTGTAACCAAAGCTGACTTTTTATTTGTGGTTAAAGACTCTTTTGGAGTCGCTCTGTACATTAGAGAAAGGAAACCAGTAATTCAAGAGGCTCTAATCTTTTTAACTAGAGTTGGGTAAGATTCCTTGCACAGGGCAGCATGGGGCAAGATGAGGATAAATAGAACCATGAGAACTGAAGATGAAATAAACTGGAACTGATACAGAGGGAGAATCTAGTTGGCAAAACTCTGAGGAAGGTTTGGATAAATCGTCTGCTTTTCCAAAATTCCCACTTACTGTGGGGACCTCTGAGAACAGTACACATACATTTCTGGAACAATAACAATGATTTGTTGCTATGTATTACACTTAGTATCACAGGTAGACCCTGTCTGCCAATTAAGGAAGGGCAGGAAACTCACCTGTCCCACACAGCCCTCTGACAGCCACTGGAAGCCATCTGCTGCTCTTGAGAGAGGAATATAGGTAGAAAATCCACCTATCCAACACCCCACGCTGATACAGGCAGTGTTGTCTTGACCATGAGGAGACCCGGGGAACCCACTTGTACTTCAGACTGTTACACCAAGGAGGAAACAGGGTGTTTGCTTGGGAAGGATTCTGTATTTTTAAAAGGTCATATTCCTGAGATTCAGGCATATAGGGCCTAAGAAGGAAACTAGAACAGGAAAACCAGGAATCTTTCCTCTCTCCACTACAAGCCTTATACCCAACACCAAAGAACCATCATCTATTATTAACACACGAGCCTGAAGAAACCCCCACCCCCGGAAGGCAGACTTACGTAAGAGATACTGAAATCTGAGGTGGAACAAAAATACTGAGAGAAAAATCTCGTTTCATGTCTCATATGAAGCACTAGACAGCAGCAGTTACCCCACTCCTTTAAGTTAAAGACTGTTGTGCTAAAGCACCCACTAAACCCCAAACCCAGCTCAACTGCAGTCTAGACTGCCTTACTCTCCCGCCCTCCCAAATACACACATGGACAGCTTTATAGAAGACTTGTACTTGTTTCTGGGCATACATATCACTCTCCCCATCTCTACTGTTCTTTTGCATAGTGTCCAGCATGCAATAAAAAATGTATATGACATCTAAAAGAAGAAGAAAAAAAAAAGACCTGTTGTCAAGACATAAAGTAATGACATCTAGCCAAATGATGAGTTAGCAGAATCAGACTCAAAAATGGTATTATCAGGATGAGACTTTAAAATAACTATGACTAGCTAGGCATGCACTCCTGTAATCTCTGCAGTTTGAGAAGCTAAGGCAGGAGGATCGTGAGTTCAAAGCCAGTCTTAGTAACTTAGCAAGGCCCTAAGCAACTCAGTGAGACTCTGTTTCTACATAAAATACAAAAAAAGAGCTGGGGATGTGGCTCAGTGGTCGAGTGTCCGAGTTCACTCCCTGGTACCTCCCCCCAAAAATTAATTTATTAAAAAATAACTATGACTAATATGTTAAATGATCTAGCATAACAGTGTATGGTGTGTGTAAATAAATGAAGAATTTCATCAGAGAGATTGAACCCTTTAAAAAAAATGAGCCAAAGGGAATTGCAATAAGTGAAAAACAACAGATCAAAAAGGAAGAATTGGAGGAGAAGGATGAGAGGGAAAAAAATAATTTTTAAAAAACAACGAAGAATTCCTTTGATGGGATGGTCATAGCAGGAAAAAAATAAGGAATGGAAAAAAAAAATGAGACTAGGCCAGAAAAAAAAAAAATCATAAAAATTAAAACACAAAGAGAGGAAAAGGAAGAAATTAAAAGAAAAAAAGAGAGTATTTAAAGTCTATGGGACAATATTAAATAATCTGGGGAAAAATCAGGTAATTGAAGAGGAAGAGAATATCAGGGCAGAAAAACTATTTGAAAAGATAATAGCCAACAATTTCTCAATATTAGTAAAAGTTGGCAGAAGAAGCTCAGAGAAGAAGACCACAGAAGAAGCTCAGAGAACTCCAAGCAGGGTAATACAAAGGAAATCTCTGTAAAAAGAGATGGTGAAGACTCTCCAGAGATATTAAAGATTCTCTCTCTCTCTCTTTCTTTCACTCTTAGACATGTGTACATTTGTTTTAAAACATAGTAATACTTCCAAACATATTGAAAAGCTTTTCAATGGCTGCTGTGCAGTGGGATTATAACCAAAGCTGACTTTTTATTTGTGGTTAAAGACTTTCAGAACCACTCCGGACATTACAGTAAGGAAACTAATAATTCAGGAGCCCCTACTGCTCTTCAGACATCCTGTTACATTCTTGATATACCTAACCTCTTTCAGTCACCATAAATCATTTTCATTTACTCATTCTATAAATATTTATCAAATGCCTACATTTTTGTGCCAGGCAAGGCATCACTGGGAAAGAAATATAAAACTGAAAGTTAAAGGACATGGAAAACCACCATGAGAAGATGAGAGGCTGGTGGCAGAAGGCAGAGTCTGGCCAGAAGAAACAACAGTCTCCAATGTCCTCCAGGGAGAAGGAGCCTAGCATGTTCTAGGAACCAACAGGGCAGAGTGGGTTTGACGCAGCCAGCCAGGTCAAGGGCAAAGGATGAAACAGGTCCCCATGCAACAGAGCAAGGTCTTCAGCAGGAACTTGACAGACCCCCCTGATTCCTCGCCTGGTTCTGCCTCTCCAGGTAACTAACTACTAACACTTTCAGAGCTTTATGTTCTCAACACTTCCAAACTCCTATTTTTGAGAGCTCCCCTACTGGATGGTTGATCCAGGACTCTGGACTCTTTCCTCTGTTAATACCACAGCTTTGCCACTGAAATCTAAGCCTTGAAAAGAGGAATAAACTGAGAAGCCTTCCAACTTTGAACCAAATGCTTCATTTATTAACGTCATGGGAACTTTACAACCCACTCAGTTGCCTGTGCATGGTGTTTCGACACACCTCTCTACCAGAAGTTATATGACTATGGACCCTGAATTGAATGCTTTCCAGACATGATGCCATAGAAATTCATTTGTGTGTCCCTGTTTCCTGTCTTTAACAATATTGTGACCACAAAGCCTATTGAGCAATACCTTGGAGGCAGCTGTTCATCGACAGAGGGTCTTGTCACTATAATCCATAAGATTTATGTAAATCTTAGTAGCCACTTAACCACGACCTCTGTTGGCTGGTGATTTAGTTCTTTTTGAGTTCTATAAAATGGAAAAAAAAAAAAAAAAAACCTTAGACTAGGTTGTTTTATAAACAACAGAAATGTATTTCTCACAGATCTAAAGACTGGGAAGTCCAAGATCTAGGCACTGGCAGATTTGGTGTCTGGCAAGAATTCCCTTCTTGGTACACAGATGACACCTTCTTGCTGCATCCTCATGTGGTATAAAAACAAGGAAACTGATCCCCTTCACAAGGACTTCACCCTCATTTCCTTTATCACTGGTCATTCATATTTGTACATTAAAAGAATCCATCTTACAGGAAGAGAAAACTTAAAATCATTCAGAAAGATACTTAGATTAATTTGTGTTGTTCATTTTTTGGTTTGGTTCATTGATTGGGTTTCTATTGTTGTTGTTGTTGCACTTTTATCCTACCTTGACACATTATAATCTGATCAAGTTACCTCAGATCCAACCAAGATCTTTATTCAAGGACAGGAATTTTGAGGGTGAAGTTCACTAGAACAGAATTCCCCAAGAGCAGGATGCGATCGGTTGGGATGAGTGTTGTAGCTCTGGCACCTGGAGCAAGTCCCTGAGACATACAACAAATAGATTAAAGTCTCTGACTCCTGAGGGAAAGGCACCCCTTCGGAGTCAAAGAACAATATGAAGATACCAGGAAGTAGACATAACTCAATGAAAGGAAGTGTTAGGTGAGATTGGGAAATGGAGGTTAAGGGTGCTAAATCTAGCAAGCTGGTCTAGGTTAATAGTTATTACTATGTAACCAACATCATAGAGCAGAACCCATCTCACAGAGAAACCCTGAGCATATCTGCTTACATTCAAGAAAAAAATGCAACACAAATCTGAGTGTAAACTCTATAACAGACAAAGGAAATACAAGTCAGTCACTACAGTTTATAAATTGGAAACTTTCCTACAAAAATAAAAAGATACAGATTATAAAATCCACCAAATATTGATTATATGATCCATAGTTTGTCTGAAGGGAAGGAATGGTTGGACAAATCATATTTAGTCAATATTTATTGAATTTATTTAATGAGTCCTAGGCATTCAAATGATCAGGAAAAATTGACTCATTAAAAATAAAGTGCACACACAAACACATCCATAAATCACAGGTAAAGTTTAGATAATATCTCAGAATTTCTTACTTAGATTCTTAACTTAGTAGTGCCCTGAGGTTGTGTGATGGTATGACATATTTCTGAATTACATTTATCATGGGTAGATAGTGTGGAATGATGGAAAGATCAAGACCTGGTAGCAGGCAGAAAGGTCTAGATTTCAGTGCTGTCTCTGCCACATTTTTTTATAACCTTGGCCAAATGATTTAATCTCCCTATGCCACAGTTGTGTTATCTGTAAAACAAATAATTATACATACTCTAGCAGGCTATTGTGGGGATTCAATGCAGCAGGGCAAGTGCCAAGGGTGTAGTGGGCACCAATGATCTCCCAACCCCACACAGCCCCTTAATAATTTCTAGACCTTCTTTACCTGTTAATGTAGTCAATTAACTCAAATGTTTGCTTTTAACAGAACCAGTCCATTAAGCTAAACCGATTCTTTTTTGTAGAGACATGTTTGGGTAACCCTAAGATGGCAGCTGGCACTGAGCCAAGAGGTGGCGTGTAATTAGTGTGAACACACCGTGATCTACTTTTGCCTGATTAGTTAACGTCTCCTCTGCGCTAGTGGTCAACAGATGTTCCTCATTCTTAATTGGTACCGTGGCGCATGCTCCAACCGTGCTACTTAATCCTAAACTGATTGGCTGCCTTAGGTATATAAGACACACACCTAAAGGAAGCACCTCTGATAAGCAGCACCTCTGATAAGCAGCACCTCTGATAGATTGCAGAACTCGGGGGTTGCAGGTCGCAGATCACAGAACGCAGGCTTCAGGCTGCAGGCTGTATGCCTAACGCCCGCACCCAGCACCTCCAAGAAGCAACCCACCTTTAAGAAGCACCTCTGATAGAAAGCACCTCTGATAGCACGCACCTCTAGCATGCACCTTTAGGATGCAGGACACACCTCTAAGAAGAAGAAGCAGAACTCTAAGAAAAAGCTTCTTTGATAAGCGTAGCCTCTCTGAAAGAGTAGCATTCTCTAAAATTAAGCAAAGTCTCTTTTCCTCTAAGCAAAGTCTTTCTTCCTCTCAAAGCCTCTCTTCCTCTAAGCAAGCCTCTTTTCCTCTATAAACTAGAAAACAAGCAAACAAGCAAGGAAGTAGCCCGGATAAAGTAATAGAAGTAGTTCAGTTCCAGTCCACCTCTGATAAATTACCGCAGGATTGTTGCTGTGGGCGGCAAAACTTTTTTTTTTTTCTTTTTTTTTTTTTTTTGTACTGGAAACTGAACACAGGGGTACTTTACCACTGAGTTATAACCCAGCCCTTTTTTAAGACAGTTCTCTCTAAGTGGTTTAGAACCTCACAAAGTTGCTGAGCCTGACCTCAAACTTGGAATCCTCCTGCCTCAGCCTCCTGAGTTGTGGGAATGATGGGTGGTTACCACCAGACCCAGTTAAACTCTGTTAGTCAAAATGGTTAAACCGACAACTTATAAAAAATTCTTAATGTTGGAGCAGAGATTTTCCAGAGGATTAAAATGGTTTCTGCTGTTCTCTTTGAAGAGGAGAGCATGGTATGACTGAGCACACATCTTCTCGATGCTCCTGGGCAATTTGCAATGTGAAACTTGTGGAGAGTGAGTGCTTCGCTGTAATGTAGCTCACTACCAGCCTCATGGAGGTGAGCACGGTTACCACTGTAGCTCTGATCCTTTCACTGGAATTTTGAAATTTCATGAGAACATCAGCAACAATTTAGGACTCATGGGGCGAGGGTAGGTGTGGCACTTTAATCTCATAATTCATCCCTCTGGGATGGCATTGCCCAGAGACCTATGGGTATAATTCAAAACTGGGGTGTCTGACTGCCATTTCTGAACCCAACAGCTCCTGGAACAAATGCTACAGAAGCTTGGGCATGGCGGCTTCACTAAGCTGGGCCTGCCAGCACATGTGTAGGCTACAGCTTGAGAGTCAGTATCCTGCCCACCACCACAAGCTGACTGGTCCAATCCCAGGATCTACCATTCACTCTTGCTTAAATTTCTGTTGTTTATAAGCTACCCTGTCTATAGTATTATGTTATAGTGGCTCAAAAGAACTAAGATAATGAATCACTGCATTTTCTCCTCCAGAACACTCTCCACCAGAGTACACTTATACTTTTTCCATTTCTTGGTTAAGTTTCTCTAGCACTAATACACTCAGTCCAAAGGTGTGGTTGGCAAAGATTTTTTAGGCTATGCAATACTTGGACTGCTAAGGTTGAGATCCATCCTCCCATGTGACTTTTATGCCTTCGGGAACTCACGGACTCCTCTATCGATGGAACCTGATGCTAGCCTCATTTGTTTTCTTATTCCCTGAGAGAAACAGCCCAGCTCCTACCAGCAGGCAGTGCCCTCCAGTTCTGCGTCCTTTCCTCCTCTGGTGAGCTGGCTAGACACCCAGGAGGGAAGGATTCTCCTTGAGCCTTAACAGACAGCAACTATGGCTTTTCCAACAGGTCCTGACAAGCATGTTACTAACCCAGAAAGACAAACAGCCTTGAAAAGGAAGAGAGAGGAGGAAAGGTACACTCAAAGGCTCCCGAAACCCAGAAAACCCAGAAACTGTCATAAAAACAAAGATTTCAAAAGTCTACAACCAAAGTTCCATAAGCCCTTAAAGCTTTAGAAGCCACGGCCCTACCATGTTATCTTTATTCTGCAAGACCTGTAATGTCTTCTTTCTCCTTCCAGAGTTCCTTTCTCCCAGTCCCATTCCTCCCCTTTAAAATTAGGGAAGATGGGAGAGAAGGAGGAAAGAAAACATGAATATTTATTATCACTGTCTCTCTTTCAATAAGGTTGTACTCCCTCCATGCTCCCTGGACTTCTCCTGAGGAGGATCCAGTGAATGGGATCAGGTGTAGCTCCACCCTGGTAGCCAAGGAGCTCTGTCCATTCTGAGACCCTGAGGGAGCCAGAGACCCCCAGCTTTGATAACACATTACCATGGAGAGTTGCTTAATGGCACCCTAAGTGGCTAAGATTACTATAGGCCTACCCAGAAATGCAAGTTATTTCCATTTTTTGCTTTTTTTTTTTTTTTTTTTTTGCGGTGCTAGGGATTGAACCCAGAACCTTGTGCTTGTGAGGCAAGCACTCTACCAACTGAGCTATCTCCCCAGCCCCAGTTATTTCCATTTTGTTGAATGATTTATAGGCCCTAAATGGTGTGGTTCCAAATTGCAAAGAGGCCAATTTTCCTCACCTGTGCTCTGCTGCAGAGGCGGGCAAATAAGATTTCATAAGCAAAATACAAGACAGATGCAAACATGAATTGTTCCTGAAAGGAAAGACTATTCTCCACAAAGACCAGTGCTGCTTCACTAAAATCAATCCAAAAGACTAAACAGGAGGCGACTGCACGTCTCCATTTGATGTGGCCCAGAGCCAACCTGTCAGAAACTTCATCTGTTCATTTAAGAGACAGGAAAACTATGAATTTCAAACACAGATTTTTTTTCTGTAATTTAAAGAGGCAAGCACTGACATTATTTCTAAACAAACTATTGCTGTGTTTAGTATTATAATCCATCAGGGTCTGGCAGAGAATAGAGGGCAACTGACTGAGGAGATAGTAACAAAGGGGTAGAAATGCTTGGGAGAAGCCAACAAAGATGGCGCATTGCTATGGCTAACAACTGCAGACCCTGCGCCTGGAGCAAGGAAAGACTGAAGAAGCAGCTGTATGAAGGGGGCCACTGACAGGAGCTATAGGACTGGACAGAAGAACATGCCAACATACAAAGTCAAGGCAGGTAGTTCGTGGAATAAATGCCAGTATCTCAACGCCTCCTGAGTTCCAGTCTCTTGCTGACTCATTACACCAGCATCACCCACTCATTAGTCTGAAGATAAAGGAGTCATGGATGCAATTCAGTCCAGAGAATGAACAATGGAGAATGGCTTTGGAAGTAGAAAGAAAAGGCAGTTTGCACAAGGATTCTCTATATGTTCAATGCTATATGGGCATCTACCATGGTTTGTTGATTGGTTTAGCATCTATCACATCTTTTAAATCTTTGAACCATTCAGGTCTGACCTACATGGCACAAGTGACTTGAGAATATTAATTCTAAATAAATATCAGTTCTGGCTATTGACTGGCCCACCTTTGAGATTTAAATCATTTAATAAATTTCTAAATATTTTTAAAATATTTCCTGTTCAGAAGTTGAGTATGAATATATATTGTCCTTCTGAACAGATCATTTTGTGAAGTTAAACATGCCAAAAATAGAATCTCTTACTCATGGTAGATTTGCCTAGAATGTTTTTTCTCCTCTTTAGCCAAGGTCTTGGAAACCCAAACACTGATATGATTACAAAATTATGCAGTTAAATTAATTAGAAATGACTTGAAAATTATCTAACCTACTTCGCTTCAAACAAAATTATACCCAAATAATTTCAAACATGAAAATCTACCCTGAGAGTTTATCCACCTTTAAATCCCATCACCTCTGTAGTGGGTTAAATGGTAGCCCTCAAAGGATATATCCATGTCCTAATCCACAAACATGTTAGCTTCCTTGAGAAGTAGATATACTGAAATTAAAGACCTGGAGATGAAAAGATTATCCTGGATTAACTGAATGTGCCCTAAATCCCAATGACAGATGGCCTTTTAAGAGACAGGAAAGGAAAAGGTGATATAAAACAAGAGCAAGAAAGATCAGTTTTGCCTCCTCACATCCTCTTTGCCTTAATTCAGGGCAGTAGGTAAAATTGTATCCCCAAAAAAAGATATTCTCAAATCCTAATTCCTGGTACCTGCGATGTGGACGGAAATAAGGTCCATGCAGATATCATCCAGTTACAGTGAGCCATACTGGATCAGAGCATGCTCTAATCCAGTGACTAATGTTGGTATAAGAGGGAAACGTGGAGACAGGCAGGCACAGGGAGACGCAATGATATGACTACAGCAGACGAGATCAAAGTGATGTGTTTCAAGCCGAGGAATGCCAAAGCTTCTTAAGAATCAAGGAGCGATCCCCCCAGCCGTGCCTACACCCTGATTTCAGGCTTTTATCCCCAAATTTGTGAGAGGAAATATTCCTATTGTTTTAAGTCATCCAGGTTTGTTGTGATTTATTATTGCAGCTCTTGAGGACTAACTGACAACCTACACAACGTGGAAGAGTGTCTGTGTCTGCGTCAACGAGTGTTACTATTACAAATGAAAAAGTGCTTCTGGATGTCAATTTCAGGAGGGAGGAGTTACCTTTTTAAACTGAGAAAGGACAGTGTCCCTAATGCTCCCAAGTTTTATGCTGATCACTATACTAGATATCAACACCTGGGTCATACAAGATGGTTCTGTAATTAATCTGTCTGTGACATTTTTTTGTGATTCATTTAGAAGCTTTTCTAAAGATGCTGAAGCAGCGGTTCTCAGCCAGGGCTGTTTTGTACCCTGGTAGCCTTGTCAATGCCTGGGGACATTCTTGGTCATCATAATTGGTAGGTGCTACTGGCATCTAGTATGTTGAGGCCAAAGATGCTGCTTATCATCCACAAACCCAGAACAGCACCCCACAACAAAGAATGATCCATCCCAAGATGTCAGGAATGCGGGACTGGAAAATAATGTGTAACTGTAGAAATGATGAACAAATCCATATTGACCCTAGTAATGGTTGTTAGTAGAAGCGACATAAGGGCGCATCTTAGAGATGCTAGGTGACTGCTGCTCACTGGGAACCACAGACAAAAGCTTCGTGGTCCCCCTCTCAGCAGTTAAACAATAATGTTCTTAACTGTGGTTCACTTTCCCATTTTGAAATGGGGATTTAAAGCAGTACACAGATTGTAACAGAAAGAAAAGGAGGGAATGCAGCAAATGTGCTCAATATGGCCCCGGGGTCCACAGTAAACCCTCCAGTCATGTCAACTAGCATTAACATCCGCTGCCACCGTACTGTTATCATGATTGTGACCAACTCTTCATGGGAGCCATGCATCCTGTTTTAGTCAGCTTTTTCACTGCTGACTAAAAGGTTCTGACCAGCACAATTATAGACGAGGAAAGGTTTATTTGAGGGCTCACAGTTTCAGAGGTCCTCATCCATAGAAGGCTGGCTGCATTCCTTGGGGCTTGAGGTGAGGCTGAACATCACGGCAGGAGAGAGAAGCCGCCACGTTGCAGAGGAAACAGAGAGAAGGAGTCTCTACTCTCCAGATATAAAATATACACCCAAAGCCACGCCCCAACTCCCATCTCCTCCAGCCACACCCTATCACTTCAATTAATTCCACCAGGGATTAATTCACTGATTGGGTTAAGACTCTTACGACCCAATCATTTCTTCTCTGAACCTTCCTGCATTGTCTCACATGTGAGCTTTTGGGGGACACGTCACATCCAAACCATAACACATCCCACCTCTTCTTTGCCTCAAAATAACACTCTCTTCTCATTTCTGAATTTTCTGTTTGACATTACCTGATTCCATGTGATCAAAAAAGTAATAATGATTTGCTGATATTGGACAAAATTTCTAAAACCAACCCAAAATTCTCTTCCCAAAAATAAAGGACAGTGGAACTAAGTGAAAATAGAAATCTTATTCTATTTGAATTACCAAATATCATTAGCAACATAAACGCTTCTCTCCATTTCTTTATTTTGTGAAGAAAAAAAAATCTTGACCTTTATTTGGTTTTCTTTTGGTTTGGCCAGAACAATCCTGGATTTTTCACTACTCAGCTCTGCGTCTGAGAAATGTTTCAATTATTTTATGTAAATTAAGCTGGTTTCACAGTTCTGTAAACATATTTAATTGTGTTTAGCTCATCATAGGCCTTTCTAAAAGACAGATGACTGCTTTCCCTAAATCATGCACAAGACCAGGAAAAAGACACTGACTAAATTTGTGCACCTGATCTCAAGTAAGTTGCATAATGACCAGGCAGGAGAGGTGTCTTTATTTTTGTTTTTAGATTTTGAAGCTAAATCTCTGAGGGACTGAAAAACATTTCAAATATCACATAACCCATAAGCAGCTGAGCCTGAGTTTGAATCCTGGTATGACCCTCTCCAAAGCCCCCGCCCTTCCCATAACTCATCACACTAGCAATCAGGAATATGCTCCCTGGCACCTCAGCCTCCATGTATGAAGAGTAGCTGGAAACACTCAGGACACTCTGAGAGGTCATTGGAATCACTATTCCTCCATGGGCTCTGGTGGATCCAGGGCAGGGGTCTGCCTAATTCTTTTGTAGCTAAAATCTTATTTTACTGTCACACAGCTCATTATGTGTGTATCACTAACAATTTGATGACTCAGGTGCTGAGGCAGGAGAATCTCAAGTTTAAGGCCAGCCTTAGCAACATAACAAGGCCCTAAGCAACTTAGAAAGACCCTGCGTCAACATAAAAAATAAAAGGGGCTGGGGATGTGGCTGAATGATAAAGTACCCATGGATTCATTCCCCAGTACAAAAAAAAAAAAAAAAAAATGTGAACCCTCCCAATCCTTGTCCTGGTGCCTAATCTACAGCTCCTTTGCCCTTTTCCTTCATGGGCTCTTTGCTTCTTGAACTCACACCTACACCTAGTTACTGTTTGTCTTTGAACTCAGAGAGCAAAAGTGTCTGCTGGAGAAAATGGACCCTGATTGTCTCCAAAGGAGATTCCCAAGAAAACCACGCCAAACCAAACCCAAGCAGAATGGGGAGAGGAGAGGAATGTCCTTTCTCCCTCATGCTCTCAGATGGCCACACCTGAGTCCATTCTCTCCCTGTTTTACTTCTGGAATTACAGCCAAGGCTTGTTTTCCTGATGGATTCTGTAACCCTTCCTTCCATGCATATTGTACTTCACTGCTAAAAGGTTGCCAAAGCCTGCAATAAACTGAAGACAGACTGAACAGGTAGTATTTGTGGTGCACTTACTGTGACCAGGTCAGTTTCCTTAGATCATCAACATATGTCCACTTGGAAGAAACAAGAGAGTTGGAAGGAAAGCCTCTGACTTCAGCAAATGGGAAGTGCCAAAAGCTACCTACCATCAGGGGACGCCTGCTGTGGGATGAGGTTTATATTGGCACCCAGGGATATTTAGTCACTGGCTAACCAGCATCCCCTGGCCTACTTCTTGTCTCCTAAATGATGGCCTTTAAAGAAAATGGAAAAAAAAAAGAAAAAGAAGATTTGCAAGTTCAGGACAAAATCTGGCATTTGAAAATTATCAGAAGTCCATGTAAAATGGCAATATTTTGAAACTAAAAGGTTGCATGATCTCAACGCTGCAGGGAGTTTTAGCCTAAGGAATATTTGTGGCTGTGTGTTACCACAAAGCAGCCTGAATCAGGGCATCTTTTTCTTAGTTAGATGCTGGAGCACAGTCACTTTTGTCTCTGAGCAAAACAACCCACTGAAAGGGAAAAAAAATTAAAAGCCCTTTTAAAATGCAGGAAAATTTATTTCCCAAACAATTATTCACAATTTTTCTCCAATAGCACTTCAGTTGGTTATTACTTGACACGTAAATATATAGAAATATACACATCATAATCTCATAAGTATCAGTGGTGGACTAGGCTTTTCATATAATCTGTTCTTTGACACATTCTGTAAAATAAGAAGAAAACTATTCCAAATACCTCTTAAGCTACAGTGAGAAATTTAAAGACACCTTATTTCTGCTTTCTCTAAGAATCGGTCACTCTTAACAGATTATTTTAAAATGAAAAAAGAAGCAAGTCTTTTAAAATAGAGAATTTCATTTTTTTAGCTTTAAATTTATATATTTTTTATTATTATTATTTTTATTTAGCTTTTAATTTTTTACAGACTGCATTTTGATTCATTGTACACAAATGGGGTACATAATTTCATTTCTATGGTTGTGCACAATGCAGATTCATACCATTTGTGTAATCATACATGTACATAGGTTAATGATGTCTGTCTCATTCCACCATTTTTCATACCCCCCTCCCTCTCACTTTCCTCTACATATTCTAAAGTTCCCCCATTATTCTCTAATCCCCCCTACCCCCATTATATATCATCCTCTACTTATCAGGGTAAACATTTGGCCTTTGGTTTTTTTTGGGCTTGGCTTATTTCATTTAGCATGATATTCTCCAATTCCATCCATTTATTTGCAAATGCCATAAAAAGGCAGAGAAGTACCACCTTCCTACCCATTCTCTCCCCTCCCATCTCTGTCCCCAGGATTCACTTCCATCCCCGGTGGGTGTGGCTGATAATGTAGGACTGCTAACAGCTGCTGAGCACAGCTGGACACAGAGATACACAGAGACATGGACAATATTGATAAACCTCCTGTATCAAAAGGCTATCACTCGATTTTTAGGTGTTTTGTTTTGTTTTGTTTTGTTTTGTGTTTTTGAGGAACCTCCATACTATTTTCCATAATGACTGCTAATTTACATTCCCATGAACAGCCTTTAAGAATTTCCCTTCTTCCACATCCTCCCCAGCATTTGCTATTTTTGCCTTTCCTATTTTAGTCGTCATAATCAAGGGGAGATGCTATTGTGGTTTTGATTTTCATTTTTCTGATGACTAGTGATGCTGTCCAGTTTTTTATATCCTCGTTGGCTATTTCTATATCTTCCTATGAGAAATATCTGATCAGATCATTCACCCATTTTTAATTGGGTTATTTGTAGGAGGTTCTCCCCCCTCTGTTGAGTTGTTTGGGTTCCTTGCATTTTCTGGATAACAAGCCCTTCTCAAATGAATAGTTTGCAAATATTTTTCCCATTCTGCAGGTTCACTCTGCTGATTGTTTCCTTTGCTGTGCAGAAGCTTCCTGGTTTGATATAATTCCATTTGTCGATTTTTGCTTTTGTTGCCTGTGCTTTCAAGGGTTTTATCCAAAAATATATTGCCTAGACCAACGTCTTGGAGTCTTTCCTGTTGGAAACCATATATGAACTATGGATTTGTTTGAGCCATTATAAGGCAGACAGGCTGCTTTTCTGGGAACTCCTGGATGAAATTCCCTGGTTCAAGAAAGCTCAGATCATGCTGGCTCCCTGCCTTAGCTCACAGCCCTAGATTCAAATGCAGCCACCTGGAGATGGGTATAACTTGCCAAGCCCAAAACAACCTGTCTCCCTCTCCCCGGTTCTTATCATGTTTTCCTGAGAAAGCTCCTTACTGAATCCCTTTGGTATGTTCCACTATAAATAAAGCATTCGAGGGCTTTTCTCTTAGTTAGGATCAGACCCATCAGGTCTCTTCCACCCGTAAAACCCCTGCTTTAATTAATTTCCTGTGTTTTTCGTGTTTATTTCTTAATATTACTTCCTAGCTTTTATTTCCAGCTGGCCCACACTTCCAACAGCTACCTACGCCCTCCCCAAGCAGGACTTTCCCCTGTGTTTTCTTTTAATAGTTTCATAGTTTGGAGTCTTACACTTACATCCTGGTCTGTTTGGAGTTGTTTTCATATATGGTGAAAGACAGAGATATAGTTTCATTTTTAGTTTATGGATATCCAATTTTCCCGGCACCATTTATTGAAGAGACCACCCTTTCCTACAAAGTTTGCTTTTGATATTTTTGTCAAAAATCAATTGGCTGCTGGCACATGGCTTTATTTCTGGGTTCTCTATTCTGTCTGTTTTTATGCCAGTTCCATGCTGTTTGGATTGCTATAACTTTTCAGTGTGTTTTGAGGGCAGGTATAGTGATACCCTCTGCTGTATTATTTTTACTCAGGATTGCTTCAGTTGTAGTCTTTCATATGAATTTTAAGATCTTTTTTTATATTTCTTTAAAGAATGCCAGATATATGCCTAAGGAAATTGAAATCAGTGAATCAAGAAAACTTGCATCCCGTGTTTACTGTGGCACTGTTCTCAATTGTTAAGATAGGGAATCAACTGAAGTATCCCTCAACAAGGGAAAGGGAACAGGTAAAAAAAAAAAAAAAAAAATAGGTGTGTGTGCACCATTGAATATTGTTCAACCAAAAAATATGATCCAGCTGTGAAATTTTTGTCATTTGTGGCAAAATGGATGGAACTAGAGGACATCATATTAAGTGAAATAAACCAGGCACAGAAAGGCAAATAATGCATATTCTTTTTCATAGGAAACTAAAAAAGTTGATTTCATAGAAGTGAGTAGAATAATTTCATATGCACCAGGGAAAAACCCAGAGTTAGGGCCTGGACTCTGGAGTCAGCATTGTGGTTGGGTAGTATTATGGTTCCTATCTGGAATGTCCCCCAAAAGCTCATGTGCTGAAAGCATGATCCCCAATGCACCAAGGTACAGAGGCAGGGCTTTAGACAATGATTGGATCATGAGCACTTTGACCTCATCTGTGGCTAATCCATCAAACTGATAGCTGGATGGAGTATTGAGAATTGGGATCTAGTTAGAGAAAATAGGTCACTGGGGGCATGCCCTGGAAGTTTTTATCTTCTCTGTCCCTTCCCCTCTCTCTCTCTCTCTTTCTCTCTCTGATTCCCAGCTGCCATCTTTTTTCCTTCATACCTTTCCACCAAGATATTCTGCCTCGTCTCAGGTATAGGACAATGGAGCTGGCCAGCCATGGACTGACTCCTCTGAAACCATGAGTCAAAATAAAATTTCCTCCTTTAAGTTGTTCTTGTCACGTATTTTGGTCACAATGATAAAAAGCTGACTAACACAGGGTAAGGGTTGCACAGAAGACTCTTACTCTGGAATGTAAGTTGCCTTGAGAGAGTCTAGGGCTAAAGAAGATCCTCTTTTTGAAAGGGCCCTTCCAAAAGGAGGTCTACAGAAAGAAGAAGAAATAAGAGCTTATACTGTTTTTCTTCAGACTCTTCCCAGGCTAAAATCAGCCATGACATAGAGCCTCCAGAGAGGCAGAGGCAGTGTGTGAAGAAGAAAAGTCAGATGAAACAGAAGGAAAAGAGGTAAGGGAAGGTGTAGAAGCTCATGACAGATAATATATCATGAGGGACAGGTGATTAGGGAAACAGTAGAAATGCAAAAAAAAAATGGTCACCATATCTTATTTTGAAAATAATCTTGTAAGTCATGTGCTGCAGTTTGGATATGGTTTGAGTGTGTCCCCCAAAGTTTTTCATGAGCTGGAAGCTTAGTCTCTAAGGTGGCAATGTTGAGGTAGTACAGAACCTTTAACAGGTGAGGCCTAATGCAAGATAATTTGTGCATTGACCACATGTCCTTGGAAGGAATTAACACATTCTTCTGGGAGCCTCCTTAGTTCCTGTAGATGGTTTGTTATAAGATAGCAATTTTGACCCCTCCCCACTCCCTGGCTTCCTATCTTGCCTTGTGTACCTCTCACAGGTACTCCTGCCATGATGCCATTCACCATAAAGTCTTCACCAAAGCCCAGCTGATGCTGGTACAATGACCTTGAACCTCAAAACTGGGAGTTAAATAATCCTCTTTTTTTTCAATAAACAAGTCTCAGGAATTTTGTTATAGCAATGGAAAACAGACTAATACATTATACTAATGGATTCGAAAGTGATTCCTGAATGAAAAAAAAAAATGACTTCCTGCTTCTCCATTTTGTTATTATTGTTGTTTAGGTACAATCCCAAAGAATCTGGGGTGTCAGTACTGGGCAATTCCTCATTCATCTAAGTGGGTCACATAAAGATCATTGGGAAAGTGGCTCACTACTGCCGCAAGTGTGAAGTTAAGAGTTCAGAGTCTTATGCTGTGATTACAGGGGCCATGCCCTCTGTGTTTGTGAATAAAAGGAAGAAGATATAATAAAACTAAGTTTGGGAAGGCAGAAGCTATAGGATCATTCACCTAGTAAAGGACTGAACCAATAATCCAGCCTCTGATCCTTCTTTTCACATCTGCCCATCAGCTCAGCTTGTGGGCACCTGGATTGACAAAGAACACATGTGGAGGTGTGGAGCTTGGGGTGCACACAGGAAGCTGGCACTGTCTTACTTTAATGACACACATACCTTGTTTCAAACTACTTCTGTGTATTCAACGCACAAGGAACAGTACTTTAGGTTTTAAGCAATGGTACTGCACCACCCACTGCTTTGACCCTCTCTAATCAGACCCCGAATTCCGCAACAGTAGCCCATGTAGCCAGGTAAACCGTAGTAACAAATTTATGGAGTTCTCATGAATGCTACTTACTCAGCATCTTGTTCTTCAAATTTAAGCTTTAAAATAAACACAGGGAAAGCTGGAGTGAAGATTCTGGAGCAAAATGTGGTTATAGGCAAATGACGAGTGCCAGCTGGTTTTCAGATAGTTCCATTGCATAGACAGGGAATAGAAGTGGGCCTGGCCGTGTCAGGCTGATTTTCCAGGAATTTCTAGAATAAGCATTAGTGTCAATGTAAGTAGAAAAAACTATTATAGCCAGACTGTTCACTGGAAAATTGTAAGTCATCTAATCAGGATAATAAGGGGAATGCATTATTACAACATTCACACTCATGAAACTTGACAAACTCAACCACTATTCAATCAGCTATTCAAAAAATAGAAGGCATTATATCATTTTTCTGTGTCATGTTTTGTTTTGTGGTAATCAACTAGTGGTTGCTTAGGAATTCATTAAATATCCTGCTCATTACAGTTTTAAGACCATGAATAGCGTTTCTGTTAGATCAATTGTACAAGCCAGTAATGGTTTAATTCTGAAAAACTGCAGAGAAAGGATATGTGAGAAAAAGATCACATTTCTTCCAGTTCTATAGCAATTGCAGCAGGTAAATTTTAAGAGTTTTCAAAGTAAAAGGGGCAAAGTTATGACTATTTCATCAGTAAATTCTCTGCCCAAAAAATTTTCTAAAAGTGTCAGATTATCTGCTATTGAGGAGGCACTGATTTTATCCTCAGTTCATGGAGAAGCATTTTTGTTCAGATATCCGCAGTTCACCCTTCACTGTGGGTTGCCACCTCCAACAGTGTTTGTTCCACAAATATCCATAGACAGATTTGCATTCCAGTTACCCAGGGCAAAAATGTCCTGGCAAACAAATCTCCACCATGTCAGCTTAGGACATGACTTCCTTAACAAGACTCCTCAAGTGCAAGAAGTAAAATCAAGAATCAATACATGGGATGGATCCAAACCAAAAAGCTTCTTCTCAGCAAAGGAAACAATCAGTAATATGAAGAGAGAGCATACAGAGTGGGAGAAAATCTTTACCACACCCTTAGACAGAGCACTAATCTCCAGGATATATAAAGAATTCAAAAACCAACACCAAAATAAAACAAATAACCCAATCGATAAATGGGTTAATGAACTGAACAGGCACTTCACAGAAGAAGAAATACAATCAATCAAGAAACATATGACAGAAATGTTCATCATCTCTAGCAACTAGAGAAATGCAAATCAAAACCACTCTAAGATTTCATCTCACACCAGTCAGAATGGCAATTATCAAGAATACAAGCAACAATAAATATTGGTGAGAATATGGGGGGAAAGGTACACTCAAACATTGCTGGTGGGTCTGCAGATTGGTGCAACCATTATAGAAAGCACTATGGAGATTCCTCAGAAAACATGGAATGGAACCACCATTTAACCCAGCTATCCCATTCCTCAGTTTATACCCAAAGGACTTAAAACCAGCATACTACAGTGACACAGCCACATCCATGTTTATAGAAGCTCAATTCACAATAGCCAAACTATGGAACCAACCCAGATGCCCTTCAATGGATGAATGGATAAAGAAAATGTGGTATATATACACGATGGAATATTACTCAATCTTAGAGGAGAATAAAATTATGGCATTTATAGGTAAATGGATGAAGCTGGAGAATATCATGCTAAACAAAATAAGCCAATCAATCCCCCAAAACCAAAGGCCAAATGTTCTTCTGATTTGTGGATGCTAATTCACAATAAGGTGGAGGGGGGGGTTCAGTCTAGGGAAGAATAGAAGTACTTTGGAATAGACAGAGGAGAGTGAAGGGAGGGGAGGGGACATGGAGGTTGGAAGGATAGTAGAATGAATTGGACATTATTATCCTATGTACATATATAACTACATGACCTGTGATTCTACATCATGTACAATCAGAAGAATGAGAAATTTACTCCATATATGTATGATGTGTCAAAATGCATTCTACTGTCATGTACAACTAATTACAACAAATTTTTAAAGAGATTTAAAAAAAGAAAAAAATGTCTGGGCAAAGTCCTCTGTCTTCATGCAACATCACCTCCACATGGACATTCGAGGCATGACTTTTCAGAAACCTAAACTGTTTCCAGCAGCTTTTAACAATGCAGGTAAATGCTAATCTCATAAATCTTGAAGTATAAATGCATTATGGTTTTATTTCTATTTCTTCTTTTTATCATCCTGGCCTTAATATTAAATGGTTGGCCATTAAATAGCAATGAATAAAAATAATACAAATAATTATTTTAAGTTATTTTTAACTTATTCAAATACCACTATGGTTAATGTTGAAATTATTACCAAAGAATGACCTTGGGTATGAAACCCAGCCAGTGTCCTTACTGTGTTGTCAATGTTCCCCACCGAAGGCCACCAGCAGATCCAAGTCCAGCACAGTTCCCTAGATTCATCTTGATCTAAAATAGGGATAAACAGGCCCAAAACTTGTTATAACTAATTTTATTCCATCACTTTTCTGATAACTAGGTTTTCTACTCATGCACGCATTGGTCCCAGATGTGGGTCTTTAACTGGGTTTCTTCAGGTTCCTAAGTACCAAGTCTTTTAACTTATCTTGTAATACTAGCACTAATAATAAAAATAGTAGCATATCTTTGAGTAAGAGCAACACATTTTTGAGTCATAGTAATTACACATCTTTGAGAAATAATTATAGCAGCAATCGCATTTCTGAGCACCTATTTCATGCCAGGCAGTTTATTGTTTTGTTGTATTTGGGTACTAGGAATTGAACCCAGGGGTGTTTTATCACTGAGCTATATTTTTAGCTCTTTTTAAAAATTTATTGTTATTGTTTTTTTATTTTGAGACAAAATATCACTGAGGGTCCAGAGGCAGAAACTTGAACTTTTGATCCTCCTGCCTCAAACTCCCAAATCACTGGGCTCACTGGCTTACCCCACCATGCCCAACTCACGGTAGGCAGTTTTTTAAGTGCTTCTTATAATTTATTTAATATAAGCCTACAGTACCCTCCTCACCAGCCGTCCATCTGCACTGCCATTGTATGCTGACCACGAACATTTGTCCAGAAGCAGAAGCCTCCCTCTGCATGGACAGCCTCCTTCATGCTAAGCATCTCTGTCTCTTTATAGTCACATCTCCTCTCCCTCAGCCTTCCTCCTGACTTCAGCACCCCTGATACTTCATTTTGTACCCACCACTTCACTTTGCTGTACTTTGCCCTGACTCTACCTTTAAGACCCACAGAACTGTAACAACCAGAACCTGTAGCCAGGTGGCTTCCCAGGAAAACTCTTTCCTCATTGGGAAGTTGGAGGATAGAAGAGTCACACTGCTTGAGCTTCCTCTCCTGGCTGCCCTGCTCTGCTGTGAAGTATTGGCCTGCCTGGCAAGTCCTGAAACGTTTCTCTCTGCATCATTGAGCACAGCCTCTGTGCCAAACATCACCATATCTACAGGGAACTCAAGCAAAGTAGTTGGATACACAGTGATTCCACGTGGTAAGAGGATATAAAATAGGTGTTTATTGCATCTATTTGAGCAATGTTTTAAAATCATCTTCTTTTAGAATAGGTAGTAAGTACTTTCCTGAAACCCAAAATATAGCAGTTAGCATCTGTGACATAGTCAACAGAATATAAAACAAAGATGTGTTTGATCAAGATGAATCCAGCTCTCTTCAGACTGTGCTGAAGAAGGGAGGTAGGGTGGAACCCGGATGGGCTCGAGATCAGGAAGACATGACTTTTAATCTTGCTCTGCTGTGTGAGGTAAGGAATTTAGCTCTGTATCTCTTTCTTCATCTGTGGCATAAGAATACTCTGACACTTACCATATGGTGTTGTGGTGGGGTCTCAAAATACCTGGGTTCAAGTGCCTCACCTGGAGCACAACACAAGATACATGCACAGTAAAGGGGAGGGCGACAGTGATGGTGACGGTGGAGTTTACAGTGATGTGGTGGCAACCAGAAACCACAGCAGTGCGCTATTCAAATCCCTTATAGAGAGCACAAGGTTAGTGTTAGAATTTGGATGTGAGGTGTCCTCCAGAATCTCATGTGTGAGACAGTGCAGGAAGGTTCAGAGGAAAAATGATTTGGTTGTAAGAGTCTTAACCCAATCAGTGATTTAAACCCCAGATAAATCAAGGATTAACTGAGTGGTAAGTGAAATGGCAGGGTGTGGCTGGAGGAGGTGAGAATTGGGGCGTGGCTTTGGATATATACTCATATCTGGCAAGTGGAGTCTCTTTCTGCTTCCTGACAACCATGTAAGGCACTTCCCTCTGCCACACTCTTCCACCATGTTATTCCTGTCTCACCTGGAACCCTAAGGAATGGAGCCAACTGTCTATACATTGAGACTTCTTCCTCCTCTACCGTTGTGCTGGTCAGTCATTTAGTCACAGCAGCGAAAAAACTGACTAAAACAGTTAGGCATTTAGTAATTGCTAGACAAATCTTCAAAAGAAAAGAATGGAAAAGGAGAAAGGAAATGGGTAGAATTATTAGAGCTAAGATACCCTAACACCAAGAAGAGGGAGAGGAAACTACAGCATCCTGCTAAAATTTATATTAAGCTTCATCAAGGTAATTTTTCTCTTCTGAGTCATCATTACAGGCCATATTCTGTACCAGGTTGGATGGCACTGATGACCCTTAGCCCAGCTAAGCCTCAGCCTCCTGAGCCACTGGGGTCAGGCATGTGCCACCATGCCAGGCTCACACTATTTTTTTTTCATTCGTTCTTTTATGGTGTATATGAAAGTAAGTGTATTTTGAACTTCCCATTCTTGTGGTTGTACATGAAGTGGAGTTACACTGGTTGTGTATTCATATATGAACCTAGGAAAGTTACGTCCAATTCTCAAGTTACGTCTTTCCTACTCCCATTCCCCCTCCCTTCCCTTCATTCCCCTTTATCTAATCCAATGAATTTCTATTCTTCCCCCATCCATTGTGTGTTAGCATCTGCATATCAGAGAGAACATTTGACCTTTGGATTTGGGGGATTGGCTTATTCACTCAGCATCATAGTCTCCAGTTCCATCCATTTACGGGCAAATACCATAATTTCATCTTTCTTTATGGCTTAAAGCACTGATTCTTGGGGAAATTTGCAGTGATTTAAATTAATAACATAAAACTAGAATTATATCCTACCCTATAAACTCAAGTATGATTGAGTTGATTCATAAGGTCATCCTCTCTAGCAGTGGGAAGGGGGCAGGAAGAAGGAAAGGATGGATGGATGGAAGGAAGGGGAACACAAGAAAAAGTGTAAAGAATCAGAGCATGGATAAGTACTTAGAATGATGTTTATTTTAATAACAAAACCAGGATGTGATATATGTATACAAGGTGAGACGTAAAAGCCTGGGTCTATTCTATCTTGACATTTTTGAGGCAGAAACTCCAAATGCCATCCAATCGTAACCACAGAAGACAATCCCCATGAGAATTCTGCGAAAGGAAGTTGAGTAATACTTTGGAAGAGATGATGGCTTTTTCAGCCTCCCACAACACCAAATCATGGAAAGCTTTCAGAGGTTGTCTGTATAAATAAAATATGAATATCCAAGTTCAGAGTTCCCTCTCTGCAAATAATGTTTATCTTTGTTTATGTGAAGAATTGGCCATCAAAATATGAGTTAAGGTTAGCCATTCCTTCCATACTATGTGTCTGGTTTTCTGTGTCAATGAGAAAGAGGGGAACGAAGCAAAGTTCAAAATGTGTTATTTCGTTAAAATCAGCTATCCAGGCCCCTCCCTTTTAGATTTTCGTTGCCTAAAACAATTTGGCTCTGCTGTTCATAACCCACATCTGTTTAACCCTGAACTTCATATCCTCCCTGTCCTTGCCCTTCAGTCACAAAACTACATCAAAAATTTTAATGCAGTTTTCACTTATGCTGTCTTTATATGAAGCAACACGGTAACACAAATTCAAAAAAATGTCACTATCAGCTTGCTCTATATTAAGAGAGGTACAGTATTCAAATGAGAGAGATGCTGGTCTTTGTTTTGGGGGAAAAAATTAAAAAGCCACATCTATGATATTAAAGTATTATACCTCTTTAAAAAACTTAAGAATTCAACATAAGATATCCGTTTCTCCTATTCCTGTTGCCAGAACCAGTTGAAAAATAAATTTAATTGGAGCCCAAGAGGCAGGTTAAACTGTCCACTTTATTATTGACAAATTATTGGAGGAAATGATGTTAGATATCAACTCCTTTCCCATCCCAACACACACCCAAGCCTACCTCAGCACCCAAGGGAAAGGCTGGAGCTGCCTCTGGGAAGGAAAAGGGAAAGTTTCCACTCCTTCCGCAGATTCATGCCACCTGATTTGCACACCTGTCATCACCTAACGATCAGGTAACTGAACGCTGAGCAGGAAGGAGCTCCTCCAACAAAGGAACATGAAACCAGGGGAAAGGGGTTTCCCCCAACAGCTCTCAGATGACCCTCATTAGGTAACACCAGCGTATAGTAAGAGTGTGACCAACTCTCTTGTTCCCCCTGCAGTGACTGGGGGAGGGGGTGCCCCACCTCTTCAGCTATGCAGGGCAGGTCCTCCAACAACCTGAGTCCTGAGAATGAGAGAGAGTTCCAGAGTGAAGTGTTGGCCATAGAAAACAATAAGGAAGCCCTTCCAAGAGGGTCGAATTGATTCTGATACCAGGAATGTTTTCCACTCCCAAAACAGAGAGCCTATAAAACATCTGCTCAGGAAGATTTCAGAGTTTCTACAGACTGGGAAGTGTATGTGCCTCCTATTCTTCACCACTTCAAAAGGGAGAATTGCTGATTTTGTTTTGATTCTCTTCTACCACCATGTGCTGGATGTGAGGAGTACATATAGCCTATTTAGTTCCTAGGTCTCGGAGGCAGGAGTGGCCACATGAGACCTGGTATAGACTACCATGGCATCACTCAGAGATACAAAAAACATAATTTGATTTGATTTTAAATTGCCTCCCTTGTGGAATAAATCCTGTATTTGGGAAAGAGGAGGAAAGTTGTATTGGCAACCAGGAGGGGAACCACAGCAGTGATGTTGTGCTTCACCAAACATTGTTGTTAAGCAAGACTGTGACTAGTTCTGGCCAATGAGCTGTGGGCAGGAGTGACCCCATTCATCAATTGCTATGACCAAGACAAGAGATCGTATGAGATGGCAGAGCTACAAGGCAGAAACACTCTATATCACCAAGCAGGACAAATTTCCTGGACAGCTTACATGAACCTACAGAGTTCACAAAATATAAATTATATTTAAGGTTATAACACTGAGACTTGGGGGTGCTTCTTACGACAACATAGTCAAACAGAGCCTATCATATGTAAACCACCAGAAGAAAAATTTTGAAGTTCTTCAAAGCTCAGTCCAGACCTTATATTTCTTCTCACTCGACAGGCTACTTCTAGGACATTTTATACGTTTCCATGGCTTTAAGATCACCCATATGTAAGTGACTATTCCCAAGTGTGTCCCAGATAGCTCTGGATAATACCTACTCCCGTGACATAATTAATGTGTCCTTTTCATTCTCAAAAGTGCCCCAGTTTGGATGAAAAAGTCCAATGGCCAGCTTGTCTATATCCCAATATCTCCAAACCTCTATCCCCAGTCCCACATTTTTTTTTAGAGCTTCACAGGGAGAAAACCCAACCACCCACTCAGCACCTCTGTCTACCACACAAGCAAAGGCACCTCAAAGTGAGCATTTCCTATACTGAAGCAATTTTCTTCTCACCTTCCCCAATGCATCCAGTTGCTCAAATTAGAAACACAAAGTCATCTTTGACAACTGCCTCTCCCTCCACACCCATATTCACGTCCTCACCAAGACCTGTCAATTTTCCTTTGAAATATGTCACAAAACCACCTACTTCTCATCTCTACTGTCACGACCTGATCCAAGCCACCCCTCTTTTGGACCTCTGCAACCTACCAGATCTCTACTCTTTCCTCTACTCTCTATACAGAAGCCAGAATAATCTTTGATGCATAAAGTAGATCATGTTCCTTCCAGACTCACAAACATTCAGCAATTCTAAAAACAAAATCCTAAACCCTCAAATCTGGTCTGTGAGACCCTGCATGGTTTTGTTCCTGTCTGCTTCTTGGCCTCTATTTTCCACCTCTCACAACTCTCTCCTCCGAGCTTTCTTTTCCTAAAAGCCTCTGACAAGTTATGATCTTTACTCCCTCAAGGCTTTTGTGCCTGCTGTTCCTTAAGTGTCTCTGGCAGAGACACTTAAATGTCCCCAAAGTCCACTAGCCTCACCTACCCGGAGACACAGCTAGACAACGCTTCCCAGAGTCCCTTGCAGGCGTCATGGCCAGGAATCCAAGTCTAGGCAGTGGGATGTGAGTACAAGTACTGTACACCATTTCCAACCCTGCTGATGAGAACATTCCCCCTGTGCTCCTCCATGCTCTTTCCCCTTTCCCACAGGCTGCATGGAGTGGCCACTAGTGTCACACTGATGCACACAGGTCGGGGGGTGGCAGATCATCTGTCAGAATGGGTCCCAGAAGCCAGGTGTGGTGGTGCACACCTGTAACCCCAACAACTGGGGAGGCTAAGGCAAGAGGATTGCCAACGTGAGTGCAGCCTCGAAGATTTGTCTCAAAATATAAGTAAAAGGGGTTGGGGATGTGAACCAGTGGTAGACCACCCCCACGTTCAATCCCCATTTACCTACCTACACACACACACACACACACACACACATAAACACAAAGGTTACAGATTGTATGGAGAAAAGCTACCTCATCTTTGTCTTCTGCCAGATCCTTCCTCCCACAATACTTTGAGGCATTTGTACAGTTATCTAAACAAAAAACACACTTCAGTTGTGTCTAAGCCACTATGTATTTAGGAGATTATTATTACAGCAGTTGACACTATTTTAACAAAACTTTTACCTGGAGCATTGATCAACCATACCATCACCACCACCACCACACTCTCTCTCTCTATCTCTCTCTCTCTCTCTCTCTCTCACACACACACACACACACTTTTTTTAGTTATACATAATGATGGCATTTGTTGTCAACTATTTGTACATGCACAAAATATAGCAATATAATTTGGCTAATGTCACTCCCCAGCACTTCCCCCTTCCACCTCTCCTCCCACCCCTCGTTCCCTTTCCTCTACTGATCTCCCCTTGATTTTCATGAGTTCCACCCCCATCTTTCTTTTCATTTTTCCTCTCTAGCTTCCACATGAGAGAAAACATATGACCCTTGACCTTCTGAGTAAAAACATATGACCCTTGACCTTCTGAGTTTGACTTATTTCACTTAACACAATAACCTCTAGTTCCATCCCTTTTCCTGCAAATGACATATTTGCATTTTTCTTTATAGCTGAAAAAAAAACCCCATTGTGTATATAAACCACATTTTCTTTATTCATTCATCCATTGATGGATACCTAGGCTGGTTCCATAGTTTGGCTATTGCGACTTGTGCTGCTATAAACATGGGTGTGCATGCATCACTGTAGTATGATGACTTCAATTCTTCAGGATAAATACTGAGGAATGATATAGCTAGGTCACGTTGTGGTTCCATGCCTAGTCTTTTGAGAAGCCTCCATACTGATTTCCATAGTAATTGTACTAATTTATAGTCCTATCAACAGTGTAAAACTTCCTTTTTTTCACACCTACCATTTATTAGTATTTGTATTCTTGATGGCTGCCATTCTGTCTGGTGTGAGATGAAGTCTGTGTAGTTTTGATTTGCATTTTCCTAGTTGCTAATGATGTTGAACATTTTTTTCATGTATTTGTTGGTCATTTGTATGTCTTCTTTTGAGAAGGGTCTGTTTCATATGTTTGCCCATTAATTGGGTTGTTTGGATCTTTGGCACACACACATTCTTATACTTGGTCACTCTATACCACTCTTACCCACTCACATTTTAGGTCTAGGCTTTATACGTATTTTTTTAAAAATTCCTAACCATCCTCATCCAGTCCAGTTGAAGTCATCCTCTCATCCTTTCTCTCCACATCCTATTCTTTCTTTTCATTCTATTCATCACAATGCATAATTACATATTAATTTGTGTTTATGTTACTTACAGTCCTTGTCTGCAAGAAGATCCATGGAATCAGAATCTTTCATCCAACACAGCAATGCACAGCCTGCACACTGCTTGGCATATTGCAGTCAATAAATTTTAAGATGCAGAAGATAAACAAATGAGAAGACACTCTCCAGGGAATACCTTACAAATGAGAAGACACACTCAAAGAAGTATCTGTTTTCATCATGAGACCACAACTTTTGACCAAAAATCGTAGAGAATTAGGATGCACACCATGGAAGTGTTTTTTAACCTTTATTCATTCACAAAGCAATTATGAGCCAATCTACAACCAAGAGAAAACTCTAAACTCTGAAATAGTAGTAACAGGCTGAACAATATAACAATATTGCCCCTACAAGTACAAGCAAAGTCAATTTTCATCCTGTTCATAAAACCTCTCGGTAAACATACATTTTCTTTCCATCAAAAATGCATTAATAGGATCATGCTTATATGGCTAGTCAGCACAAGAGACAAATGACAATTTATACTGAACTATTTAATTCTTGCAATAGAGTGCTCACAACTCCAAACTTTATCTGTTGACTTTCTCAGTGGCAGTCATTATGTGGCATTGTCACCAATTACATTAAAGAACATCACTAATTTTTAAAAGCTAGAATTACCCCAAAAGTTTTGTACTGTAAATAACATCTGGAATAGTGCATTTAAGCCTAAAATGGCAAGATTACTTCAATCTCTTCTATAGTCCTTTGTGTAATATATGTAGGGAAATGAATGCTATATATATGAGAATGAAATAGATTAAGTTCTTATATTTTTACCTAAGAGTCTATTTAAGTAATATTGATTAATATTTAAATGATTAAAAAATAAATCAATGTTAAATATTAACCTGCACAAAATCTAAAATAAAATGGCCACATTACACCATACTACATTATATGATAGATTAAAAGCAGCTAATCTGAAGCCTTTTTTAAAAGTTTAAAGTTTCCGACATCATTTTCCACCATTCCATCAATTCTTCTTTCTCTTCTTCTTTCCTTTCAGAAAATGACTCCAGTTCAAAATCAACCTAAAGAAGAAAAATCAGTAACATATTGTTATCAAACTGCATATTTTTAAAAATTGAAATAAAAACAATCAGAGCAGTTTTAGAGTTTATAGAATGCACTCAATCCAGCCACCTGAATTAAAGTAGACCCTTAAAAATCTTGTTTAAACAAAATATACTTTCAGGAGGAAAAAAATCAAAAGCCATTACGTTTCAATTGTGCTTTGATCTAATAGCATTAAAGACAGATATAGTTCAACAAAGTCCCCTCCCCAGCCTCTTCCACTTATAAAGAGATGTAACTATAGTGAATTTGATGCCTTTGACTATTCAGGGAGCCCCTTCTCTCTGCGGTGAACTTTCTCCTGATAGGAGGGGGAACATAGAACACAGTTCAGTGGACAGGTGTCACGATCCACCAGGTCCTGCTTTCCAGAATCGTGAACTTGTTAAAGAAACTGACAGAAGCACACATCTCCACACCACTCTCCTTGTGATGTGGGGGGCTTCATCAGGTCCATGGGGAATCCACATACTCCTGCACAAAGGGAGAGTCTAAATGTGCACCCCCAACCCAGTCCTCCTCAGTCTCCCATTCCAGTAGCTGAGAGTTCCTTGATGCGGTCACTGGAACCCTGGATGCTTTGTAATGGGATTATGTATTCACTACCTCCTTGGACTTCAGCCTGTTAGAAAGACTAAGGAGCATCATAGTTTCATGTTTTACAACCTGTTCCTCATTTATTTTTTTTCCAGATTTCAGTAATCCAAATTAACTTCCTGATTTTAATGCTCACACAGCCTGATATACACATACATGTAATCAAAATCAAAACATCAGTTGAAACACTCGAGATATTTTGTTCGCAAAAACAAAGCATTTGTACTCCAAACTTTGGGTGAATAACTAAAATATAATATATTTTTCTCAAGTAAACCTTTTGATTGGAAATACTGTAGGCCACCCTATGGTCTTAATAAAGAGAGTAGTCAAATTCAGCTCTAGAAATGTTGGCACTATCACCATCATCTTAACAAAATTAATTAGTTCTATTTAAATAAGACATAGTTTTTGACAGTGCTTAGCTCATAGTATTTTTTTATTTGTTCTTTTTAGATATACCTGACAGTAGAGTGTATTTTGATGTATTACATATATATGGAGTATACCTTCCCATTTTTGTGCATGATGTGGAGTTACACTGGTTGTATATTCATAGTGAACATAGGAAAGTTATGTCCCATTCATTCTACTGTCTTTCCTATTCCCATCCCGCCTCCCTTCCCTTCATTCCCCTTTATCTAACGCAATGAACTTCTATTCTTTGCCACCTGCACCTCAGATAGAGCATTAATCTCTAGTCTATATAAAGAACTCAAAAAACAACAAAATAAAACAAATGACCCAATCAACAAATGGGTAAAGGAACTGAACAGGCACTTCACAGAAGAAGAAATATGGTCAACAAATAAATGAAAAGATGTTCAACATCTCTAGCAATTAGAGAAATGCAAATCAAAACTACACTGAGATTTAATCTCACTCCAGTCAGAACAGCAGTTATCAAGAATATAAGTAACAATAAATGTTGGTGAGGATGTGGGGGGAAAAGGTACACTCAAACATTGCTGGTAGGACTGCAAATTGGTGCAACCATTATCGAAAGAGGTATGGAAATTCCTCAGAAAACTTGGAATGAAACCACCATTTGATCTAGTTATTCCATCTTCCATATATACCCAAGGACTTAAAAACAGCAGACTAAGTGACATAGCCACATCAATGTTTATACCAGCTCAATTCACAATAGCTAAGCTATGGAACCAACCTAAGTGTCCTTCAACAGATGAATGGATAAAAAAAAATTTGACATATATACACAATGGAATATTAATCAGTCATAAATAAGAATAAAACTATGGCATTTGCCAATAAGTGGATGAAACTGGAGAATATCATGCTGAGTGAAATAAGCCAATCCCAAAAAATCCAAAGGCCAAATGTTCTCTCTGATATGCAGATGCTGACTCACAATAGGCAGTGGGGGCAGAGAATAGAAGTTCATAGTATGTTCTTAATACATGTCAGTTAATGCCTAAAATTGTCTTGCAACTATCACATTTTTTCAGATACTTATTAAGTAAGGCACTATGCTAGGTGCTAGAGATAAAACAAGAGAAACAGGATTCCATTAAGATTGAAAAGTTAGCACATAAAAAATTTAACACTTTTAAGTTATTCCATTTTCTTAAGAATCTCTTCCAAAACTGAGAAATGATCATAGATTTTCACACTGAATGGTATTAAATCATTCAATTAGATCTTGGGCAAATCACTTAACTTTTTTAGGCCTCAGTTTCCTCATCTGTTAAGTGGTCATAATAATGATGGAACCTACCTCACAGGGCTATTGTTAAAATTAAATATGTTGCTTAAATATGCTGGACAATGGTGAGTGCTAGATTCTTACTAGCTTAATTATAATTATAAACCTTAGTTATTATTATGATTACTTACCCCAACAGCAGGGCTATAAGGAACTGCCACTTTCTTTGTTATTGCTAGATAGCCAGGAGCTGAGGCTGTAAGTTTATAGTTTCCAGGTACAAGCAGTCTCCAGTAATCACCATCCTTTGCTGTAGGATAAACAGAACATCAAACCAAAAGGCAGGCAAAATGCATAATTACGCCATCCAAGGAATCTTCACTATAGTCCAGTTCAACCTCTTTGAGTCCCCATTTTTTCAAAATAGATATATGGGCAATGAGATGAAATTCTATAGAAGGAGGTATGAAGCTCACCCTACATGCCTCATTTCTCAGAACTGCTTTAAAGACCTTAATGCTAAATTGTCTAATAAATCTTCTAAGATCATGAATTTTCTACTCATGTCAGGAATCACACAGATAAAAAACATACAAAGTCCCCAATCAAGGGGATCAGAGCATCTGGACACCATGATTTGATTCTTTCCAGGAAAAGATGTGATGGTCTAAGAATCTAGATCACTGTTTCACAAAGGTAGTCTCATCAGAATCCCATGGGCAGTGTCAGAAATTTAGATTTCCATAGGAGGGAGACCTGTAGACCAGTAAAGTAAAGTCAGGGGAGGGAGGAGGTATCAAGGAATGAAATGTACCAAATTATGTTATGTGCACACACAAATATATCACAATTAATCCCACTATAATTATAATGTGCCAATAAAAATTAATTAATAAATCCAAAATTTTAAAAATGATCTGTGAAATAAACTTTTACTTTTTATTATTTTTTTTAAATTAAGATTTCTTTCTTTCTTTCTTTTTTTTTTTTTTTTTTTTTTGGTACTGGGGATTGAACCCAGGGGCACTTAACCACTCAGCCACATCCCCAGCCCTTTTTTTTTTATATTTTACTTTAAGACACAGTCTCCCTAAGTTGTGTAGGAACTTGTTGAGTCTGTTGAGTCTGGCTTTGAACTTGTGATCCTCCTGCCTCAGCCTCCCCAGCTGCTGGGAATGCAAACATGAGCCACTGTGCCCAGCCAAGCAAAAACATTTAGATTTCTAAAGATTCAGAAGAATCTGTCTGCCTGGAGCATCTTCCAGGAACCGTGTTATCAACAAGTCCTTCCAGAGAATTCTTAAAGCAAAATTTGATCTAGTCTCCTTCACTCCCCTGGGCTCCTTCCCCCTGAGTTCCATGGCCCAACATCATATCACACGACTTCACGTCACTCGCTTTTCTCCCTTGGCTATACACAACAGGCAACCACCAACCTTGGATAATTTCCAACTCCCTCCCTCCACGTGGCTGTATACACACATCTATGGTGATATTTCTACATTTTCTAAACACCAGCCTTAGACAGTCATAGTATATTTCTTCTCCATTTCCCTGACCCATTCAATCCCTCATTTTCCTAAACCAGTACTTCTGGAACTATAACAGGGGTCCACTTCAGGCTTTAAATATAAACCTTCCTGCTCAACCTCTGGAGGCTTATTCTAAAGCTAACATTCTTTTTTCCTTCCTCTTTTTTGTCTTCTCATCCCTAACCTCAGGAGAAGCAAGATTCTGCCCATCCTAGGTCAGGTTGTCTTCCCTTCGTCTCACTGACTACAGGAATGAAGAAATCTAGACTTGGGAGATGGTACCAATGGATCAAAGAAATGGCTCTCTCTCTCTCAAGGTTACCACTTGGATATGAATTATGACTCCTGATAGGCACACCTGGAGTTTAACCTTTGCATCCACTCTTTAAAGCCCACTCTTTCCCCTGACAGAATCATGACCTCTGAGACAGGAGTCCCCTGCATTTCTCATTTGAAACTAACCAGTGAAACTTCTTTTTCTTTCTTTCTTTTTTTTTTTTTTTTTTCCCAAAACTTTGTCCTCTTTCTTGGCTCAGCAACAGAGGCAAGGACCAAGCTTTTGGTGTCAAGACATAGGTGCATATCAATAACCCAGGAAACTTGGTAAAATGCACAGTCTGATTCACTAGCTCTGGGGTGAGGCATGAGATTCTGCATTTCTAACCCTCCAGAGTGATGCTGAAGCTGCTAGTAAGGACCACACTTTGAGTAGCAAGGTTCTAGGGGTCAATTCATACTTGCCCCTTTTCCTTGAGCCTCTAACACATTCTCATCCTCCTCACTCACAGTTGGCACTTTACATCTTAATTCACTGTGAAAATAGATAGTCGGGGGAAAAAAATTAAGCCCCCATCCCTACATCTTCCAATCTACCTCTAGGTCCATCTCCTTTCAGCTAGTGCCACATTTATCTTCTATGCTCATAGCAAAACTTATGGAAAGATTGTTGAGTATTCTCTGTCACTAAAGTCTCTCTTCCTCTTCTCTCTTGGACCCACTCTAATCAGGCTCCTTGCACTTACTCCCCTGAAACAGATTTTGTCAAGATCCTCCATACTGCTAGATCTATTCATTCATTCAGAAGAGTCATCTCACTTGATCGACACTTTTTATTACTCCCTCCCTCTTGAAACACATCTAAGCTTCCAAGACCACACACTTCTTTGTATTTGTCTTCGACTTCATTGTTAGTTCCTTTTTATTCCCCTGCCCTCAAAAAGCTGGAGAGTCCAAGAACCCTCAGAAATCATTCCATTTCACCGAGTTATTCCCTCAACTTTTAGATTTTCCTCAACTTTTTTTTTTTTTTTTTTTACATTATGGAATGCAGAGAAAGTGGTATTTACATGGCACACTGGGGTTAACAGAGAAAGCAGGTTTCCTGTGACCAGAGGTATCCATGCCTCAGTTCCACCCTCCCTGAGGGTTAAGGGGAAATAGGGGAGGTAGCCTCTTGGCACAGATTCTGGAGCACCAGTGGGGAAGGCAGCCTGGTACTTAGTGCGATGTTGATAAGTATTTGTCGAATGAATGAATAAATGGAGTTTTAGAGGACAAATGTCGAAGGTAAAAATTAAAAATATATCCAAGCTATAAAAGTGAAGGTTAGGAAAGAAGTAATGATATACAGTGCTTTGGAGAATAAATCAAGGGTTATTTCATTATAAGGTCTGTAAATAGTATTAAAAGTTTATGGCTAGAAAAATATTGTTATCATTTAAAAGATCCCAATAAGTAACCGTTAAACTAAAATGACTGAGTAAATATTTAACAGGAGGAGGTAGATTTTTCTGGGGAAATTCACCACATTCTTCAAACTGAGAAGATGACAATGGGACTTTAAACCTAGAAGGAAGTAACATCACACCTCAATTCTATAATTTCCTGTATCATCCTGAGGAACTCTAGATTTATTTTGAGGATTAAACAAAGAAATGTGAGAGACACACAAGATGCTGGGAGTTACCTTGGCTTCTACTCTTCACTCCCTCCCACAGTCTGCCAACTCTCAGCTCCTTAGAAAAACCACTCGTGGCTGAACTCCAGAGAGTTCATTTTCTTCTGAACAACTGCAAACCCCAGGCAGTGGACAGCACCACCTCCCAGCTCTGGGTGACATCTGGGGACAGGGCGCCACCTGCTGCACTCAGATTTTTACACGCAGCAGAATTTCACTCTGCCTGACCTGCTCCCACAGCCTGCCTAGGTCAAAGCTGGACAGAGACCATGTAAAAGAGACACCAGGCAGCTCATTGTTTGGCTTATAGTATAAGAATTATAATTATGATGATAAAAAATTATTCTGTGGTACACAATGCTAGATCACGGCAAAGAACACCCACCAGATGTAATATCATGGTCTATTCCTTCCACAGAGATGGTTGCATTGGCAATTGGGTTACCCTGAAGGTCTCGGACAAATCCTTTAACTCCTCGGTGTATCTGTGGAGGTCAAGAACAACCAAAAATCACATATTAGAAATGGCCTAAAAAATATGGTTTATATTAAGCATCTTCTTATTTCCTTTTTTCCAGAGGGTATGATTCATAGGACAGGAAACTCAGGAACCTTAGAGGATTCTGATGTGAGGGCCCAGGAACAATTCTCTGAGAATTTTGAGAATCAGCTTATTCCAAAGCTATTGAATGGGAAGCTCTTCTTAGCAAACTATTTACCCTAATTAGCCTTACAATTCTAGTTTCTGCAAACATTCCTTTGAAATTTCCTCCCAGCCATTACAGAATTAGATATCCAAATTACCTATTTTCCCTGAGTTATAAACTAGTCTTTGCTTAGATTTTAGGACCAGATGTTCAATTACTAATCACCACCATTATCAAGAAAACAGGCACAAAGCAGGACTTCTGGCTGTCTACAGTGATCTTTCATCAGACTTTGATCCCCTGAACTGCAGTATCCTCAGATGCAAGCAGTTGCAGGAACTCTCATTATAAACACCATTCCACTGCACCTACAGAGCCAGCACCTGAACATAATGTCACACCTAGACTGATCTCACAGATCTGTGGACAGAGCAAATTCTCATTCCAAGTACTTTAAAGCAGGACTGTGGAATTTCATCCCGCTTCTTCGCAGCTTATTTCTATATGGGATGAATTGGATGCATGCATACCCACCACCATAATGACAATTATCCTCCCTCCTGCTGGCATGATTTGTGGTTTATTTTGTTTTATATTGTATTTATTTTATCAAGAACTGAGACAACTTAAGCAATTTTTAGTTATTGACACCAACTATAGTAAATCCTGTTTATAACTCTAAGAAACCTATTCTGCATTCCCAGCACTAGGTGAGGGAATCTTCTGTGTCCTGCCATTGTTTCTAGTAGTTAATCTTTATTTTCCCTTATGATTAGATATTCATGCTTCTGACCCCACTAATGCAAAGTCGTGTAGAGGGTGGCCACTAGCCCCAGTGCCTAACATAGTGCCAGGAATATAAAAAGCTCAAAACATTGTTGTGGAAATAATATGTGAGTAAAATGTAAAGCACCATATTAAGGAGATATTATTTGATATCTAAGAGGAGAACACACCAAATATCCCCATCTTCCTTCCTCTAACCATTTCTTCAGTTAACTTGGCTCTTGTAGGATCCAGTTAAAAAGAGCTCGCCTAAAAGAAGAAATTCTATAGCAATTCCCACAGATTATTCTAGGGTTAATATGGTTAATCATTCTTAGTTTTGTTTGTGGCAAAAAAAAAAAAAAAAAAAATTATGCTATATGCGACTGGAATCCATTAGTTAAAAAAGTCCTGTGGAACAGTTGTTCTTTAATCAGGCCCCATGATCAGTTGATCTATTCCATAGTAGTCCCTTGGTAAGGCATTGTATGATATTTGACATACGTAAAACAATTCTTAAGCTGATTTTACTTCCAAAAAAAAAGAACTGGTCTTATATGTGTGTTGTGTGTGTATGTAGCACATATATACACAATATGTATACGTGAGATGTATACAATATGTATACACTACATATACACTATATAAGTACATATCATATACTACATAAGTACACTATATATACACACACGTATATTTATTTTTTTCAAAGCATTTGTTTATGCCAAATTACTTTAACAGATTAATCTGGAATATCTGCTGGCAAGTAAAATCACATCACTCTACTTGACTTTAGGCATACATGGCCACACACAGAATGGAATTTAAAGACAGTCAAGGCATTGCAGGCAATGAACCAAGCCTTTATGTCTTTCACCATGACTGCCCCAATGCCAATGCCTTCAATACCACAGAAGGTAGGGAGTTGGCAAGGGGTGACCATTCTGAGTAGGTGAGGTATTTTATTGTGGCAGATTATGAGATCCCCAAAATTCTACACAGACCCCCCCGGAATGATTACATAATGACTGTGGTACAGATCCAGGATTACATCATGAGAGGTGATGTAGCATGAAGATTCCACAGCCACACAACCTGAATTCAAATTCTAACTGAATAACTCCAGGAAAGCTACTAGACTTCTCTGAGTCTCTGATTTTGTGTTTAATTCACAGATGACGGTAGTGATGGTGGTGATGGTGGTGGTAATATAAACTCCTTCTCAGGGTTGTTGTGAGAAATAAGCACATAATTATTACGTGTAAGGCATTATGTGTATAGCAATACAGCTAAATAGTAAACGCTTGATAAATATGTAATGTTGTTACCCGGGATCTAGCTGAGTCTAGGGTAAGAAAAGTGAGGCACCAGAGCATTGAGGGAGACGTTCTCAGAGCCTGATCTCATACTCCTGTGACCCTGAGAGTGAATTCTTCCTTATGTTTTGCACCCTAAGTTTTGTCCTGGCCCTACCTAGGGTGCCTCACAGGGCCACTGAGGTCAGGCTGAGAGATGATCTTAGGATTTCCCTCACCTGCAAGATTCTGCCTCATTTCTCCACAACTTTCCAGTGTGGTCAGTTCTCAGTGAACAGTCTTGATCCACAAAGTCTATGACAGGTGAAAGCCCAATTGAACCTACTGATACCTGCACCTTCACCCAGATCTCCCTGGGCACTCCTCCTACACAGACTATTACCCCCCCCCCCCTGTCTAAATGCTCCTAAATCTTTCATTTGATGCTGGACACTATGCTTACCTGCTCAAGATAGCTAATGAGAGAGTTTTTGTTATCCTCCCAGTAGCTCTTCAGAGTCTCCTCAGGTGGGAACTTTTCACAGCTAAGTTCCACAGTGATCTCAAAACAGTTGCTGCTCAGGTAATTGAAGTCTTGCATTCCTGCAAAAGCATCAAATGGCAAGTCAATATAAGCATGCACATGCACATGTGGTGGCTAAAGCACACAGGCCATTCTGCTGAATTGAGAGCTAAATAAAAGATGCACCAACCTGCACCATCTGGGGGATTTCCCTATGGTAAACCATAGGGAAAACACCTTCCATAGGGGATCAGAACACATACTTGGGAAACTATTACTTTAAAAGCACTAACTCTGCTCCCATAGAGAGCAGGGAATTGGCAAGAGGCTGGCCAGTCTGAGGAGGTAAAGTATTTTATTTTGGCAGATCATGAGATGCTCAAAATTCTATATGGATTCTATTGGAACGGCTACATAAGTAATTATTTAACTTAATGCATTGCTGATGCAGGGTGCAAAAGCCGATGTTAGCCACATTCCATGTTGCTGAAATAGGCTTCAAAAAAGACAAGGTGAATGACTTGATCCCTTCTGACCTAAAAGAAATGCACCAGGGCTGGGGATATAGCTTAGTTGGTAGAATGCTTGCCTTGCACGCACAAGGCCCTGGATTTAATCCCCAGCACCACAAAAAAAAAAAAAAAAAAAAAAAAAAAAAATAAAAGAAATGCACGTCCCTTTAAGCCTCCAACAGGCATGTGAGATAATCTAATCTCTTTCCTTAAGTCCAACCGGTATCATAGTGCACTCCTGAGGAACTGAGAATCCTGATAATGTACTATATATTAATTCAACAATCATTGAGTGTCTGTATATAGGTCATAACTGTTAATGACATTTCAAAATCTCACCAAAGAGAAGATTCTGCATGCAGATAATCTTAATCGAAATTAAATCTCACTTCATATTAGTAGTTGATACTGTTGGTGCCCACCAGATCACTTTTACAAAGCCAGGATACCCATCACAAGCTGCTGTACGTGTTGGCTGCTCCCCTCTCCTGGAGAATGGCTGATAGGATCCACCTAATTTGGAAGGTTATGCTCTCCCATTTCTCACCCCCAATTCTTTCTGACAGCACATAACCAATGGCTAACTGATATGCAGTCACCAAAGTCTGTAGGGAGCCATCCATGTTTAGCAGAATCAAGCTTGCTGAGCCATGGGATACAGAGGTCTGACTCCCAGGAACTGATAGTCACAGGACACTGTTTCAGATAGCCAGGGAGTAGGTGGCCCTGTACAGAGGTGGCTCATCCCTGAGGGAATGCTAATTCTCTCCACAAATGACTTCCCTGACTCCACCCTATCCTGTTCCTCACAGAAGAAGCCCCTCCAGGTCCAGGCCCCTTTACCTGTAGGACTATAAATAAAGGTGAAGGTAGGCTCCTCCATCTTGTTACAGGCCAGATCTGGTATGGCCTGATTCGCTACACCCACTTCCATTTGAAAAGAGTATTGACTCTTGTGTTTATTGATTAGATAAGTTTATTAGTAATAGATTTATAGCTAGCACCATCCTCCAGCAGAAATCCTTTCCTTCATTGATGCTGGATATGGCTGAAACACTGCCAAACTTGCCAGAAAGAGAGATGACCCTGCTTGTGATATGCTCTAGACCCTTCTCCCAGTGGTTCTGGCTGCAGTTGGACCTCACCTGAGAAATCCTCACTCAGCTCTATCCTTTCCCTTTCCCTGCTTCCCTAAGGATTTTCCCAATGTGTGTTCTCTCAATAAACACCCAAATCACTGTCTAAGACTCTGCTTCTAGAAAACCTTACCCAAATCACTGATTTTATTAACCTTGTGGAGAACTAAAACCACCAAAGATTGCTTTGACACTTGGATTATTGTGGGATATAAACATTAACTAATACTAATATTATTATTATTGCTATTGCTAATATTATCACCTGTACTTTACTAATATAGATTATTCAATATTGGGACTATAATACACTATTTGTTCAAAAATTAATTCCAAAGGAATTACTATTTTTTTATAAAAACTGAAGTATATTTTACTTCCCATCTGACATATTCGACTTATTCTAAATCCTAAATCTGACATAGACCTTTGTTCTCAAGTGATAAAAGAACAAAGTACTAAAACTGATCTGATCAAGTGCACACTGTAAATAAAAACAGTATGAACATACACCAGGAAAAAAACCAAGAAGAATATTTTTCTCCAGGCATAATGCAACAAAATTAACCACATCTAACCAATCCCTGTAGTCACTGGATGCTGCCCCAATTCTCTTTTGTTCCCAGGTAGGCATAGAAAATTTTCTTAGGCAAATAGAAAAAAAAGTATCAATATATTTAATCTCACGCTCATTCTTGGTTGAGTCCAGTAGTATCCCACAACTGTTAGTCATCTGGGTGATTATAAAATATAAGCTGTACAAAGTTCATGTTGGGACAAAGGAAGGCAAAAGAGCTGCCTTGGTGGCCAAAGGGACTTCCTCCAGCTGTTGCCTGCATAGAGTCTTCTCCCTTTGCAGACTCTGAAAAACCTACCTGATCTAACAGTGTTTATTAGACTAGTGAATATAAACTAAATAATCCTTGTCAAATAGCCCCTTTATCCCATCATTTAAAAAAATTAAAAGATGTGTGCACCAAGATGTGCTAAGACCACAGCATGCCCTCTAAAATACACACTTACCTAAAGTAAAAGCAAGACTAATTCATGATAAGGACGATATCTGATTGCCTAAGGCCTGAACTTGAAAAGCAGAATAGTTAACAATATTCACTTCCTATTTTCCATTGAATACTTCAGTTTGTTTTTCTTTATTTAACACATCAAATTTTTTTAAATCCACAAAAGCAAAATTACATATTATTCATGCATAAAATTAATGGAAGAATTAGGGGTTCAGTCTACTTCTTAATGACCAAGGAAGACTGAAGATTCTCTAAGTGCAAATCACTCTGTAAATCTAATTGGTAATTATAAGGAATTCAATAGCATAATCAGAGAGCAAAATGGAAACTCACCACCAGGTACACTGTACCAAGCGCCACCATTGGTTGTTCCGTCTACAAAGCTACTGTCATCGTCATTCTTGCGACAGGGAGGCCTGTTGGGGTCAGACATGGCGGGATTGAAAGAAGAGTATGCCCGAGCCACGCTCTGGAAAATGGCATCATCAGGGCAGGAACTGTACTCATGGGCGCTACCTGGAAAATAAATCAGAAGATGCAAGGAATTGACACAGATCAAAAGTCACCACTTGTTTTCTGAAAAGTAATTTGGTGTTGAGCTATTGCTGATGTATTTTTCAGCTACATTGCTATGAGAAAGAGGTGAAGATTTAACTGCCAAACAATTACACTTAGTTATATAATTTCCATTCCTAATACCAAAAAAAAAAAAAATGTAGAAATAAGACAGACTGAAATATGCTGCTTATAAATTGAAAACTTCACAAGAAAAAGGTGATATGATCATAGTACACTGGACTTGGAAGAATAGCAAGATTTCCATTATTTAAATTTTTAATTTAAAATATACACCTATACCATAGCCACTATGAACCACTCTCATGCACACTATTCACCATTTGATTTTAATTTTTTAAAAAAATCTCCTATATGTATTACATAAGCAAGTATTAGGTCTTTTGACCCCATGTATTCTTACTCCTGTATTATAAAATATGCTTGGCCTACAAGTTTCCCGGCTATTGACAAATCACAAAATCTCTAAGTATATTTAACAATGTTTTTTAGCCAGACTGTCTTCAAATCTCCAAGTTTCCAATATCTAAGATCCTTATCCTTTGTTAGCAAAGAGCTTACTCTTCAAAGGTCCCTGAGAAGGGATCCAAAGCAGGAAATTTTCTGGAGCAACAAAAATTAAGCTGAAACTGTCTATCTGGTACAGATAAAGCTTGCCTTGCCTAAAGTTTAACTAAAACTAGTTAGAAGAAAACAAAGGAGTACTTCCCCTCCCTGACACCCTCAGACATGAATCCAAAGAAAACAATGCAAGGGCATGCTAAGTTATGTACAGGGGTTCACATGGGCCCTAATCAAGCACTAGAGGCTACCTCCATTTTTAGGCTCGTACACAAACCTGCATGACCTGTATGATCAATCCATTTACCAGGGGCCAGGACTGAACCAAGTTCAGGACTGCCGTTTTCTCCTTTTCTCTTCTCTAAGTGCTCTCTTAAGGTCATATTTCTCCACTTCAACTTCAAAGAAAGTTATGGTCCTTTCTGCCAAATATGCCAACACTTGTGAAATAGGGGATGTTTATTAAACATATTTATTTCTTTAAAAAAATACATATTTATTTCTACAGGCAAAACTACTTATTGACTAGTAGCTTACAAGACTACTCCAGAAGTCGCCTTATAAACCTTTGTATAGTGGTAGCAAGCCGTAAAACACTTAGAGAAGCAGGAAGGATACCTACCACTCCGAGTCTCATCGTATGGATAATTGGCGACAAGGTCACCTCCGTGGAGATTGGCGGAAAGCACAAAAGGAATATCCATAATCCAATGAATGACAGCCTTGGTCTCAGGGGCAAGCTGTATTAAAGATTAGAGATGAAAAAAGAGTATAAACTTGGTGATCACTGGTTGATCACTTGACAGAAAAGACAGAAAAGGTGAAAGAAAGAGAAAAAGAAAAAACCTCAAAACTATTCGTATTGAGCCACTTTGTGGTTGTTTTTACAGAAAATCAAAAGTTCCTGTAAGAGCAGCGTTCCCCAGGCCTTTCTCAGACTTGTAAAAAAAAATATTTCAGTCACATTTAAATTTCCTTCGAAGTTCTACTTTCATAGGATGCCAGTTTTCACTTTTTTTAGCTTGGAAAAAAACAGTATGCAAATCACTTGGGGACATCATCTGATCTGTAATGGTTCACATGTCTTGATGATTAATATTTAAAAATAAGACAAAGGGAAAAGAAAATGGTTGGACCACAGAACAAGATTCAACCTCTGTGGTGCTTTAAACGTGGGAGATTTCATTTCCAATCTCAATTTTTGCTTACTATTCTTCCAATTTCCTTCAATTCTTCAAATATTGTCCTTATGAAAGGATATTGTATGTGGTTTCTTGCAAAGCTGACTGTAAAATATCAGTTTACTTTCGAATGCTCATCTTGAATTTTAAAACAAAGGCAAAAGTTTCAGGAATTCATATTGTCTTTTGAATGATTCATAGTCCCTCATATCTTGGAAGCAAAACAAAAGAGGGAAGAAATATACACCAAAGAATTCATCTAAAGCCAAAAGTTTGATACTTTTATGTGATGAGTTTTTAAAGGGCAAGAAAGATTCTTAAACTCTAAGTACTTCTGTGATTTAAAAAAAAAAAAAAAAAAAAAAAAAGCTTTTAACAGAGATGTGACCCATACTGTTCTTTTGGACAGAAAAATCTAACAACAGCAATAGCATTTGATGGTTATAAAAAGACCTTGCATTTGTATCTCTGTTCTGTTTATGCATAGCTTTCACGTGCACTATTTTATGGAGCTTCACAACATCTCCATTTCATAGAGAGGAATGTGACGGTGGGTTGTGTTAAACAACATATCCAGGTTCATATGGCTAAGGATTCAAAATCCAGGCTACGAACCCACATGCCCCAGATTATTTTTTTTTTAGCATCTCAGTTTTACTGTATGAAAACTGTCCTATTTTTCACACAGCCGACTTATAATTGGGGGGAAGTGTGATTTAGAATAGGATGCTGTCACTAGGTACCAAAATAGAGTTATATAGGAGGAATAAGTTCTAATGTCCTGCAACTAAGTAGGGTGACTATTGTTTACAATTTATTTCTTAATGAACTAAAAAAGTTTGAGGAACAAAGAAATGACAAATGTTTCAAGAAATGGAAATGCTAATTACCCTGATTCAGTCATTATACTTTGTACACATGTATTGAATGGCTATATATATATAAATATATGTCTATATATATGTCTATATATATTGATATATTATTTTATCAATATCGATATTATCAAAAATATAGGATGTCAGTTTCATCAGTTGTTTGGTTAATGTATTTTATCCTTGCTACAAATTAATGCTCACTGTAGAAAATGTAGAGAGGACAGATAAGCACAAAGGAGGAAATTAACTTACTTCATAATTGTACCATCTAAAAATAGCCTCTGCTAACACTTCTATATGTCTGTTTTTCAGTCCTTCTTAATCCACTGTATAATATTTGAAATGTGATCATTTACATGCCATTTTATGTGCTGTGTTTTTTTCCTCCTCTACAAAAAATAACATACCATTTCATATCACAGAAACCTTTCTAAAATATATATATATATTAATATATATTTATATGTATATTAATGCTGAGTAGTATCCAATGTATGCATCTAGCATTCAAATAAAATTAATAATATTAATAAAATAATGTTAAATACATCTTAGAAATAAATACTAAACACCTTCTGGGTGACATGTTAAATTCCACACCCTCCCACTGAGATAGGGACCACATTTTCTCCCTTTTATAGATGAGTAAGTTGAAATAGAGAAAAGTAGTGACCCAGCCTGGACTCAAGTCCAGTTTGGGCTTCACAACTACCATACTACTAATCCCTAATTGTTGAGTATTGGATTGTTTACTATGAAAATTTTTTAAATATTATCAATACCCTTGTAGTAACCCTTTGTGCATATCTGTACTTTCCTGGGGAAAATCTCTAGAAATGAAATGACTTGACCAAAAGCTAAGCACATTTTTAGCTAAAAAAGTTTAAATAAAATTTTATTTTTAAGTAACACTGTTTAAATTAAAAAATATTCCAAACTGCTTCCCCATAAGTTTGTATTTAGCAACATTATATTAAACCTTCCATCCCTAATCACTCTTTCTAAGAGTACATTTCTATTTTTTAAAGTTTGGCACTCTGATTAATAACAAAAGTTTTAATTAGCCAGAGAAAGCTTTTATGTATTAATTGATCATTTATATTTATTCTTTTGTGACACATTTATATATGTTTTAACCGAGTTTTCTAATGAAATGTATACCTTATTCATTTGTAATAGTTATTTAGTAAAACTTCTACTACATATTACACATATTTTCCCAAATTTGCCATATGCCTTTCAAATTTTGTAATTAAAATATAGACCATAAAGATATTTATGTTAAGAACTATAACATCAAATTTACTGAACTTTTCTTTGTAGTTTCTTTCTTTGCTTTTGTATTTCATTCATAGTTACTACACAGTAACTTGAGTGGCCACTATATGCTAGTTTCTACAAAGGGAATTTAAAAAGTTCTGTTCCCTTCAAAAATTACATATCTGCCAAAGTTTTCTTTTTACTGGTCTCCTACATTTTACATTTAAATTATTTAAATTGAATACATCTAGAATTTATTTTGATCTCTGCTATTTGTGAGATGGACTTGTCTCAGTTTTATTAAATAACACTTTCTTTCCACATTGATCTGATATGTGCCCTCATTATATACTAAACTTTTATACATAATTACATCTATTTCTAGAGTTCAAGTACTTTAAACTAGATCCAGTATAACATTTTTTTTCTTTTGTGATGCTGGGGATTGAACCCAGGGCCTTGTGCATATAAGGCAAGCACTCTACCAACTGAGCTATAGCCCCAGCTCCCCAGTATAACTTTTAATTAAAACAATCTAAAAATAAGTTAAAAAGAAATTAAATAGAAATTCATATAATGTACATTTTTTATAATAAATTTTTATATTTTTAAGCTCAATGCCAACCTGGCATTAGTATTACATGATATGAGTCTAACATAAATTTTTCCACAATATTCTGTTCAAAAGTTTTTCTTTTGCTGCTGAATTTGTTTTCAGTCCTCTTCCGTGTACATCCTTCATTCTCTCTGTTTATTCAGATCCAGTGATTGGTCTGACCAATGAGGCAGAAATCACTGTGGTTTGGAGAACTATTGAGGATTTCAGAAAAGGGGTAGAACTTTAGCATGTCTCAGGAAGGGAAAAAAAGACAGGATTTGGATAGGAGAAGAAGAGAGAAAAGAGAAGTTAAAATAGGGAAGGAGGGAGGGTAACCTGGCCATCTTTGGGAAGTAAGCAGAATATTCCCTGGATGAGGTGTCAATGTTAACAGGAGCTCAGGTGCAAAGTCACTCTGCATGCAACTGACTATTTTGCTGTTTATGATTAACCTGCAAGCATTCAGAACAGTGTGCATGATATGCTGCCATATGTTTACAGGTCTATATGCACATAAAAATAATTTTGAAGGATACATATGAAAATATAAATTTTGCAATAACTTTTTTAAAAAACAGTTTTTGAAATAAGTTCAAAGACACAGTTCTGAATACACAACGTTGTAGGAAGCTCCAAGGCGTGGTTCATTGTTAGTTCTTGTATCATACATACACCACTGCTAATATTCATATTACTAGTATATTCAAAGGCAAGCAAGTCAACTCTACAATTTGATAAATTATAGGTGAGTTTCTCTTTGACTCTGAATAATCTTTTAGGCTGACTATATACTGTAATATATAAGTGATCCACAGAGTGGACCACTATGGAGCATCCCTAAGAGCAAGGCCCTGATAATCTCTAAAACTGTTTGTGACCTATTTTTAAAACTTCCATTTAAAAGACTCTAGTCTAGCTCAAATGTTATACCCTATAATTAGATGGCTTTGACTCTTAAAATATATTGAAGCTATATTTATTCTATTTTTTTCACAACTCCAGCCATTGAAGTTTAAGTGTAACCTTAATAACTTATTGGGTGCATTTTAATCCATGCCATTTTCAAACAATCAAGGTCAAGGTTCACGTGCTAAGCCCAGATCACAGTGAGATGACCAGGCTGACAAGCTCAGAGGCAGATGAGAAATGACAGCAGGAAGAACTAGGAGCACAGGAGAGGGCTATTGTTCTCAGAGGTTCAGAAGAGCAAGAGGGCATGAGTCTCAAGCATGTGTCTCACGAGAACATCGCAGCATCGGAACGTGTGCTTCAGGGTGCAGGTTCCTTCCCACCACCCTCCCCAGAGTTCCCGAATTGGCATGTAAGGGACTCTGCATTCCTAACCCATGATCCCCAGCACACCCAACAGAATAACCGTGAACTTTAAAAACCTCTACAAGGAATCTAGATATTGGGCTGAGAAGGGGAATATATAGCAGCATTAGTGAATTGTCTATGTCTTATACCAGTGGGCTCTAAACACTCTCTCATGTATGATGACAAATATGGAAAAAAGAGATGAACCAGATATGGGCAACATGACCTCACAATTATCAAGCAAGTTTACCGAAGATCTAGACCCAAACAAACAAATCTTGTTTATGTTTCAAAGAGGGGCCTAAACTTTAATTTTCATCTATTTCCCTTTGGTTTACCTTTGTCTAGAAAAAGTAGTGGCATCAAGATCTTTTAAGTAAAAGTTTCTTCTTCAAAAAGAGTACCATGAACATCTTTTAATAGTATGATTTAAGCTAGCATATGAAATATGAAAGCATCTAGCATGGAGATGGTACAAATATTACACAGGTTTAACTGGAAGGAGGTCACAATGTCTGCAAATAATGGCACCTACACAAAGTTGCCAATCAAACATCTCCTCAACAAGAGCTCATTCACAATTCTTCTGTGGCAGGCAATAGGAATTATTTTTCTTATTTCTTTAACAAAGATGGCACTGATGGGGTAAGGCGAGCAACAGGGAGTTCGTGTGCTCCTATTAGGACTCAGCTTCCAGAACAGTTTTTCATTCCTGTTCTAAGGTCTCATGGCTTATCACTCAGAATCTGGAATGAATCCTACATATACAGTCCTAGTATAGAACTTCAGGCCAACAATCAGAAACTCCCTGTCTTCTCAGTCCTTCACCTGATGTCTCAGCCACATGATGAATGCTTGTCTGTTGATTTTCAATGGCTACTTTTTTTACTTTCTTTTCCAAATATTTTGATTTGTTTGCAGGGCTGGGTTGTACTTTTTTTCCTTTATTTTTTGGTACTAAGGATTGAACAAAGGGACACTTAACCACTGAGCACATCCCCAGCCCTTTTTAAGTTTTTCTGTTTTTTTCTTTTGAGACAGAGTCCTGCTAAGTTGCTTAGGGCCTCAGTAAGTTGCTGTGGCTGGCTTTGAACTTGAGATCCTCCTGCCGCAGCCTCCTGAGCCACTGGGATTACAGGTGTGCACCACCATGCCAGCTGAATTGTACTTTTTCATGAAAGGCCCTCAGTCTACTGTGTCAGACTAAGATGTGAATTATAATTCCTGCAGCAAGGGACTAAAAGGGAGAGTCAAAGGGAGAAGTTGATGTATATACAACTAAGTATGATGTAAAATTGGGGCAATAAGTACCCTACTGGGAATATATATGAAGACCACAAGGAAGGATTAACAGGATCTGTCTTGAAGAGCAGAGGAAGATCTCAGAGTAGAGAAGGCACAGAAGAACAGGGAAGGGTAGTCTAGATAGCTGGAACAGTCACTTACATGAAGACACAAAATTATTAGAAAATGGTACATGTGGGTATGACTAGAGTACATGGGATATTCAAGCCAGATTAAGGAGTGAGTCAAACAGCAGCTTTCAAGGGCCAATGATCCTGGAACTACCCTGAAATTTAAAAAAAAAAAAAAATCATACCCAGGTTCTCACTTAGGAAAGGTACTAAAAGTAATTGATCCAACAAGGCAGCATTTCCTGGAACAATAAAGAAGGAACTAAGAGCTGCTTCCAGGATTCCTCTACCTGTCCGCCATGATGGGCTCAATTTCTCCACAAATCATCAAAAGCAATATCGCTTGAAGGTGCACCAGGGGTTTAATGGTTGCGAACATGTGTCCATCTTGCCCAGAGGTAACTAACAGTGCATACTTTGAGAGAATGCTGAAGCAGTAATAATAGTCCTGGGTCCTGACATCAAATACTTTGTATGTATTAACTTTTTCAATCCTTGTTAACATCCTATGAGGCAGACACTACTATCATCTCCATTTTCCAGATAAGAAGTTGAAGCACAGAGAAGTTAAAGAAATTTTCAAGTTTACACAGGAAGTATAGAGCCAGGATTTGATCCAGTGTGGCTGCATCTAGAAGCATCATGACTAACCTTCACACTATGCTGCCATGTTAAGTTTTCACTTTATCCTCTGGGCTGTGGTGAACTGGTAAGGATTTTGAAGCAAAAGAGAAATAATTTGTCTTTGAAGATATCACTCTGGAGGAAATTAAGATGACTGTTACAGTTGGATGTGAGGTATTCCCCTAAAGCTCATGTGTGAGACAATACAAGAAGGTTTAGAGGAGAAATGATTGGGTTATGAGAGCCTTAACCCAATCAGTGAATCGATCTTGTGATGTCATTATGTGAGTGGATATTGAAGGTGGAGGAGGTGGATCATTGGAGGTATACCTTTGGGGGATATTTTTGTATCCGGTGAGTGGAGACTCTCTGCTGCCTGATCACCTTGTGAACTGATTCCCTCCACCACACTCTTCCACCATGATGTTCAGCCCCACCTCGAGCCCTGAGGAATGGGGTTGGCTGTCTATGAACTGAGACCTCTGAAACCTTGAGCCCCCAAAGAAACTTTGTCTCCTCTACAATTGTTCTGGTGGGTATATTAGTAACAGCAGTGAGAAAACTGACTAAAATAACGACTGAATGGAGTTGGGAGAGAATGGACACAAAACAAGAATAAGAGGACATGGGGTCTGAACTAAATCCAGGGAATGAGTTTGCAGAGGAAGGGAAGATGGGAGGGAGAGGAGTCAGAGACGTCAAATCACTGGAATGTAGGAACTAATTGCTGGTAAGAAATGACAAAGTTGGAAAATGAATGGTTTTGGTGATCAGGATAAGTGAAACAATAGTGGTTCGAAGACAAAATACTTGTTTCTGGACAGACTGAACCTTGAGTCCCAGGTACCACCAAATAAAGGGACTCAGCAAGTACAATGGAAAATCTATGCTCCTAAAAGGTCTGGAATTAGAGACATGGGTCTGGGAGATCTGGTATAATAGCTGACACTGCAGGTTCAGGAAAGGATAGAAACCCAGGGCAGCAGAGACAGGTATCGGATGGACCCTGAGGAAGGCCAGTGTCTAAGTCAAGGCAGAAGAAGCAGGGAAAGAAACGGAGCAGTGATTTGAAAGTAGGAGAGAGTGAAGTTTTATAAAGCAAGAAAGGAGAGAAGAAAAGTTCTGTGAGAGAAGGAAGTCCAACAATGTAGAATGCTGCTGAGTTACTGATTGGATGAGCTGAGAAAGGATCTCTGAGAGGACCACGGTGACATCCCAAGATCCACAACGGGGTTCCTCCATCCTGTTCCTACCCCAAACTCCTACTCCCCAACCCTCTGTCAATCCTAGGGAGCAAACCTAATATCCAGGCTCCCCCTCCTCTGGCCTTGGCTTTTGCAATCATAGGTAACTGCACATACCAGCATTTGTTACTCCTGCTTCCTTCACTATGATAAAGGTACTCAAACCTATTTCCTTAGGTAGAGGACAGAGGTAGGTCATTAGGGGGCGTGGCTTTGGAATACATATTTGTATCTCATGAGTGGAGTCTCTGTCTCTGCTGCCTGAGCACCATCTGAGCTGATTCCCTCCACTATACTCTTCCACCATGATGTTCAGCCCCACCTCAAACCCTGAGGAATGAAGTTGGCTGTCTATGGACTGAGACCTCTGAAACTTTGAGCCCCCAAATAAACTTTGCCTCCTCTACAATTGTTCTGGTCAGGTCTTTTAGTCACAGCAGGAAAAAGCTGACTAAAACAATGACTGAATGGAGTTGGGAGAGGTTGGACACAAAACAAGAATAAGAGGACATGGTGCCTGAACTAAATCCAGGGAATGACTCCAAGAAAACTACACAAGTTCTCTACCTTGGTATTTTGATCCACAATTTTCTTCAGATTTTTCAACAGATGGTTATTTGGACCACCTTCTTTCTCATTAAGATAAACTATCCTATCCAGGTCCGGAAAGTTCCGATTCAGATCTATTCCCTGGGCATTGCTTCGTCCCACAAACCAGTCCTTGAGTTCACCAGGCTAAAAAAAAAAAAAAAAAAAAAATCAGAGAAAAATTATCCATCATTTACTATTATTGTCACTATCTAATGTCTCCACTAATGCTTTTAAAAATAATTTACTAAGATTATTTATTTCAACAATATCCTTCCATAATGTCATTCTTACTGTTTTACTGATATAAGCATAAAGCTGTCAGGCTTAAATGATTTATTATGGGTATCTTAAAAAATTTTAATGAATAATATTTTAAATATTAATAATAATAATATTTAAGAGATAGGTATAAAATTGCAAAAAAGTCAAAACATATTCTCTAATAATAGAGGACCTTTCAAAGCATGCCACTCTAATTGGATTTTATTGAAATTTTCACTGCTTCTATAAATGACAGTGACATATTATTAAATATTCAAAAGAATAAATAAGATCAGAAGCTTAAAATGAGTTTAACATGAGTTTATATATATTAATAACATGAATCCATTTGATAGTTTTCATCAAAAAAATGAGTTTTATTTCAAAATCTGTAAGAAAGTACTTTGAATGTTTTCACCATGTGAAATGACAAGTGTTTGCGGAGATAGACCTATTTACCTTGATTAAATATTACACTATATATATGTATCAAAGTCTCACATCATATCCTATAAATAGATATAATTTTATATTTTAAGTATGAATTTAAAATAATTTTTAATTTTAAATAATAATCTTTTAAAAAGTTATAGAGCTTTGAAGAAAAATTCTAGGACTTTATGATTGAGGAATTTCTGTTCAATTTAAAACTTTCACTAATGGTACAACCCGAACAACTGACAAACTTGCAAGATATTCAATTTGTGAATTTTCTTGTTTTACTATTAAATTATGTCAAATCTTACGTATGCTCACTTACGATTCTGAAACTGAACTGAACTTATTAAATAATTTGATATTATATTACCAGAATTTTTCTCTCATAATCTTTGAAATCATATCAATGTTACAACTATTTATAAAATTCACTGGGTTTCTTGCAATATCAAACTATAAGATTACCAGCTTTTCTTAACTGTAATAAACATTATTCAGTGTATTCCTATAAAATAAGAAAATAATTTCAAGCTGTAGACAGCAGTAAATATAATGTTCCCATCCCTTCCTAATCAAAAATGGACATACAGGCCATTTTTTTTTTCTCTTAAAAAGTGGTTAACTAAAAAAAAAAAGGTGGTTAACTTCTAGTCTAATAGTTAAAATTCATAAACTTATTAAAAATTATAAAATGTGAATCAAAATTTGTCATAAAATTATAATTTAAAATGTATAAATTACTTTGTGTTTAGAGTTGATTGTTTTTTTATTTCGATTTTTTAAAATTTTCCTCAACATTCATAAAACCAGTGATTAAAGATGTCACGAACATTTATCTGGCCAAAAGTTTTTCTTCTTGATTTCAGTAGAGGGCGCTGTGACACCAACTCATCAGGTTCAGTCATAGTATTACAGGGTAGTACATAGTTTCTAAAATTTTCAGAAGAAAATTTTCTGACCACAAACGTGGATAAATAAATTATTTATTTAGCAATACAAACAAAACATTAAAGTATTGACCTAGTAACTAAATTTCTCACTTGCAATCTGCTGAAAAAACTCTTCCCTCACATTCTTAGATTTTTTTCTTACCAACAAGTTGACCATGTATCACTTATACTCTGTAAGCGGTCTGTAAGCTTTGTGCAAGGGTCTGTGCATACGTAAGCACATAGGTACAAACACACAAAAACACAGGAAGAAAGCATGCCCGACCCAACCTGCCTGTCACTCACCTGAGATGCTGCCTTCTCAAAGCCATCAGGGTTCAGGGAAGGCATGATGTGAATTCGGGTGTTGTGGATCAGGTTGACAATTGTCTCATTCCCCTTCTGGTACTCGTTACATAGGTACTGGGCCAAGAAAATGAGCAGTTCCCGTCCGACCGCCTCGTTACCATGCATATTCCCAATGTATTTAAATTCTGGCTCACCTAAAAGAACAAAAACAGGTAGTATGGAAACATGTTCTGCAGTACCAAAGCAAAGACAAATGACATGCAGTGCCCGATATACATCTACTAATTTATTATGAATAGGCAACAATTTCTTTTTCCTCCAGAATTGATGCCTAAAATAATCTACCTTAAACATGAGAATATTCCAAATACCCCTTCTTTCTTTCTATTCTATTCCTCTCCTCCTGCTGCCCACCTGTTATGCACTGAATTGCATCCATACAAAATAAGAGTTTTGGGGGGCGCCGAACACTCAATGTGACCATGTTTGGAAATAGGACTGTTAGGGAGGTATATTAAGGTCAGATAAGGTCATAGAAGTGGGTCTCTAGTTCAATGGGACTGCTTTCCTTATACGAAGTTAAGACACCAGAGTTTTCTCTCCTCCACTCTAACAAAAGAGCATGTGAGGACACAACAAAAAGGCGACCACCTAGAAGCCAGAAGAAAGGCCTCACCTGCTGGCACCTTGACCTTGGACTCATAACCCCCAGAACGGTGCAAGACCAGACCTGTATTGTTTAAGCCACCCAGTGTGTGGTATTTTTTTATGGCGGTCCAACCAGGCTAATACATTAGTCCAACCCAATAATTAGGAATAATAATACACTTTATGTGCCTTTTACAGGTTAAACATTGTGCTTTGCATGTTTTCTTATTTAATCCTTGCCCAACGTCTAAAGGCAAGCATTATCCATCTCCATTTTATAGATGGACAAACTGAAGTTTGAACTGCTTAAGGGCCCTGACCATAGTTACACAGTCCATGAAACCAGAATTCAAAGGCTGATCTTCTGCCTTAGTTAAATGTCTATGCTGTTTGTTTGTTTTTCTGAACCGTAAGGATTAGGAGGAGCCAGAAAGCAAGGTTCAAACCTTGGAGCCAATTCTTACTGACTGGCCTTGAACAAGTACTTCAGCTCTCTATGGCTCTATTTCCCCATCTAAAAAAGAAAAAAAATAGAGATGATAGGTTCTACCTCATAAGGAAGGTTATGATGATAAGAGGCAGGAAGATCGAGAGTTCAAAACCGGCCTCAGCAACTTAGCCAGGCTCTAAGAAACTCAGCAAGACCCTGTCTCTAGATAATAATATTTTAAGAGGGCTGGGGATGCAGCTCGGTGGTTAAGCGCTCCTGGGTTCAATCCTGGTACAAAAAAAAAAAAAATAGAACTAAGTAGAGTCGCAAATGTAAATGCTTGGAATCTAGAAGTAGCAACAGTTCTGTATGCTTGCTCTAATTGTTTTTATCATTAGTATAATTACACCATATCATCTTATCATTGCGAGGTACGTAATCTAATCTTTACAACAGCCCACTAAATGGTGGAGGGCAGAAATTTTTACTGTCATTATGATATATGACAAAGAGGATAAGCAGTGCCGAAGGGCTCGGATTGAAATATAAATCTCGCTGCCCGCTGCTGCCTCCACTGCCTTCTGGAGGTTCCCTGGGACTGCGGAGAACAGCAGCTAGGCGGCTCCCATTCATCCTGCTGTTCTGCTCTTTCTGCTGTGTTCATCCCACGGGCCCAACTTCTGCCAGGAAAAGCATTCTCCCATTTATAAAATCACGAGGACTGCTCCTCTCGATATTAGAAAAGTTGGACTTATTTTTCTCCTGGAAAGATGTTATCTAACACTTCTTTGCGTGAGATTCCTGAATGTCTGATTCAATTGACCTCTCAGCTGGGCTTATGCTAATCTTAATCTAAGATCAGGTGAAAGCAGGATCAGTGCTATTTATACCCCCCTGTTTTTATACTTTGAGGGAGAGTCTCTAATAAAATGACCCCCTTCAGACTTGCCCAGAAAGTGTGAGAAGTGTTTTCTTCGTTTCTCGTTTTAAAAGTGTTAACACCTTTCCCCTTTCTGCTAAATGCAATGTGTCCTTATTGGTTGCATTCATTTGGCTGAGGCACAGGGGAAACTGAAACAGCCCATTATTTAAAAGAGAGAGAGAGGGAGGGAGGAAGGAAGAGAAAGAGAGAGAGAGAGAGAGAGAGAGAGAGAGAGAGAGATCAAGCAAGCAGAGGGATATTAAAAACCTGCTTGGCAAAGCAGTACTGCAGGAGGTTCTCTGGTCCCTTCCCCAACACAACTTTGAAGCACCAGGTCACTCAAAAGAGTGAGCTTAGCTCACAACCCCTAGAAGAGATGAGCACAATGGATTTTTTTTTTTTTTTTTTTTTTTTTACTTCTCTGGTTTAAAAAATTTTTTAAATAGTTTAAGGGAGAAATAGCCAAATAGTTACATAGACAAATTTGGCCCCCAGATGTTTCGATTGGCACAGCGCATTCTGCTTTTGATTGTGAATGTTTGGGAATAAAGTGTGCCCTCCCCAGTTGTGCCACAGGCCACACTGCTCCCTATTGCTTCTTTACTCATTTATGTTTGCAATTCCAGAGTTTCCAGAAAAGTTCCAAAATGAATTCCCTTCTTCAGTTCTGCAAGAAATTCCTCAGAACTAACCTCCCTCAATTTGTCTATTCTATCTGTGAGGAGATAGCAATAATTGTGACAATAACGACGCTTCAAGGTTGATAAGAACAGCAAACATCATTATGCTGAAGATACTGATGTAGCAAAACAAGATTCAAGGCACACAGCACTTAGCAAAAGAAAAAACAAGTGTACCCTTGCCTCTCTCTGTCCACAGGAATAACTTAGATCACTGCATAATGCTACAACCAGAATTCACAAGAGCTGTGTTCTTTTCAGCCTGCTGACGTGTTGTGTGAGATGGAAAGGAGCCACGTGGCTTAAATGCAGCATTTATTGGACGCATAGATGCAAATCCCAACATGAGACACTACAGGGGGCCAAAGAGCAAATAAGGCAGCATTCCTAAACTCAAGGAATGTGGAGTCTGGGAGGAGGATGCAGACGTGCACATGAACAATGTCAAGAGTGAGGCAACCATGAAGGAATGTTGGACAATGACTATTCAGCTTCAAAGTTCTAAACTAGAACATTCCACCCGCCCCTTTGGCTTCCTCTAACCCTGTTCCCTTCCATAGTCAGTTATCTTTTTTAAACGCCACTGTCACGAGGTCATCTCTACCTAAAATCCCACCTGTAACTTCCCGTTTCTGTTCATGATCGAGACAGAAACTCTCTGCAAGACCCTTGACTTCCACGTGGCCTGCCCTTGACCACCCCTCTCCCTGCAGATGCCCCCTTCCCTCCTGTCTCTCCAGGATGCTTCCAACAGCGGCAGAGCTCTTGGCTCTCAGCTTCTCTACTTCTTGTGCACACGTGTGTGCTTACACCCTTCCAATCTTGGATAAATATGGCTCTTCTTTTATCTGAGCCCTGTTTCCTTGTTAGTTTAATACCTCAGTTTGAAAGTAGGCATTAATCAGTGGAATTATTTGATTAACTTCCCACCCCCAGAATGGAAGATCTGTTGGTCCTGAGTTGGTTTCTATTTTAGCTCACTAATGTAGTATCCATGCCCAACACAGAGTCTGGAACATAAAAACACCATAAATATTGATTCCATAAATTCATAAGTGAGTGATGAATGAAGACTTGCTTTTAAATCCTATCCTCACACACCCTTGAGATGCAAATGCAGCTGCAGGCGCCTGAAGAGCTTTCTGGAACCTTGAAGGGAATAAATGAATAATTGAAGAAGACTTGAGGCGGCGTCAAGGAGTCTGCAACCCGCATGGAATACCTAGAAGCCTCTACGACTTGCTGCTGTACCCCACTTCCCCTGGCAGGAATGGAAACTCTTCCTTGGGAATGAAGGCAGTGTTGTGAAGAGCTGATTTCCCATGAAGAAGATTAATCTCCATGGTCACCACAAAACCTCTCCAGGCAAGTGCCTCTCTAAGGCTATTTTTGTTGTACACTCTAAACAACTGATTCTGAAGAGACTTCAACTTCAGAATCCTTAATGCAGAAATAAAGATAAAATGGAAGACTTTAGATTTTGAATGACCTTATCTGTCAGTTTCCCTTCAATTGTTTTTCTAAATGACAGCTTTTCATTATCACTTAATTTTCTTCTGCTAGGAAGGTGACGTGCACAAAGGCTGGCTAATGGATGACAGATCCCTTCCTTTTTCCTGTGTTTACATAGAAAAACAAATCCCAGGTTGAACAGGTTGGAGCTACCAGGTACGTCACCGCTGGTGGATACAGCTGGTGTTGCTCAGGGTGCTATGTGCTGCTCATCTCTCTCCTAGCAACAAGACGTGAAAGGAAGCAAGAAAGCACTCCTCTCAGTACACTTGGGGACAGTTGTGTTTACATCCGTCTTACTTTTCTCATTTACTATCAAATTCATTTTCCTTTTTATGCAGTAATCCCAGGTTCACAGTCTTGCAGTTGAAAAATGATCATATTAGCACACATTACATTGGTTACATTAGGAATTACTATTTTCATGATACATCAATTTTCCCACTGTTTTGCATAACTAGCAAAATTCCAGGTACAAAATTATCAATCAGTAGAATATTAAAAGACGATCATCTCACGAAGCTAATCTAAGTTGGCTGGGCCAAGTTTCTACCTTTTTCCTTGGTAGCGCAGAATAAATAACGTACCTGGTGGGATTTGCATTCTCAGCAGAACAAGATGAGAATAATTTCTACGTTTTTAAAAATGAAACCCACAGGAGAAGGCGCGATGTTGGCGGGGTCTTAAGATGGACGCCGGGCAGCCGCTTCCTGACCGAAGAAAAGATGTGGAGTGGACTGCTGCCTCCTGGCCTGAATGAAAGTGATGTTGAATCGAATTCTGAAGATGAAGCCACACTGGAGAAGTCTGAACTTGACTTACAGGAAGATAAGGAGGATGGGGCTAATAGAGACACAGAAATCTCAAGTTTCCCAGCAGATGGACCAAAAACAGAAACAGAGGCCAATGCAGATGCATATGAAGAATGCCCTTCTGGAATTCCTTTAAATTTGTGGAATAAATTCCAAGAATTGCATAAAAAACATTCTGAACAGAAAACCTCAGCTTCACGATTCAGAGGAAAAAAGAGAAAACGCTCCAGAAAAGATAAATTGAAGAATGAAAAAGAATCTCATAGTGAACAGCCTTTAAATGAAACCCAATGGAAGGAGCTTACTCAGTACTTTGGAGCCAATGATAGATTTGAACCGCCTGTTAAAAAGAAAAGGGTTGACAAGTCAGGTCTTGAAAAGCAGATAGACCAGGCTGTGGAGGAATGGGATGTGGAGAAGGCTGAAGAACTCAGCAACCAGCTTGCTACTCGAGAGCTTGGTGTAAAAATTGCCAAAGCAATCGCCTGTCACAAGTTTGTAAAAGCCAAAAAGGAGGCTGAAAACTCACAGGCAGCCCGAAAAAAGAAGACACTTGCATGGGGATTTGAAGCAAAGAAGAGGTGGGAAACCAAAAGCAACATGGGATATATGTAATTTGTCAGAGTTCTTCAAGACACTTGCAGACTCGTGTGCTCCATTTACTGAAAAGATTTTCCTACTTAGGTTAAATATGTCAAGAAATTGATAGAAGTAGAAAAAATAAGCATAAAACTTTGGAGTTATTATCAATTCTTTTTAGCCTTTTTCTAAGGAGTTCATTCTACTGAAGTGAATGAAGTGAAGCATTTTTTGTTATTTGTGTAAGAAACCTAAGCATACATGCAAGAAAAGAAGTAGGATTTTATTTATTTATTAGTATAGACCTACAGTATAAAATCAATTTTGCTTTTCACATGTTTGGTATAGCATAGCCTGTGAAGTCCTTGTACTTTCTTATCTGTTCTTGGCATAACTACACTTTTTCTGGAATTATGTTTTTAAGATTAGCTTTTGTTTATAATGGATTAGTCATAAGTGCAAGTCGTAAGTCTCGATGCTGTCTTTGCAAATAACTTTAATTACCCTGATGCTATCAAAATAACTTTCTGTTCTTTATTGGAGGCTCTAAAGTTGATATTTTATAGTCACATATTAAAAGCAATTGATTAATTTTTGCATACCTTCAGATTGGTTACAATGCAGAGGGACAGAATGTAATATTTGGAGGATGATTTAAATTCAGCTCAGCCTAGAAATGTTTTCCTAAACATCTCTTGGCCTTGTCATTCTTTAAATTGGAAGATGGTTCTTGGAAAAGAAAGTGGTAAAATGACATTAAGCAGACAATTATAATTCAAGATAACCTAACTTTGAATTGTCTATTTTTTTTCTCTTCCCCATTTCTCCTTAAAAGATGGAATGAATGAATGAGGCAAAAGACAGGAATGGTCCCTCAGGAAGTAGTTTTCATTAGGTATGTGTTTCATAGTCCTATTGGGAAAGGGCTTCAAGAAATCCAGTGATAAGCTGGTAAGGAAGTCCATGGTTGATGCTATGTTATATATAGTAATAAAACTTTATTCATTTATGAAAAAAAAATGAAACCCACAATTTTAATGAAGTCAGAAATAACTATATAAATTATAAACCAGAGCAGGCAAATGATTTTAAATCTGTACTTATTACTCTTAATTTGATATAGTAATATGATTTGAAATAACCAAATCAGTAAAAAATAAATAAATAATAATAATAAATTCCTATTGCCCCAAAAGTGATAATGTTAACATTTTATTCCCCAGGAATTCACACCTATTAGGCTTGGCTTGTGGGTGACATTTGAAGCAGAAGGCAAGGTCGCAATGTTCCCAAAGGAAATTAAAAGGTAAAAGGAATTTATGCCTTAAAGTGATCTGAGAGACCCTCTGCAGTTCAGCGGCCCACTATGTTGAGGATGAAAGAAATAAACAAATAAAAAGGCAAAAGTTAAAAATGACATTGTCTCCCTTTCCTACAAAAAAAGAAAATTTACTTTCACTCCTTTATTTGGCCCAGTGGACTACCTGTCTCCCTACTAATGTTTTCTCCTCCTGAAAATTATAGGCAGGCTGACCTCAGGATACAGTAATTGGTCATATAGCTTGGAAGACCCTTTTCTAATATTACAGTCACTGACTCAATGATATTGATACAGGAAGAAAACAACAGTGGGTAAATGGAAAATGAGATGGTAAATGTGAAAGTGGATTGTAAATTGCAAAATTCTATGCAAGTGTACCATCATTACTTAGAAAAAATAAGTAGGTTAAAGGCATTTTAAGAAAACAATCATAGTAACAGAATTCTCCTTTCATCCTGAAAACAGATGAAACACAGAGATGAATCTCTTCTTGCTCCAACATCAAATTTTTGCTAACATATAAGTCCACTAATTCATGAAGGTACAGTCATCCCTCTGTATCCAAGGAGATGGGTTCCAGGACCCATCCCCTAAAAGATTCCCAAATTCGAGAACACTCAGGTTCTTATATATGCAGTGTGTAATTTTTATATATAACCTACCCACTTCCTCCCCTATACTTTAAATCATCTCTAGGTCACATGTAATACCTAGTGCAATGCAAATACTTTTTAAATAGTTGTTATACTGAATTGCTTAAGGAATAATGACAAGAAAAAAAAGTCTATACACATTCCTTAGAGATGATCATATTTTTCAAACATTTTCAATCTGCAGTTGACTAAATCAGCAAATGTTGAACCCTTGAGTATGGAGGACTGAGCATACATATTTAATTCATCGATTATATAAATATTAGAACTGGTGACAATTTCAAAATGCATGCTCCCTGTGTATATCTTATACTAAACATAACAATGATATCCATGAACACAATCCCATTTCTCAAAGCTATCATGATAAAATGTACATGTAAGCAACAATTTTGAGAAATAAACTGAACCGATCGGATTTACAAACTGCTTTGCAAGCAAGTGCAACATCTTTGGAACAGATGGGCCTTTAAATCAATGATCTTCCTCCCTCCATGGTAACCTGGGGTAAAGACATTAGCTACTAATTGTTCCCACTTGTTTGACATTATAACCTATTACATATAGCCTATAAATCATTCTCACAGAAACCGAACCCTGTAAATTTCCTAGAATTTATCAGGAAGAAAGTCATTAATCAACTCACATTTAAGCACACTTTAGCAGCCTAAAATACTGAGTATATTCTTAAAAGAAATGCAATCCTCCAGGGTTCAAATAAACAATAGAAGAGGTGGGTGTGGTTATAAAAAGACTCCTTTTCTACATAAGACATGAGGAAAAGATAAAGAAGGAAGGAAAAGAAACCAGGAAAAGACAAAAGAACAAAAATGCTTACAAAAGAAATTGCAGAATTTCTTTTCATGCGATATTCTCTCTTCTTACTTCTTACTTCTTTGGAATCTTTGGGGTTTTTTTGTTTGTTTTTGTTTTGTTTTTGTTGTGGTGGTGGTACTAGAAATTGAACCCAAGGGTGCTTTATCACTGAGCAACATCCTCAGTACTTTTTTTTTTTTTAACTTTGAGAGAGGGTTTGGATAAGCTGCTTAGGTCCTCGCCAAGATGCTGAAGCTGGCCTCAAACTTGCAATTCTCCTGTCTCAGCCTCCCATATCACTGGGATTACAGGCATGAGCCACTGCACACTCGTATAGTCATATTTAAACTAAGTTAACATGACATTTTAAAAATAAAGCCTTTACTTCATCTAATTTTTTATATGGGCAATCAGAATAGAATATATTACATAATTATTCTGCAGAGATATATTACAGAATCGCTTTTTTGAATATTAATTATGTAATACACACATAAGTACATTTACAGTTATCTGAAACATGCCATCTAGAATGTTTCTGGTAAGATCCTAATTGAAGAAAGAAGGGCGAACAAAAGAACAGGTAATATTTTCAGCCTCAGAAGTTTATAACAATGTCCGAGTTCCAATATTAACAGAAATGACTTCAGTTTCTAAAAATAAAAGTATTTGATGCCTTGACAAAAGTATTCAAGAAACTTTTCACAAATACTCATACACAGTGGTGTGCAGGTTGATGTTTATCAACCAAGACCCAGCACTGCTTATTTCCCTGGTGTAAATGCTCCTACCCTGGCCAATTTGAAGCTATGAATGTGAGGTCACTTGGCTCACAAATTTCCTAAAAGTAAAAATAGGCTCTCGAAGGCCAGTACAAGCGTATTCCAACACACTGCTGCAAACAGAGAACTATTTGGGATAAATAGATTCCTGTGTTTCCATAGGTTCTCAAAAAGGGGAACTGAGGTTTAAGAAATCTGAAGAAGTTTCCAACAGTGTGACAAATATTATAAGACTAGCCTATACCCTACTGCTTTTCTTTATGTTTGTTTCATGCTGGAAGAATTAAAAGAACTTTGTTTGGTTTCAAATTGTTGTTATTGTTTTGTTTTGTTTTCTTGTACTGAACAATTATCAATTCAACTTAGGGGAAAAGGACAGTAAAGAGGACTGGTTATTATTTTGGATTGAGTTAATCATTCTAGAAGATACTAATTCACCAGATTTTATCACCCTTTGCTCTAAAATTAGCCATAATAAACCGCTAAAGAAATTTTAACCTAATAAGATTTTCTAAAGTATCTAACAGTAATAATATCAGAGATCCAAAACTCCTCTGGTCTCCCAATAACAAGACTATCATCATGATGGTAGAGACAATAATAATTTCTGTGCCCATTCACAGAAATTCATAATTTATAATTCACAAAAATAAACTATGTAAGATTAATAATACAAACACTTTATTATTGCTATCCAAGCAGTAGTTGCCTCTGAAGTTCTTTAGATCCAGACAAACCCTTGACTTGTCTAAGAACATCTTACGTGAGCAGAAATAAGTTTTAATATGCAAATCAGATAAGGCAGGGCTTGTTCTAAAGACATAGGGTCATGATTTGAATTTTTTCTGTAGATATTAATCAATCACCAAGAAGTATTTATTAAGTACTATAATAATTATAGACTTCATCAAATGCTTATCAGAATGCTCCTGTGAACTTATTACTGATGAGGCTTTGGATCTTGAATCTTTTAGAAGTATCAGTTTCTAATTTTTGATAATTCACTTAAAAGATTATGCAGTCTTTCATGAGTATGCTTATCAAATCAAATAAGATAAAAAGTAGAGAGAAATTTACCTAAGAAGTTAAGCATGAAACAGTTTAATAAGCTGACTCTAGAAAGTGCAGAGAGAAAAACGAGTGGACCTGGCTTATGGCAGGTATTATGACCCGGGTCTTGGCTGATGCCCTCATTAACATATTCCATTGTGGTGGGCATGCCAGTTTGGGAAAATAATTTCCATGAGGAGTTTCACTTCATAGCTTGAGAAGTGGAAGTGCCAGCATCAGGTCCCAAAGCTTGAAAATCCCTCAAATTTTGGGGGCTTTTGTTGTTGTTGTTGTTGTTGTTGTTGTTTTCAGAAAATTGGAAGTAAAGAGTATTTATTGCTGATCTTACCTATCTATCCATCCATATCTATGAATTACATATGCACACATGTATATGTATAAATTGAATACAAGCAGCTACCTTTTTAGCAAATAGTAGCTACTTCGTAGGAGTATTGAATATTAGAAGCAGGAAGCAAGATTCACATTAATCCATTTGATTCTAGGGTCCATGTTCCTTGCACTGTATCAAGCTGTCTTTGCTAGAGCGATTGGCAGAAGAACTATCATACATGCTGTTAATTAGTCTGTGGGATTGTTCCTCTTTTACTAAGCAATGTTAACCTTTTACATCTGACCTTTATAACATGCATCGCTGTGTTGGCTTGGGTTTGCTTCATAGATCTCAAAAGTTGCTCTCAGTTCTCTCAAGTTTTTGATGGTTGTAACACGGAACCAGATTTGATTCCTTCTGCAAAACTCCAGAGACCAAACTAGAAACAGTATCTAGAAGGTTCAGAAACAGAGCATTTAGCACAGCTGAAGAACAAGCTTTCTTCCAGTTAGAGCTACTCAAAGGCAGAATGGTTGCTATGAAGTCATTAACTCCCACACAGGCAGAAAGGTAGCTAAGAAAAATGCTGCAGAGTTTGAATGATCTCTTAAATCCTATGATTCTATAAAAGCAGGCCTTATATCTTTTGTTTGACAAACTAGTGGTAATTCAAGCTTCCAAAAATGTCCTGTACAAATCATGGCTCTTAATAAATGTGGGTTGACAGTTTTGATAGTTTTCTGGTCCCAAGAGAAAGCCACAGATCATCATAGTGTAAGACATGATTGCAAACTGTAATGGAAAAACACTAGTCCATTGCCACTAATCATCTCGCTTTATGCCGGTGAATGAACAGCTCATCCATTCAAAGGTAAATAGGCAGGAGATGAGTAAAGGTGATGTCATCAGAGCCTGTGTGGGTGGAAAAAGTCAAACAGTTCCAAGAGACCCGAGTAAATTGAAGAAGAAAAATTTCAATTTGCTAATAAGCAGATAAAGAGGAAGTAGGATTAACTACTTAAAACATAATCAACAATTGTAAAAACGTATTTGAACAATCTCTTCTCAAAAGATCCTTAGAACACTGTTTTTTTCAATTCTCTCAGGAAGAAGATAACATAAAAGTCAAATTGATTTGTCAAAACATCTTCAGGATGTTATTTTTCCAACATCACAATGAAAGACTTGCAATGTTGAATATACACCAGTTTTCAGAAGCATTAGGCAATGCAATAGAAGCACTTAGAAAAGGCCAGTGGAGCGGTCTGAGCCCCTCTGCATGCCTGTGTGCTGCAGAGAGCCAGCACTTGGCTGGGGATGAGTTCCCCATGGAAGGGCTGGGCCTATTCTGGGCCTCTCTCCAAGAGATCATTCCACATCAGGGCAGGCACGAAGCATCCTCTTTTGTTCAAAATTTATAAAGAAAATTGTGCTGACTTACAGCACTCCAGGTCAGAAGCATTTGTGGAACTTCTTACATACGCAGCCTTCTGAGCTCCATTCCCAATGATCAAGTTCAGAAAGTCCAGAAGGAGCCCAAGGATCTGTATTCTATAACGGTTCTACAAGTGATTGTGATGCACTGCCAGGATTGAAATGGAATGAGGATGGGAAATACTGAGAAAGTCTAATAATGGCTGGGTGTTCAGTGATGGCAGCAGACAAGTGGGAATTCCCACAGCTGAGGGTCACTGGGATATGGAATGAGTTGGGTTCAGAACAATCTGTGAGTCGTGACCTTTTGTGAAAGTCTGACTTAAACAAAATTATGAATTCTCTCCCCCACACACGTTTGCACAAAAAAAAAAAAATCACAAAATTTTACAAAAATTTTACTTATTTAAGTAACCTTATACTAGACATTTGTAAGGCAGGATCAAGAAATAGACACGTCCCAGTCACCAGAAATATCAACATATAACAATGATACAGGCTTATTTTCTGATCCCAGACAACTGGACTTTCCTTCACACTCTTATTGACTACAAGTGGAACAAAGCAATGGGGCAGAGAAGCACAGACTTCAGTGAGACAGACTGGGCTTTGAATTTCAGCTCTAACATTATATATCTAACCTTGAACAAGGAACCCCTTCGGCTATCTTAGTTTTCTTTTCAGCACATTATTTTATTAAAACCTCTTCTGTTGAATTGTTAAGGGAATTAAATAAGATATAGATGAGACTTTCCGCACCATGACCTAAAACTAGTGAGTAACCAATAAATGGAAATAATATTGCCCATGATTCATACTGCTGATAATGATACGGGCAATCTTCCCTACTGGAGACATAAAGAAATAAACTTCCAATGGGAATATCAGGAGTCCCTGGAATCTTTCAAAAAGTTACCCACCCTAAGTGAATTTGGAAAATTAATCCCTCCAGGAATATAGACAATAATCTTAGCCTAGTCTTGATCCATCCCATATGGTAGGCCTGCTCCAACTTGGATGTGCACATGAATGCCCTGAAGATCCTATTAAATTGTGGATTCCAATTCAGCAGATGGGGAATGGAGTCTGAGAGCCTGCAATTCTAATAAGTGCCCAGGGGACACCAGGCTGCTAATCTGTGGATCATGCTATGCTGCAGGCCTGTGGACCACTCTTGAGTATAGATAGGCTATTTGAAAATTCCAAGATCAAGAGTGGGGGAAAGAAAGAGCAAGAGAGACTAACTTTTAAACAGTGGGAAACACACAAACTTTAAAATCTTGAGTGCTTTTTCTTTGTTGGCTACTCCAACCACTACACAAAGGTACAATTTTAGAGGCCACTACATGGCCTCAGGTCTAAGACTCACTATAAGTGCTAAACTCCATAATCAAAAAGTCATGATCATAAGCATCTGCTAATGTATATTAAATCCAATATTAGATGCAGTATAGTGCATACTGAAATAACCCTATAATACATCAGAACTATTCTTATTACAGGAAAGTATATTCTTCTTCTCAGTTTTAAATTCAATATTTAAACTTTAAGTATACATTAAATAATTATGCATGGCTTTACATTTTTAATGTCCTTGTGAATAAAATATGAGTAATCATGGATATTATAGGAGATAGACTAACATTTTTTTTTTTTTTTTTATGTTTCTCTCTCTAAAGTACTTGCAAGGTTTTTACTGATTGCAACTATTCTAATTTTACCTCCCACTCAATCTCATCCATCTTCTGTTATTTTATTTATTTCTTTGGAGTCAATGGTAAGACCTTTAAAGAATTTTTTTTTTTTCCCAGCAAAGAGGAATGAATATTAAAACTAAGGACAAAATCTCTTACGATGTCAAGTAGATTACTAAACAGATTCATACTTCCCCCAATAACTTGGGATTTGTGATGCTATAATGTTTCTATTAGTTTGTATTAGCATTTCACCTGTCACTTCCCTTGGAGATCCTTGAATGTTAAAGACATATTCTATAAAACATTCAAAACTAAAAAGAATATTGGAATGATTTGCTAAAATATAAACCCCTGTCTTCCATGAAGAAATAGACCATTACTAAATATTAGCTAATGACCTTTGATTTTATGTGTCTCCCAAGTAAACATTATATACAACCTTAAAATGTCAGCATAAAATTGTATACTGATCCTCATGATAGTCTTTGCTAATATGTTCATGATTCTTTTAGAGCTATTTAAGAATGTGTACTCGGACAGTTTGATATCTGCATAGATACACTCATATTTCAACTTAGAGGATAAGATTGCCATCAATTTCTTCATGTTTATCACTCTCTTTCCAATGTCCCCTTCTCCAGTTTATGGATCTCTTATCTCCACAACATTTACAAGATGAAAAGACATGCCCCGTAAAGCCATGGAGATGGTCATGGACATCAACAGGAGTCACAAAAGAATTCTGTCCCTCCTAAAACAAATCTGAATTCTTGAGAGGGAAATGATAACCCCGGGGGCTTCCAGCGTCACCCTTGAACAAATCCACACTCGTGTCAGCATTCAAATGTTTATTAACCTCTCGTTCATCTTCTCCTTTTAGGTGTAAATACATGCAGGTATGACTGCAACACTGGTACATATGGACCAATCCTAACAAAACAAACCATCTTCTTAGATCTAGAATCCGAGGGTTGGTGTCATAATAATAATGGCCCATGTGTACCTGGGCGTGCCCTGGGGCAGGGGCTATCTCAAGGACCTCTACGAGTGAATTCATTTCTCACACACACACACACACACACACACTCTATGGTTTAGGAACTCTTTTCATCTACATTTTTTAAATGAGGAAATCAGGGATACCTGGAGCTTCGACTGCCCCTATGCCAGAGTTTACTGAAAGTAGGCATGGGATTGGACACCCCGTGGTTTGACCACACAAAGAACTTAATTGTCTTCTTACTTTGCCTAACAATTAAGTTAAGTGCTTGCCTCTTTCCATTCTGATTTTCCCTGACTATGCAAATTCTAGTTTACAGAAATGCAGAAATCCCCTGAATGTGCTCTAAAGCTCATCTGCATTCCATCAAATGTATCTTGCCAAATTTCAGGCTTTGCCTATTATGTGGTTTTTATTTTTCTTAATGTCTTATAAATCTCATTCTATGTTAAGTACATTAAACTTTTGTTTGTCATGCAGTTTGGCAAATATTTTCTCACTCTAAGTTTTTTGTTTTTTTTTTTTTACTTTTTCCATGCATTTTTCAACATAGAAATTCATAATTTTATTAATTGGAACCATCTGTTTTCTTAAGTGACATCATGATTTTTCCTGTTTTTTTAAGAAAAGTTAAATTAAATACAATAAAATTTTTTCTCCTATTATTTTATAATTTAGTTTTTATATTTACATTTTTATTCCATATACATGCATGTGTGAAGTGGTAGCTTCACTTTCTTTTACTCCAGCTGGAAGCCAATTATACATTAACATTAGGTTCCCTCTAAATTTACATTCTACCTTTATCATAAATTAGATTTCCATATATACTTTCATCTATTTCTAGACCTTATTCTATTATTATAATTGCTTTTTCTAAACTTTATACCAGCTGTTTTCATAAAAGAATCTTAACAATACATATAAATAGGTGATAGGCCTAGTATTCCACTATAAATACCTTTCTAAGATTGTCTCTAAAACCAATACAGTTATTATAATTTCAAATAAACATGCAATTTTTTTTCATTTCAAAAAATATAAGACTGGTTGGAATTTCATTATATAAACATAATGATTTTGGAAAAAAATTGCTATTTTCATGATTTTAAGTCTTCCTGTGAATTCAATTTCCATTCATTCAAATCCTGTCATTGAGGTACATCTTCCTTCACACAGGAACTGCACCTTTTGTGTTAAATCTATTCCTGGGTATACAATTGAGAAAGGAACATTTTTCCACTTCTATATCTAACTTGTTATTGCTACTATTTTTATAAGCTGCTAATTTTTTTTTTGTCATGACATCTTTTCAAATCCAAGAAAAATACCAAAATCAGCCACAAGAAGGTAGGATTAGGGATTTTAAAAGTTAAAGGCCAAAATTGACATTTTAAAAACGCACAAAAAAAAATATAGAACAAAGGATAAATAACACCAATAAAATGAAAATAACAATAAAATAGAATAATTTCAATGGTAACTAGGGAGAAGAAAACAAAGAGGAAATGATATTTACATGCTATTAGAGAAATAAAAATGGCATTATAGGGAAGAAGTTAAAATATTTTTTTGTTATTAAAAAGAAACAAATTTCCAGAATATATAAAGAACTCAAAAAACTCTACACCAAGAATACAAATAACCCAATCAACAAATGGGCTAAGGAAATGAACAGACACTTCACAGAAGAAGATGTACAAGCAATCAACAGATATATGAAAAAATGTCCAACATCTTTAGTAATAAGAGAAATGCAAATCAAAACTACACTAAGATTCCATCTCACCCCAATTAGAATGGCGATTATCAAGAATACAAGCAACAATAGGTGTTGGAGAGGATGTGGGGGAAAAGGTACACTCATACATTGCTGGTGGGACTGCAAATTAGTGCAGCCACTCTGGAAAGCAGTGTGGAGATTCCTTAGAAAACTTGGAATGGACCTACCATTTGACCCAGCTATCCCACTCCTTGGCCTATACCCAAAGGACTTAAAATCAGCATACTACAGAGATACAGCCACATCAATGTTCACGGCGGCTCAATTCACAATAGCCAGACTATGGAACCAACCTAGATGCCGTTCAATTGATGAATGGATAAAGAAACTGTGGTATATATATACAATGGAATATTACTCAGCTATAAAGAATAATAAAATTATGGCATTTGCAGGCATGTTAAGTGAGATAAGCCAAAAGAGGAATGATCTCACTGATAAGTGGATGATGACACTTAATGGGGGGTGGGAGTGGAACAAGAATGGAGGAAGGAGGGACTGTATAGAGGGAAAAGAGAGGTGGGAGGGGTGGGGGGGAAGGAAAAAAATAAGGGAATGAATCAAACATCATTACTCTATGTAAATATATGAATATGCAAATGGTATGCTGTTACTCCATGTGCAAACTGAAACAACATGTATCCCATTTGTTTACAATAAAAATAAATTTAAAAAAAATAAAATAAAAAGAAGCAAAGTAGAGAATGCTGTCCAGCTTTCAGTAATGAGGATTGTGGTCCTTCAGTTACTACGGACATCTTTAATCCATGTGGCTAGTGGAACTGAACATTTGCTATAGCCCAAGGATCCTTCTACTCACCAGAAGTTTCCTTCTTCAGATAAAACTGGGGAAATGAAATGAAGGCAGGAGAGAGAATATGGCTGAGGTAGCAGGAACTCTGGGGAACTGGAGTTGACAAGTATGGAGAAGAGCAGAAGCCGGTGGTGACAACGGCTGTACCCTGCCTCCCTCACTTGGGTATCATCACTCCAGTACTCCAGCTCAGAATGGTTCTATTTTTTCCTAATTGGTTCAAGCTCAATGTATTGTCAACTTATGAAGAAATTCCAGTGTAGTGTAGTGTCTTTTAGGACCTAGATATGTGACTGATGCATTGGAGGAACCAGATTTTTAATTATACGTAATTGTATTTAATTTAAATTTAAATAGCTGTATGTGGCTACCATATTGAGTCATGAAATGCTAACACTTTATATTTATGCTTCTTTTGTTCCAATCTGGAAACTGAAGTGAGTCCTTTTGTATGAATTCCCTATGTGTTGAGTTTATTTACATCTTGTGAAGACAAGTTGAGGGACCTCAGAAAGAAACCTGGAAAGTGGTACTATACACGTGCTAGTTCGAGCCGCAGTTCCATTTTGGTATAAAAACTCATCGATTTCCTGTAGGAAGAAACTTTCCCTAGTAGGGAAAGTGTTCTGCCAAACCAAAAACACTATTTAAATAATAAGAATTTACGAACTATGGAATGTATTCGTTCTATCTTTTATTCAACATATGCTAATTTTTTTATACAAAATATGGAATGTATTCCTACTCCCCTTACCAGCAGAAAAGATGATCAGTCATGATTAGAAGCATTTACAAAAGTTGCTTTAAGTGTATCTGCATTCACAATCTAGGACAGCAACCAAACATTTGGAACAAGTGGTCATTTTGGTTTGGTCAAGAAGTCCACATGTTCCCAACCATAACTCACACCCTCTAGCTAGGGATGAAAATCAAACCCAAAATTTTCAGTGGCCTTAGAGCCAAAACAAAAATTTTTTTAAATGTGTAAAGGAAAGCCTAAATATGACGGAATAAATCATTGAGAGTAACTGAAAACGAGATCTTAGGGGCAACACCCACTCCAAAAATTATCATTACAGGTTCAAGAACAACCTAGAAATAGGGCGAACCTACAGACCTGGCTTGAGAGAGCCCTGAAAACTCAGGTCCTACACAGGTATGCTCCAAAGGAGAATTGCAACAGAACGTTCAAACCATGCCTTCATTCTATGCCAAAATCGAGCTGAGTCACTATGATGCCCTGTGTCACAGGAAATCCAGTGTTAGTCAAGTGTGGCTAACCCAGCTTCCCTAGGAATTTGGGTTCTATGTGAGCCACCCCTTCAAGTTGCTCCAATTTCCCAGATACACAGTACTCCAAGTTTCTTTATGCTCTTTGATCTATTAAAAATCATTTCATTATTTATCAGACTACATATCAAATCAAGGCTTCTGCACATGAGAGGGATCTCAATTTTTTAAGACTGGAAAACAGTCATAAACTGGGCCATCTCGTGCAAAGTGGCCTATGTGGTCACCTCGGCAGTACAGGGCATCTGGCATCAAGTTCCAAGGTCAAAGTCAGGGGAAGTTTCAGCACTCAAGTCCCCTCAGTTTGCTTTCTTTCAAATGCATCTTTGTAACGATGCATTTTTCTATCCAGGGACATCCTGCGTTTTTTTTTTATTTTTTATTTATTTAACAGCGTTTTATACTTTTATTATTAAGGTTCAGTTGACAGAGCTGAATTCTTAAGATTTATGTCACACTGACATCTGTTGATGCTGTACATGAGAATGCACTCCAGCCTCTTTGGCAACTGAGAAGTTACAAATCTCGAAGGAATTTTCAAGTGTTAATTGGCCAGTACCTAGGCATCAAGGACTCACATGCCATTGAGGAAAATCCCTCAAGGCAAATATTTCCAAATTGGGGGAATAGGGACGGAGGCAGATTCTCCAGCTCACTCCTTGGAATTCTCCCAGCACTGGTGCTGTATATTAGAGGCTGTGGGAACTCAACTGGGAAGGGATAAGGAAGAAGTCTTATCAAGTGGATAAGCCTTCAAGCACATAAATTATGGAATAATTCATTCATTCTCATAGTGATCATATGAATCATAAAACCACTTCCCAAAATTCTGCACATCAGACACCTAGTCCTGAAACCATAGCTTGTTAGGGGGTTCAGCAGTCACAGGGAAGAGTCTGTGTGGGGAGCCATCCATATTTAGCAGAATCAGACTAGGTTGAGCTATGGGACACAGAGGTCTGGCTTCTAGGAACTGGTTACCAAGGAGGAATGTCCCAGATTGCCAGGAAGTTTGTGACGTTGTGTGGGAGTGGTTCCCTAGCTGGTTCTGTGATAGTTTCCCTGAGAAAATGGCTCCCCTACCTCCACCCCATCCTGTTCATCACAGAAGAAGCTCCTCCCTGTCTTGGCCCCCTTTACCTGTGTGTTACAAATGAAAGAGAGTTGGACGACTCCATGGTGTTAGAGGCCAGAGCCGTCACGCCCCGCCTCCTTTGAAAAGAGTATTGGCTCTTGTGTTTTTATTGATCAGGTAAGTTTATGGGTAACTGATTGCTTTATAGCCAACATCGTCCTCTGGCAGTTAAACCTTTTCTCATCCACGCCAGATGTGACTGAGAAACCCCCACAATTCTGCAAAAACTTATGCTTAGTTATTCCCTGCTACAAATGACATCTTGATGGCACTTCCATTTCGCCAGTATCTGCACTGTAAGAGGACTCAGCTCAAACCAATCCAGCTTCCAGATAAGAGAGAGAGTTAGTTTCTGAGATGCTGAAGGTTGACTATCCAACCACCATTCTTCCTGGCTCCCCGAGATTGAGTCATATCTGGCTTCACAGCCGGGAGACACATTGAAACCTTGGGAAGGATACACACAGAGTGAAACAGAAAGCAAACACACCTGTCCACACCACTTTTAGCAGAAAAAGCCAGAGGAGGCAAGAAAGGCCAATGTGGAAGTCTTACGTGATGCTACATAAAACAGAATGATAGTATTATGCAAATAAGCTAAGGTATTAGATGAGAAGGCACTCTGACCTCGTTGATCCTATTTAGCCTCTTAGCAAGGTATTAAAATCTAGAAATTTCTAGAAAGCAGAGAAGTAAACTCTACAAATAAGCAAATTGCCTTCATTGAGTTTAAGACCTAGATCTGGGCAGCCCTTTGGCCTTCTCACTATTCCACTTGTCCCTGTCACATCAACGTTCCTTTATCTAGAACGTTTTCTCAGTTTGCTGTAAGCTACTCCCCTTTTCTGATCAGATTAGGCTGCCCCAATCTTTTCATATACAGACGTGTAGAGCAACAACTGTGCCTATGTATTCTCTCTCATTAGGCACTGTATCTTTCTTTCTTTATTAGTCTCTCTGAATTTTTTGTGAGTTAGAAATGCAGATGAGTCTCTTGTCAAGCTAAGATATGGGATGTTTGAAAATGAAGTGAATCTTTAGAGTGATATGAGTCACATTCAAAAAACTGCTTTAGCAGGCTTCTGCCACAACATATTGTTCCTTTTATAAATTGGCAATCGAGAACACAGATGGCTCTTCCATGAATAATTTATTTCTAACAATTTAACTAGGAAATGAATTTCTGTTGACTTATAAATCAGAATGATAACACAGACATGGTCTGCTATTCTTCCCTCAGTTAATTCTGCTTTTTTTTTCCCCCATGTTTTCTTCTACCTTGACTATTTCCCTGTCCCATGATCTTTCTGTTGCCTTACCAAATGTTAAAGTTGGCTCAACCCCAGGTCACTTTTTGGGAATTACCCGGTAACTGGTACTAATGATTCTAGTACTTTTCGTTTGTTGCTGTTGTGGTTGGGTTTTTTTCAAACATGAAATGAAACAAAAGGCATCTTCCCCGAGTTTGGCATATAAGGTGTTTCTATTTCTTTTCTAGGTCAGAATTATAAGAGCCAGATTTTTTTGAAGGTTTAAGCCTCTTTTTGACTGCAAATCAGACACTTCTGAAAACAACACTCTTAAAACACCAGGACACTTATTAGTCAGGATCACTTGTTTCAAATCTGCATTTGTGCTGGTCTGCCCAACCTTAGAGACCAGTCCTTACACTAGATATGAGCTGATCTCTGCTTTGGCCACTGGTGCTCATCCTTTGAGCAAGTCCTTGTTACAAACTACTCCCTATAAGTTCCAAGAAATCCAAAATTCACACTATATATTGCCCAGTCACAGCTCCTAGCATTAACCTTTATAATCCTTATCACAAGTTAGCCTTGAAGCCAGGGTAAAGCTTTCTTCTGCACTAGAACAATTTTATCTTTTTAAAAACATTTGTACTGTGGTGATTGGTAACACCCATGGTGTTTGAAAGTGCACATTCAAATTATCTGTCTCCTCTACTAGCCTGTAGGCTGCATAGCACCAGGAGTTGGGATTGCTGTCTTCATACTGGGATCTCAGCACAGTGACAATCATCTAGAAGATGCTCAGTAAACACAGCTGAAGAAATGAATCAAGAGAGGGGGAAACGTGACCAGCCTAACTGTGCCTCAAAGGAAGAAGAGAAAATGCCCACTCGCTTCCCTAACCCTTCCTCAGGGGCTTTCTTGCACTTGTAAGTACACCTGTTGCTTTGCTAGACCTAGATGGCCTTCCTAACCTGTGCACTCATCTGGGGAGCCCCATGCTGCAAAACGACTCCCAGAGGATGATCCCGTAATCAAACTTTGCCGATGTTTCCTTCATCTGTTCTTTTCTTCCACACACTCTCATCTTCTTCACTGTGTCTATGAAAACAGTCTCCTAATGCATCTCTCTTCCCACCTCCAGGGCTGATTGTATCCTCCTCCATCCTCCACACAGTCAACACCGTGATTTTTCTGAAATATGCATCCCCTAAGCAAGTCCTTCAATATCTTCTTATCACTCATAGGACAAAGTCTAAGTCCCTTTGAATCTGAACTTTTTCTAAACACTAGGTGGTTTATGTTGATTTCCAACATCTCACCCTTGCCCACCCATCCAGCCTCTCCTTGAGTCCCTCTTCACCCTCAAGCAGTGTTAAATTATTTACAGTTCCGCCTCATCTCCTGTGCAGCTCATTATGATGCTTTGCCATAGTACCTGGTTCCCCTTTCTTCCTCCAGAAACTTCCTCATATTTCAAGATGAGGAGCTCAATTGTTAGCTCCTCCAGAAAACCTTTCCTGAATTCTCTCCATATCCCACACTCTGCTCCCAGATGGGCCGACTGTCTTTCCTCCCACAGTACCCAACACTTGAAGGCAGCCTAGCAAATGTGCTGCTATCTGGAATTTATATGTTACATGTCCTTTATGAGACATAATGACCTTGAGAGCCATGACTACGCCTTTCCCTTCATCTTTGTATCTCCAGATTCAGCAGACTGCCCGAATTATTATTTAACAAGTGTTTGATCCAAATGATATCCATTTAATCTTCCCCCACTTGGATCCAGGTGCTGGGAAACTGGCAGAACAGAGCTGATTCAGACAGAATCTAGGTCCTGAGTGAAGATGCCTGAATAGATTATATAAATGGGACCTAATGTAGAGTCTGAAGCTTTTTCTGACCAGAACTAATTTCTGTTGAGCAAAAGCACCGATTTCCTTCACCTGGTCCATATAATTCCAGACCTCACTGACCAGCATCTTCCATCTCTCTGAATACATCTACTCTTTCAGGTATAAACATGTGACTGACAGAGCCAGACTAGTACTCTGAAGTAAGAACTTTTATGGGAATGTATTCTTCTGGGAAAAATACCTGTCTGAGAAAGGAGACAACACAGAGAGCAGCAGTCTTTATGACCAAGCCCTTAGAATCTTACTTTTATTCTGGATCCAGTCATGCCTGAAGCTAGTTTTATCCCAGGACTTACCATTTCTATGACCAGTACATTCCCTTTTTCTCTAGATTTGGGATGTCTGTCATTTGCTACAAGAATGTCAAGACAGTGTCCAACTTAAATAATCACTTGGAATATCCATAACCAATTTTTGAATTCAATAAGTAGTAGAGAATAGTAACTAGTGAAGATTACAACTTCTCCATAAGTAGAAGTAGAGTTCTTTTCAGATCCCCGAATTCTATAACACTACTTTAGCTGAGGTTTAAAAAGGACCATTACATAAATTATTAAAATCCTTTTACATTGGACTTTCTCTAAAATAGACTAAATAGGAAGTTGGCTGGGCTCTGAAAAACTCCAGTCCAATAATAACATCATGCTATTCTCTAAAAGTGTTTTCATAGGTAACAGACTAAACATCAAGGGAAATCTTGAGCAGAATAAAAGCATGATGCACTGGCCTGAAGAAAACCTACTTAAGGGCAGAGCTTTAAAGATGAAGCTGCATATTAATATGAAACTCCCAAATTCAAGGTGGACTCCTTCATGAGCTCTCGAAGTACAGGCACCGAGGTACAGGTAGCAAGGCCTGGAGAAGCTCTAGCTCAACATCCCTCCTCCCTGACCTCCATGCACAGATTGCCAGGGGGCCTGTGGGAGCAGAGCATGCCCCCCGCCCATCCTCAGCTTAGGAAACAACTGTCTTAAAGGTTCCATCTGTGGCTAGATGAGCAAATTCCAACTGGAGAACAGACCACAGGAACGCAAGTCAAGTTCAGGAGGAGCCCCTTCTAGAAGGCAAGGTGTGAAGTCGGCTGTATGGTGATCATGTCATCCAACTTGGGACATAGGACTGACTGCCCACACACAACGACAGTGGGCACACCCCTCCCAAATGCTGCTCACATTGAGCAAAGTAGTTGAATTGGTTTTGCTCAATGTGAATGCAAGTCAGTAATTCTCAGGATACTCATGAACTACAGAGAAATAAAAGACAGTGAGTAATTATTGTACATTAAAACTACAACACACATAGATTAAAGGAAGTAGAGAAAGATCTCTAAATATTTGAGTTTGTTAAATTGAGGAGACACTATTAAACAAGGCAAAATAATAATAATAATAATAATAACCAGGAGGAAATGAAGTCCTGAACACCAGGTAAAAAACGTGTTCTATGAAGGAAAGAAATGATCAACAGGGTCAACTGCTAATCCAGTTACTACACCTTTAACAATGTGGTCAGAATGTTCTTGATCATCTTTAATGGAGAAATAGGGGCAAAAGCCTCACTGAAATTGATTCAAGATGGGAAGGAAAGTGAAGAACCAAAGACAAAGGTTTTATACTAAAATGGCAAAGACTGATGTTTAGAATATAGAAGGAACATGAGAATGTGAATAGATGTCAGTACACATAATATCATGCATGGTATACAAAACGTGTTCAATGTGTACATCATATTATTTTTTGTCTCCCTTCTATACCTTTTATGAAATCACAGAACTTAAAAGGCATGTAAGAGGTCATCATCCTCATATTCTGGCTAAGACTTAAACCAATTTTTTTAAAAGACAAGTTTTCTATTTTATTTTCCAAAACTTTCAGGGATTGTTAATATTTTAAATCATGTGTATAGTTATTTTTCCATGGTTAAATAACCCATAACATGATCCATTAGTAACTTGGTTACATATCTGCTCTTGAAAACACAAACTCAAGCTTTCTTCCTTCCTTCCTTTTCTTCTCTGAATCCTTTACCAGGGTGTTTTCTTCGGCAGCTTTAAAGTCATTTGCATTTCAACTCTCTGAGGAAGCCATCCGTGTGCAAAATCCTGGTCCCTTTTCATTTCACTGAGGTTGTGAGAATTCCTTGAGACTGTGGCTCTCTACCTTTTTCTTACAGCTTTGGCCAACTAGCTCCAAAGACTTTGGGTTGCTATGCACTCAGCTCCTTGTTCTGATTACTTTACCATTGGCAGCTTCCCTGTTTCTCACTTCCGGCCCTCACAGCCATCAAGAGGTTATTCAATACCATGTTCAGTGCAACTTGTGGCAGGTGGGCACGGTGGCACCCCATTAGTGTTCATCTTCCATCGAGTTCTTCAGGTGCTGGAAGGAAGACACCAACGGAAAGAGTCCACAATATTTAGAATCACATCGAAGTGTAATTAAAATAAGAGAAAATAAAATAAATTCATTTTACCCAAAGAATCACGTTGGAGTATATGAAATAGCTTTGTTTGCTGGTCAAGAACAGTCAAATGAGTTCAGCCTAAAAGTTCTTGCAAAATCTGTGCATTTCCATGGCTTCGAGTTGAATATTACATCTCTATTCCAACTTCTAGCTGAACACTACATCTCTCTTTCACCTTGATAAAGATTCAAATGTATTTATTTAACAAAGAGCTGCTAAGTATCGACTATACGAGGCATTGGATGAGATGTTGAATTCAGAGTTGGAAACTGACTCTGAGAGTTTACAGTCTGGGAAGGAACTAAATGTTAAACAAATAAGCACATCAATATTTATTTAGTTAAAATGGAGATAAAAGTTATGGGGAAAGTATGGATATAACAAAAAGAACCTAAATTAGTCAGGAAGGACAGGGAAGGTTTCCCTGGGAAAGCGACATTTTAAATGGCTGAGAACAGAAGGCAGAGTGGGAGTTTGGAAAGTAAAGTTCTCCAGAGAGAGAACAGCGTGAAGGTCCTAAGTCAGCAAGGAAATTTCAAGGATCTGAATGAAGTCAGGCCAACAGGACATGTGCTAAGAGAGCAAGATGGAAAGACTGGAGATTTAAAAAAAAAAAGTCACTGCCAACGTATTCCTGGGAGCAGCTGAGAAGCAATTCATTAGCTTTAAGCAGGGACCAGACAAGATCTATGAGCATAGAAGAGGGATCACAAGCTGCAGTGTGGATCAGGGATCCTCAGCAGTGACCCGTCTCACTGCACCTGATCTGTGTTACAGGACACTGCCTGGTCTGTGTATGTGCCTGCTTCAGTGCTTCCTCTACCCATGGCAGAGGGAGAAGCTGAGACAAAGACTGTGGTCAGCAAAGCCAGAAATGCGCACTACTTGGCCCTGTACTCAAAAGATTTGCTGACTCCCAGTGTGAAGAGTGCAGGAGCGGGCCAGAGGGTAACCAGGAAAAGAAGTCAGTGTGCACTGGGACAGTCTTCACAGGGGACCATGTTGACCTGCACTAAGATGGTGGTGGGGGTCACAGAGAGCAGCAGACAGATCTGAGGAAAATTAAGAAACAGAACTGACCCGGCTTGGTGATGGGTGGTGAGCGGGAGCAGGGTACAGCCAGGGGAGTGGCTGGGTAGGTAGGGGTACCACTTCAGCAGTGTGGAAATGAAGAATTTGAAAGGGTTTAGAGGGACAGATCAGGAACTGGCCCTGGATGCGGAGATAAACAAGAACAATTCATCTAGAACCTATTCATCAGGGTAAGGGTCTGGGTGAGGAATCACACATTCTTACCCATTTCCTAAATTATTCTATTGAAAACGTTTTATTAAAGATTCTGCAAAATTTCCACAATTCTTTTCTGCTTGTCACGCTGTGTCCTCTTGCCCACCACAATGACCAGAGCTTGGCTATACTCACAAAACACCATGTGAACGAGACAGAGCAAGCAAGGGTTCCTCCACCAGGCCAAGTGTGAGTTTTTGCACGCCTAAAACATGTCTTGGAAGTGCTCTAGTCTTCCCCAACCCTTTTTCTCTTTGGAATCAGCCTGATGGTCTGACATGGTTTCTCTTATGTTGACTCTTATGTTTCATTTGATAATGATTTTTTTTAAATGGGGGTTTAAGAGAAACGGAAGGGAAGGGTGTTTTTGCATCAAATCTCTCTTCTCTTTGTTACCTCTTCTCTCTATAGCCACTGCGACAGATGGCAGTGTTCCGTTTATTCTGTAAAGCCTTCAATATTATTCTTTCCCTTCAGATCTTTCCTTATATATTTAACCATTCTAATTACTCTCTGGCATCTTGATTACCCTTTACCATATTTTAATGTCTTCGTAGTCAAACAAAAATCTAATCAGCTTTCACACATCACTGCCCAAAATTCCAAGTTCCTTCAGCATTTAATTTCAGACACCAACATTGCATAATATATATAAAAAAAAAAAAATCTTTCCTTTTCACATGTTGCAAACTTGTGAACAAGGACTACGTTGTGGGAGAAAAGGCATGGTCTTGGTCAGAAATGTTCTCCCCATTACTAACTGGGCATCCTCATTTAATGGAGATATTAACACCTGCTTCACAGACAGGTATGGTCATTAAAATAAGATTACATGTAAAAAGTACCTGATGTAGTGAGCTAAATATGTTTTATTTCACTCTTTCCCCTTCCCCTTCCTTCTTTCAGTCAGAAAGAGTTCAGCCAGATGCAGTGCAGCACACCTGTAATCCCAGCTAACCTGGAGGCTAAGGCAGGAGTATTTCAAGTTCAAGGCTAGCTTGAACAACTTAACAAGACACTGTCTCAAAATAAATAAAATAAAAAGGGCTGAGGAGTTCGTTCAGTGCCCTGGGTTCAATCTCTAATACCAGAAGAGAAAAAAAAAAAAAAAAATCTGCTTATCATTTTTTGGAAGTATGCTTTCGTAGGACTAACACGCCAAATCCACAGTTAGACTGAAATGAAGCAAATGCTGGGAAATATCCCAGGTGGTGTACTTGGTGTGGACAGGGGAAACCAGGTTATCACATTAGGACAGGGAAGTCCTACCAGGGCAAGAATCAGTAGGTGCTGAGATAAATGAACACCATAGCTCCTGGAGCTCAGTAAAACATGGCTTACAGGTCGCTCAAAGAAGATCTAGAGGAGAAGTCCAGAGCCTGTCAAAAAACAAGTCAAAAAAAGTTCTAGAGTGAACAGGCCCTGCAGGAAGCTGGGGCCAGGGGCTAGAGCACCATCTTCACAACAATCAAGTCTCCACCCAGGTGGGGGTGAGTTACAAGAAAAGGCAAGAGCGGAGGGCTGGTCGTGAGCCACCAAGGACAGTTTCTGCTGTAAAGGACGGTGCTGGGTTGGTGATAATGAGATGATGGTTCAGGCCTGTGCACACTCCCATTCTATGATCAGTTTCTTTTGAATTGTGCCAGCATCTGTCAATCTCTGCGTTGACCAAATCCAAATATTTAATCATTCTCCGCTTGTTCTACCTCAGCCTACATTTCGTTCTCAGTAAGTCTGAAAAGCATATATCCCAAAATAACTTTCTTTTGACTTTCGTAAGACAGTTGTTAAATTTAAATAAAAATCACTTTCATATTGCTTTACATTTTTTCCATTCCAACATGAGATGAAAAGTACATATTTTACAATCACACTGTAAATTTCAGAAAGTCCCTATCATCTTGCTTTGGTATTTTTCACTAGAAATGATGAGTGTTAAATATTAATTAAAAACATTTCTTGTCTGTTACCTTCAAAACAGCACTGAAATGGGATCTTGGAAAACATATCTAAAAAATGTCATTCTGAAATCCCACACAAGGACTTACATCTGGAAAGTCAAGTTAAAAAAAAATATATATATGTTATTTTGTCACGTTGTTTTGTAATACTTCGAAAATTTTTTGTGCAAATTTCCCAAAGTGACACTTCCTCCGAGAACAAGAAGCTTCTGTAGTAAGTATGACTAAGATTACTTCTTCCAAAAAATGAATCAACACATGTAATCGATTTGGCCACATATGGTTACTTACAAGCAGCAATTTTTAAGAAATGAACACTGTCTCTAGGCTATGTGATTTCTGTAGCTATTAAAAATTAACCAAAAAAAAAAAAAGAGAGTCCAATAAATTCATTTTAAAGAATACAGCAACAATAACAGTATTATTTCTTTTATTTTCTTTTTTTGTTTTTTGAGATTTTTCATTCAGCTGTCATATAACCAAAAACCCTCTGAGGTGCATGGAAATTACCTGTGGCATGATCCTAACACAATCATGGCTGCCTCATCGTGCCAACCAAAGTTATGTCTTCCCTAGGGATTACATGTGAGTCCCAAAACATTTCTTACCTGTCAGTCAAGTATACAGCATGAAAAATAACCCAAAACACAAGTACAGCATAAACAAGGACTTAAAATTTTTTTGGTTATTCTTGTTGCTTATTCATATTTTTCCATTCTGTATAAACTTCGTTGTAGTATGACAGAAGCTGAGTCATTTTTATATAAATTTGGATTGATAAAAGTATTAAAATAAGAGATGCAGAAAGTTGTTAAATTAATTTTCCCCAGTGAATTGTACCTCCCAGAGTCCACACCTTTTGTGGTTCCCTCTGGCCCACTGCTAATAAACAGTTGACAGTTCCTGCAGATAGGACTAGTGGAAGAATCACCTAAGCTCAGCTCAAACTGCTGACAGGCAGCATTATGGAAAACCTCAAATGACTGCTATTTTTAAGTCACCAAGTTTGCAAATAATTCTCATTGTTTTCAGATGAGCTATAGGTAACTAATGTAGGACAGAAGAGTTGTTTAAGAGAAAAAGTTAAGTTTAGTGTGATAGACTGGAAAAAAAATGGCTCCTCAATAGATCCCCAAGTCCTGTAATCTGTGAATGTCACCTTCTATGGCAATCATAAAAGGGTCTTCACAGATGTGACCAAATCCAGGATCTTAAGATGGAAAGATCATCCTGGAGTATCAGATGAGCCCTATATGCAATCACCCATATCTTTGTGAGAGGGAAGAATACATACACGGAGGAGAAGAAGGTAAGCAAGTGCATCGGCAGAGATGGGTGTGATGTGGCCACAAGCCAAAAAGTACTGGCAGGCACCAGATACTGGAAGAAGGAAGGATTATTCCCAATAGACCAATGATACCAACTTCGTATTTGGACCTACAGAACTGTAGAAAATAAATTTCTATTGTTTTAAATCATTAGGTTTTCGGTAATTTGTTGCAGAACTCACAGGAAACCAATAATATGGGTAATACATTTATATGAGAGATGGTCATCTTCATGTTGTAATATCAAGGGAAAATTTATTTCCTATTATAAGTGAGTCTTTGTTTTTCTTTGATCAGCATTTCATTCTTTGAGTTCTTTCACATTGGAATACTTAAACCTTGACAAGGAGTATAAGAAAACACAGCCTCAACATGCAAAATCTTTAAAAGAACTTAAAGACTAGTAATAGAAACATTATTTTTACATTATAGAATAAAATAAAAATTCACATGAATTTTTTCCAGAAGAAAACTACATTAGAGTATCAAATGGCAAGTTATGGTACCATGGACTGGACTACACTCAGATAGATGGGGTTTCTAAATCACTCCTCCCATTGCTAGAGGTAAGCCTATGGAAAATGCCGGGAAGTATTGTATTCATTTCTATCGTGTGACTCATACATCACAATGTTTCTAACAGTGTCCTAGAGGACACAGCATCTTGAGCAGGCAGTTCTGTACATACTACAGAAGGCAATGTCTCTTTGGAGAATCTACTGCCCAAAGGAAAAAAAAATTAAAAATTTTTGTGTGTTGTTATCCAGTACCCATGTCACTTTTTTCTTTTAATTAAGAAATTGTACTCCACAAAATGATTAAGTAAATTGTGGAATATTATGCAACTGTGTATGTCCTACATAATTGGAGAAAATGGTTAAGAAAATGTTTGTGACACAATGTTTAGAAAGGCAGGAGAAAACTGTAATATATGCATACATAAATGCATAGAAAGAATGAAAAGGTAGTTGCCAAAGGTGAGCTGTGGTGAAATTACTTAGACTTTTTGGATTTTCTTACATGCTTGTGTGTGTATGGACTTCTTTTGTAAATGGGAATTGGCCCACTTCACACAGAAACAAAAGATGTTGACTTGTCTTACTTCTAAAAGAATTTGAGGCAGCTTACACAACTTTATATTACATAAAAAAGAACACTGAAACTCAAAAGAGGTGCATCTCAAATTTTAATGTGCACATGAATTATCTGGGGCCATTGTTAATGTACAGATTCTGATCTGGAGTCCAAGAACCTGCCTTTCTAACAAGGTCTACATGTTCCTGTGCTGCTGGTAGGTAAGTGGGGGGTGGGGGGGGCATGACCCTTTAAGCAGCAACAAAAAAAACAGGGCGTAGATGTCAAAGAGCACTTGAGATGATTTAATCACCATAACTGGACCCTGGATTTAGCACGTTCCTGTCTGAACAGAATAAATCACTATGCATAGCAAAGGTTAATCTTAAAGTGTAATTCAGTAGAAAGAATTGCTCCAATACATAACCTTCAGTTTTACATTTTAAAAATGCAGAAATGAAACTTATTCATATCCTCCTTGAAGGAACAGTATTTATAGATTGACATAAGGTTTTGGTTGAGCCACTAAGAATAGAGCCTGAAAAGTCTAGGATTGAAAGGCATTTCCTTAGAGAATGTTTTCAGTGTGGGAAAAGTATCAGTTATTTTATTTTGGTTTAGACTCTAGATCACAGCTTGTGAGAGTCCTGACCTCTTAACTACATAGTACAACATAGAAAAATGTATTGCTGAAGTCTTCATCCAGGCACCAGTAGTTGTTGCTCAAGCTAAAACAAGCACTGATGATCTTTGAAGCCAGATCATCCTTTCTTGTGAAAAACTGTCCTGTGCGTTATAGGTTCTTAGCAGGGTCTCTGGCTTCTACCTACTAGGTACCAATCACATACCTCTCCACTTGTAGATCTTCGCACCCACACACAAGTTGTGAACCAAAAATCTCTGCAGATATGACCAAATGTCCCAAGTAGAAAATACCCTGCAGTTGAGAACCACTAATCTAAAACAACTTCTTGGACTTTATTTTAGACCAATGATACCAGCTTCACATTTGGACCTACAGTACTATAGAAAATAAATTTCTTCATGTTATGTGTGTGTGTGGTATTTTGTTTGTTTGTTTGGTAATGGGAATTGAACTCAGGGGCACTTTACCTCTCTGATCTACATCCCCAGTCTTTTATTTTTTTATTTTGAGACAGGTGTCACTAAATTACTGAGGACTGATTCAATATTGGATCCCCATGCCTCTGCCTTCTCAGTCAATGGGACAGGTGTGCACCATAGTGTCTAGCTTTTTTTTTTTTTTTTTAAGAATTAAGCTGGTGAAAAGCAGCATTTCATATTTTCAAATGATACAATAGCCAGTTGAGTGACCGACCCTGAAAAATGAAGTAAGAATATATATATACAACAAAAATCTTTGCAAGTATTTCTTTGCAAGTATGAGTAGAAAGTAACCAAACACAATTAATCAAAGACTAATCCATCTCAACCTGTTCAGTAAGTAGACAAAAATAAGGAAAATGGAGATTTTAAAAAAGAAAAGTAAAATTAATGAAAACATAACCCATTTTAATAATCTAGAAACAGAATACACATTGAAATGTACATAAATAAAATAGCTAGTTAGATAATTAGTCATAGAAATTTTTTGATAAATTTGAAAAGGTAAAACTTTACAAATCAGGAAGACTATATATAGGTCACATTCTTTAACAACCATATAATAAAACTGAAAATTAATAAAACTTCAAAAGGACACATAGAATTGGAAATTTTAAAAGTTATTTAGAAAGTGAGAGCAAAGAAAAAAATAAAAACAAATTGCTCATGTATAAAATAGCTATAATAAGATTGCTAAATAACAAAACTTTAAAAAAGGTATATGCAGAGATAATGTCATTGCTTTAATTTTTTTCTTTTTCCAATATAAAAAAAAATAAATGACCTAAACAATCTTTGAATTGTAAAACAATGGAAATACTTTTAAATGTAAATAATAATTAAAATACATGTAAAAAAGTAAGAAAAACAATGCCTTCAATACATAAATTCCAAAGTTCCTTATTTAAAATAATAATAATGATGATGAAATAAAGTAGCACTCCTCAAATGGGTGTTAAGAAAAAAATCAAAATCTATCTCAGAGATAGATAGCTGTGCCAAGAAAAAGTCGTACTCTACACAAGTTCTTTATTTTAAGTTCTTTTAATCATTAAATAGACTTCGAAAGTTCCCCTTTTACTTTAAAACTTTTCAGATCTTTTCTTATGTTAATATGTACTTTGAATCCTCAAAAAGGGTATTTAGTACAATTTCCCAAGCTTATTTGCCCATTTTTTAGTATTCTAAGGAGAACAGCTTGCAAGATACTGAACTAGACAAACCTCTTGCAAAACTATTATAGAAAAAATGGAAAATCAAGGCAGATCAGTGTCTTTAAGGAAAGAAATGGTAGGGGGTGGTGAGGAAAAGGAGAAATACTGGTAAACAATATTGGCCACATCATATTGTTATGTTGTGTGCATGTCGGAATATGTAACAACGAATCCCACCAGTATGTACAACTATAACACGCCAACAAAAAATATGGAAAAAATAAAACTTATTAAAAGAAAAAATAGAAATTAATAAATGGAAATAATAATAGAGGGAAATATATTAAAATAAATGCTATGTATAATTGCACATTAAGTGGGAGTACATTTTTAAAAGCACTACCTAATCCAGATATGCTTTCCTGTTTGTATAGCTTGCGTCCTAAGTCCAGTTGTGATATTAAGTAGAATTAAAAGACAGATGAAAAGTTGAGGACAAGGTGCTCAGCCATAATCAAACTATAGATAAGCATTCAATAACTGCAACTCAAATGTACTCTTCTGAAAGAGAAGATCCACCAATGGCAAGGAAACTTCCCAGTTCCTACTGTAAACGCAGGACAATACGGAGTTAGTAAATGTGAAGGATTTGTTAGGCAAACTTGGAGAAAAAAATTCACCAATCTGGGAATTAGCTCCATCTATGTCAATAAGACAATGAGGATGGAATTCATAAATACCAAGTCCAGGAGACAGAATAGAGGCAGAGTTTATTTCCTAATCAACCATACAAAGAACATCAACTAAGATTAAGCCCCCTCCCTGCCCGCTGTAGGACAAAGAGCAATAGCCAGGCATATAGGTCCTGAAAGTACACATTTCAACCTATCTGTTATTCTCTGCCCTGGAGAAACAATTGGCCATAAAACACAGCAATAAAAAGTCTCCAAATCCTAGTATAGGGCAACAGGGACCAAAAAGAAAATGCTTCTCTTTCCACATCCTGAAGTTTCAATGATTTGAATCTATAAAACAATGTGACAATAGAAAGATTAACAGGAGAAAAAGCATACAAATTTCTTAGTGTGCAAGAAAACAGGAGTCACATCAAGTATGAAATTCAAAGAAGGGCCAGATGGTTGATGCTTAAATAACATTCTGAGCTACAAAAAGAAGTACAGACTTGGGGTTTCTGGGAATGGGTGGCAATAAGAAAGGATTAGGGGCATGGGGCCTCCAAAGGTGGATACAGGCCCTGGGAGGCTAAGGAGAGGAATTGCACAGCTCATAAAGGCTCTCTTGTGAGGCAAATGAATTATCCCAGGTAACAGCCCTCAGAGAAATAGATGGCTGATAACTGGTAAAGTCTCTCTACTGCTAGAAGTGTCAGGCCTTGTTCTCCTTTTCCTGAGTTAATCTTCCCTGTTTAATGAGATATCAGAGAAGAAGTCCAAGGCAACTGCATTCCATCTAGACCAACTCCTTTAGTCAGACAAAGGAGCTCCAGAGAAAGCCCTTCCCTACACTTCAGGAAAAAAGAGGATTCAGTGGATAGTACATGGGGGGAGGGAGGGACTGGTCAGAATAACCTTTAGGCTGCTTCTTTAGTTCAAAGTACTCAGTATATCAAATGCCATATTTGAGGGTATCATTTTCTGAGCCCCAACAGGAGGGTTAGAAAAGAACCAGTTTTAAAAGTACTTTTTACTGTACTACTACATGCTCAATAGGTTTTTGCTTTAAGGTTGAACTTAATTCAATCAGTCTTAGGCAGTAAAGAGGAAGTAACTGATCATCAGAAGTGTGTTAAGAAGTATCATTTTCTTGTATGACATAGTCCTGACATAACCAATTCCCATTACATTAATTGTATTAGTCAGTTTTCTGTCACTACAATGAAATACCTGAGTTGTCAGTTAACATATAGAGAAGGGTATTCTTTTCAGACTAAACTTGTATCAAGTTCAAAACTCCTAAAAAATGTTTAATTTTTTTTTTTTTTTTTTTTTGGTACTGGGGATTGAACTCAGGGGCACTTAACCACTGAACCACATCCCACAGCCCTTTTGTGTATTTTATTTGAACTCTCGATCCTCCTGCCTCAGCCTCCTGAGCAGCTGGGATTACAGGTGTGCACCACTGTGCCTGGCTACAAAAATGATTTTTAAAAGGACAGAAAAGATTTATTTTGGCTCATGATTATGGAAGTTCTAACCCAAGATCCAGAGGCCCCATGGCTTTAGGCCTCTGGCAAGGGCAGCACATCATGGTAGGAACACATGGTTGGAGCAGAGCACTGTCCTCATGAGCCAAGAAGCAAGGAGAATGAGGAAGAGGTCAGGCTTACCTTCAGCGACCTAGGAACTCCCACTAGGCCCCATCTGCTAAAGGTTCCACCACCTCCCAATATCACCACCCTAATGACGTAACCTTTAGCACATGATCCTTGGGGGGGACACTTATCTAAACCATAACACTAATAAATACATAGACCTCAAGGACATGGTTTTCTGAAATACAATCCAACTCCAATTCCAAATATGACAAAAATTATGCAAAATTAAAACACGCAGGCCAATTTCTCTGACCAACATAGATATGAAAAGCTAAATGAAATAGCAGAAAATAAAAGAATAACCTGCCTCAGAGTTTATTCTAGTATCCTTTAAAAATTCATCTCGAATCAAAATGACATTTAATAACAACAAATTAATTATTCCAAATGCTGAAAGTATTTATTCTGCAAGATCAAAAGAGTAGTTATTTACATGTTTGAGTATACACATGGAACATCAAACATGCAGAAGAGCTATTCCCATTAACATTAGCGGGAAAGATAGCTACTGGTATTATTATGTAAAATGCACTAGAAATTCTGAAATATTCAGTTATACATATGAATAAATCAAGATATAAAAAATGACTAACTAAATGCAAATATTGTGTGAAAATTGTGCAATGTACTAAGAAAAAATAAAAGAATCAACTGGCCAACAATTGGAATTCAGAGCTCAGCAAAACGGTCAAAAATAAGATGTTTATATGAAAAATCAGTAGTTCTTGTACAACAATAATGAAAGAGAATTCATCCACAGTGGCAATAAAAATATAATTTGTATCAGAATAACTACAATGAGAAGTATATTACCAACATTAACAAAGTTGCTATAATTTTCTGAGAAGCAAAAGATATAAAATATTTTCATTTTTCTGAAATTCATACTTCAGTGCATTCTTTACTCAAAAGAAAAAAAGAAAAATTTTATTACATGATATGATTCTGAAGGCTTCCTACAAAAGATAAGTTGGTGGAAATTTTTTTGAAGTTATTAAAGATAAAAATTTAAGGATAAGGATCAGCATTAGTCCTTTGAGATAGTAAGAGATACACATATAGCTGTAAAAGTGAAAAAAGGTATATTAGCACAGAGGTGGGAAACAACTACGTGCATGTGAAGGTGCATGTGTGTGTGTGTGTTATTATATTTCTTTACTAACTAATGAAAAAACACTCCAAATCTTTCATAATCTAGTAATAAGAGAAATGCAAATCAAAACCACCCTAAGATTCCATCTCACCCCAATTAGAATGGCGATTATCAAGAATACAAGCAACAACAGGTGTTGGTGAGGATGTGGGGAGAAAGGTACACTCATACATTGCTGGTGGGGCTGCAAATTAATGCAGCCACTCTGGAAAGCAGTGTGGAGATTCCTTAGAAAACTTGGAATGGAACCACCATTTGACCCAGCTATCCCACTCCTCGGCCTATACCCAAAGGACTTAAAATCAGCATACTACAGAGATACAGCCACATCAATGTTCATAGCTGCTCAATTCACAATAGCCAGATTGTGGAACCAACCTAGATGTCCTTCAATTGATGAATGGATAAAGAAACTGTGGTATATGTATGTATATATATATATATATATACATACATATATGTATATATATATATATATATACATACACACACACACACAATGGAATATTACTCAGCTATAAAGAATAATAAAATTATGGCATTTGCAGGCAAATGGATAAAATTGAAGAATATCACGCTAAGTGAGATAAGCCAATCTCAAAAAACCAAAGGATGAATGATATCGCTAATAAGTGGATGATGACACATAATGGGGGGAGGGAGGGGTTAGTGTTAGGGTTAGAGTTAGGGTTAGGGAGGGGGGCAAGAATGGAGGAAGGAAGGACTGTATAGAGGGAAAAGAGGGGTGGGAGGGGTGGGGGGAAGGGAAAAAATAACAGAATGAATCAAACAACATTACTCTATGTAAATTTATGATTACACAAATGGTATGCCTTTATGCCATGTACAAATAGAGAAATGGCATGTATCCCATTTGTTTACAATAAAAAAAATAAATAAAAATAAAAACAATTTTTAAAAAAGTAAAAAAAAAAAAAAAAATCTTATTTGGTGAAGAAGGTAGGTTCAATTGGCTAGCACCTTGCAAAAAAATGTTTAGATCCTCACCTACCACGATATAATAAAGACTACATTGGTTAGTTGGTTGCTTCCTTGGTTGATTGGTTAGTTGGTTGGTGGGCTGGATGGTTGAAACCAACCAACCCACTAACCAATATAGTTGAAACTTTGGACAAAGCAGGTCCCAGTTAGAGGTTCAAATCTGAATCTCCCTTGGAACTTTTTCAGTATACATATGCCTGAGCACCAGCTATGGACAAGTGTAAAGAAAAGTAGCCTATAGAAAATGAGATTAAGTGACACAATGTGCAAAATCCCTTTGACCATTAGTAAGTACTACCATAATGAGAGCAACTGGAATCCATACAGAACTCAGTTCAAATCCTGACCCTGTTCCTCATTAGGCGGGTGACTTTAGGAAATTGACTTAGTTTATATAATCCTCCAATTCCTCAGTTATAAAATGAGGATGATAAGAACTATTTTTTAAGGTTATTTTGAGGATTAAATAAGATAACTTATGTAGAGTGCCCAGATTTCATAATTGACATTTATTCAAAAATACACTGATATGGAAGATTGCTTCTTCATCTAGAAAACCATGCCTTTAGAAGTAAGACAAATTTCTTTAATGTTTTAAATTATTTCCCCTTCAATTCTCTCTCTCCTTCAACTGTCAAGATAAAGGGCAGAAGAGTCACCACATAAAACACCTCCCAGCTTTTTCCTCTATTCCTTTAAGTTTAAAGTATAAAACTTACACTTAAGTAAATGTGGTTAAAAATTAAAGAGGAAAAAAATGAAAATAGAGAAGAATCCAGTATATTAAATTGCTATTCTTCTAAAGAAGAATGGAGCATCTAATATTTCCAATGCATGAAATCAAAGACCTGTGTTCAAGCACATAACTGGAAGGGTTTAATGGGTTAGAAGAGGGTTAAAAACCCAAGCTTATTTGACTCCTCAAATTGGACACGGCCATGTACAAATGGAATAAGTATCTCTGACCTAAAATTTCAGCACAGAAAATCAGGTCCTTTCATTTCAAAACTAGCCCCAATTCTGAATGTCTAACCATATCTCTCTTATAACATTTACAATAATCATTTTTCAAATTCTCATCATAATTTTGCAAATGATAAGTTTTTTCTGCTATAATTTTTCATAACTTTCAAATTAAAATTCTTTAAAGCTCAATGCTGTTATATCTCATTTTCTATGTGCTATTCCAAAAATCTTTGAAGGCAAACAGAGAACATCTAGTACTTTCTTTCCATTAGGAAAGTATCATTGCTGCCTTAGCAACCTATGAACATTTTTAGCAGAAAACTTTCTTACATCAAAAAATGTGGAAGAAAGAGATCTTATACAAATCCAACTGTGTGATGCAGAAGAAAACACTTCTTATAATGTTGGTCACAATCTCTAAGTAAACAAAACTTCCATTCTAATGGAAAAACGCATCTCACATTTCTATTATCCTGACCCAAATACATACTTACTTAATATTCTCTTGCTGTACCCTTCCTTGTAACATTAGCCAGGAGTTTTACTTTTCCCCTAAACCTCAAACTACAGATGGAGAACTTGGTCGTCTTTGTGATTTACAACATCATCACCCCTCACTGAATGCTTCCTGTGGCCATCTGCCTCTTTTAAGGCCAACTAGGACTTCTCGCTTTATTTTTCTCCCAATCTGTTGTCTGGCATTTTCCTCACCACCTTCTGGCCTTCCACAACTTTGGATAGCTGCTCCAATCTGATCAACTCAGCTATTCCCACTCTGGTGTGTCCTAATTTTTCCAACAGGTTTTGAATATCAATCAGTAGGCTAACTTCTCATTCACACAAAACAGGTTTGTATTGCTGCTGACTGACAGTTGTGTTTTAAAACAAAACATTGTGTCAATTCACGAATCCATGATTCTAAATGACCACCTGCCGTGGTGTCATCCGTCTTAGGACAAAGGCTTTGAGGACAAGAAACTCTTGGTTCCCTCAGAAATGATTCCAAGCATGAGTAGAACAGTGGCACATAAATTTGACCTTTGATCTTCTTCATAATTCACATTTAGTGAAATTCCCGTTACACAGAACAACAACAAGAAGTTCAGGTCATTCATAATAAATGGAAATTATTTATGGTCCTCCACTTTCTTATCAACTATAAATTTTGTACTCGGTGCCCACCATGTTCCAACCACTACTCCAGGGGCTGGGGATTAAGAGGTTGTTTTTTGTTTTGTTTTGTCTTAAAACAGACCAGATGTTAAAGTTGTAATAAAAGGAACTGAAGGTAAAACCCTAGACACTTTGGGATGAGTAAAAAGGCGAGGCTTCACATTTATACCGATACGATCTGCCTAAGCTACTTTTCTTTTCTACCTACCTTCTCTGGGTTAAAATCATCTTTACAAGTAAAAAGCAACAATTACCATCGAAACAGACAAATCAATATTAAAAAGCATTTACTAAGTGCTGGGGAGTGATATTAACCAAATTATATTGTTACTTTGTGTATTGTGTGTGTGTGGGAATATGTGCAACAAATCCCATCAGCATGTATAACTATAACTCACCAATTTTAAAGAGTTGGGGTGAAAAGCATTTACTGCCAAAAAATATTTGTGGGACGAATGATGAATGACTGTGAGCTCTACTGTTTGCTAGCTTTCTAACCCTAAAGTTAGCTAATCCTGCTGAGCTTGTTTCCTTAACTGTAACAGAAGTATAATTTCTACTTCATTACACTGTTATATCATATTGTTGTATTAAAGGAGAAAATCCTATGAAGGCCTGGGCCTGTAGAAATTGCTCAGTAATGGGTAGCTCTAAGTCAAATGTCATTCAACAATATGAAGGGAATCGTTTTTAAGTCAGTTCAAATGATTTTATATACCTACTTTGACTTCTGGAAAATTCACTCCCCTCTTCCCAAAAAAAAACCCCAAGTTAAGGAAAACTGGACAGTATTAATTTCAATAGCCACAAACACCATACCTACTGCCTATGGATCTTCCACCCCTTTCACTTTTTTCCTTCTTCCACCTCCTAATCAATTTCATATTATTTTCTGACTGAGAAAATGGTCCTATTTTCTCCTCCCTATTCCCAGTGGTTGATCTGCATCTTTCGTGAGGAAACTACCGGTTTTCTAAATAAAACCCAGACCTAGTCCTGTATGGTTACAATGAAGGAAGCATCCCATATGGTGAGGGGAAGCTGAATGTCAGAATTCTGACTCTTTTTATCCTCCCCCACCCCCCGCCCGGGGATTCAGCAGCTCATGGACTCATTCTTGATTCAGCCAGGAGTATTTGAGTGCCCACTGTGTGTCGAGCACTGTCCAAGGTGCTGAAAACAAAACTGCCACTCAGTGTATGGCTTAACAAGATAAACAAATGCAGAACAGGAAGATGAGGCGGCATATCTAAGACTACCATATAGCATATAGGGACAAACCGAGTCCAGGCCTGGAGAGGCAGGAAGACGTGACACCCACACAGAAAGCTAGTGAGAAAAAAGATAGCCAGGCAATGGTGGGGAAGACCCAATACCCTGGAGAAGACAGGGAAAATAGATGGGAAATTGCACGTGCAAAGCCTGGAATGCAAAAGCTGGGGCTATATATAGCTCAGTGGTTCAGTGCTTGCCTAGCATGCACAAGGCCTAAAGCACCACAAAGAAAAAAATATCAGTAAAACAAAGTCTAGAATCAAAAAGAGTTTAGGGACTCTGGAGATCAAGGAAACGACCCTGGGGCTGGGGAGATAGCTCAGTCGGTAGAGTGCTTGCGTTGCAAGCACAAGTCGCTGAGTTTGATCCCCAGCACCGCAAAAAACAAATAAATAAAAAGAAATTGACATTGAAGAGCCTAAACTGTCTACTGCATTTTCTCCCCTTGCTGGTTTCTATTCTGCTACCCCAAAGCCCGCAGCACCCTTTTGTATAAGTGTTTCACCTTATTGTGAAACACTGTTGAAAATTCTAAACAGTATTTTGTGTCCACCCCCGCACCACTAAGAGGCAGAGCATTTAAGGGGGAAAGGGTCCACCCCCCAGCTATTGCAAGGATGAAAGGTCCCAACAGGGTAGAGAATGGAGGAAGGGTGGACAGTCAGGACCAGAAGTTAGTTAAACCTTCCCCATGTCCCTTGTCCATCCACTGCCGAGCTTGGAAAACCAGACTTGGCTTTCCTAACAAGCTGGAAAGCTTCCTTACACCCTACCTTAAGGCACTGATTCACTCATTTAAAGTCAGGGCTGAGTCAGCAGGAGAGTACAGATGGAATCTTGACTAGTCCAGAACCTAAGTTTCAAAAAAACATTGATGCCTTGCCTAGGAGAACAAAGTCAGGTTCTAATTCCCTATTTAACATTTGGTTTTTACTTCCGGTGGATCTAGATCCTGAAAAAAAAAAAACTAAACAAAGAAAGAAGATTGGCCTCATTTGAGGACCAGATGCAATAACATTACAATGTTTGATTTATTATCCCATATTACTCAAAAGGAAGATGAAGAGCTATGTGGGACAAATATACATGTAATATGTCACTACCTGAACACAGGTGAATTAATTTTGGGGTTTTTTTCTGATTTGATTAAATTTTATTTAGCATTCTTATAGAACATACAAAACCCACAGATAACTGAATCTAACAAACCATATGTGTATTTTTTCCATAGGAAGGAAGAGAGAGAAAACAAAAATATGAGTTTTCAGAACTTCTGAATGAAACAAACAGTTTCCCCAAACTGTTTACTATCTATGTGCAATTCCCAAATTCATTTTATGAACCCTATCAAGATTCTACTAGTCCAGATGTAATCAGAAAGTTGAAATCTCCTCCTTGGTATGACACATACTGATAAGGAGTCACAGACTTAGAAAGTTCTACAGGACTCTGGCCTACAATTTCTCAGTTTACCCTTAGTGAAGAGTCAAAGGCAGATGTACATTATTATGGTCTCATTATACTTTTCCTTTTGATATTAGTATGTCTTGTTTTCTAGATTTTCTGAAGACATCAAATAAAATCCTTTTAATAGTTTCTATTTCTTCATAGAAATGTTCCTTATTTCAGGGTTTCCTTCCAGACATTTTCAAGATAATTGGCTTACTACAGTATGGACATTCACCAAAGATGATGTTAAAACTCTGTTTAGTGGTGAGTAATCCTCGCAACCATTCATATAAGCATATTTGATGGAAAGGTTGTCCACACTGGGGATTACCACACACTTGACCAGGAATGATATCATCAAGTTGATAGGCATAACAAATTCCACAATCCATAGTAAAATCAGATTTTTCCAGGATACTATAAACTGGAAAATCAATTTCTAAAACGTCTTTCAAATTTTGTAGTAGGCTGTTTTCTGGATCCCTAATGCAATTCTGTGTGCTATTGCACTCATGTAGATTTCTCTGGCTCAAGTACCTAGGTCTTCTCATCAGTTTCATCCACAACTTCTTAGATTGCCTTCAGTCATTCTCATGCTGCCAAAAACTGACTATGAATGCTTATTAAGGAGCCAGTTTCAGATATCTCTATCCATAGACAGCAGGCTCCATTCCTTGGGGCTCCCGGTGAGGCTGACCATCATGGCGGAGGGAAGCAGATCACACGATGATCAGGAAGCAGAGAGGTGGTGCATTAATTTTGATCTATACATTTCTACATAACTTAAGTTACACACTTTACAGTTATGAAATAATTAGGCAATGATAGTGAATAGGAGAGACACATGAAATAGAAATGTTTCACCAAAAACCTTTTATTCATGGTGAAATTGAAGTATTAGTCATGACTAATTGTCCCAAAACATACCATAAGATAAAACAATATTCAGAAAGTATTAAAGACCATGATGACAGCTCCTCTGCTTTCATTTTGCTGCACTTAGTCCAGATGATAAAAGAATTTATCAAAATTACTCTCTATGTAACAGTAATATTAAAAGATAACCCAAAACAGTTCTTACACAATTGTTACCTAGAGAACAACAGTAGATCCTGCAAAATGACAGGGAGAAACACACCTGTCTGCTGTCCCCACAATAAGAGAAGAGATTAATTCGCTGTCTTGGAAACTTATAAAGAGTTTTCTCCAAAGGTCTTTCCACTAATCAGAAAGTCAATGATCCAGAAATGATTTCAGGATTGGCACTGTGACTGTTTTCACCAAAGCTAAGGATGAAATAAATCACAGACTCAAAACTAATGTCTCATTCAAGCATACCCAGTTGGAAGTAACATATAACAACGAGGTAATTATGAGAAGACTCACTCTTCTAGTGTTAAATATATTTCTTTTTTCAATAAGTCCTACTCTCCCACTATGGCACTTTGCAAAGTCACTGTAATTCACTTCACAATGTAAATAATGCTAAGATGATAACCAGCTGTTCCTGCAGTCATGTGAGATGCTACTTTTCAAGTTCAATTTTATTTCTAGATGCATTCTTCTTTTGAATTTATACATTACCTATATTTGTTCAGAATTTCTTCAAATTGTGTAAACCAGTTTATAGTCACCAAATTACCTTATTAATGGAGCCAGGTACCTTACAAAGAAAGACTGCTCAGGCTGTTAACACACACACACACACACACAATTTATGCATGAAAATATTCTTAGCTTCCTGTTTGCATCACTGTTTACATAAAGACTATTATTAGAAGCATTACAAATTTTGTTTTTCAGGCAAGAACGACTGACTTTAAGGTAGGCACAAATATATTGTGACTAAACCCTCATTTCTTGAAAGCAGGTCATCCTATTCATTATAAGATTCCTAAAAATGGAATGTAGGCTTTGAGTCACCTCTTTAAAAGCCCCCTATTCCTGCTGATGGGCAGAATCATAGTCTCTGGGACAGGGTCCCTGTGTTTTTCCTTTGCTAGCAAAGCAATAAAACGTCTTTTTCTTTTTCACAAAAAAAAAAAAAAAAAGATTCCTAAAAATTTATTTCTTTGTTTTTTTCTTTTTTCCCTTTGTTTTTGTTTGTTGTTTTAAAAATCTTTCTTTAGAATAAAATAGACTATCCAAAGACACAGAACTATTTCAAAATAAATTCAATCTGATTAACCTGATAAAAATTCTCTTCAAATGATAACTCCCACAAATAATTTTAGTAATTCATGAAGCAGCAAAGATGTAAAACATGAACTACATAGCTTTTCTAAATCCTTTAAGGATTTTATTTTTGCTATTATGTTGCAGGAGAAAGACAAGTAAATCTTTTGAGAAAATAGCAAAACCAAGTTGTTTTTTTTTCCAGTACACTATAAGCAAACTCAGGAAATGCTTCACACTAAACATTCTTCTTGTCTATATTTAAATAGAATATTTCTCAAAGGCTATTAATAATTGAACTGGGAATAGAATCATAAATATGCATGAATGGAAGATCACTAGCTCTATCCTCATGTTCAGAAGGACCTTTGACCATGCATTTCCAGAAAGATGAACACTGGCCCACCTTTCAGGTCTCCCCAGGCACATTGATGCCAGTAGCTCTAAGAAGACCCCCTTGAGCTATGTTGGTTTCCTCCTCCTCTGTGTTCCTACAACACTCGGTTCATGCCTGTAGATGACACCTAGCATGTGTCACGACTATCTATTTCTATGTCTATTTCCATGTCCACAAAATTTTCCAGGGCACTTCAGTGAACTCTATTTTTTTTTTTTTAACATTAGTTGTAGATAGATATAATTCCTTTATTTTGTTTATTTATTTTATGTGGTACTGAGGATTGAACCCAGGGCCTCACATATGCCAGGCAAGTGCTCCACCACTGAACCACAACCCCAGTCCTGAACTCTACTTTTTAATATGAGAAAGCAAGCTCAGTAAACTTAAATAACTTGTTTAAAGTCTCACAGGTAAGAAGTGATAAAGTTAGAATTCATTTAAGAGCTGATTCCAAAGCCTCTAGAATTACCATGACACACAGCATCCCTCTCTATCTGTGGGGGATTCTTTCCAGGATCCCCTCACAAAATCCTTTCTACAGAATGCACAGGGTTTGCATGTGATCTATACACATTCGCCATATACTTTAAATCATTCAATATTACTTACAAAGCTTAATGCAATGCAAATGCTATGAAAATAGTTGTCATACTATACACTATTTAGGGAACAATGACAAGAAAAAAAAAAAAAAAACAGCCTGACATGTTCAGTACAGATGCAATGATTCTGCACATATTTTCAACCTGTGCTTGGTTGAATCTGGGGATATGGAGTCTGTGGATACACAAGGTCTACTGTCCTCGCTTCTGCCCATATCTAGCATCACAGCTGACAATGTTGCCATTCAAAAGTGTCTTCTCATTAATTAAATGTACTGGCACATTACATTCTGTGTGCTACAGAGAACTGTGTGACAAGATCCCCATTCTATTTCCCCCTACTTTCCCCTTCTGCCCCATTGTCATGGGGTTTCTAGAGCAATGAAGACAAGCGTGAACAGGCAGTTAAAACATATGGTGGAGGAGTGGCACTCAGTGGAGACTCAGAGATGAAACAGGAGTAGCCGCTTAAGAAAGAAGGGCCAATCCAGGTGTGTTGCTATCCCAGCGACTCGGGAGGCTGAGTGAAGAGGACTGCAAATTTGAAGCCAGCCTCAGTAACTAAGCAAGACCCTAAGCAACTTAGCAAGATGCTGTCTCCAAAAAAAGGGAGCGGGGAGGAAGGAAGAGCATACACAAGAAAGAAGGGCCAAGTAAGAGAGGGAAGGAAGGGAAGAAAAGAACATGTGAGGCAGAGGAAAGAACCTCTGTATCATGGGAGAGGGAAGAAAGAGAATGTCTTGTTAAAATGAGAAAAGTCACCAGGTGCAGCAGGATGCACCTATAATCCAACAACTCAGGAGGCTGAAGCAAGAGGATCACAACTTAGAGGCTAGCCTCAGAAAATGAGTGAGAGACTGTATCAAAATTAAAAATAGAGACCCATTTTTTTTAAATAAGATTTTTAATATCAATAAAAAAACAAAATGTTTTGGCTATTCAAGATCTCTTGTTCTTCCAGATGAAGTCCATGATTGCTTTCTCTATTTCTATGAGGAATGTCATTGGGATTTTAATTGGAATTGCGTTGAATCTGTATAGTGCCTTTGGTAGAATGGCCATTTTGGCAATGTTAATTCTGCCTATCCAAGAACATGGGAGAGCTTTCCATTTTCTAAGGTTTTCTTCAATTTCTTTCTTTAATGTTCTGTAGTTTTCATTGTACAGGTCTTTCACCTCTTTTGTTAGATTAATTCCCAAGTATTTTATTTTTTTTACTCTACTGTGAATGGAGGGGTTTTCCTAATTTCTCTTTCAGAGGATTCATCACTTATGAACAGAAATGCATTAGACTTACGCATATTGATTTTATATCCTGCTACTTTGCTGAATTCATTTATTAGTTCTAGAACTTTTCTAATGGAGCTGTTTGGATCTTCTAAATATAGGATCATGTCATTAGCAAATACTGACAGCTTTAGTTTTTCTTTTCCTATGTGTATCCCTTTAATTTCTTTGGTTTGTCTAATTGCTCTGGCAAGTGTTTCAAGGACAATGTTGAATAAAGTGGTGAAAGAGGACATCCCTGTCTTGTTCCAGTTTTTAGAGGGAATGCTCTCAGTTTTTCTCCATTAAGAATGATGTTGGGGGGACAGGGGAGATAGCTCAGTCGGTAGAGTGCTTGCCTTGTAAGCATAAGGCCCTGGGTTCGATCCCCAGTACCCCCCCCCCCAAAAAAAAAAAAAAAAAAAAATGACTTTGGCTGTGGGCTTAGCATAGACAGGCTTTACAATGTTGAGGTATGTTCCTACTATTCCTATTTTTTTCTAGTGTTTTAAGCATGAAGGGGTGCTGTATTTTACCAAATGCTTTCTCAGCATCAATTGAAATAATCATGTGATTCTTTCTAGAGAAAGCTGGGGATATAGAACCGTGGTAGAGCACACCTGGGTTCAACCCCCAGTACCACAAAAAGTCATGATGAAAATGAGCAAAGTCCAGTGGGGCCAGAGCTCAGGAAGAAAGAAGATGCACGTGGTGAATTCAACACAGAGAGGGGCAGGGACCCATCAAGAAGAGCGGTCCCAAGTGCACAAGCAAATAACAGGGTTTCAAGCAGAAGAACAATATAGATTGTATGTTTAAGGAAAATCATTCTGATCATGAGGGTGAGAAAGGAAATGGAGGAATGTGGCTGATGAGAGGTTGAGATGCCAGCAACTGAAGCCTTAATCAAGGCAAGAGGTGAAGGAGATGACTCTAGAACTCCTTCACAATGTACAACTGTAAGTAAGGCGATTTAGAAATTTGAAATATTTTCACATTTGTTAATGTGAAGGAAGCAACCCACCCTGCCTTCTTGACAGGGTTAATTTTAAAATCAAGTCTGCAGAGACAGAGCTGACTAAATGGGACAGCCAGTGCAGTGGTTACAAGCACAGGCTCTTGGATTAAAAACAATCCGAGTTTGAATCCTCACTCCCCCGGTCCCAACTAAGAACCTATGGGCCAGTGAAAGAACTTCTCTCTTTTCTCAGTTTCCTAATGTAAAAGAGATAATAACAGTACCTGGGCCAGGTGCGGAGGCACATGCCTGTAATCCCAGCAGCTCAGGAGGCTGAGGTAGGAGGATCTCAAATTCAAAGCCAGCCTCAGCAATTTAGTGAGACCCCCAAGCAACTCAGTGAGACCCTGTCTCTAAAATGCAAAAAAAAAAAAAGGGCTGAAGATGTGGCTCAGTGATTAAGTGACCCTGGATTCAATTCCCTGGTATACAAAAAAACAAAACAACTAAAAAAAAGTACCTGATTCATAGAGTTTACTGAGATAATGTAATTAAATAATACCTGTTTTATTTATTCTCTTATCCAGCCTCTAGCATTGTGCCTGATATGTACTAAGTGCTTGCTAATGTTCATATTCATTGAAAAAGTATAAAGTGCTATGTAAATATAAAGTGTATATATAACTAACAGGCATTTAATATCTACAATTTCTCCACCACCAAGTAAACTATATTTTTTAAAACCCATAGTCCACATAACTGTTCTTCTAAATATAAAGATAAGTTTACCTCTTTCTCTTTTCTTTCTTCCTCAACTTTTCCATAGTATGCTTTACCCTGTCAAACAAACCCTCTTTTGTGTAACACATTTATAAACCCTAGCTTTCAGGCTGGCTGGCATCCAGATGCTCTCTAAAAATACCTAACTCTGCTCTGCTTATAGACAGAGTGTGTTCCACTATAAAAGTTCTCCCTTGGGGGGTAATCGTGACACTTTTGAAAAACATCTTAGCTCAGCCAAAGGCAGCTGCTCCGTAGCCATTTAATGTGGCCAAAATGGTTACCAATGATCACAGAAAAGATGGTGCCCTTGTGGATAGAGTACTTTCAGTCTCAAGATGGTTTCACTCTCCTGAAGGAATTAGATTCCATGCCCCACTTTCCTCCTCATACTGCTCTTCTGCCCCCACTTTTTCTAACATAGGAAAGCCTCTTCTTGAATCACCAGAGCAGGTGTAGGGTTTCACTGAGCAGAATTAGAAAAGTAATAAGAACACACTTTTCATTTTGAAGTTTTGTAATTTTTATTGCATTAATCATTTGATTGAATAAATAAAATCTGTTTGCATAGACCCTGTTTCCTGACCAGTATCTAGATACCCAGGAGAAAACACACGCACGCACAATATAGGGTTTCCGTATGTACTACAAAGAGATAGAACTGAAGTGGCCATACCCCAAAAAAGCAGGGGAAACTATTTCTCCTTTTCATTCATTGGAAAATGTGAAGAGAAAATGTCTTCATTGATCAAAGTTGTTCTTGGCCAATCATTTAGCAATTTACATGGTACTGATTCAGCCATTGTGTACCATGTCAACTGTACCAGATGGCTGACAGTGAACTCTTCAGAATAAGATAAACTGAATATTAAAACAAGGGTTTAGGGAAAGAGGGGAGGGAAAGAGTGGGGAGGAGGGAAAATTGGAGCAAAGAGAAGAGAGAGGGAGAAAGGAAAATAGAGAAGGAGAAGTGAAGGGGAAAATTTCACAAAAAGTCCATTTTTAAATAAGCAAGTTCAGATAGTTCCTGTCCTGCTACTAAAAACTCCTTTTTTGATAATGCATTTTTGTTTTAATAATTTCTTTCCCCAGAGGAGAAAGAAAGGGGAAAATATTCTCTTAGGAGAAGAGAAAGAGGCCAACTCTCCGAAACAATGGGCTACATTTTTATCTAGCTCCTAGGTGACATTGAAATAATCACTTCCCCACTTCCTTTGGGGTTGGAAAGAGATGCAGTATCCTCCATTCTCTGACCCTGGATTTATCTACCAGTGCAGCCAGGAAATTGCCACTGACATTCCCTGATTCCTGGCCTTCTGCAGATTGTTGTCCTTTAGCCTCCTATTCTGAAGTATCCATAGCAAGGAAACGCCAAAGTGCATAAGTGCACACACACGCACATATGAGCACACACACACATGCACACACGCACACGCACCCTAAGCGCACACACACGCACACGCACCCTTCCTCCCTCACCAAAACTAAAAGGCACAGTGGCATCAAGAACAAAAAGAAAATTAATCTTGAGCTAGATAGTCTCATTCTCTAAACTAACCTCAGGTTCTCAATTAGATCTTTAAAATATCTTCTCATAAATTATTCTACCTTCCATTTTTGGGAAGGAACAAACACAAAGTCAAATATGGCTCCCTCTCTTTCGTTATCCTTACTTTCTTTTTCAGATAACTGCAAACTTATAAGATTTTAGATTCTTAAATCAAGTATTAATAAGTTTCTATTTCAGTACCTTCTTGCATGACAAGATTCTAAATGTGTGATAGAAATAAATCACCATTAATAGCTGGTTCTTTGACAACTGAGAGACCTCTGGTCTCTCATTTACTCACCCAGCATGGCTGTGATTCCTCTCCTTTGGACACAGTGGTGAATAAAACCATTGATAATCAGTCTGCATGAAAAAGGAATCCGTGCAAAGCTCGGAAGTCAACGATTAAGTTTTTGACCTTGACCTTTTAAATTGAAGTTGTTCTGAGTAAGTCGTTCATATAGTTTAAGATTGACCCACTAAGATCTCTGATGGGAGGGGTCGCTTGTGTGATTGACAGATAAAATGACTTCAGAAAGAGAACCAACCAGTTCACAATCCTGAGATTCCACAAATCCCATTAATTTTGGACCAGAAATGAAATGTTCCAGAATTCAACAATATGAAGGGCCCTGGGTGAACACAGCATATAAAAAACTATACTGTAAAATAAGTTAATGAAGACTGATCCACCCACATTTGTTCCAGGGCAAGATCACCATAGTATTTCACGGTTTCTCAGAAAAGCATTGATATACTGCCATTATTGATATTTTCTCTACCAAGATTTCACATGGTAGATTGAAAGACTCCGAGTAAAATATAAATTATCAAACTAAGCCCATGAGGTAATTTTATTCTCCCATACAAACGGCGTCAATGCACTGGCTGTAGGATGTAAGAGTAGCTGAAGATTCTAACATACTTCATGCCTATTGCTTTCCTGTGTTTGGTGTAATAATCTGGCTGCCCTCTCTGTGCTTCTCACATTCGCCATTCCAGGACCACTAGTCACAGAAAAACAGCTGCTTAAGCATTTTGGAACAAATAGAAGAAGGGACAGTTGCTGCTCTGTGGTTTCACCAGTCAGAGGAAAAGAGATTATTCATAAACCACTCCATTTCCATAATGTCTCCTGTAGGAACATTTTCCTGGTCTATGCACACTTTGTCCTTTGTAACTATTGTTGACTTTACATTGTTTCCTCCACCACAACTGGAAGCTCTTTGAATATCATGAATGATACACAGGGGAGACATCACAGTGCACCCCAGTGGCTCTCAAAGTGTGGGTCCTGAGCCAGCAGCATCAGCATCTCTGGGAACGGAACTCAGAAATGCAAAATCTCTGGACCCACCACAGATCTGAATTAACTCGGGTGGTACAGCCCCATCAGCATTCATTTAAACAACCCTCCAGGGTTTTGACACAGACTCTCGAGATTGAGAACCACTGGGGTATTGCAACATTATAGATGTTGGAAGCAGATCTTTGGTTTTTAAGTTGCTATTGCACCACTTTTTAGCACATGATGTTAAATTTAGCAAGTCATTTTCTGTCTCTGAGTTGTCAGCCCTCATCTGTGAAGTGGAGATAAAACTAAAAAAAATGCCAGACAATGAATAAATCCCCAATAAATGCTACTGTCTTTATACTGTGCATCTTTAATCCCTGGTATCCAGCTAACACTGAAAATACTTTACCTTCCATACCTGTTCACTTAAGTCAGCCCAGTTGAACTGAGTGGAATGAGAATAGACAAAACTCTTTGAAACCAAACTTTAACACATCTGCAAACAGTATCACTGCGGATACAGGTAATGGGGACAGAGGAATAGCATATAAAACAATGAGGGAATATGCTGGGTCGGTAAGTAACCCTGACTGCTTTGTCACATGGTCACCTGTGGGACCTGTCCTCTGCAAGGAGGCCTATGTGGCATTCTGTCAGGAGACAGACACACCAAACAGGCCTCTCGGGGACTAGGGCTCTGCCCTGCTCCCTCGAAGGAGGCCAACGCAGCATGCGCCTTTCAGGCCACTTGGGCACTATGGTCCCATATCCCTTATCCTGTGCTCTGTGAACAGGATGTTCTGCGGTGGTAAAATAGCTCTTCTGTGGTTTGTGAGCCTGTCATCTGGTTTCACAAAATTGCTTGTTACCTTCTGTTACCAACCGATAATCTGCCAAATAGGCTAGTAACTGCTTATGCAAGGCTCAAGTTTGAGATGTATGGCTAGCTTAAATGCAAGCACATAAGACAGTGTTACACACAGTACAGACAGAAGCAGCTTCCTATGTGACATGTGCTCCACCTCTCCCGAATAAAGCTCTTCTCCTCAGATATTTGTGCAGAGACTGAGTTCCTTTTCTCATTGTTGCTCTGGTGCTGCAGATTAGGAGAGTGCAATGCCCTGGTGACCCTCCAACATTGCAGACTAGGATAGTGCAATAAGTGACAGACCCTTCAGCATTGCAAAGACAGTGCAACAGTCACCCTCTTATCATCTCAAAATGTCTGCCATATTTTTGTCACAATAGGAATTCCACTCTTCATTACAAATAAATACCTCATCCATCTCCAAAATTCTGCCATACTTACTCTGAATAAGTGTGGTACCCAAGTAAACTTTACACTAAAGAAGTTGTTTACTAAATAAACCCTTGCAGTTGGAAATAGGTAACTTTTCCCTCATATCATAGTGTAGGATTTAAAAAATTTTTTGAAGAGTGACAACAATCTCCAATATTTGGGGAAAACAATAAAACCAATTAATGAAAGTGAAAATATTGGGGATGGGGATTTAAAGAATAGTCTTTTCAATAAATTGTTCTGTGGCAACTGCATATCCACTCGCAAAAGAAGGAATTCTGATCCCTACCTCACACCATACACAAAAATTAAATCAAAATAAATCAGACTCAAACATAAGAGTTAAAACTGCAACACTCTTAAAGGCAAACATAAGTGTTAATCTTTGTAACCTTTAATTAGGCAATGGTTTCTTAGATAAAAAATATAAGGAACAAAAGAAAAAATAAACTACATCAAAATTTTAAAAGTTTGTATTTCAAAGTATACGTTTAACCAGGGAGAGAGTTTTAACAAATCAAATTATCTGATAAGGTACTTGGTTCCAGAATATATAGGGAACACTTACAACTCAATAATAGGAAGACAAATGCCAAATTAAAAATGAAGACATCTCTCCCAAGAAGGTAAACATACAACCAGTAATCACATGAAAAGATATTCAGTATCATTAGCCATTAAGAAAATGCAAATCAAAACAATGAAATATCACTTCACACCCAGTTGGATGACTATAATGAAACTGACAGCAAATACCAAGTTGGTGAGAACAAAGAGAAATTTGAACCTTCATACTTTGTTTTGTTTGGTTTTGTGTTTTGTTTTGTTTTTTTTTTCCCAAGCTCAAGTCAAGTGTAAAAATTTTCATAGTTACTTCATATACTGTTGATAGGAATGTAAACGGTGCCGTCACTTTGAAAACAGTCTCACTCACAGTTCTTAAAAATGCTAAACAAAAAGTTACACTATGACCCAACAAGTCAACAGCTAGGTATATGCCAAAAAAAAAAAAGTAGAAACATATTCACACAAAACTTGCACAAAAATGTTCATAGCATCATCGTTCATAATAATCACAAAGTGGAAACAGTCCAGATGTCTATCAACTAATGAATGAATAAATAGAATATGGTATTTCCATAAACTGGAATAGTACTGGGTGATAGAAATGAAGTCCTAATACATGCGACCACGTGGACGAACCTTGAAAACATTATGCTAAATCAAAGAAGCCAGATAAAAGACCACATAATTTATGATTCCGTTTTTTATAAAATGTCAGAATGACACACCTATGAAGACAAAAAAGAAGTTTGGTTGCCTAAAGCTGATGGAGGAGGGTTGGGAAGCTATAGGGCAATGAGGAGGGACTGCTGTTTGGAATGGGGCTTCTTTTTAAAGGAACTAAAAATATCCTAAAATTGAGGTGATGGTTGCACAATTCTGTGTATATACTCAAAACCACTTAATTTTTAATTCTCTGTGTGAATTGTTTGGTAGTGATAAGCTGTAAAAAATAATAACAGGAAGAAATCTTTTTCAGCCAGTAAAATAAGAGGCAAGTTTTAGGATGGAGATTGAGACAGTCCAACTCTGAAATCTGAGGGAGATCTATGAAGTCGTTCAATTATATTCTCCAGGATTATAATGAAATTAAAAAGAGGAGAAATGAAAGATGAGAATTAAATTAAAAACATGAATAGCAAGAGGCTTTCCACTTCCTCTTTTAATGTTGTTAGCCAGCCAGAAAGCACATTCCCCATGGCATATGTTGCAATTTAAATTGGGTGCAACAATTAAATCATTGTCACATTAATAGTAGTGGCAGGATTTTACAGCTGGACCCTAATGAGCATCTATTGCAGTTTCCAGTTTTTACAAAAACAGATTTCTTTAACATTTTTCATACCAGTCCACAGTATTTCCTCATCGGTATGTATATATTAGTTTTTATTTAATGCAATGCTAATAAAATTGTCTTCTGGAATATGTACTTAATTCCCTTGAGTGATTCTTTTATTTTTAATTTCTTTCACTGTCTGCTTTTCACACATAAACAGTGAGCCTTTCTTCATTTTAATGAGAGATGGTGGTGGTTTTCTTATGATATACACACATCATGAACCAGACACCCTTCAGCTATTTCCTTTTAATAGCCTTCTCAGAGCTATGAAAGAACCAAGTAGCAATCGAAATACTCTCCATGATCCCCATGAGCCTTTATCAATTCCCAGTGTTGACTTCTTTAATTTGATTTCAGACTTGGTGTGTCCACATTTGAATTCAAGATCAAATACCTCCCACTGTTCACTGGTTTCAAATACAGAAAAGGAGGACAAGAGTCTGGCATTTCACATTCCAGATTTCAAAACAACCAACTTATTCCAAAGGAAAAAAAATGTTTTATAAGTATTTAAAAAACTAAAATGGTTTTCTCCTTTCCATTTTTCAACTTGCCAAAGTTCCTAGGTTTTCCTATTGATTCTTCTTAGAAAGAGAACAAATCTTTCTGTCATATATTTGAAGTTTAGAGTTTTATTCACATAGGCCACAATCATCTGTAGCACAAACAGCCTTCAGAAGTGAATTATACTTCTCGAGAATGCTCTGATACTCTGAGAATCACAAAGGTGTTAACAGATGGGACCAGTTGTTTACAAAATTCATTCAAAGACCTAAAGAGGTAAAGGAACATCTGGGAAAAATTGAGCAAATAGTGCTGAAAAGGTTGCCACCATTATTATGAGCACAGTATCCTTTTCTATCATGAAAATACTGACTGATCTATAAAGATATTTTCATTGAGAATTGAATAAGTCTTACTGAGCTAGGGTTGTGACTCAGTGGTAGAGAGCTCGCCTAACATGTATGAGGCACTGAGTTTGATTCTCAGCACCACATAAAAATACATAAATAAAAATAAAGTTTCATTCACAACCAAAAAATATATTTAAAAAATAATAAATATGTCTTATTAATGAAAATTAATTCTAACTAAAGTAGAAAGGGCTGACACAAAAAGTAAAATAATCCGTACTTTTTAAATTTTGTCTGTCTTTTCCATCTTTTCCTCTTCATTCCATTGTTACCATTCTCCTCCAAGTCCTCATCAAATTATTCTAGCATTGCTTTAACAGCCTCTTGGCTACCTCCCTGCCCCAACTTTTAACATATTTGGCTTAATATTAAAATAAATAATTTTACTCTTAAGACAAATCCACAGAGCCATTGGTACTTAGGAGCCCACAGAAGCCCCATTACAGACAGTTGTGTCTACACTCCTCTCGCCAGTTTTCAGGGTCTCATATATTATGGTATCACCAAGTCTTTTCAAAAGTATTTTGTGTTCCCTAAACAAACACTTTCTTCCACTCGAATAGGCAGGCATTCCATATCTCATCAATACAAGAAATCATGGGAAGAGGATATAGTTTGGAGACTAATTACAATCCCTTTTATTTATTAAGTGCATATTGTGTACCATAAACTATGCAATGCACATTACATGTGCTATTTCATTTTATCCCCACATAAACCTTATGTGACAGATTTTATGATTTTATAGGATGGAAATTGAGCCACATAAAGAAGAGATTAGATATTTTCCAAGACCTTTAGCTATTAAATGGCAGAGATAGCAACCTTTATCTAAGATTGGATGAAGAGAATTATAATCTCATCCATGGATTAATCCACTTGGTGAATTAATAGGTTGATGGACCACTGGGTGGTAACTGCAGGCAGGTGGGGTGTGAGTGGAGGAAAGTCACTGGGGGTGTGCCCTTGGGGACTATATCTCACTCTCTCCCCCTATCTCCCTCCCCTCTGCTCCTCCTCCCCTTCCTCCTCCTCCTCCTCCTCCTCTTCTTCTTCTTCTTCTCCTTCCTCCTCCTCCTCCTCCTCCTCTTCTTCTTCTTCTTCTCCTTCTTCTTCTTTCCTCCCCCTCTCCCCCTCCCCCTTTCTCTCTCTCTCTCCACTTTCTGACTGCCATGAACCGAGCATTTTTCCTCCATACAGCTCTTCCACCATGATGTTCTTCCTCACCTCAGGTCTGGAACCATGAAGTTGGCCACCCAAAGACTGAACCTCTAAAATTGAGCCCAAGATAAACTTTTCCTCCTCTAAGTTGTTCTTATCAGCTATTTTGATCACAGTAACAAAAGTTGAGTAACACATTGACCAAATTAAGGAAGATTTTTGTTCGTTTGTTGTAGTACTTGGGGACTGAACCCAAGACCCTACACATGCTGGGCAAGTGCTCTACCACTGAGTTACATCCCAACCCCTCAAACTAGGGCAGTTTGAATATTCCCTTTACTCCTTATTTATGTCTCACCCTTTCTTCTTAACCCTACTGAAATTGCTTTACCACACACATGTCCTGAGTGACTTCCAACCAGTTCTGGAGCGAGTGACTTGTACTAAGTCCTCTACTTCAACTTCCATGGCACTTGGCATCATCATAGGTCCCCAGTCCTGCCTTGAGACTCTTCGATATCCATGATATCTTTGCACTGACTTATATCTACTGTTACTCTTTCTTGACTTCTCTCTATCTTTTCATGCTTCTCTAATCTAAAAATATGCTGGTGCATTCTAAGTATCTTCCCAAAAATACCTCCTTCCTCTAAGGCAGTTTCATCCACAACCTCTACTTTCACCTTCACCAGTCAGGCAAATGACTCCTAAATATTTTCCTCCGTCTTTAAACTCTCCCCTGCCAAAGACATGCATTGACTTTTTCACAAGTTAGTGACTCATGTAAACTCTCAGTCTAGCACTGAAGGACATTCGTGATGTGACCAAAGTCTGACTGTTAAGATTTGGTTTCCTCTACCTGCACAGCAAACTCTGTGCTCAAAGCATTCTGGTGTTATTCTCTAAACATTCCCTGTGACCACTCTTGGAAAGGACGGGGTTATATAACTGATAAATATGGTTGTTTCTCACAGAATTCCCTTCTCTCTTCAACTGCACTAGCCAAGATTCAGGCCAATCAGGGACCCCTTCTTCCACAGAGACTTCCAGCTGTCCTTATTAAGTATATCCTCATCCATTCTTTAATCTCAGACTTCACTTGTATTACGTGGTTTTATGGTACTTGCTACCTTCTTTATCTCAATTATTATAATTCATACATGTGTCTACCTTATCCTCCCTATGGATTGGAAGCTAGATGAATGTCTTTCAAATGAAGCACAACAGATATTTATTGTTCAAAATACTAGTTTTATTATTATAATAGATGCATTTGTCACCTTCATATATCTTTCTGAAGATCCATAATATTTATCACTCTTAAATGTAAAAACTGACAACTATTCATCCTCTAATATATTAAGCATTCTCAATAATCTGTTTTTAAAATATCTCTATGAAACATTACACATTGTATACATGTATCAAAATATCCCATGTTACCTGTTTTAGCCAGGTTCTTAACTGCTGTGACAAAAAGACCTGACAAGAATGATTTTGAAGGGGGAAAAGTTTATCTGGGGCTCACCGTTTCAGAGGTCTCAGTCCATAGATGCCCAATTCCATTGCTTTGGGCCAGAGGTAAGGAAGAATATTATTGCAGAAGAGCATGGCAGAGGAACTCAGCTCAGAACATTGCACCAGGAAACAGGGAGAGCTCTGCTCACCAGAGACAAAATATATACCCCAAAGGCATGTCCCCAGTGACCCACCTTCTCCAGCCACCCGCTACCTGCTTACATTACCACCTTTCTAAGGAGTTACGATCCTTCTAAGGAGATTAATGCAGTGATAAGGTTAAGACTTTCATAACCCAATCATTTCTCCTCTTGACCTTCTTGCATTGTCTCACATGAGCTTTTGGGGGACACCTCATATCTAAACCATAACATTATCCCTTAACATATATAATTTTTATGTGTTATATAGCCATTAAAAATAAATTCAAATATACACACACAAATATAATAATTTGGTTTATGGACATTTAATATGAGAGAACAATTTACCAAGTTAATTAATCTGCAGGTATATCAAGATTAATATGATCATGTAGTGCGGTGCATTCAGCCTATTGAATTTTTGTAGCATAAGTAAACCCTCGATAGTAAAGCCCTTTAATTCCTAATGCCAAAGCCTATAATCATTAATTAATTGGCTATAATTATGATTGGAAGTGAAATTTCTTAGTCACTGATTGGTTAAAACACCTAATGCCTGCAAAAGTTGTGTTTAACACCTTAGTGTTACCTGGCATTCTTTGTCTAACAGAACTGTACCTTTAAATGCAGCTGATGCCAGATGGTCTCCTCAATAAAAAACAAAAACAGCAGGAGGCAACATATTAATTCAACAAGCAAGTCTACAGATACTCAACCAATGAAACCAGTCTGCAGTTGTTAAGCTGTTTTATCACCATGGCAACACCTACTTCAGAAAAAATATTGGATTTTCAAGACAAATGAGCCACCCATCTTAAAATTTCAGATCACTCAAGCTGTAATGATCAGATACTTTAGGGTGAAATAACTACTTATATTTTTTCGCTGACCTCAAATTAGGGCTATCTTGAAAAGCCCTTTTCCCTTCCATTCCCAATTTCTAAGTTTTCTGATTTCCTAGATAAACATATTCTATTTAAAAGTGTGTCTATATGTGTATCTGCATACACTTGTAAGTTAATAATCCTAAATATAAAGCCAAATGTAATTGTCTTAGAAATTTTCCCTGGTAGATGTTCTTCTTAGTCTTTTACTAATATTAACACTTGAGGTTTTTTTCTAAACTGATTCGAAAAAGCAATCAATGAAATAAATAATGTACAAAAGATTGGAATCATGTTTTATTGTTACCAGCCTCTAAGCTACTAATAGGAATGTTCAAAATAACAATTAAATGTTACAGTTAATACAGTTTCAATTATTAGTTGACAAGATAATTTGTCCCATAAAAGGGAAATGATCTTGTTTATGCAGAGAACCAGAGATACTGTTTGGAAATAGATTGTAGAATCAAGATAATGTGGGAGATTGATCAAGGATATTAAGTTACAGTTAGGAGTAAGAAATGTTGGTATGCTAAAGCACAGTAGGGTGACTACACACAACAATAAATCTTTAAACAGTAGAATAAAGGATTTAGAATGATTTCATCATAAAATGACAAATATTTAAGAACATAGATTTAACTTGATTAAAACACTAGACAATGTATACATGAATCAAAACATCACAGGGTACCCCATAAATATCTACAGTTTTATGTTTTTATGTGTGTTGATTTTTTAATTAAAAACTAAAAGCAAGATGGGGGAGGTAGAAAGGATGCTGACTTTGAAAGCCCGGAAAGAGGATGTCTAAGAGCATGGCAGCAACACTCCCTCAAGTCACATGTCTCGAAGGAACATTTCCCTGAAAGGGGAAAGGAGAATAGAAGGAAGAGAGGAGCCAGCCTCAGAGGGAGGAAGACAGAGCAAGGAGGTGCCTAACATACTGATCCCATGTATTTACCTACCCGTAGCCACGTAGCCATATATTCCAGTCTTGGTTTTGCCACAGGTTTACCCATCTGTGATTTCAAACAAATCACTTAATCTTTCCATACTTCCATTTCTCAATTTGTAGAATGAATGAGGATAATAACCAGGGTTATGAGGCTGTGTTAGGATTTTAAAACGTGCTTGGTATATACTAAGCATTATCTAAGTAAGAACAAAAATATGAAGTGAATTCATATTCACTTTGTAACATTACAACACTGAGTTTAGCCTTTCTGATTTGCCTTGAAGTTTTATTTTCTTTATTTTCTAACTTATCCTGTGTTTTAATGATTTTTGGCTTCCAGTTGGCTTCATTTTCTCCTTTTAATTCAAATGCTTTATTTTGGTCTGCCATAATCTTTTTAACCATCTTCATTATCTTAACTTCTTATTGAGATTTACAAAGTTCAATAGGTCACTTTTTAAGAGCTTTCTCAGATCCAGGTTGTAGGAGCTACACAGAGACTCCAGGCCACAACCGCAAGTGGGTCTGAAACCAGCAATTCCTAGTCCTCTGACTAGAGACCCTGGCCCAGTTAAAAATGAATCGAAGAACTCGTTCAGAGATGTGATGTAATGTATCTCCAAGGGACCAACAGCCTTACTGTGCAAAGAACAAATTTGACGATCTGAATTGTATTTTTTCACAAACACTCTGCTAAACTTGAAATTTCAACACAATACACACAAACACTTTATTCTTTGGAGGGAGGAGAAAAAAAGAGAGCAAGGCAAATGGAACATCTTTAGGGCAACCTCTTTTGTAAGAAAAAGTTGCAGTGGTCTTAGAATAACTGCCTGGCTAGAAGTCAATCTAGTTCTTATTTACTTTAGAGAAGGGAAGTCAGATGCAGTGGCACAGGCCTATAATCAGTGCTACTCAGGAGGCTGTTACAGGGGAATCACAAGTTCAAGACCAGGCTGGGCAATTTAGTGATACTCCCATCTCAAATTAAAAAGGCTGAGGATGTAGCTCAGTGGCGGTAAAGCATCCCTGGGTTCCATCCCCAGTACCAAAAGGAAGAAAGAGAAGATTCTTCATTTTAGAATTAGCATAGCCTCACCCCATAGGTGCAAGATTGAGTTCAAAACCATTACAAAGTAATGAAGTATTTGGGGCATTTAGGGTCTTACATGTGGCCAGTGAGCATTCTCTGAGGGGTTAAAAAAACATTCCCCAACAGCCCTGTACTATGCTTTACGTGTGAATTAACATACAAACTCCTTTGAACTATTTATAATGCATAGAATTTCTGATTTCAAGTTTTACCTTATGCTGACTTTAGTTTCTAGTCCAAATACAGATTTAATAGGAAGCAAGAAACAAGACAAAATTTGGTCCACATTCCTTTCATTCAAATCATATGAAAACTTGGAAGTGAACCCTAAAAAATTATTTTTTATTAGCATGTCAAAGAAATGGCTGCCAATAAAATGGACCAACCATGACCAGTGTTGTTCATAGACCCTCAATGTATGTAGAACTCTCCCCACTCCGTCCTACCCCATGTGTGATTAGGCCCTGGGTCCCCACTCTTATTGACACTCTTGTTATGACTATACACAGATCAAATGAAGGTGTAAAGCAACAGTCCAAAGGATCCAGACCAACACTTTAACCAGAAATAATACAGTAATCAAAAGGAAAGTTATGTCATCCTAAATTAGCTGTATAATTATTTCAAGTCTTTTCATTGCCTTATGAGCTCCTTTCCTGCTGATAGGAGTACACACCCTCTCACAAAAACATCGGCCTGATACACCGGAATATTTTGCTTGCTTATATCCTGACAATAAATTTCCAACAGAATTTATCATCTAATCAGTCTGGAAAAGTTTCTCACAGGGCAAAAATCAAAACAAAAATATTCACTTACATGTATTTAATATGTGTTCTTAAAGGCTTATAATAATGCATACTATTTCTGTACAATAACTTAAAGAGACTCTTTATTCTTAATAAAAGCCATTTATTAAATATATATCAATAATTCTTATAGCATTTTAATGTGTTTTGTATAAGTCTCAAATATGGAAATAACATCTTTTGAGAAACTGTGTGCTGGTTGTTGGTTTGGAAAATGTTCTCAACAAATATGTGATTCCCTATTTAGCACAAATTACTTTCCAAACATTAACATTTACTGTAGACATATGAGCAGGCCAGCATGGGTACCATTTTTGAAAGGAAACCTCACCCACTTTTGGTTATTTATGTTCTCCACTCTGACCTCCAGCCACACAACTCATGATTCATTCTGCATGGTGCACATAAACCTGGAGTTACCCTTACAAACCACAGAGACCCTCTCCCAGTGTTCATATTCTCCTGGGACGAGGATTCCAGTTTGGAATACATAACAGGAATCTTCACTGAAAAATAAGTGAGATGGGAGAAGCCTAAATCCTCCCTGAATTACTTTCATGTGTTCTTTTTTTAAAATTTGTTCTAATTAGTTATACTTGAAGTAGAATGCTTTTGGACACCTTGTACACAAATGGAGTATGATTTCTCCTTCCTCTGGCTGAACATGGTGCAGAGTCAGGCCTGATGTGTAATCATACATGTATATAGGGTAATAATGTCTCATTTACTGTCCTTCCCATCCCTACAGCCCCTCCTCTCTCTTCACTCCCCTCTGCACGTTCCAGAGTTCATGCTTTCTTTCTAGAAATCACCGTGGCATGTTGGGTATCTGATTTCCATTATTAAGTTCTCATAATTGTGTCATAATTTCTGTCTTTCTCTGGACAGTCTTCGCTTTGGCCCATGCCTCTCTCTCTCTTTTCTTTTTTGTTTTTGTTTTTTATTGGACATCAAGCCCAGGGCCTCATGTATGCTAAACGTATGCTCAGACTCGGAGCTACACCCCCAGCCCTTACCAGTGCCTGTTCTGAACAAAGATTGAGTCCTTCATCCCACACACCACCACCACCCCACCATGTAATCTTCTTCACGAAACGTGATGGAACATGGTAAATTCTGCTGATGCTCCAGTCCACATTCCTGTTATCCCTACAGTTCCTCTTAAGCCACCATCCCATCTCTTCCTCTGTGACTCCCCACAGCCTCCCTTTTTATTCAATTTAGCTAATTCCTTAGCCCTGAAGGCCCAGCCCTCCAAAGAGTTCATAGAGCAATCTTCCAACAAAAGCTTGTTTCTTCCTAGAGAGTCGATTTTACTGCCAAGAAAAATAACATTTCCTGCATGTGCTTATAGTATGCTGGGGTGATTTATTTCAATCCTTTCCTGATTTTTTGCTACCCCAGGCCTTTGTCCACCCAACTCTGGCCCAACCGTCACCATTCACAGCACGCAGGTCAGGAAGCTCTGCTCTAAGGAATGGAAAACATACTGATAAGTTACATTCCAGTGAACTCTCCCAGACAAGTCCACACAAACAGTTCACGGCCACGTCAGGAAGAGTTGCATTCATTCCCCATCTGTGTACACGATTCTCCGACATGCCCTGAAAGCAATACCCGACTGTATACCAGGAAATGAGTTCCAGGCAACCCAGACTTCACAACCTTGTGCAGGTCATTTAATCTCTCTCTGAAGCTCAATTTAATCATCTATAAAATGAGAGTATTCCTTCCAGCTAGGAAAAAATCTATAATTCTAATGTTTCACAATTCTATGGAACACTAATGAAGATTGGTTTTGACATTAGGAGTAATTCAAAATAAATTTACCCTAATCAAAAACCTATAACTGGAAAAATTAGCTAAATACTAAATATTTCCACATAGTGAATTTCTCTCCCAAAAGCATCTGACAAACTCTATGATCATTATTCAAGTGCTAGACAAAGGCAGCTGGATGGATGCTCTAAAACAGCTGCCAATGCAGGGAGAAAAAGCTGTGGACTGAATTCTCTTCCAGAAACTCAACTACATCACTTTTGTTGTTGTTCTATTTTCTTTCTTTTTCTTTTCTTTCTTTCTTTCTTTCTTTTTTTTTTTTTTTTTTTTTTTTTTTTTTTTCTATTTTGTTTGTAAACATAGTTTTTGTTTTGGTGGTGGTTGTTGTTCTGTGTTTGTTGCTATGTTATCCAGACTGGCCTTGAACTTCTGGCTCAAGTGATCGATCCTCCTGCCTCAGCCTTCCAAATCAGGAAGTGCAGGCCACGGCACCCAGTACTCAGCACTAAATATAGTTTTTTAATTGCATAGTCAAGTCACCCAAAAAAACCAATATGTACAATCAGAAAAACCAGAAATTACACTTCATTTATGCATGATCTAGCAAAATGTATAAATGCATTCTACTGTCATGTACAACTAATTAGAACAAATTAAAAAATTAAAAATAAAATAAAAAAAAAAAAAAAACAGAACACATTGAGATATATTTAACTACTAGAAATTGGCCAAGGTAAATTACCTAACATCTTTTTACTCCACGACTTACTAGGGAGTCTTCAATAAAAACTACCTAGGAAATAATATTGGTAACCAATTATTGTTTACTACACTACAATATATGTTTAATATAATTGTTTATAATTATATATTATCATATAGAAAAATAATCTGTAATATAACCATATTAGAGTATACTCTTTATTCCCATATGTAAAAATAAAATATTGATGTGCTCTCTATCCCAAATAGTTTTACTATCCTGATGAGGGAAACTGACCCCAAAGACAATGGCCCCAACATTTTATTCTCACATTAATGTAATATAATTATCTGGTACAACATGTATGGAACACTTAGATATCACCATATTGACAACAATGAAGAAAAACACACAAGAAGCATGAATGACCTTTCACTGACTTAGAATGAAGTTCTCTTTTACTTCACGGTTTTATTCACCTTTTAAATCCTATTCAAATCCTCAGCTCCTTCTGAAAACCCTGCCTTGATTTTCTCTTTTCTCTCTCTCTTTCTCCCTCTCTCTTTCCCTCTCTCCCCGCTTCCTCTCAACTCCCATAGAAAAGATTCAGTACCTCCCTACTAGGTACTTGGTAAAACATCGTTGCCTGTTGCTCCCTTCTGAAATGCCTTCAATTTGCAGAATGTCACTCATGTGGTAAGCACTAGTTATTATTCTTAAGAATGTCAGAACTACAAATATAATAACACATTCATAAATGAAAGATGCAGTATTTTATTTACTGCCCTCTACTATTCAAGAGTTTGATTTCCAAATGTGAACTAGTATTTCCAAACATCAGGTGAATGAATATCTTTATATTTTTCTTGGGGATCTGTCCAATTAGGGTGATTTATACCTACGAGTTATTAGAAGGGCCCTTTTTATAATAAAGAATTCTTACTACCCTGGACTAAGAACTAAGAACATCATGGAAAATGTGGCATGATATAAAAATGAGAGCCTTCTTGGCTTTTTGGAAAAGTTGGCCAAGGTGTGAATGTTTTCCTTATGCTACTGTCTTTATAGAGTCCATAAAAACATTACCTGCATCCAATGAATTTTTGAGAAAATACCAGCAAGTCTCACCTTCTGTACATTCATTCAAGAAACACATTCCCATTTATCCCCTCTCCCTGTATACAAAGGTCACAGAATTCTAGAAACCAGCACATTCAGCTTCGACATTACAATAGCAATAGCAGCAAAAATATGAGTTTTTAAATACTTAGGAAAAATATCTTCAAACTCACATTGAATTGGTGACCCTAAAAGCTACACGTAATTTTTTAAGATACAATTTGTGAAAACTGAAATAGAACTGAAGCAGAAAGGAAAACGTTAAAACATTACAACTTGCCTCCAACCCCCATCTATTCAACAGTCTGAATGGACCATAAAGAATGCACCCAGAAGTCTAGAAATAAAGGAAAAGATCTCGTGCTAAAAACCATTATCACATAGTTCAGGGTGTGTACTGTTAGAGCAAAGCCCAGGGCTCCCCTCAATTTACAACACACTAATCTCGACACAAATGCATTTAATAGACTCTTTTAATGAAGTGTCTCCAGTTGGTCCATAGTGACCAGTGGACAGCAAATTAGGAGCAGCGATGGGTTTAAGAAGTGCAATAAAACCGGGTATAACTCATGAGAACATGAAGCTCAATTAATCCCAGACACGACAATGGACAGTTGAACACTGGAACCAAACAAAAACATGCTATATGCTTTGGGCAGACCCTTCCAAGAAACACCCAACCAAGATGCTCTTCTAAGCTGAAGGAAGCTAATTTGAGGAAAGCTCATAGAACTCTTCTCTACATTAACACATAGAAGGATGCATGTTTAATCAGGTATTTTGCACATGTTTAACACCTCCAAAATTTTCTGCAACTCATGCATTCAAAATCAAGAAGTAGCAAAAATTCTTTCAGAAGAAACCTCCCCTGCTTTAAGAATTGAGCTCTGAGAGCTGGAGATGTAGCTCATTGGTAGAGGGCTTGCTTAACTTGCTCAAAACCCTCAATCCCTAGCACCATTAAAAAAAAAAAAAAAAAAAGACTTGAGCTCGGAATCACTGTATGCAGAAACTAATGTTAAATGCAAGTTTTTGTCAGGCCCTGAAAAGTGACTTATGTGACTATTGAGAATTATAAGTTAATTTGTTTGTTAAAACAATAGTCAACTTATTGGGTTGCAAATTATAAACTTGAGATCCTAGTTATTCCATAAGCAGTTAAGTTCTATTCACAAATCTTAATAATCTATTAACAAATCTAGCAGATTCTCTATCCACCTTAAAAGGAGACTTCCTTCTTAGTTAATTATTTTAAATACTTCAAATTCAATCCACTCAATTCTATTAAACATGACACAATTTTAAAATGTTTAAAATTCTAACTATATACATGTTATTTCTAAATTTCCTTTAAGTTGGGGCTGAGGTTGTGACTCAGTGGTAGAGCACTTACCTCGCACGTGTGAGTCACTGGGCTCGATTCTCAGCACCGCATAGAAAGAAATGAATAAAATAAAGGTTCCAACAACAACTAAAAAAAAACTATTTCAAATAAACAAATAATAAATTTCCTTGAAGTTAAAGACTTTTTTCCCCAAAAAGGAAAACAGTATGTCAAGTTACACAGTTTTAGAAACATCTGCCCAAAGGATCATGGAGGGTTGGGAGTCTGGAGGCAACACAGAGCCAAGGCTTTATGTAGAAAGAACCAGAATAAGAAACGGGACCAACCAAGGGTTGAGTGTTACCTTGTTGAGAACCAAATATGAGAGTCAGGCACTGTGGATACAGTAATAAGCCTGGTAGAGATGACCCACTTCTCTTCCAGCTCCCAGGAAAAGAGGGTAAGACTGTGCATTGATACACTGTTTGGCCTGCAGGTGCAAGAAGGGGGATGTTTGCACACCCTCAGTTAATGGTTTGGCAAAGTATCAGTATATCCAACAAGGGTGTCATTCATTCTGAAGTGCCTACTCATTCATCAGTTCATGGACAGCCTACTACAGACCCAGTTGATACACTGGATAATACACACCAAAATGTGCTGTCAGTGTCCTGGTTCCAGGAGAGGGCAGACAGGTTAGGACACCTCCTCTCAAGAAATGGGAAGACACATCATTTTCTTATTTGGCAACTTGGAAAATGAATCGCTGACATTACAAAAATATGTTCTAAATTTAATTTTAAGTATGGTTTTCACTAGATGTTTGGACTTGCTCATTTATAACTTTAATGATATTTAAATGTGTTCATTTGCCAGGTGTTTTTAGAAAATTGATTCATAAATGATTCTAAGTTCCACAATCTTCTGGAAGTTTTAGAATGTTTGGTTAAGAAATTAGCAAGGAGGATGGTCCTCCAGAGAGAACGAAAACTCCATCACAAGCAATATTCAAATCACGAACTCTAACTAAACTTACTGCCATGTTTTTGAAGCCTCCTTTTACAGTTACGATTTTGTCAGAAATGACTATGAAAGTGTTATGGACATTAGATGAAGATGAAATTAAGAAAGGAAGCTCTCTTAGGTACTGACTGTCCCTGTCTGATACCAAAATATGCCTGTATTAACATTTGTTTCTGCTGGAGTTCCATATGACCTCTTTAAAATAACCCCCTTAAAAAACAGACTCCTTGAGTTACCTCTCTTACATTATAACTATCCTTAGTGTACTTACTAAATAAAAACAATTTGCATGCATATTTGTACAGAGTAAATAATGGTTATCCTGACAAGATCATCTTTTTAAAAGAAAGAAATTTAGGTGTCTGACTTTTGCTGGTTTGTTTGTGGCAGAGTAGGTAATTGGACATAGGGCCTTGCACATGCTGGGCAAATGTCCTTCCACTGAGCTACATCCCCAGACCCTGGTTTTTATTTTAAGCACTTCAACAAAAGAAAGATTCTACATGCACCAAGTTATCATATATATGAATATTATCTAATTCCTTACCCATGATAGATACAGAGCTGCTGTTAATATAGGATCAAACTGGAGGATGTTTCTAGAGATGAGCCACTATGGATAAATGGGTGACAGTCAATGTGTCTGTACACATATCCCATGTGCTTATGACCCAGGTTTATCAGGCAAAACCTGCCAGTTTATATCCAGATCACTTTTCCTTCATTATGTTAATAACCACAAAAGAATAGGAAAGCTACAGGGGAGGGGGAGAAGAAAACATGGAATCACTTGAATATTCACAACACTCTCCGTACCTACTACAGAGGGTAACCCAGTTAGCATCTTCACAAAAGCAAAGGTGACTCAAGTCCTACTATTTAAAACCCTGTTAGAATATCTGACTGTATTTGGAGAAGACAATAATAGACAAACAAAACTTCCTGAAAGAAAAACAGTTTGAGAAAGACCCTTTAGAAAATAATAAGCAGCTTAGACAAAAGAGAAAGCTCACAATTCCTAGTAATAGCCATGAATAGAGAGAAAAAACAAAAAAGAGACTATTTTGTAGATGTAAGTGAAATCTATAAATACTTTTAAACCAACTTGAAACTTAAAATAATTTGAGATGATTTCTTTATTCACAATTATTTTGCCATTTTCAAAATCTAGACAAAATCTATATGTGTATATAGTATTCCCATGAGAACTATCTGTATTTTTATGGTTTCATTTTTGAAAAAGTGAATATAAGTCTTGAGAAAATACATTTAGCAAGCTGACTTTTCTTCGTACAGCTTTCTAAAGGTCCTGTTGATTTGCTGGGTTAATACAGTTTTCAAAAGTATGCAAAATTAATTCTCAAGATGCTAATTATATTGAGAATCTGGCTTAACATTTACTGAATTCCCACAATGAATAAAACCAATTTCCTTTACTAGTAAACTTAAAGAAGGAAAATCTGTGCTGAACAATGTCACATTTTGAGTCAACTAAAACTATTTCAATAAGACTGTTGTATTTTAAAATCATATATCCAACACTGCACATAAAACACAAAAAGGACAAAAAAAATTCTTTTGCAAATGTCTTTAACATTTCCAGTAGTTTCCTCTGTACATACCATCGTCATATTTGCTACATCAAGAAAGGAAGGAGAAACATTTCACCTTTGCATCTATATGCTGCAGACATTTTGTGGAATCAAATAATGCACCCACTGATTATATGCAAACTAATTGTACCCACTGTAAAAAAAGTAAATCCAAAGCAAGAAATGAAATAACATCTCAAGATATGTGAAGGTATTGCCTCCAAAGGTGACTGACATAAAGTAAAATGGCAACTGGGCATCATGACACAGGCCTTATAATCCCAGCGACTCAGGAGGATGATTCAAGAGGATTGCAAATCTGAGGCCAACCTGGAAAATTTAACAATACCCTGTCTCAAAATTAAAAATAAAAATAGCTGGGGATGTAGTTCAGTGGTAGAGCACTCCTGGGTTCAATCCCCAGTACTGAAAAAAATAAATAAGTAAACAAAATGATATACACATAGTGTGTATTCATTAAATAGTCCCTAAATTAATTTGGAAGTATTACTCATATTAACAAAGGCCAATATTTTTTTTTCACCTCTGAGAACTGATTTCAATGTGGAATGCCACATAGCAATATTTTACAATGTTTACTATAAAAGGTTGTCTTAGAAATTACTCCTTGGTTAGATAAAAGAAACAGAAAAGGGCTATTAAAATATTGCTTGGGTAACAACCTAATACTTATCATTTTATTATTGAAGTTTTTCTACCGTAAATTCATGGTCAAGGGTTATGATTTGGGCTAGTTGTTGAACTTAGCTCCAGATATATTTCTTGGGGGAAAATATTACACAATGGCAGTGAATAACAGCTGGATAGTGAAGAAAAGATTTTCTGGATTTAAATATTCAGATGATGTAGGGACGCAAACTAGGTAGGTCCAAATAAAAAGTCTCACTCCAGGATCTGAACATGTGAGGAGCTGCCTGCAGTGAGCAAATAAATGAAGTAATCATTTCTCCCAATTACCTTGACATGCAAAAACCTCAGCAAGGGAACTTTAGCAACCTGAATTTAAGTTAAAAATTTGCTTTAGTCTCATTTAAAAAATAAATGATCTACATTCATTTTCAAAATAAACAGTCTTTGTTTGAAATGTCTTAAGATGAAGGGATTTTTTTTTACTGTTTATTTATTTGGTTGGTTTTGATACTAGGGATTAAACCAGGGGTACTTAACCACTGAGCCACATTCCCAGGCCTTTTTTTATATTTTATTTAGAGATAGAGTCTCGTTAAGTTGCTGAGGCTGGCTTTGAACTCAAAATTCTCCTGCCTCAGCTTCCTAAGCCACTGAGATTACCGGTATGCAGCACTATGCCTGGTGGTTTTTTATCATTGTTATGGAACTATAATACTTAATAGTGATATTACAGTTAAAGAGATTTCTGTAAAAAGCAAAATATTTACTAACAGTGGAAAGTTGTTCCAGAGTATATTATCACAACTAATAAGTTTATTTTTGTTCAAGAGTTGGTCAGTGATATTCTATCTGTGCCACCTTATCCTGCAAATATTACTTACTTGGCCACTGGTAGATATTTGAAAATAATAAAATGCACTGGAAACATAAATGGGCTCTCCTCTTTGACTATGCTGTATTAGAAAGAGCTGACTGTTAGACCCTTGCAAAATACCATATCATGAATTTTAGAAGAAACACTGGTAGAGCAATGGACCTAGGGCAATTCCTGTAATTAATGGGAAGGGAAAGGAGTACATTTAAACTTGTTGTAGATTTAACATTGTTTAGCCCATTGGTTAGCTTTTGGAGTTAGCTCTCTTTTGTAACATTTTCAAGTGTACAATTTAAATACCATTTCATGAGGAAAAGGAAACTTCAAACCTGAAGATGCATGACTACAGTATTAAAAACAAGCACACAGTTTTTAGCATGCAACACTAAAGTTTCAGAGAGATTTTTATTTTTTTCCAGGACTGCGGATCAAACTCAGGGCATCTTACCCCTAAGCTACATCCCCAGTCCTTTTTATCTTATATTTTGAGACAGATTCTCCTTAAGCTGCTGAGGGTCTTGCTAAATTGCTGAGACTGGCCTTGAACTGGCCATGCACCTACCTCAGCCTCCCGAGTCACTGGGATGACAGGTGGGCCCCACCAGCCTGTGCCTTCAAGCAGATTCTTGAAAGACTGATTTTACTAAATAAATTTTGACTGATTATCTTTAAAACTTGGATTTAGCATTTAAGAAGGAGCTTAACTTTCTAAAATGTGTGAAGAATGAGGCAGCCAAGAGGTAGAGTCTGGTGCCGGTGCCACTACTACAGATGAAATGAAGTAAGTGCATCAATGAAACTTGAAAAGACGGTAGCTGGTGGATTTCTCCTTTATACAATCCTGGATTGAACACGATTAAATGTCAGTATACAAATCCCTAAAACACCACTTATCTCCTTTTTTGTTATCACACTTCCAGCAGGCTAACATGGATGTCAACATCGACCTTCACCATAGCTTTGTTTTACCACATGCATTTTTAACTGTTTGAGAAATTGCATTTATTCCATAAATATTCACTGAGTGGCTACTATATCCTAAGCATAGTATGACATTTGGGATAAAGAAATAAACAAAATGCAATCCCTTAGTGCAAACTTACAGTCAACTGAGGGAACACACAGACCAACAGTGGAAAGTGCCAGAGAGAGGTAAATACAACTGTTGCCATATGCTGAATTAAGAACTTTATATTTAACACCTCATTTAATTACCACATAATATTCTTTCCATAGATGATACATTTAGGACTTATGAGAGAAATCGACTGTCCCAAGAGCTCTTAGTTGAAAATAAGAACCAGGGTTTAAACTTATGCACCCTAACATCAAAGTCTACACTGTATACCTTAACCTTATAGCTCTCCAAAGAACTCAAAGAAACACAAAGAAAAAAAAACTCAGTCAAGGCCAGAAAGTTTGGAAGGGGAAAGAAAAGAGGTGCCAATGATCTTTCACTTCTAAGAATAAAAGTTAATCAGGATCTAAGCAGTTTCATGATAAATTAGGAAAATAAATTAGATTGCCAATAAAAATGTTGAAATCATCCTAGATCTATTTAACTATCTAAAGTAACAACCAGAAGGACATTCTCAGATAATGATGAACATTTCATTCCTATGACGCAAAATAGAATGGTAAAGAGGAAGAAGAGCAGGCATGTCCCTCATATTAAAAAATTGATAAAAGGCAAACAGTTGTGTGCAAGAAAATATTACTAGCAGGGAAGAACACTTCCCGGGCTGTCAACCAGGCCTGTGCGACACCATCATAGAGGTGAGCAAATGCCAAATGATGACATCGACAACAGTCCCTAGTCTAATAAAAAGCCCATGGAGCACATTTTGCAGAGCAACTGAAGTGAAGAAAAACTGTTATGAATTAGCCCATCTTATTAATAATTAGATGCAAGTGACTTCATTAGATTCTCTTCTATATCTTATATTACTTGGGCCTCATAGCAATCCTGTGAAATTAGGAATTCCCATCTTATAGACAGGAAAAAAAGAGTAAACAGGATTTGAAATCAGGAAGCTAATTAACAAGAATAGAATTGAAATGCATTGGTCTAACTAATCTTGCCAATCAAAACTGTTTGTCCTATGCCTCAATGCCTCAGAATCATACTCTGAATTAAATGAATGTATCTTAGAGCCTACTTTACATAAAGCACACACTAACTGTCTTTAGAGGAAAAAAAGGAAAGGAAAACACATGCTTTGTCCTCCTGAGGGGCCTGCTAGAGAATTGTCAAATGAATCCTTAATAACATGATGATCAATAACAATGGACTAATACCATATCTCAAGATAGGGTGATATTAGTTTTTTTTTAAAAAAAAAAAAAAAAGATTTTATTGTCAGACAATTGGAAAGTACTGTATTATATACATCTCACATAGAAATTTAGAAATGTTCATTAGCATATTAAGAGCTATGATGAGTTTTGCAATATACAAACTTATTTATCCTTGTTTACCTCATACCTATCAAATCATGCTAAATTAATGTTCTATTGAATACACTTCAGAAAAGCTGGGTAAAAAGTGTCACCTCTTATAGGGCTCTTTCTAAATCCTAAATCCCTAAAGGTGGGGATTGCACCCCTTATGGTAAACCAAGATGGCAGATGGTTCACTGACGGCCTCTCAAACCAGTTTTCACAGAGGTCACCTCTTTTGTCTGAGCACAGGCTACAATGTTAGGAGCCAGGTTCCTCTCTTCCACTAGCCTATCACAAGTCAGTCAAGAACTGTTACTTCTGGCAAACACTGTGGTGACTCATTCAGGTCTAAAAATAACCCTTGACCATGTGTGGCTTGATCTAGATTTTTCTCTAGAATCTAATATCTATCTTTACCAATTGCAAGATGTTACTTAGTTGTGATTATTTCACATGAATACATAGTAATCTGTTATGAAAAGAGGCCATACAAATAATTAAAATTCCCACTTCTTTTTTTTTTTTTTAACTGTATAGAAATTTTGCCAGCATTAAATGTCCCATCACAATATTTGGCAAATACATACTGGCATTCGCATGCTTTAAATTTTAACAGATTCTTGGGGGGAATGGGTCCAAAATAATCATTCCAGTCTTTGAGAAAGAAAAATCCATGCTCTAAAGAATGTGTTTAAGATAGCATTTCAGCTATAAATCAGATTCACTTCCAAAAAGCAATCTTGAACTACAATGAGAAAGAATCAGTATTTTAAACAAAAGAGTCTTAAATTATATTTAACTCTGGGAAGAAAGTTTTGGAAATATGGGTTTTATTACTTAGACATAAATTGATAAATGTCTCTTTTATGAGTATTTCACCCCCTCAAAAATCAAGCTGATTCTGATGCTGTCAAGACAATAGGTATAGATGTTCCTCACTCATCCATTAGAAAGGGAATTTTCTTTCTCCTTAGATGAATTCAAATGTTGAATATCTGAGAGAATCATTTTCAGAAGATAAGTTCAAGTTCACCCCACAGCCTATGGCAAACAAACAGAAAGATCATTTCTTTCAACTCAGGAAATAAGTGGTGGTTTCAACAAACATCTGGCCATAAACTGTTGATTTCACCAAGTAAACCTCATGCGGTTTCCACTTCAGGGAGAAGCACTTGGTGTTTATGCTGTTCTGTTTTGTTTTGTTAGAGTTCTTCTATTATTATCACTAAAATCCTTAGAAAATAGCTATTTTTCTTCTTCTCTTTCTCCTTCTATTTTTTCTTGCCCATCCTAGGCAAGTGCTCCACCACTGATCCACGTTCCCAGCCCACTACATTTTTTTAAATTCCAAAACAGAATCTAGATTAAGAAAACTAACAAACTTCACACTTCTCTCTTGCTAGAAAATAATGTATAACAACTTCATCAAAGTTTTATTCAAGTAAATGAAATGAAGTTAAACACTAGTTCCTAAAACTGAATCAGAAATACTATTTTGGAAGTCAATCCCAAAGAACCAAAGGCCAAATGTTTTCTCTGATATGTGGATGCTAATGCATAATAAGGGGGGGTCAGGGGAGAATAGAGGTATTTTGGACTAGATAGAGGGGAGGGGGCATGGGGAGTGAATAATAGTAAAATGAATCGAACATTATTACCCAAGTGCATATAAGATTACATGACATGTCACTACCTCATGCACAACCAGATGAATGAGAAGTTATAACCCATTTATGTATGATGTGTCAAAATGCATTCTACTGTCTTGTATAACTAATTAGAACAAATAAAAATATATATTTTAAAAAACGTTATTTTGAACAAACCAAAGGGCAGGGACACCTATAAGGGAAAAATAGTTAAGGCAGTTGTGCTCTTTCCAAAGCTATCTGAGCGACTTTGGGGTTTGTAAACTTCAATAATCTACACACTTCTGACCTTCTGCTCATGCAGTCTTCAATAACCCAGTCCTCTAAACTAGTGTCCCTACTCTTTCTCCAGTCTTGCCACAGCTGTTCTTACAGCTCTGCACACCTTTATGCTGTCAACTCTCCAATTATCTGTTCTCATGAGGGCAAGCACTATATTCTGGACAATCCATGAACTTGGCTCACCTTGAGTATACATTGTGCTCAAAAAAACACTGAATGAGTACTGGGCATGTTGACTCATGCCTATAATCCCAGTGATTTGGGAGGCTGAATCAGGAGGATCAAAAGATGAAGGCCAGTGTCAGCAACTTAGTGAGACCCTGTCTCCAAATAAGAAATAAAAAGAACTGGGGATGTGGTGCAGTGATAAAGGGCCCCTGGGTCCAATCCCCAGTACCCCAAAACAAAACAAAAACACTAAATGAGCCCACTTCTACCTCAGACTAGATATGGATATTTCTTTTTCATTTCTTAAAATAGTTCATTTTGAAAGGAATTTGAAGCCATTTAAGAATGATGTTTTTCTTTACCAAAACTTCCTATAAAGTTAATTCACAAAAGTACTATCAAAATTTATACTGATCAATCTCTATCTTTACTAGTAGCCTGAAGATTTCTAGCTTACTTACCCCTCATGAAAAGTGGTGGAGGGGAAAATCACCCCATAATGTTTTAGTGTTAGTTCAAAACAGTTTTTTATTTTTTAAAAATGCAATGGATAGACATTTTGTATTCTATTAGTAAAGCAATACCTAAACTTAAGTTTCCTGCATTTAATAAGGAATTGCCAAGCACATATTACACAAGATTTCTGAGTATCTTTGTAAGATGAAATAAATTTATGTATTTTACATAAATGATAAATAAAACTTTTTATTTTAAAATACTATGTTGTCCAGATATTGACTGGTCATTTTTCTTTTTTAATTGTTCTTTTTAGTTATACATGCTTAATCATTTTTGTTCAGTATTTTTCCATAATGTGTATTATTTCTAATGTATATTCAGTCCCACTGTGTGCTATGCCCTAACTGGGTGCTGGTGACAGGCCCTACCTCATAGAGTTGCAGTCTACAAGAAGGATCTGCAAATCTTGCTGGACTATCCATTCCAGATATTCAAGCAAAAGAATCATTGTCTTCATTTTCAAAACCATATTACATTCTTACAGTACTATTACTTATAAATTGTATTTCTAAATTTGAAACAGGACAACAGAAAGATAAACATTAACTTTCATATTAATATCTTAATGTGTCAAACTAGAAGCAATCTACAAAAAGTAAAATAACAAAGAGTTCCAATTAAGTCGGAAGCAGGAGAATCAAAACTATGTAGACTAGACTTAATTGCTTGGGATGTCCTGGCTTTGGTTATTTGACTTAGTTGAAAGTGAGTCGCCACTTTTACGATTTTTCTTTGTGTTTAGATAGCAGTATCAAACTAATTTTCAAAATTTCCAATTCTACATGCTGAATTCTGCTGAAATGCGTTGTGTTAAATGTTTTCTGGGACCTGATTTCAGGATTGTGAGAGCAAATTTATTCAAACCTTGTTGTTTACATTGTTTGAAGGTAATAAATATTTTCTAAAGATCTATTTTTGATTAACCCATATGCTACACATTTAAATATCAAAATGTTTCTATTTATCACACATTTTAATACCTTAGATTGGTTCTCATGTATCATTATAAAACTCTTCTGGCATTGCATTGAGAATGTTTAGCCTATTTTCTTGCTTTCTTTGTCATTAAAAAAAAAAAAAAAAAAAAAAGCATTGCGTGCCGATATTATTAGTTCAGATTACCTTCACTCTCAGAGGAAGATCAGGCCTGCATCATTTTCAAAAAGCAGAAATATTTTTAGAGCCCCAAAACATTTTACGTACCTCTTTATTAATACTAAATGCATGACATTTAACATAAATTAAAACATGCCTTAACATAATCCGAAGGAAGGTGCGTACGATCAGTAGGTGGGATCATTTGGTATAAAATCCAGTCATAAACTATTCATCAGCGTGGTTAAAGCAGAGAAAAAATGAACTATTCCTTTTTCCTTAGATCATGTGCAGTTTCAAAATCTGAAAGCTTGTCAGAGACCACTTTTCCGCCCTGGTGGGAAGAGCTGCGTGTCTGAACAACCACCGCCCCCGATTGGCAACATCCTTAAAATTCCTGAGCACCCTAAGCAGTGGGTGTACCTCCCAGGGCGCGTGCAGGTAGAGATGGGCACGCAGGGCCCCCGGCACCCAATAAACTGAGGCCCTGGAAATTAGGCAACAAATGACAAATGACTCTTCCTGGCTTTCTCTGAAACCCCGCCTTCTGCACCTTATCTTTCCACTCCTCTGTGCAGAAGGCCGGCCGCCTTCCCGAGGACTCGCAGTTATTCCTCGGAGTGTTGGATTCGGCTGCGAGGGTGGCCGCCGGCTTTGCGCGCACCGGGATTTGCCAGCTCCGTACTCTGGTCCCCCACCTTCTCCAGCCTCTCGCCTGTGCTCCCCAAACAGTGGCCATAAGGGCTGCGGAGATGGCCCGGGGCTGGGGGGATGGGCGAGGGGGACCGAGATTAGGCTCCCTGCCACCCGTGGCGGTCCCGGTCAGATTCCGCCCGGTGTCCAGCCCTCCTTTCACTCCCACCTACCCCAGACACCGTTCACCCAAGGCACCCGGGCCCACCTTCCCCTCCTTCCCCCACCGCCACCAGTCCGACCCTCTGCCGCCCTCCGGGACGCCTCCAGGGCTGGCAGCGGGCAGCGCCCTTACCAGGCTCATGGACCCCAGGGTTGTCGGACAGCTCGATGACCAGGAGCTCCCGGCCCTCGAAGCTGCGCCCCACCGTGTAGATCCTGCTGATGGCAGTGCACTGCAGCCACACGGACACCAGCGCCTCGCGCAGCTCGGGGTAGCGGTGGTACTCAAAGGAGATGCCGTCTTCCTGCTGCAGCCTCCGGCGCCGCCTCATGCCCGCCGCGGGCGCCCCGGGCTCCTGGGCGTCAGCACCCAGCAGCCACCCGCAGGCGGCCAGTGCCACGCACAGCGCCAGCAGCGCGCTGCCTCCTCGCCCGGCCATCGCTGCGCTCCGCCGCCGGCCGTGCCTTCCTGCACTGGCGGCCTCTTTTGTCTGCCGGGCCCGGGGTTTAGCTGGCAGGCGCTGCGCGAGCGGCGACAAGTTCCGCACCAGCCTCCGCTTGCCTCACCTTCTGCGCTGAACGAGTGCCACCGCGCGCTGGGGCCACCCAGAGGAGAGGGGCGACGCGGCGGCTCTGCGGGCTGCACTACTGGCCGCCGAGCCCAGGGGAGCTGCAGGAGAAACCACTGCGATCCGGGGGCCGGCAGACAGCGGCAGCGGGGTTCGTCGGGGAGGGCAGCTGGCCGCGTCTGTTGGCTCGAAACCTCGGCAAAAGCCAAATGGCGCCTGGGGCGACCCAGGTGAAATGATCGCTTAGGTCTCGGCTTCGGGACGTCGCTGTCATTGAGAAAACCGTGACCCATGACACCGCACGTGGAAAATGATTCTTGGATTGTTAGTGGAACCTTTTAAAGAAACATCTATTCTAAGCAGAACGGGGTTTCCATCTTGATGCATTCGAGAATTAGAGAATATTCCAGGAAGAAAATGAACAAAAAGAGAAGTATTAGGAGTCACTCGCCTTCTCTTCCTGACGCATCACTGTATCAATAGTGTGAACACAAACCCAACGGTTGGGATTTTATTTATAGCAAGGCCTGGCTAGAAACCAGAACATGGTGCACTTCAACTTAGAGATTTAAAAGATAAAAATGCTTTCTACCAATTTGCAGCTACTGTCTTTAATTGTATTTATGCACATTCTTACAGGGAAAAACAATGAGACAATGTCATTTGGCAGTGCCTTCAAGAACATTGTCTATAAACACCCCCTGGGAAAACGAAATAAGCCTCTGCTGGTCCGTTAGACAAAAGATTTGGTTTGACATTAAGATCACATCCTGATATAGAGAGAAAACTGATCATGACGTGGCACCTCCAATCCTTTCACAAATTGTAAAAATGTAAAATCATTTACAGTTTTAAATATCCAGTCTTCGGTAGGATTTATATTCATGGACAATATCTGGAGCAGATGTTACCCTGAAGAGGTTGCCTTTTAGATTTAAGTACAGCACAATCTGAATAGATAAATAATCCATTGGTAATTGCAACCAAGAAGAAAAACTGGACACTGGATGAGTCATTTTTCACCTTAGACTTCTTTTTCTAAGATTTCCCCATTCACCTAATAATGCATTACACTAAATAAAAACTTTTACCTATGTGTTATCTTTTTCATCACAATGACAAAATACCTGAGAAAATCAACTTAGAGGAGGAAAGATTTATTTTGGCTCATAGTTTCACAGGTTTGTGTCCATGGTAGGCTGGTTCCACTTTGCTGAGGGAACCTGTGGGAGGTAGAAGCATCATGGCAGAAGGGTGTGATGGAGCAGAGCTGCTCACCTCAGGACAGTCAGGAAGCAAAGAGAAAGGAAGGGGCTGGGGACAAGACAGAGTCCCCAAGGGCATGTCCCCCAAGCACACACTTCCTTCCACAAGATCCCACTGTATACAGTTTACACACACACACACACACACAGAAGCCATTCAAATTATGACTCCATCAGTGGATTAATCCAATGGTGAGGTTAGATTCAATGTTTCCTAAAAGCCCCACCTCTGAACACTGCTGCTTTGGAGACCAGTCTTCAACACATGAATCTTTGAAGGGGACATTCCAGATCCAAACCATAACAATCTGGAAAAGGATCCAGATATTTAAATTATATTATTGGATTAAAAAAAAAAAAAAAAAGCTCAGAGGTGGTTGGTAAAGTCCCACCACTTGCCACTTGGAGAAGCAAGCTTCAAATCTTTCGGACTGTCTAAATTTCTTTTTTTTTTTTTTTTTTTTTTTTTTTTTTTTTTTTGACTGTCTACATTTCCCACAGTAGCATACATCTTCTGGGGCCCTTGGTGGGGGAGCTGCCACTTTACAAAGGCACTATAAACCACTGCTTAGTTGAACTGATTTGGATCCAGCCATTTCCCTTGTCAATGTAGGCAGAGCTAAAAGCTATATTTCCACTATGACTAGTCTGTGTTTGATTACGTGGTCCAGAAGTTTGAAACCAGAGTTATAATTACATTTCTAAAATCATGCCCAAAGAAGCAACCTTGTAAATCTAGAAAAAAGAAAATAGAGTAGCTAAAACCAATAACTTCAGAAGTGGAAAGCTAAGATTTTCATGTTAGCAATTTAAAATCACCACACTAATTTGTGGTGAGGTGGGCACATTGACTAGTAACTGCACATATAAACAACATGTTTTCATTAAGGTCCTGTGCTACTCCTTAACTGTCTCTTTAAACAAAGGGTATTTTTCTATTTTCTCCAAAATGTCGATTTCAGAGGTAATGAGTTCTTAGGTTGGTTTTTACTTTTTTTTAATAGGTAAAATTATATAGCCTCACTTGAGATTTCCTTACATTTTTAGATGTTTATTTCCCTAGTCTATAAAATGAGAGGTTTGAATCAGATTATTAATCTTCTAATGTTTAAGTGCAACAAACATCTAGATAATTTATAAAAATGTACAGATTCTCAATCCTCAACAATTCACTTAGTCTAAGGTGAGTTTCAGGTTTTAACAAGATTCTACATGTTAGCAAAAAAATAAATAAATAAGTTATTTCTGATTTTGGTATTTGATTGGTAAACATATTCTGATAAATAATGACCTATATGTTATATAAGGTTTCTTTCAAATTGAAAATGCTATGATGCTGGAATTTTTCCTTTTGAAATAAATTTCTACAAACCTGATGATTGGCATTGTAGGGCACACCACATACGCCAAGGCATCAGTTCAAAGACACTAAAACTTGGTGTTTGGATTTCTGGGCTATTTTTGGTGAAGGTCAGCTGTACCAACTTAACTAGAGTATATATTATTTGCCTGTGGCTTCATAGATAATTATGCAGTTGCCCATCTTGATTGCTAGATTAAAAAAAATCTTGCATGCCAAATCTTTAATGTGTTTGTGTTCCACAGTTAAATCCAGTGTGCAATCCCCATCTTAAATTGTGTGTAGACATGTACATAGAAGAAAAAGAAAGAGACAGAGTTCCTTTTTTTTCATGTCACGTCTAGACCTCTGTGTAGGTATATTTAAATTCCCGAGCCTCCCCTGTCAGCTTCACCTCTGTCATCAAATCCAGAAATGATCTCTTCTTATAGCCATAATCTTTTATTCTGTTCTTCCAAAGCCCTGTCTAAAATTCATCCACTCCACAAAAATTCTGTGAACACATAACTCTACATCCATCCAGTCGTGTGTTGGTAAATATTAAACTGTCAGCTCTCCGGTGGGGGGGAGGAAAAAGCTTGACTTAGAGGGTTTGCTGATTCACATAGTGTCAATATTCCCACCATGGCCAGTTTCAAATTTACCAGTGTGGCATTAATGAACACTGCATTAGGAAGAGATCTGCAGTAGCATAGGATGACATAGTGCAGCGATGGGTACAAATTCTTTATACTCCTCCATCTCAAGAGTTGGAACTTACTTCCTTTGTATATGTATACAGACAGGACTTAGTGACTCACTCTAATGAACATAATACAGCAGAAATCGTGGGACGTATCTTCTTAAATTATGTTATTAAAAAAATGGCAGCTTCCATCTTAATTGCTCTCGCATGCTTAATCGCTCTCCCGGCCACCATCATCACTTGTCCTAAGGAGGTTGGCTGCCTGTTTCGGAGAGGTCCACATAGCAAGGAACTGAGACCCCTAGAAAACAACCTGAGAAAAACTGACATCCCTAGTCAAGTCAGTGAAGAGCTGAGCCTTGTCAGCCACCAACCATGTGAGCAGACTTGGAAGCAGATCCTCAGTCCCAGTCGCACCTTGAGAAAACTCCATCTCTGACATCTAATAGTTCCAGGTTACTATAACCTCCTTAAAGACCTGCAGACAGAACCACTCAGCTATGCAGCTTCCAATTCCTTAACCCATAGAAACTGTTAGATTAAAAAAAAAAAAAAAAAAAATGTGAGCTGTTTTTAACCACGAGATTGGGGTAATTTCTTAGGCAGCAATAGATAACCAACCCGTAGTGCATCCCTCCTCAAGGGACATCCTCAAGCAGAGGATAGAGTGTTGTCAGCAAGATGACAGAGTAGAAAGACCCATCCCTCATTCTCCCACAGAAACACAGATGTAATGATGGAAAAAGTAACCAAACTCCTTTGTGAGAAGTCTATAAAATCAAGTTAGGAAGTTGGCAGTACCCCAGACAAGCTCAAAATCAAGGTCGGTCACACCGAAACAAATAAGAACTATTTCACTTTACCTGTATCAGTCCCTACCCCAAACTGACACAACTCAACACCCAGATAGATTACTACTGCCCGCTGGGGTGGAGGTGGGGAGGAGGGAGTATTTTGGTACACCACCCAAGGGACCAGCTTCTATCTTGCTTCAGTGGCATGCTGTAGATGTCCCGGGGAGTTGGGGGGATGGGAAGAAGTAGTACTAAGAAGGGCGTTCTAGTGATAATTACCTACATTGAAAAGGAAGAAAGATCTCAAATAAAATCTTCAAAACTAGAGAAAGAACAACCAAGTCCAAAACTAGCAGAAGGAAGGGAATGATAAAGATTAGAGCAGAAAGAAATGAAATACAGAACAGAAAAACAAGAAAAAAATCAACAAAACAAAGAGATTTAAAAAAAAAAAAACTAACAAAAACTGTAGATAGAATAACTAAGAAAAAGGACAGTCAACTCAAATTATAAATGGAAAGGGAAGCATTATAGCTGTTGCACAAAGATTTTTTAAAAATACCATGTAATTATTACAAACAGCAAGTTAGATAATCTCAAAGTGGATGATCCTTAGAAACATACATCCTAACTAGACTGAATCAAGAAGAAATAGAAAACTCCAACAGCTCAATAGCAACCAAGGTGATTGAATCACTAACTAAAAACCTACCAACCAAGAAAAATCCATGACCAGATGGTTTCACCCGTGAAGTCAACCAAACATTGAAGAATTAACATACATTTTTCTGAAACTCTTCCCAAAAATTGAACAAGAGAGACTTTGAACTTCATTTTATGAGACTGGCTTTGCTCTGATACCAAAGCCAGATGAAGACAATGCAAAAAAGGAAAACTACAGATGGTTATCTCAATGAACATGTATAGAAAAATTCTCAATAAAATACTAGCAAGCCAAATTTGACAGCACAAAATTTGACTCAGTCACCACAGTCAGGTGGGACTTAGATTTGGGATGCAAGAATGTTTCCGTACATGCAAATCTATGGATGTGATATGCCACATTAACAGACTGACGGCTAAAAATCCCATGATCATCCCAAGAGATGCAGAAAAGGCTTTCAACAAAAGCCAACACCTTTTCGTAAAAAAATAAATAAAATAAAATAAACATCTTAACAAACTACATATAGAAAGAATTTACACAATAAAAACCTATAAGAAAAGTCATAGCTAACTTATATTCAACAATAAAAAATTGGAAGTCTTTCCTCTAAGATCTGAAACAAGATTAAGATGCTCGCTCTACCAGTTCTACTTACCATAGCCCTGGAAGTCCTATCAGAGCAACTAGGCAAGAGAAAGAAACAAAAGGCGTCCAGGTAGGAACAGAAGTCAATGGCCTGTTTGCAGACCTCTGCTCTTATACATGGAAGACCTTAAATATTCAACATAACAAGTGTTAGAACTAGAACTAGGACTAGGGATTTAGCTCAGTTGGCAGAGTGCTTGCTTGCCTAGCCTGTATGAGACCCTGAGATCAATCCCAGCACAACACACACACACACACACACACACACACACACACACACACACACAGAAAAAAACTGAAATAGAAACAAATTCTTGTAATTCATAAGGAACCACAAAGGACCTCAAATAGTCAAAACAGACCTGAGCAGGAAGAACAAAGCTCAAGGTATCACACTGCAAAGCTACAATAACTAGAGTGTATGGAATTGGCATAAAAATAGACACATAGACCAATGGGATAGACCAAAGAGCCCAGAAACAAATCCACATGTATACAGCTAACTGATCTTCATCACAAAGGTCAAGAGTACATAGTGGGGAAAGATAGTCTCTTCAACAAACAATGTTGGGTAAAATCAATATATACGCAAGAGGATGAAATCAGACCCTTAATTCATGCCATAGACCAAAATATCAGTAAAAGTGGACTACAGACTTAAGTGTAAGACCTAGAACTTAAATTCCTAAAAGAAACCCTAGAGGAAAAAGCTTCATGATATTGGAGTGAGCAGTGATTTCTTGGATATGACACCAAAAGGACAAACAACAAAAGAAAAATTAGGCAAGTGAAACTATGTCAAACTAAAACTTTCTGCAGTGCAAAGGAAACAGCAGAATGAAAGAAAATCTTACCAAACTGTTTATCTGACAAGGGATTGATATCCAAAATATATAAGGATCTCAAACAACAGCAAAAACTAAATAATCCAATTTGAAATGGGCAAATGGCCTGAATAGACACACACAAATGTCCAACAGGTTTAAGAAAAAATATTCAATCACTAGTCATTAGGAACATGCAGACCAAAGCCACATTGAGGTATCATTGCACTGCAATTTGAATGGGCATTACCGAAAGGACTGAAAAATCAACAAGATGCGCGTCAAAAGTCGAATGCATAAAAGAAATGTGTATACACACACACACACACACACACACACACACAATGGAATATTATTCACTCATATAAAAGGATGGAATTCCATCATTTGCAGCAACATGGGTAGAGCTGGAGGATATTAGTTTAAGTGAAATAAGTCGGGCACAGAAAGACAAAGACCACATATTCTCACTTATATGTGGCAGTTAAGAAGTTGATCTCATATAAGTAGAGAGTAGAGGAGTGCTACCAGAGCCACTGGGAGGCAGTGGGGATGGAGGATGGATAACATGTACAAGGACAGGAGAAATAACTTACAAGCTTACGTAGCACAGTTGGATAGCTATGCTTGACAGCAATAAGCTGGATATTTCAAAATAGCTAGTAGAGGATTTTGTGTGTTCCCAACACAAAGATTTAAATATTTGAAGTGACAAATATGCCAATTAACCCTGATTACACATTGTATATGGGTACCGAAATGTTACGCTGTATCCCATAAATATGTACAACACTGTGTGAATTCAAAGTAAAAACACATGTTTAAAAATCATTTCATTGAGGATTCTTCTAAGCTTCAATTTTTTGTTTTTTCTATTACCTTGCCTCAGCAAATTAATATTTTAACTCCCTGACTATTGTTATGGTTTTGATATGAAATGTCCCTTAAAGGCTCTTGTGTCAGACAACGCAAGATTTTTCAGAGGTGAAATGATTGGATTATAAGATCTTTAATCTAATCGATGGGTTGATCCACTAATGTGGGTTAACAGGTGCGAACTGTAGGTAGGTGGGGTGTGGCTAGAGGAAGTAGGTCACTGGAGGCTCTCTTTGGAGGCTCTCTTTGGAGGTTCTCTTGGCTTCCTGGTAGCAATATCCTGAGCTGCTTTCCTCCATCAAGCCCTTCCACAGAACAGGTGATGTTCTGCCTCATCTGAGGCCCAGACCCATGGAGCTGGCCAACCATGAACTGAACCTCCGAAACTGTGAGTCCAAATAAACTTTCCCTCTCTAAATTGTTCTTGCTTGACCAATAGTTCTTGGTCACAGTGACATGAAACTGACTAAAATAGCTATGTTTATATTTTATCAAATATGTACAGAAACCCTAACAACCTAATGACTGTCCCTTCTTTAATCTAGTTTTACTCTTTCCTAAGAACTAACTTTTTATCACCTCATCTTCTTCAGGCTGCCTCCCCAAACCTCCATGATTCGATTAGTCACTTTAATCTTCCTGCTCTAGGCACACATGACAAAACCATGCATGGCTGGCTGGGCAGCCAACAAGGTGCTGGGACAACAGAACCAGGGAAAGGAAGGCTCAGTTGGAGCTTCGGACTGACCAGATTATGAAGGAGAGGAAACAGAGCCAGCAGGGAGGCTGAGTCAAAGCGCTCTGGTGGAAGACAAGCCACCAAGGCTAAGGGCGTCCCTCCACCTGGGTTTGCCTCTGTGCGTGGCCTCAGCTCCAAACACTTCAGAATGGAACTCCAAAGAACATCGTGACCTAGGTTTGTTCCCACCCTCCCCCCAGTCCCTCCAATCTTTCATTATCTAGACTATTCCACCCTCTCTCTTACTGCCAGATCTTAGCACATTGTTCTCTTTACTTGGACGTCCTTTGCCCTTCTGCCTACCTCCATTTCTAGGTAACTTTTAGTTGTCATTCAGGTCTCTCATTACCCAGTACACAGTACTTTCCATGAGAACCTTCTCTGACAATCTCCACCAAGTAGCAAATATCCTGCAGCCACAGAATTCCAAAACTTCCATGCCTCTCTCTGCTTTCAGAGGTTTTAAATAAAAACTTACTTAATTATCTACAATCTCCTTAATACCCTACATCGTGAGGGCAGGAATCATCCCCCAGTGTACCCTAGAGTTTTGTAGGACACATGATAGAAACAAGATAAATATTTATTGACCAAATGAATGAATTCTTGAAGCAATCAAACCATGGTTCTCTGATACTCTGCCATTTAAGTGGAGTTTCCACAATTCAAAAATAATTTGCCCAAAAATCTACATTCATCAAGCTGCAACCTTTTCCATAATAGCAGAAACAGCTGATGGCTGTGGTTATATGCAGATCTGAGAAAGGTATTGTTCTGAACTTGATGAAGAGCCCAGCATACCACCCACTCTGCCAGTTCACATGGAAATACATGTTGTAACCAAGGAGAAACCACAGCTCTCCTGACTTCAAAGTCCTAAGTGGGTGAACTAGTCAGGACTTGCTTTGTTGCATCAAAATAAACTGAATTCAAATAAACTAAGTAAATAGGAAGGAAGGAAAGAAGGAAGGAAGGAAGGAAAGAAGGAAGGAAGGAAGGAAGGAAGGAAGGAAGGAAGGAAGGAAGGAAAGAAGGAAGGAAGGAAGGAAGGAAGGAAGGAAGGAAGGAAGGAAGAGAAGGAGGAAGACTGACTCACTCTCTCTGTAAAGACCAAGAAATGCTTTGTGACTTATTTCTAAAATGCTTTTATTTCTGGAAGAGAGTGTCTCCTAATATCCCTTGGCCAGGAATAGACGTTCATCGCTGCCAAGTTTCCAGTCTGCAACTCTTCAGGCTGTAAACAATTAACGCTGTAAAGCAGGCACACTGCCATATTAAAAGAGAATACATCTTAATAGTGAGGTCTCTCAACACTGCTGCTGCCCTGTAACCTGTCCTCACGGCACCAGATTAATGCTTTGGAGAACAGTTCTTTGCTAATCCTCATAATCTTATCTAAGGAACACTTTCTAATGTATGAACTTAGTGCAGTAATCAAGGGATAGCTGGAGAAAACTATTTTAAATGATAAAAATCAACAAATAGAATTTTTTTACTTGAAAAAGATTATTCATCTGGATAAACCGAATCGCAGTAGGGGATAGCCACTGGGCTATCTAGTCCAGAGTTATTTGACTCTTTCTCCTGCACAGCACTCCTCACAGTAGGAACATCACTTTCATTTTGGAGGTGTTAAAAGAGTTGTTACAGAGAAAGAGTGAGAAAGAAGGAATGTTACAAAGTAAGACATGATTCATTTGGACTTAAGTGAGAAGACTAAATAGGATCAGGAACATCACTTGAATAGAAAATTTCTAATAAAGTTGAAAACAAGGTCAACAAGTATTTGTTGTTATTAAAACTACAAAGTTATAAACTGTGGAGTTAATAGGTCTTAAGTTGAAATGTATACTTGGTAATGACATCAAATTATTTTAATGCATTGAATATTGTCTATCCATCACATGTCCCATGAAGCAATTTACAAAAGTTATAAACGTTTGTAGGTATGTCCGTGGCAAAGTAATAGTATGCAAGGAAAAGGATCAGCATTTGTTCTTCAGTTTTCCTATTCCTTGAATCTAATAGGTTGGCAGCTCATTTGAAAAATACTAGTGAAGTAATTTATAAACTCAAACCTCACTTGCTCTCTTTAATTTGTCTTTTGTTGCTTTCATTGTTTTTATCATGAGTTGGGTACCTTGCTGATTTTTTTTTTTTTTTTTTTTTTTTTTTTTTTTTTTGGTATAGTTAACTATTTACTTCTTCAGATTTTGCAAGGTACACATGATTATTTCCACTTGACATACAAGGAAACAAACTCAGTCAAGCATCTTGTCTAAAGTGATGCAGGCAATTCAGACAACAAATGGCAGTGTCTGACTCCAAATCGAGGTCTGTGCAGTTCTTGGGCCCTTCCTTGAGACCCACAGCTTCAGGTAAAATGCTGTCACCAGAGGGCAGGCAAATACTATCCAATGGTGAAGTTACTTTCCATTGATCTCAAATGGCAGCCCCTGGTCATTTCTGTCACAGCAAGGAGATTCAGACCCTGTGTAGGTGACTAAACCGGATGACTTTTACAACCATTGAGACACCATCGGTGAAATGTTTTCATCAATTCCAGAGACTCTCACTTTCTTCCGGGTGAGTGTTCAAGCAAAAAGAGGTAGAAAAATAGCTTCCCTCTGAGTTACACTCTTAAAAAGGGATTGTGATGAGCCGTTTAAGTAAGCTCTATTCTAGCATCAATTTCTAATCTTCTACTCAGAATTAAGAAAATAATGTCCCTCCATTGTTTGTTGCAGATTAAATTTTGTCCCCCAAAAGAATGTTGAAGCCTTAACTCCCACTACCTGCGAACATGACCTTATATAGAAAGAGGATCCTGGCAAATGTTCAAAGTGAGATAAGGTCACTAGGGTGGGCTGTAACCCAATACCATTTGACTGGTGTTCTTACAAAAGGGGAAATTTAGACACACACACACACACACACACACACACAGAAAATGTCACCTGAACATTCATGTTCACAGAGATTGGAGAGATACATTTACAGGGCAAGCAAAGCCAACGATTGTTCTTACTTGCCCACAGAGATAGTGCCACATTATTAACTTGCCTTAAGCAACTTTTGGCCAGCCTCACTACATTGGGGTTACATGTGGCAACTGACAAGGTTTAGCACCAACCACCCTTTGAGTTTTTAGGATATAAAATTTCATCAAAAATTAGGCCCCTCAGACCAACTATACTTATAAAACCTAAATATACCATAAATGAATTACAACAGCTTTGTGGACATGTTAATTGGTTCAAACCCTTTCTGCCCATCCCTCCAAAGGATTTGACCCCCTTGTTTGACTTGCTCAGTCAAGACTCCTGCCCTTCAAAGAAAATTACCCTAACTCCACAAGCCTTGCAAACAGTTAATCAATAACTGTCTTGCTAAACAGACAGGCTTTAAGGGGTAGAAAACATGAAATTTTGCAAGTCTTGGTCACAGTTGCAAATGCATGGGATTCTGAATTTTTTCTTTCTTTTTTTTGGATGGGGCTTGAAAAATAGTCTAGTAGAGCTGGGCATGGTGGCACACATTTACAGTCTCAGCTACTCCGGAGACTGAGCCTGGAAGATCACAAGATTGAGGCCAGTCTGGGCAACTTACCAAGACACTTAGAAAAAAATATAATAATAAAAAGGTTGGGGATGTGGTTCAGTGGTAAATTGCCCCTGGGGTCATTCCCCAGTACCATGAAAATAAAAATACACACTGAGACTCAGTGGTAGAGTGCATGCTCATAATGCGAAGCCCTGGGTTCAATCCCCAACACTGCAAAAATAAGAAAAAAGAAAGAGCCTAGCACATTCCCGGATTTCTGCTGAGCACACAGCTGCAGCCTCCAGAGGCCTGGATATTTTCCTCTGTGTGCAAAGGCACATAGTCTCTTTTGGCTCGTCACTGAGACCCCCATTTTTTGGTGGGATCCATCCTTGAGTACTGGGGTTTGGGCTCTGTTTGGAAGTTCTTTTTGCAGGAAAGCCTGCTTCTGTGCTGACTTGCAAGATTTTGCGTTTGTTCAGGCAAAAACTGGTCAAAACGGTTAATATGTGATTTGTTCCCCAAGGTTTGAAACATTCAGTGAAACTTTTTAAAAATTTGATTGCATGATGTATTATTTTTTTTTTTTTAGAAAGTTATTGTTTGGGAATAATGTCTTTTTATACCAGGAAATAGTTATCCTGAATGACGTTGAAAACTTCCCCTTCCCTTTATTTTTTTTTAATCAATACATGTTAAAGTAACGAAAAAAAAAAAAAAAAAATAACTGTCTTGCTGACCTCCAAACACAATGTTATGATGAAAGCCATCCCCTGCTAGGGATTGTCTTATTGTCCCCAGGGGCACCCCTTGGTGTCATTTGGCAGCAACATGGCCCTCTGTTCTGGGTACATCTTGTGTGGGTCACTGTCACAAAATCACCAGCAAACTGGAAAGCATTATTCTTATAGCACTTAAGATAAGATATTATTGTAATAAAGTCTTCAATGCTGAGCCAGATACTCTGGTACTTCCATTAACACAAATTGAAATCTTACACCTCATACAGAACAACACTCAATTCCAAACCTTAATCTCTGACTTTCCAGGACAATTAGATAATCATCTTCCTCCTAACAAGATACTTCAGACACTACAATCCCTGGATATTTCTCCTCCAAAAAATGCCTTTCCTTCCTCACCACCCATACCCAATGCCCCATGTGCATTTACCGATGCCAATAAGCAAAAGTTTGGGGTGCTTATAAAAACAGTAAATGAACCAGACATCACACATCTAGAAAACCATACAGGGTCTGTTCAACTAAGTGAATTGAGGGCTGTAATTCAAGTATTTCTTCTATGCCCAGAAACGCCCATTAATATATTTTCTGACAGCAAATACACTATACAAGTGGCAAAACACTCACCTTTTCTGTGTTCAGACTGACCAATAAACCCATTGATCAAGCCCTCCACACCTTAAAGGAACTTCCTGAAAGCAGACAGTTTTCATGGTATATTACCCATGTATGATCCCACACAAATCTGCCAGGGATCATTGCTCAGGGTAATGATAAAATAGACAAAACTTATCTCATGTTACTCCATTTCGTTGAGTGCCTTAGAGCAAGTATGCATACTACATACTAAGTTTCACATGTCAGCTAGCAATTTGAAGGTTTTGTTTCCTGAACTCACTTTGGCACAATGTAAACACATGGTGCAAGCTTGTAAACATTGTGCCCCTATGGCACCACTTGGTCCCTTACAACCTCAAGGAGTTAATTCTAGAGGCCTATCCCCTAACAAGCTCTGGCAGGTGGATGTTACCCATATTCCTTCATTTGGCAAATTAAAATATTTACATGTCATTGTGGACACCTATTCCAAGCTCACTTTTGCTATTGCACAGTCTGGAGAAAAAACCTCAAATGTAATAAAGGCTATAAAAATGGCTATGTTAATGATGGGAGTTCCTTGGGTCATAAAAACTGATAATGGGCCTTCCTATACCTCTTCCAGCTTCCAGCAGTTCTTAACATCACGGGGTATCTCCCACACAACTGGCATTCCATATAACCCACAAGGGCAAGGAATAATTGAAAGGACCAATCGCACATTAAAGGAAATGTTGCAAAAACAGAAGGACATTCATATATGCCTGGACCCTAACCTCACACTCACACACATTCTATTTACACAATGGAGTGAGCCCCGCATACAAACATTGGGGCTCCTTTCCTTCTCTGAGCCCCTTACCCCTGGTACACTGGAAAGACCCTCTTACAGGTGCATAGCAAGGACCACACCCTCTTATCACCCAGGGATGAGGGTTTGCTTGTGTTTTCCCAGAGTCCACTCCTAACCCCATTTGGATACCAGCCAGAAATGTCAAGCCAGCCACCACTAGCCAAATTCCAAAGATTAAGCCTATCGGACAAGAAATGACGCCGACAGGCCCTGCATCAGAGAGCCCACAAGATAATACGGGGTGACATAAAGGCATTAGCCACCCAAGCCATGGAGATGTCACCATCTGGGGACCGTAGCCCAGGCACTCTATTCTTACTCGTGTGATACTATAACTGCTAAACTCTCAGGTAAGTACCACACAGGTAAGTTCTCCCCACCACCTTTGGACACTTGTTCATCAACCCCCCATTCTTCAGATTGTCCATAATCGGGCTCCTTCATTTCCTAGGTTTTCCACTGTGCCAAATGCCCCAACAAAGTCGCCCATTAACATCAGCACTGATATAAAGAATTCTCTAAGTTTCTTGCTTATAAACACAACTTTTATAAATACATCACTTCATACTGATGATCACATCCAATTCAATTGTCCAAGTAAGGGAGGCGACTTTCTACAGTATTGCTGGACTAATAACATCTTTGTCTCCTGAATGACCTAGAATCCCTAGAAAGATGCAAGGTGTGTGACTTAAGTCACCAAAAGGCCAACAAATCAGGCCCTGGTGGTCCTACATTGGCTAATCCCATTTACTTTCAGGGACCACTAGACAACATCAAGGAGACAGATCTCTATCCAGATGCCCCCAATGACACAATGAAGCCCCCCAATCTCCAATGTACCCTTCCCGATTGCTCCAAACCTAACACATTTAATTACCCTCCACCTCGTGTTCTATGCCATGGACCCTACGTGACTGAAATTAGTGGAACACTGACTTATCACGATGCAGCCATTCCTGTGGTCTTCACTGATCTATCATTCAATGATTCATCTGCAGCCACGGTATTTCACTTCGAGGCTGATAGTGCTAGTAACCCTTTCGGCATAAAAAAAACTGTGCAACAAGTACGCTTGCACAGACCTTTCTCCTCTGAAATTCCTGAATGCCACTGTGTATGGAGATAAAGGCCATCACCACTGGCAAGATAAAATGTTTGTACATCCTCCATTTTATGTTATTCAAGTTTCAAACTTCAATTCGACCACCCTCGCAGGTGGCATGATTAACTGCGCACAATGAAGCTGTGCTCTTGCTAACCATCTGGATATTAAGGTCCCACTTCATATCATGGTTCATACCCCCTCATTTCTGTATACCATGGTTACTGACAAGGATCTAATATTCCCTATCACGTTAACAGAATCACTCTCATCACAACCATCAACTGGATTCCACCTGCGAATAGACTTCTGAATCTCTGCTGCTAGCTGCTGCCCTGATTGCCTCCATTGCTGCTACAGCTGCCTCCTCTGCTGCCTTAATCCAGTCTGGATCCACTGCTACTGCCCTTCAACAAACTATACGCACCTCCTCTGATTTGTTCTGTGGCCTTACATCATTAGCCGCACTTACCTTTGATGGCATACACAATTCACAAGCCCAAATAGACATACGACAACAGCAAATAGATTATTTCATGGTAACAGAAGGTTTTCGATGTGCCATTATCGCTCAGCCTTCATCTGTTTGTATAACAGATGTTACTGTTCGTAACCTTACACACGCCAGAGATTCACTTGGGCAACGGCTGAAGGCTGAATGGTCACAAAAATTTCTCAATGTAACACGCCTCATTGAACAGGAAATCACAAACATGACAAAAATCAGGGTTAATCAATTTGATACAACTACAATACAACGAATATGGTCAAAGCTAAAAAACATGCTGAATCCTACAAATCTGATAATGTTAGGACTAGTCTGTATACTCTTCCTTATCATTCTTGCAGTTCTTTAAATGTTTGTGGTCCATTTTCAACAAGAGACTCACGAGGGTTCAGGTCGATCAGGTCCTCCTTGTCCAAATTAATAAAAATGGGGGAAATGTTGGGAGAAATCCTGAGTCTTGGCTAGCAGCTATGAATGTCTCAAGTGTATAAGGAAAACCTTCACACGTTCACGCCCGTCAGGAATACCTACGGAGAGGAGCATTCCACTCTGGTCACTTAGGAAAGTAAACAACTATCCCCAAATTTACCTAGTGTTCCAAGGGAACCTGTATAGGGGCCTGGTGGTCTGATCCCCTGTGGCACATTGTGATTGGGTTAAAAATCTATAAAATGTATGGTTTCTCCTGCAATAAACGAGTTTGCAGGTTGCTCACCACAAGCCTACTTTTACCCAACTCCCGGGGTCTGGGTTATGACTCTGTCGGCTCTTACCTGCACCTGAGTTAGCTTGGCACCCCTACAGATTGTCAGCAAACTCTTAGCAACAAGGAAAGAAGCAAGAACAAATTTTTCTCTCTGAGAACTGGGAAGGAGCCAGACCTGCCAACTACTCTCATCTTGGACGGGAAATTTCCAGAACTGTGAGGGAACACCTTTCTCTTGTTTAAGCTACCTGGTTTGTGATGCTTTGTTATGGAACCCTGGCAAGATAATACACTGTTAACTGATTCAAACAACAACAAAATAGCTTTATTGAGATATAATTAACACACCTGTACAACTCACTCTTTTAAAGTAAACAATCCACTGTCTTTCAGCATATCCATAAAGTCGTGCTGCCATCATGACCTAATTTTGGAGCATTTTCATCTTTTCTAATGGAAACTCCAGAGCTTCTGGCAGGCAATCCCTGTTTCTACAGCTAACTCCTCACCCTTACCCTGAGCAGTCACCAATTCACTTTCTCTCTCTATTAATGTGCCTCTTAGGGATATTTCATATAAATGGCATCATACAATATGTGGACTTTTGTGACTGTCTTCTTTTGCTCAGCAGAACATGCTCAAGGGTCATCCATGCTTTAGCATGGATGAAAGTATTCCAGCGCATGGACAGTCCATATTTTTTTGTCCATTCATCAGTTAGTACACTTTGGGGTCACTTCCTCTTTTTGGTCTACTATGAACAATGTTGCTATGTACATTCATGTATGAATTTTTGCATCCACATCCATTTTCATTTCTCGAGTACATACTAGGAACGGAATTGTTGGCTCACATGCTAACTCTGTGTGTAATATTTTGAGGAACAAACAAACTCTTTTCAAAGCAGTTGCCCAATCTGACATTCTCCCCAGCAGTCTAGGGGATTCCAATGTCTGCACATCCTTTCCGACACTTGCCACCGTCTGTCTTAATTGTAGTCATCCTGTGACTATGAAGAAACATTTCACTGTGGTTAGGCTTCCATTTTTCTAATGAATAATGTCGAGCATCTCTTTATATTGACTGACAATTTGTTTATCTTCTTTGAGGAAATGTCTGTTCAAACCTTTTGCCCTGTTTCGTCCGGATTATCAAATCTTTTGTCCAGATTATCTGTTGTTCTTTTTATTATTAATATTGAATCTAAGTTCTTCATACAATTGGATACTAGACCTTTATCAAATATAAAATGTGTCCATTCTGTGGATCGTCTTCATTTTCTGGACAGTATTATTTGCAGCACAAATTTTTTAGTCTTTTTAAAATTTTTTAAAAAAATTTTTTACAGCTGCATTTTGATTCATTGTTCAGAAATGGGACTAATTTATCCAGTTTTTTTTTTTTATTTTGTGCCTGTACTTTTGGAGTCATAACTACTATGAATCACTGCTTAGCTCAAGACCAATTCTTAAATTTTCTCCTAAGAATTTTGTCATTTTGGTTTTACCTTGCTATGATCTATTTTTAGATAATGTTGTGTATAGAGAGGGGTAGGGGTCTACTGTCATTCTTTGCATGTGGACATCTGGGTGCCCCAACACCCTTTGTTGAAGGTTATTCTTTACACCTTGAATTCTCTTGGTACCTTTACCAAAATTGGCCAACCATCAACATGAGGGTTTTCAGCTGAATTTCAATCCTATTTCCTTTATCCGTGTAGCTCTCCTTAGGTCTGTAATTCAGCGTCTTGATACTCTATAATTTCATAGTAAGTTTTAAAACTGAAAAATGTGAGTCCTTCAACTTTGTTCTTGTCAAAATCGTGTTGACTGCTCTGTCTCCTAAACTTCAGTATAAATTTTCAGATCAACTTGTCAGTTTCTATAAAAAGGTAGCTGGGATTTTGATGGGGATTACACTGAATATGTAGATAAATTTGGGAAGTATCATCATCTTAGCAATAATATATATTTAATTAAAACTAAATTATCTACATTAGAACCATAGAGCTGAAAGTATCATTTGACATAACCCAGTTCAAACTCATCCTTATTTCAGGGGCTTCTTCCTTTATATACTGATTAAGATTCTATAGATGCTGCCTAAACCATCAATGAAGAAGCAGATAATCAGCTCTAGTTGTAAGAAAGTTTTTCGAATAGTTGGCACACACTTCTATAACTGTACTTTCTGGTGAAATTCTTTCTTCTGTGATAATAAAGAATGTCCACCATGGGGCTGGGGGTACATATAGCTTGGTGGTAGATGTTTCCCAGCATGGGAGAGACCCTGGCATTGAAATGGGGGGGATGAAAAAAGAAAGAAGAAAGGAAAGAAGAAGGAAGGAAGGAAGGAAGGAAGGAAGGAAGGAAGGAAGGAAGGAAGGAAGGAAGGAAGGGATACCCACCTCACCTCTTTTACACACCATTCAGATATTTGAAGGCTATTTTAGTCAGCTTTTCGCTGCTGACTAGAAGACCTGACAAGAACAACAGAGGAAAAGTTTATTTGGGGGCTCACAGTTTCAGAGGACTCAGTCCATAGACAGCCAGCTCCATTCCTCTGGGCTTGAGGTGAGGCAGAACATCATGCCAGAAGAAAATAGTGGAGGAAAGTAGCTCACGTGATGATCAGGAAGCAGAGAGAGAGAGAGACTCCACTCAGCCAGATACAAAATATATACCCCAAAGCCACACCTCCCCAGGGACCCACCTCCTCCAACCACACCCTACCCGCCTTTAGTTACTGCTCACTTAATCCCCGTGAGAGGATTAATTCACTGATTCAGTTAAGGATCTCATAACCCAATCATTTCACCTCTGAATGTTCTTGCATTGTCTCACGTGTGAACTTTTGGGGAACACCTCACATTCAAACTGTAATAAAGCCACTTTAGATATTTCTAATTAGGCCTGTTTTCTCTACCCAGTTCTGTGTGATGTAACTTTCTGCAATAATGGAAATGTTCCCTAATGCGGCTGTCAGATATGCCAGTGACCACCAGGGTTAATGATTACTGGGTTAATGATTACTGTACTTGAGACAGCTGCTGTAGACTTCCTTCTATGTTTCCTTCAGTTCTTTTGTGGCATTATTGCTAAACCATCAACTATCTTTGACTCTTCTTCTTTGGAATGTTAGTCAAGCTAGAATGCACTAAACACGAGATGTTCATCCATGTCCACATAGGGCCAATCGAAGCAGAGTAAAAAGAGCGTTGCCTTCTCTGTAATTTAGACTTCCTTAGGCAATTCAGTTTAAGACTGTCTTAAAATGTTGAGGTGAGCATGGAGTTAACTCTTGCAGTCTGCTAAAATCATAAGGCTTTCAGGTTTATATTGCTACTGATCTTGGTCCATAACTTCCCCATCTGTGCAGCTGAACTTCAAGTCGAGGCAAATGGTTACAGAGGGTCTACATTCTGTCAGGCAAAATGAAGTGCTAGCTTCCTTCCCCTCCATCTCAGTCACCAATTTGACAAGTGTGCCAGAAGTGGCCTTATCCAAGTCAGCAACATGTCTAACAGGACAAGACTACAGGGAAATCTTCAAGTCAAAACACCAGACACCCTCTCTGGTCAAGATAATTTGAATTCAGTTGTCCAGCAAGCTAAGAATCTTAACTGTATTTCTGGCCAAAAGTAGAAAAGTGATAAAGGAGGTAGTCAAGCCCTTGATCAGAGTAGAGATGAAACAGATGTGATCACCATGGAGCTGTGTGATTTTCTTCTGTGTTTGTGTGATGTACATCAGATAAAAATCCAATACCATGTCATTGTGAAATACTGAATACCAGCATTCCCAATCTCTGTTCAATACTCTTACAAACCCTTAGGCCCCAGTTCCCTTCTCCAACTCTGTAGAGGCTGTCTGGTCACCTAAAATGGTTTCACAGTCACATTTGCAAATTCTTTTCCTCATCAAAATTGTAATTCTTCTGAACCCAGAGACTTCAAAGCTCACTTAAAGGCATTGGGCACTTTGTTAAATATTTCCTCCTCCATATTGGAATTCAGTTCCCTCCTGACAGAGCCACTTGTTTCCTTTTCCAATTTGAAGATTGTTTTCCTGTGGTAGAGTAATAACCAAGTAGTTCAGATCCCGCTCTAATATACGAACAGTGTATCATCTACTCCCGAGTAGATATTAATTCCTTCCTTTATGCCATCATGGTACTTCGTATTACCAGACGGATTATTTCATAGCAAAAGAAAGCTCAGAGAAACGTCATGGAATACAACACTGATTCAAACCTTCCAAAAGACTCAACAGTTATAAATTTTCTTCATAGAGTGGACAGAGTCTTTTGTTATGCTAAATGGACACAAGGGCTTTCTAATATATAATTTGTTTCCTCAAAGAACATATCAAACTGCATATTTCATAAGGACCTGAACCAATGAAATCAAACTTTAAGATGCCAAAGCCCTAGAATGAGTCAGATAGCCTTCAGGCCTGGTTCTAGCTTGGCATATACTTCAGGAATCCCCTTGTTGCAGGGAATGGTGACCCATGCTTTTAATCCCAGTGACTTAGGAGGCTGAGACAGGAGGATTCCAAGTTAAAGAAGGCTGGGGATATAACTCAGGAGTAGAGTGCCCCTGGGTTCAATCTCCAGTACTCAAGAAAGAGAGAGAGAGAGAGAGAGAGAGAGAGAGAGAGAGAGAGAGAGAGAGAGAGAGAGAAAGGAAGAAAGGAAGGGAAGAAAGAAAGGGCAGGAAGGGAGGGAGGGAGGGAAAGGGAACCCTTTCCTTCCTCCCTTATCTTCTATTACCACTTAAAACTTTCTGAATTAATTATTAATCTGGCAGCTTAAATGCCACCCTGACAATAAGTTAGCTATTATGATGTTGTTAGTTTTGATCACAGACACTTACTGAACGCCTACCTTGCATGCTCAAAGCACTATGCCAGGTGTACAGAGGACAGAAGGGAGATGACTCCGAGCGGGAAATCCCAGCTTTGCCACTTACTACCTTTGGCCACGTTAATAACCTCACTAGCTAGTGAGGAATAAGCCTGAGCAAAGGTACACAAGGGTGAAAGTACAAAGTGCAGAAGAGAAATCTTTGGCTAAAGATAACAATACGAGGTGGTGCATGCCCAGGAGCAGTGGAGGCGAGCATCAAGGAACTCGGAACTCGAGTGGGAGATTTCAGTCATCTGAAGTAGAAATAAGACCTCAGTAAGGAAAAAAAAAAAAAAAAAAAGGGCTGTGCTGGTAGGGTGAGCCTTTCGCCAGCTCCTTAAAGGGAATTTAAAGATTTAAAGTAACAGCTATCATTTATTACATCACACACTCATGGGAAGCGTCGTCCTTATTTCTCAACCTCCCTGGAAAGTGCTAGTCTCATTCCACAGATGAGGAGACAGGTTGGGGAAGGGCTTTGGGAAGTGGATCTATTATCAGCAACAGAGGAGCAAGGCCTGCTGTCACAGCATGAGCAGCCTTGTCTCCTGGCATTGTCCCTACAGTGTAGGCAACAGTCTGCTGCGAGCACAGGCATGGTTATCGTGTGGCCCCATGAGACAAACTGCTTATTTTCTTAAGGGTTAGAAGGTGCTATTTCATATATCAGCTCGTAGCCTCTCACACGCTTCCATCCAACTTTCAGATCTCAACAGTGCTCTAAGCATACATCCTGGACACTGGAAGGGCCTCTGGGGATTCGACCTAAGAATGACAGCATTTGACAGTCACCTGCCAGAGAGCATTCATTAGACCAAGGGCATGCCATTTTTCTGAATATTAGCTGAAAATCCTCTTTTGGAAGAACAAATCAGGAACTAAACCTAAGAGACGAGGGGGGGATCATTCTTCATGGAGAACATAGGTGCTATCTTACCCAGCTGTGGAGTTCGAGAATGTGAATATGGCATTTAAAAGCCCTAGGTTCCTCCGGCCTGTGATATTAACAAGAGGTTGTTAGCCTATATCCCACTGAGAATGGAGGATCCCAAGTTCCAGGCCAGCTCCCAATCATTTGGGAGTTGAGCTAACAGACTTATTATCACAGGCCTTGTCTTGTCCAAAGGTATAAATAATTAGCCTGTATTTTACTGTTCTACGTATACATGAACATAACCTACTATTTGTTTTTTGGGGTGGGGTACCGGGGATTGAATTCAGGGCCACTCGACCACTGAGCCACATCCCCAGCCCTATTTTGTATTTTATTTAGAGACAGGGTCTTAATGAGTTGCTTAGTGCTTTGCTATTGCTGTGATTGACTTTGAACTTGCAATCCTCCTGCCTCAGTCTCCAGAGCCACTGGGATTACAGGCATGTGTCACTGTGCCTGGCCTACTACTTGTTTTTAATCACAACATTAACTGTAAAATTAAAAACTGTTACTTTAATAAAGTCTAAGATAATCCGAGCAACAAATTTATCTCATTGTTTAGAGTAGAATCAATGCTAACGCGTTTTTGCGTTCTAATCTTCATGTTTATTTTTGTCCCATTGTGAAGTGCTAGAGACTTACTTAAGGTAATTTCAAAAGGTTTGGCTGTTCAATTATCTCGAAGTCTATTTTTGCAATAGCACGCTTGAATATGAGTCTTAGCACTTCCTGACTGGCTACTGCCAGTAACTTTCTTCCTTTTTGGAATACCACTCTTCTTAAAAAGTATCCTGATATTTTCAGACAATTCTGCAGTGAACATAGTAGCCACAAGTGCAGTTTCTACGGTCTATGAAGACCTATGAATTCTCAGTCAATTCTCTTATCTTAGAGAAAATGGCACCTAAGAGATTAAATGAGAACATGCATTAAAAGCCCATACAACAATTCAGGGTATACAGAAGTGCTTGAGAAGCACTAACTAATATGAAGAATGAGCTGGGGATGGAGCTCAGTGGTAGTGTGCGTGCTTGGCCTGCACACGGCTTGGGTTCAATCCCCAGCAACAAGGAAAATGTGAATTGGAGAGCACCAAGTTGTTCAAAAATGTTAAGCACCATTTCTAGCAGTAGGGGTCACTCTCGCCCCAAATCCTGAAAAGGAGTCACCGCTTATTGCTAATTCAGACATCTGTGTGCTGCATTTAGAATTTGGGGGGGGGGGGGGGGGGGAGAGGCAGGTTTTAAAAATCTTAAAACAGCACCAATTTAAATGCAGCTCCAAAACGGCTATTTGAGAATCAAGAGATCACAAATTTGTGTGCACGCACACACAGGTAGAGGTATGTGAACCATGTACAAATTATATCACATGGCCTAGAAAATGACTACATAGTTCAAAAAATACTAACTATAACCACTGCCATATACTAAGAATTAACAACTCTTCATTTGATACACGAGAATCTGGAATCTAAGATTCTAGATTCTGATTCTATCAGTCCTAGAAAAGTCTAGCTTTATTTGTGCACCTGCACAAAAAACATGCATTTTCTAAGCAGAGCAGACTTCATTATCTGCTACTTTACTAGGTCAATGGAATTTCCCACAATAGATAATCCTGATAAACACACATTGAAACTGGCAGGAAACAGTAAGTGAAGCACTTCAGAAAATAGAACTATTCCTTTTATTATAAAACAATAATTTAATGACTTCTGTACTTTCCCTTATAATAATAAGTTGACAGTTAAGGTTCAAAACTGGAAACCAGACAATCAGACAAAAATCACATTTATTTCAGTAGCTCAAAGTGCAAATACAGCAGTCAGTTCACAAAATTTCAAGACACATTCTTAAAGAAAACTTGATAAACAAAAATGAAAGGGTAAATAGCAGAAATAAAGCTCAATATTTTTTAAAAATTCAAGTTTTGTAAAAACTTTAGACCAAAATATTCCACTAATATCTGAAATCTGAAACACTATTTATAGATGCTAATAATACCGCAATACAATTAATAAAGACTCTTCAAAGAAGGAATCATCCCAAACTGGCCAGTTCCAGATAAAAGTAGATGATCTTGATGTTGGCTATTTCTGATTTGGCAGACTCAGTCACTCACTGTTATCAGTTGATGTGGTTCAATTCATGATATTTCAATTTTAGGCAAAAATCTATAATAAATGTTTTAAGTCAAATATAAGGCCAGGACCATTATCAAAAATTTTCTAATTTGATAAGTATATACCTAAAAGACCTAAAGACCCATGTCAACTTCAGGCCTCTGGTATTATCAGGGAAAAAGACATAGATTAATATTTCTTCCTTTACTTAAAAACTTTTTGTAGGGTTAAAACTTCCTCATGAAAATGGTACTTAAATATATAATTATTTATTCCTACATATACAGAACTTGTATGTAAAATACAAAAAGTTCCCACCAGGAAGATAATTAAAGGTTGTTAATGTTGTTTTATCATTTAGCAGCCAAGACACTTGCTTATTTCTGCTCCCCAGAAGCAATGTTAGCTACCAGTTTCAATTCAGGAAAAGGTGAATCTTCAGGGATGTGTACAAGAGACATTTATTCAGTCTTTTTCCCCATCTTTTTCTTTTCATAGTAGGCATGAAACTGAGAGTCTGTTCCAAAAATCCTATCCCACCATGTAAATGTTGAAGCATAATTTCCAACGAAGTTCATGTGGTGGAAATCATGATGCCGAGAACCAGCATAGAAAGGGATGAGGTTTAAAGGGTTCAGAGGAATGTCATAACCACTGAAATAAAATGATAAAGACTGTTAATGAAAAATACACCTCAAAGAACTGACATTTTCATCGAGTCATGAATGTCAAGTAACATTCCACTTTGCCTAAGTCAATTTGTGACATGTTTGCAAAGGCAAAAAATGAACAGAAAAAAGATGCATGGTTTAGAAACCACTTAAGGAAATTTGAAAAAAAATCAAAAAAGCAAAAAGCTTCAGGGCTGGGGATGTTGTTCATTGGTATGTACTTTCTAGCATGTACAAGGCCCTTGGCTTCTATCCTCAGCACCATTTAAAAAAAGGAGACAGGAATGACTGTGGAATGAAAGGGACATCAGTAATAATTTTTCAGCTGAAAGATATTCTCTGCCTAGGTCTTATTTTTGCCACTAAGTCATTCAAAAACAATTCTCAGAATTTGATATTCTGCATTCCCCAGTTATAACTGGAAGCCCCACATCAAAATGCAATGAATGCTATTTTGAAATAATGAAAAATTAGGATATTAAGCATTTAAAATGACATTCTATATGAAAAATTTACCACAACATGCCTTCCAATCCTCAGAAAGGAAGCATCTAAATATGTCCATACTACAAGCAGGACTGTCATCTTGTGCTTTTACAAGTGTCGGGGAGCAGAGGCTAGAAATAGCTTTATTCACTGAAAGGTAAAGGTTTCAATATACTTATTCAAATCAAGAGTTAGATTTAGGTTTATTACAGAAGGATACAGAAATTGATGGTCTGGAATATTGATTTGGCCAAATAACACACTAACACTATAAAAATGGTCAACATACTGGGATACAAAAACATCTTTATTACTTTAACTTTTATCCAATGATATGTTCTTATTTTCTTAAAATTAGTAACATGCAACAGATCAACTTCTATTAGTCTACTCAGAAATACAGATAATCTTATCACTGTGATAAATCTTATCACCCTCTAGTCCGCCATCTTCATCACTGTGAAAATAAAGAAATTTAATAACATCTTCTGCCCAAAGAAACCACAACTCACCTATGGACATCAATAGTTTCTATCAAGCGAATGGTCACCCAAGCCCAAAGAAGAATCACATGATCACACAAAAGCATGATTCCAATAAAAAATCCAGTTCCAAGAATTATGGTTTCCAAAGGATGTGCATATTCAGCTTCCATTCCAAATGGAGCCTAAACAAACAGTGCAAGAATTCATTAAGACATTGTGATGGACAATTTCACATGTCAACTTGCCTAGGTTAGAATGCTTATTGTGTGGTCCAACGCTACTTAGTTTTTGCTGTGAAGATTTTGCTATGAAGGTATTTTTTATATGTAGTTAATATTAAAATCAACAGACTTTAAGTAAAGATTATTCTCTAGAATGAAGACAGGCTTCAACCAATCAGCTGAAAGCCTCAGGAGCTAAGGCTGAGGTTTCCTGGGGAAGAAGGAATTCTCAGGTGAGCAATACAGAAACCTGTTTGTGTTCCCAGCTTGCTGCTCTGTAGAATTTGGACCCAAAATTGAAACATCTTTTTGTTTTTTTAAGTTGTTAATGGACCTTTATTTTACTTATTTATATGTGGTGCTGAGAATCCAACCCAGTGACTCACACACATTAGGCAAGCGCTCTACCACTGAGCTACGACCCCAGCCCTACAACATCGATTCTTACCTTCATTTCCAGCCTTCCAGCCTGCCCTGCCAAGATTTCAGACTTGCCAGGGACCAACAATCCCATGAGCCAATTCCTTAAAATAAATCTCTCTGCATGCATGTGTGTGTGTGTGTGTGTGTGTGTGTGTGTGTGTGTGTGTGTAATTGATTTCACTCCCTTAGCAAATAAACACATTTATTCTATTTATTCATAGTTTTATAAAATTACATTGTTTCTATGTATAATAATGACATCTAGTCAACAAATATAAATAATGGTAGTTCTCAACAATAAGTATATTTTTGTTCCTACCTATTGAAAGATCTAGGACATAAAAATCTTTAAAACTATCTTTAATGTTTAAGATAATAGCATTGAACAACTGACTTATTTTTGTTTTCATAGTAGGGATTGAACCCAGTGGTATTCTACCACAGAACTACACCCCAACCCTTTTTATTTTTTGAAATAGAGACTTGCTGAGTTGCTGAGACTGGCCTCAAAATTGTGATCCTCCTACCTCAACCTTCAAGTAGGTGGGATTACAGGTGTGTACCAATCCAACTGGCCTCTAAGTTTTTATTTATGAATTTGTATTTGTTTTGCCAAGAAAAAGATGCCTGATTTAGTACTCCACGTACAAGAGTCCCTCCTTAACCATGGTTTTCCAAGGTTTCAGTTGTCCCAGGGTCAACCACTTTCAAAAATATGAAATGAAAAATTTCAGAAATGAGCAATTCAAAAGTTCTTAAATTGTGCACCATTCTGAGTAGTATAGTGTAACAAAATGTTGGTTCATCCCTTCTGGGATTTGAATCATCCCTTTGTCCCATGCATCCCGTACATTTGTCTATGTGTGCATATCTTGAGGATTAGTCACTTAGTAACTGTTTCAGTACTTAGTATAGTATCCCATCTGTGGTGTCCACTGGGGCTCCTGGAATGCACCCTATGGATGAGGAGAGACCACTTTAAACAAAGTTATTGCAAAGCAGTTTGGATTTTTTTTTTATTGTTTCTGTTGGAATCAGCTATGTGATAAAATTACATGAAAACTAAGTCAATAATTGTTTAGAAGTTTAAACACTAAAGGTTTATTGTTTGGGGATCTCATGTAAATGACCCTAATATTACTATAGCCATTATCAAACAACTAGGTATCTATTTGTGTCAATACAGCATCCTGGGACTGAGATGAAAATCCAAACTTTTTCACATAACATTTTTCCTTAAGCTCTCAATTTACCATGAAATTAAGAAACTGAAAACAAATTTTTAAAAATGCTTGTGTGTTTGTGCGGTTCTTACTAATCAAGCCAAAAGAAAAGGAAATAAAACATCAATGACAAGTTTTTTAAATGTTCAGGCAATAAAAGTAGCCATTTTGCCTTTAAAAAGCATTAAATATGATTCTAACATACCTGAAATTCATGATGAATTTTATGAATATATTTATATATTCTTTTATGGTGTAAGAGTCTATGCAGGAAATAGTGCCAGGTATCCTCGATGACTGCACAGCCAAAGCATCGTGCCAAAAGCATACACCTTTGGAATGAAAATATTGTAATATTATGAATATGAAACAATTCAAACAACCCAGACTTTTACTTGGAATCACTACTTGAGACATTATTAAAAAAACAAAATACCCAGCTACCAGTTTGACATAATTGTATACATATTAATCTACAAATTCTCAAAACTGCTAGATATGGCTGTATGATATAAACTGAAATAAAGTTCAAGAGAAAGACCACTAGTCAGGCACAGTGGTGCACACCTGTAATCTTAATAACTTGAAAGGCTGAGACAGGAGGATCCCAAGTACAAAGCCAGCCACAGCAGTTTAACAAGACCCTATGAAATTTAGACCCTGTTTCAAAATAAAAAATTAAAAGGGCTGGGGATGTAGTTCAGTAGTAAAGCGTCCCTGGATGGTGTGCACCTTGCAATCCCAGTAACTTCTGAGGCTGAGGAAGGATGATTCTGAGTTCAAGACCCCATTTCAAAAAAAATAAACCAACTAAAAACTCAGATTAATAATAGTAAGCTACTTTTTCTACCAGAGAACATAATTTAAATGAAATGGCAAAAAATAATTTATAATACACATACATAATACTTAGGATTTCTTTTATATGCTGAGTATCCATTAATGTATAAAAAGTATACAATCATCCCTCAGTATCTTCAGGGGACTGGGTCCAGTACACTCCATAGATACCAAAATCCACAGATACTCAATCCAGTTATATAAAATGATACAGTATTTGTATGTAGTATATGTATATGCATATCCTCTGGTATTTAAATCTTCTCTAGATTACTCACGATACCTAATACAATGTAAATAACTGTTATGCTATATTGTTCAGTGAATAATGACAAGAAAAAAATGTACATGTTCAGTAAAGATATAATATTATTCTTTAAAAATATTTTTTGCATCTGCAGCTGGCTGAAAACAGGAATGAGGAACCCCTGGGTATGGAGGGGTGACTGTATATACATTGGTATACCTGTACTCAGTTATGTCAGGTACAGATAGCTGAATTTAAATATTATCTGAGCACATATACACTTATATATGTGTGAGTGGCTATGTGGACTATGGACACAATTTTATAACCACAAACTATTCTCCCATCTCTCATTTTCATACTTAACATGTATGCGCTATTTCTTAAGACAAGCATATGTATCTATACACAAATAAGTATGTACACCTATACACAATTTTATAAAGGATGTGACAGAAACTTGTGATGTCCAAAACTTATCTTTCAATAAAATATTACACTAAAATATAGAAAACATGGGAACACTTTACTTCTGCAACAGTTTACTTTTCTAATACTTATTTACTTCCAATACTTAGAAGAAACATTAATTAAAGATAAATAGTAAGCATGATTTAATTGGAAAGCAAGTCAGAACTGAGTACAAATATCAAATTTTTATGAACATACCATCTTGGCATTCTTTCCCAATCATAAGGAATATTGAAATACTCTGTAAAATAATAGGTTCCACAAATCAAAGGCAGTTGGATACAAAAGTGATTAAAAAGAAGTACTTTAAAGCATTTCCATTGGTTTTCCCATGTTTCTGGTTTATCCTAAGGAGAAAAATCACAATATTTAATATTAGTCTATTATCATTAGCTTAGCTTGATGAATATAAGAAAATTTCTAGTGTTCATAACAGACTTTAATTCTATTTTAGTTATATGAATTTTATGTTATAGTAGCTAAGGCTCTGGAATCACAAGATCCTTCCTTCTAAATTCTCAACAATTTGTCACTACTTTAGGTAAAGAAATTGTTAATAGTCATACTGATCTGAAACAAACCAAAGAAGTATTGCAGAGGGAATTAATTCTCCAGGCTTTGTTACCAAGAGATCATGCACTTATTTTGCCAAAAGTCTCAAAGAAATAAGTTATGCTAGGGTTATAGCCGGTGACCCCAACTGATGCATCTGTACACACAGCATCAGAAGCAAACTGCCAGCATTCATGCTAAGAAATAAGTACATTTTCTTCACATACAATGTCAGAATTATATTCAACACTGAGTTGGAAGAACTTCAGAGATGTGCCCCAAAGATGAAGTTCACAGATTTAAGTAAAGATGAGAAAAGTGAGATCAATATGAGAAAAACTCATAAGACTAGCAAGTCATTATCAAAAACACTAAATTTATGAATTTAAAGTTCTGCTTGTAGATAAGAAAAAGTACTTCTGGTTTTGTAAAAAGATGGTGATAACAAGTATTAGTTGTCACTTTGCTTTAAACATTCATACTTAAAAATTAAGAAATGTGCCAATGAAAAACTCTTAACTGAACCACAATATCCAAAATATGGGAAGTATTGCTCATCATCAGAGTCCCAAAGAGGTCAGCCATCTTGTGCAGGACTATAGATTATAGAGTTATTAGCAGCATTTGGATTAACAGAAATCTAGGTCTCTTGATCCAGTTGTTTTGAAATTCTTAAGAGATATCTTCCTGACAAAAACAAGAAAAATCTTTATCTAAGATTTAATCCAGAGACTCGGGCTCTAACACCAGACTGCCACTAACCAATTAACTACCTGGGGATGCTTGCTTCCTCAACAATAAGAACAAATATAATTTTACAATTGTATTTTTGCTCTGAGTATTATTTGGCCCCATTGCTCCAAAACTTCCATCTGTGATTAAGTACAAAATAAACTGAAGATTCAGGCTTGGAGTGGCAAGGAAGTTTCTAATTTCCTGGGGAGAAGCCAAGTAGGCATAAAAACTAAAGTTTAATCAATTATAGCAAATAAACCCATAATGCTATACTCTTCAGTTTATATTCATTAGAAAAATGGTTAATAAAAAATTCATGCCTAGTGCAATATCAAAGCTTATTATATTTTACTTTAAAATATTTTTAAATGTCTTACTTTTTCTATTTTTGTCAAGAAGATTATCTCTTAACTGTACCCTAACAAGGAAGAATACCTTCTTTAGGACCATGGACTTCATAAGTTTTTAGCACATTTATCTTTGAGGAAAGTTTTTGGAGAATTTTTATTAAAATGTATGATTTTCTGAAAGAAAGAGATCCTGCAAGGCCTACTTCACTTTTTCATTCCTATATTTCTTCTAACTAGTAAACACATGTGTTAACGGTCAAGTTCTCTATTCCTTTTTAATATTTCATTACCAACTAGCAGTTTCTATTTTGGGGGGATAGGGCAATTTTAAAAAGAAAAATGTTTATTTTATGTGTTACATAATATAATTTTTAAATATTCTATCTTAGAATTTATAGAGCACTTAGCAATCTTCTTCTAACTTCAACGCTAATCAGAATATTTGCCTTCAATATGTAAAAACTGCCAGGTGCAGTGGCATCCACTATAATCCCAGCTACTCAGGAGGCTAAGGCAGGAGGATCACAAGTTTGAGGTCAGCCTTAGCAATTGAGCAAGATCCTGTTTCAAAAAATAAATAACGAGGGATGGCAATGTAGCTCAGTGGGTACCTCTGGGTTCAATAACCCATATGGGGGTGGGGGGCGGGAGGAAAGCCAGTGTAAACCTACACTGACTTTTTGCGATGTATTATTTTGTTGTTTTGCAGTGTAAGAGTTAGAACCCAGGGTCTTTCACATGCTAGGCAAACAACGTACCACTGCAATAGCCCTTGGTTTCTTTTTAGATCCCTTCATCTTGTGAAAACTTGTACTGATTTGACATTACTATTTTAGTAATGAAAAAACATTAAAGGAGGGTATGCTGAGTACAGGCTTGCTGCCAGACTACCCAGTCTCTATAAAGAACTAGTTGTAACCAACTAGATTACCGCTTGCTCTTTCTTCTGCCACATACCATTTTAATGCCCTTCCCATACCCAGGACTGAAAAAGTTTTACTTTGGGAAAGTTACCTCCTCTAATCAATGAGTCAGCTGCAGAGGCCAATAAGGAAGGAAAAGGATGCTTCTGCTGGCCAGCCATGTGGCAAATCAGCCCTACAAATAAATGCATGGATGACATGCCAGCAGCCAAAATCACCTCACACTCATCAGACCTTAAGACATATATACTAAATTCTGCCTCTCAAAGCAAGCACTTTTATTAAAAGTACGTTGGAATTTCTGTGATCTTCAAAGAGGCTACTAGGGTCCTTTTGGTCACATCCTTTTCAATTCCTTCATCTTTTACCTGAACCCCTTGCAGTATCCTGAGAGGACCAATGTTAGTACTTGCTAAAAGTGATTCACTAGGAGAGGTGATAAAGCAATAGAGAGACAAAATGCATGCACTCAGCTAATACGATGAACACTCTCATGTGTCTACTTTATACCAAGACTACGTGCCCTGGAGTTTTAGTTAGTGTGACTTTTAGAAAAGTGAAAGTGGCATTTAAAACTACCATTGCCTTACCAAACACTGATAATCCTTTCATTCTCTACACTTGTGCAAATTCTTCACCACCCATGTATTTATTAGTGGAACTTACTCTATTCTTTTTGCCTAGAATTGAGAAGAGGCACTGTGTACATCTCGCTACCTTGCCATCTACACGGTGTGCCTCCTAGAGACATTGAGTGCCCTGAAGCGAACACTACCACCTGGGATCACCTCCTTACCTGACATAATCTGATTATTTAGGGAGTGAAACAAAACTTCCAATAGCCCTGATCAAAGTTTTTGCATATTAATATATACTTAAGATTTGTTGGGACATCAGAGTTTGGGGTGAACTACAAGATAGTAGCAACAAATTCCCATACCCTTCTTTCCTAGCTAGCTGTGTGTGTGTGTGTGTGTGTGTGTGTGTGTGCGCGCGCGCGCGCGCTTGCAGGAACTCTGGAAATTAAACCCAGGGCTTTACACATACTAAGTACACATTTTACCACTGAGCTACACTCCTAGCTGTCCAGCCAGCTTAAAAAGGAAAAGTTATAAGCCCAAATTAAATAAATATCCCATCTACTTAAAGCCCAATTTAACAAGCAATTCCTGAAATATTATCAATAATAAGCTAAGACCATGATACCCAATACAGTATCAACTAACAATGTGACTACTGAACGCTTCAAATTGAGATGGGCTAAAATAAGTGCAAGTACATGCTAAATTTCAAAGACTTATGAAACAGGAACATATTTCATTAAGCGTGTTTTTATTTTGATTGCTTGGTGAGATGATAATTTACATTTAATGGATTAAAAATTTTAATTACATATGTGGTTTCACTATCTTTCTACTGGATAGTATTGATTTAGAGCTTTTCAAAACAAAACTATATTTATCTTAATAATATTCAGCAATACTAATTGTAATATTCTAGTCCATCATACTTACCTTCTGAATTTTGTACTTTCTCATGTAAGGTATAAATTGAAATAAAAATCCAGGTAAGCAGAACAAGAAATAAAGGGCTTCATGAACTATAAGGGATCCCCACGTTGCAATCTGGAACTTTGTATAATTATTCAACATGTAGTTCCAAGCATTTTTAAATGGCTCTTGCAGAGGATTCTCAGGTAAAAGTGAATCTACATACTCCACAGCCAGTGATGCTGAACTAAAGATGCCGACACTTTCATTTGTTGCCATTTTTCAAATCTCTGCACACAGCCTTATAATTCTGAAACAAGTAAACAAATAAGCTGAACAATGAAATTCTAAAAAATTTGTAAAATGCACTGTTATATAAATGATAATTATTAAACAAATACCAATTTTTCAGATTCTAAACATGTGATTAAAAAAAAAAAAATCTACTGCATTGAGCTCCCAGCTACTCAGGAGGCTAAGGCAGTAGGATTGCCAAGTTCAAGGGGGGCCTGGGCAACTTAGCAGGACCCTGTCTCAAAATAAGATGGAAGGAGGGGGTTAGCACAAGCACACACCTGGCAAATATGATCACATAAAAATTAAATATTTCTGACTGGGGAATAAAAAGACACTCATAACCAAAATCAGAGATCAAATGACAAACTTAGAAAACTATTTTCAATACATGCCAAAGGGTTACAAAGTGTACTTTAGAACAAGACTAAAAATCTCCCCAGCATTATGGGAAAAAAACCCAAAGACTAAAAACCCAATAGAAAGTGACAAAGGTCTTTCACAGGCAGTTTAGAGAAAAATACAGGCAAATGGTCACTAAATATACAAGAAGCAGCTTAACTTAACTTAACTCAAATGAGACAGAGATCCCCAAATAAAGATGCATTTTGACTGAGTAACAATCTTTAAAAGCTTAATAGTGGGCTGGGGAGATAGCTCAGCTGGTAGAGAGCTTGCTTTGCAAGCACAAAGCCCTGAGTTCGATCCCCAGTACCGCAAAAAAAAAAAAAAAAAAAGCTTAATAGTGTCCAATGCCCATTACCCACTGCTGTTAAGGGTGTGAGGAAGCAGGCATCATCACACATGATGTGGGGAGAATGGGGGGCAGGTGTAAACCAGTTTATCATCTGAGGAAAACTCAGCGATATCTATCACAATCCAAAAATGACTATATCCTTTGACTCAGCAATTTGCTCACTCAAATGTAAAAGACATATATGCTAAGATGGAAGGAAACATTGCTTCCAATAAAAAGAACAAAGAGGAAAAAAGACATGTCAATCAGCAAGAGATAAGTAAGACATTCACCCCAATAGCAAGTTGCAGAATATGTACAGCCAAGAGCTCCACTTAGGCTTTTGTGAAAAGGGTATTTTATCTATGCACTCTCATGCTTGTGCACAGAGGTACACACTCAAACAAAAAATGTACAGAAAGGCACAAGGGGAACAATTTGGAGTGGTAATCTATGAAAAAAGATTACATGAAGAGAAAGAATGTGTGTGTGTGTGTGTGTGTCTCTCTCTCTCTAGGGGATGGAGTATTATGGAAAAAGAAAATCTCACTTTCCATTTTGTATCTTCTGTACAATTTACAGTCATGTTGTACTTACTATACATAACAAATATTAGTTTCATAGGTTACCAATGAAAAACAATCAACCAGATATTGTGACACACCTGTAAATCCAGTTACTCTGGAGGCTACAGCCAGGAGGACCAAATTCAAGGCCAGCCTGGGCAAATTAGATCATCTCAAAACAAACAGATTTAATCCCCAGAACCACAAACACATACAACCTTATTAAGAATGTCACTCTCCTGAAAATGTTCAGTGCTGCACCCAATTTATGAACTGTGACAACCCACTCAAAGAATAAATATTTTGGCAGTGCATTGGCACTCACCTGAAATCCCAAGGACTTGGGAGGCTGAGGCAGGAGGATCCCAAGTTTGAGGCCAGTCTCAGCAATAGCAAGACTCTCAGCAACTCAGTGAGACCCTGCCTCAAAATAAAAGAATTGAAAAATGAGCTGGGATTGTAGCTCAGTGGTAAAGCACCCTGGATTTGATCCCCAGTCCAACAATAATAATAAATAATAATACTACTAATAAGAAAAAGATATATTTAAAGGCATGGAATAGTTCCTAAGAGTACTTCAAATGCTTTGAACTCTGACCTCTTATCCTATTCCACATAGGATATATGAAAAAGCATAGCTAACTTCTTCAGGTCTCTGAATTCACTTTCCATCCTTATTCTCATCTTTGTACTTCCTCTTCACTGAACCCATTCTCTCAAATCTAAAAACATGTACAAGTCTTACTTTCTTGAGAAGAGCTTTCCTAACCTCTATCACCTCTTCCAGGCCACTGGTGCATTTCTCTCTTTGAACTCATGGCTTCTTTCTAAGAGGAGAGCTGTACACACTGGCACTCAGCAATCCACCTACACTAAGAATGTCTTCAGTGACCTCTGAAGTTGCAAAATAAGACAATCATTACAATCTTCATTTTTCTTGAGATTACTGCCAAACTCAACAATGCTGAACCAACACCACTTAACTAGCAGTGTGACCTTGAACAAGTTACATAACCTCTCTGAGCGCCAATTTTTATCATCTGCAAAAATAAAACAATATTATCAACTTAATAATATCAACTTAGTCAAACTCAGGATCCTCTTGCCTTAACCTCCTGAGTAGCTGGGATTACAGGTGTGCCCCACCTTGCCCAGTTAGTTTCTATTCTCTTCACTACACTGAATTTATTCTAACTAAAATCATTAGAATCTCCTAACTGCCAATCTAACAAGCATTCTTTGCAGTTTATTGTACTTAACCAAACTGGAAGATGTGATATTTCTATTCTTTAATTCTCCCTAGTTCTTGGGATTCACCCTAACAAATACTCAATTTGTGTTTACTATGTGCAGTCCCTGAGCTAGTTGCTGTCCTCATCCTGGACTTCCCAAAACATAAAATCTAGTCAGAAATGCAAGGAAGTAACCAAACCATCCTAAAATGACGTGATAACAACAATACAGGGGAGAATACAGAGTGCTATAAAGACACAGAGGAACAAGTAAGTTTCTAAAGAAAAGTGCTGTCAAAAATGAGATATGGGCCATGAGAAGGAGTAAAGCGGGGAGGGGTGAGGAATAAAGGAGATGTTTTGAGCAGAGGGAGCAGCAGATCAAAAGACTTATTGGAAGTTGAGTGCTTCCTGATTTCGTACGAGTATGGTATAGCTTTTGAGGAAGAAAGTCTTGAGAATTGAAGCTGGAAGTTTCCAAGTGATGATACCTTCCTTACTCCCAATAATTGCAAGTTTACCATGAGCAAACTATTTCCTGTTTAAAAAGATATACTGATATCTGCCATCTCTACTCTAACCCTCTCCCCACAACTCCAGGTTCTGATTATCAAAAGACTACTGGCCATCTCCACCTAAGACACTTCAGAGGGACTGTCAAACTCAACATTCACAAGTTCAGTAACTGCTTCACAACTCCTCCCCAATATTCTACTTCCTTTAATGACTAACTGGGTGAATCACACCTTCACCTACTAAATCATCTCAAAGAAAGTTCTCAATCTCTCCCACCTGGCCTTCCTGGACTGTGTCTTCCAGCTCTTACCAATGTTGAGACACTTGGTTCAATTAACATGCTGGAGTTTACCCTCCAAAAACAAGGGAGGGAAACAAGAGAGGGATACCTTGCTGTCAACTAACAAAGGCAAAAAACAGAAATTAAAGAGGAAGACGGGAAACAAGGTTTTACGAGAATGACTTTTCTGTCTTCTCATCCTTGGGCAACCTGCTTGACTGATTAGTTTCTCAGAAAAAAAGAAATTTAGTTATTGTTGATTCTCTGAGAAACCTTCAAGTTCAGCTGTCAGTCAGTGTCTGTCCTTTGGCACTTTACCGTAATGAAGCCCTGACTGTACCAATGCCCTCATGTTTTGGAGATGCCTTGCCTCCAGTTTTGGCCTTTTTAAACTCTAAGATAAATGCCAGGATCTATCTACACAGCAGGGCTAAAACACTCGAGGTTCAAGGGGGCAGTTTCCCCACAGATAAAGACTAAACCCCTTTGAGAAGCACAAGAGGCCCGGTCGGACCTCTCCGTTCTTCATTTCTCCCGTTCTCACGACCCTACTCTTCACCTAATATCTGAGCACTACAGATTTCTGAGCTTCTTCCGTCTATACCCAGAGCAACAGCATTCCCTTGACCTAAGGTCCTCCTAACCAACTCCTATGCATCCGTCGGTAACCTCCCACACGCCCTTCCCAGTCCCACTGGCCCCAAAGCAGAAACAACACATCTTATTTCCCCGAGTTGTGTTTTTGTGAGTTTCAACACTCACAACTCAGTGCTGTAACCACCTTCTAACGTGCCCGGTCTCCCGATGGCTGCAAACTTCAAAACGCCAAGACGCACGTCCCCGCCCTGTTCCATCCCTCGGCAATCTCACTGTTGTTCACCTGCTCCTTTCCAATCAAACAGCACCCACCCGCTTCCCCTTTCACTGGAGAATCGTTCACAGCGATTACATAGCACTCTGCTCCGGTGGGGACCGGTGACCGGTACCGGCGCGGCTTCCCGCCCTGCGCGCGAATCCACGACCTGACCCGCTCCTCTCCATCCCGCCGATCACCGGGTCGGAACCCGCCGGCTCCCACGTCCTCGCGCACAAGCCGCTCTCCCGGCCCCCTTACCTGGACGTTCGCGAGTAGACTGCGGGCCACCGTCACCCGCACTCGGCCAGGTGCTGCGGCCTGGGAACCTAACGCTCCTGGATGGGGGTGGAGCCTAGAGAGCGAGGCCGGTCCCTCCTGCCGTTATTGGTCTGCAAGGGCTCTAGCCCCGCCTTCTACGCGCGGTGATTGGTCAGTACCGTTGCCGAAAGCGTGTGACTCGCGCCAACGAATCCCTGGCGGTTCCAGCCATTGGCTCCACGGATGGAGTGAGGATAGTGAGACCCCGGCGTCCAGCCAGTGGTTGGTGCCGCAGTGCGCCTGGAGGCGGGGAAACGCAGAAGCGCCTGACAGCGTGAGGGGGCGGGACGAACTCCGTCCGGCTCGCCGCCTGGCGTCGCCTTGGCAACTGGGGCCCCAGCGGGACCCCATCCTGAGTGAGCGCTGCCGGGAACAGAGTACCAGGCCACTGTCCCGGGAAGGCTACGTTATTAAAACCCGGGAAGAATGGTACAAATGAGTTTCTGAACTGTTTTGACTGTTCTGTTTACAGATGGTGTCGCCTTCCTCGGCGACCAGCAACAATAGCTGTTATTTTATTGAGCGTCGTCTGTTTGGAGGAAGTAACATGTGTATCCTTTCTTAAAATCCCACAATAACTTGGTGACATAGCACGACTGTTATTTTAGTGATGACAAAATAAGGATCAGTGGTTAGATAATGTACGTCACAGCTAGTGACTAGATTTGGTTTTTCCACCTTTTTCCCAGCCCCAGGTATCCCTTAATAAATCCTTGTACCGGAAGAAAATTTCAAATGCAATGTAAATTCTGCAAAACCCAGAGGTAGTGGCCATTATCCCCATTTTGCACATGAGAAAACAGAGGCTCTGAAAGGCTTAGAAAATAATTCTAAGTCAAGGGAGATGGCAATTATGGGATCGTTAAAGCCTTGACCTAACCCAGAAAGTGAGCTGGGAACGCCCAATGTGGGCATTGCAATGGGCATTGCGATTACTTCCCAGGACAATGATGGCTGGAGGACATGGGCTGGGGCTTGACATACTTTGTCTTCATCTCTAGGCATATTTCATACCATTTCTTCCCGCTGTGTACTGTGGTGTAATAAGCCTGTGTGTAGATGTGATGATACATATATATAGAACCTAAGCTTTCAGGTAAGGAAAAGGTGCATTTAAAAATACACAAAAATAAATCGCATAAGGGCACCATTTGAGCCAGTGAAATTCCCTTTTTTCCCCCCACATCTAAGGTATAATTGACATGAAAATTGTAAATATGGATAGCATGCAATGTTTTAATATACATGCATATCATGTAAAGGCCCTTTCTATAGTTTCTTAAGACAGGATGCTATTGTTCCTCTCCTTGCTTTTGAACAGACCAGCCCTTCTTCCTGGAATAATCAGCCATCCTTTCCCTTCCCTATCAACTGAGGTACCATCTTCTTGATGAAGTTTCCTCTTGAAAGGTGTCTTTCAGAGGTCCAGTGTGACCTGGACCCACTCATCTAACTATTCCATGTATTTGGCACACACATTCTTTGTAAATTATCAGGGCAGGGATCATACCAAAGGGAAAGAAATGGGATCTGTCCCTTGGGTGGACAAAGACAGAATCCTGTCTTTAGGATGCTGACAGAAGGTGAATCATGTGCATGCTGTCGTGCCCCTACCAGGACCTTCCTTCAGCACTTAAGAGCCACTCCCCGCCCCACCCCACCACCTCTGCCAGAGCACATAGTGAGCTGCTTGAGTACAGTGCTGATTGATGAGGAAGCATAAAAGTCCAATCCTTCACCCCAGTTTAGCACTGCTTTACTTAAACATTCCAGCTTCAGAACTCCACACCTATTGGCCAAGTCTGTGTAACTGCACTGTAGCCCAGTTTTTCCCCTCTGCCCAAACCTGCTGCCCTGTCAAGTAGCAGTAACAACATACACCATGAGGTCAGACTTACTTAGCTTGTCATTTATTAGTGAGTGCAGTATCTGGTATACAGAAAGTGTTCAGTATCTCATTCAAGGGATCAGGAGTATAGCTTAATGGTAGAATACTTGCATAGCATGCACAGGTAAGGTTCAGTCCCTACTCAGAACCTGCCCTCCACCCCCAAAATGTGCTCAGTAAATGCTGGTTATTAGTTCTGACTTAGAATTCTGCCACAGAAGATAAGTTTTCTAAATCAGAGCAGAGATGTATGTGTAGAGGAGTTAAATACTTTAAAACACTGAAGATTTAGAGGTGAAAAGAAATGTACATATGGTAGCTTTGAAAGAATGGACATTTTTTTAAGCTGTCTGTTTTATCTCAACTCCCTAAGGTTTCCCTCCCAGTAATGGGAACAAAGCCATTAAAGCTGTTCTCTGTTCCCAAACAGAGAGTAAAAGAGTAAATTGAGCCTGATAGCCAGATAGTGCTCAAACAGTAGGATTACCAGAAACTATTGACCAGAATCTACAGCCTGTTGTAAAACATTGTGAAACATGTTGTCAGCAAACCCAGACCCCCTTTGAAATTTCCTGGCAGCTTTGTTCCCCCTTTCCCCCTTTCATGTGCGACCCCTCCCAATGTGTGGTTTCTGCCTTTATAAACCTACAAGATTTTCTGCTAGGGACTCGACTCCTCGAGTTGGGTCCCAGCGCGCTGGAATAAACACCTCTTGCGGTTTGCATCAAGTGACGCCTCCTGCGGTTGATTGGGGTTGCCGTCCATCCATGGGACAGAGTTGGGGTTTCCTTTTTGGGGGGCCTTACAGCTTAACTCACTTATTTCCCTATATTGAAGAAAAGATAAGCTCAGAGAACAGTAACATTAGTTGCAACTTACTGAGGACCCTGTTTGAAAAACAATAATATGCATATTTTTATCAAATTTCACAATAACTTTGTGACATAATACTACTGTTGTCATTTCAGCAGTGATAAAAATAAGGATCAGAGGTTAAGAATGTACTGAAAGTTACAGTCAGCAAATGACACAAGGGAACACAAACCCAGAGCTTGCCCATGGGCTTGTCAATACATCACACTCCATTTTTCCTTAAAAAAAAAAAAAAAAGTGGTGAAGCCCAGAATTAGAATTCCAAAATCTTGACTCAAAATCTTGACTCACTCTCCCACACAGCTTCCTCTATAAAATGAGGCACTGGCAGCCATTTAAGTCAGTACAAGACAATTTGTTCAAGACCAAACAGAAATAAGGCAACCTTAGCACACGGCCATGTAATGGTATGCTACTGTACGCACCTATCATCAGTGGCTGAGATCACAAATACTAGGGTTCTCATGCTAAAAGGGACAGGAAGGAGGTAATAAGTACTAGAAATTATATATCAGTCTTCAAGGAACAGGGAGAGAGCTGACTTCCAGCAACTTTCATACCATCCTTCTTAACCCTAGCCATCACAACAGCCAACAAAGCAGACCAAGCAAAGTAGGTGGCAGAGCTACTTCACAGCGCAGGCACACTAATCCAGCCTTGAACTCTGCTCAAAGCTGAGGCTAGGAACTCTGAGCCAGCCTTGAATGCGGCACACAGCTGGGGCTGCTTTCTTGGTGAGGTTTCTAAGATACCTCTCTGAATTAACTTCTGACCTCATTTTCATATAATAGAACAAGCTGGGAGGCTTCTCTGTGTTAGAGGAATAAACAAAACAAAACAAAAACACAAGATGTTTCAAACTAGAAAGACAAAGATTGGCCTGGGGGAGGAAACTACCTTTGAAGGTCTTTGAAATCATTGTTATGAATCCTGCTACTGACAAACTTCTGCAAACTAATAAACTTCAAAGAGAAAATCAAGACAAAGAGGTGTTTGACATAAGTAGCTAAGACTTTGTTACCCTAATAGATTATATTTTAAGAAAAGCTTTTGAAATTTTTAAATAAATCTTTAATTCACACTCATAGTTTCCTAGAACATTAGTGTTTAGAAGTGTGATATAATATGAAATATGCTTGGTCTTTGTCCTGTTACTGTCACAGCACCCCTAAAGCCCTTGGGATTTCCTGAGTGATAATGTCTTGCTATTTATTCATTATGTATATTAATAATTATGAATAATAATCATGAATAATGAATAAATAGCATAATGATCACACCTGAGTTTATGCTAATGAGACTTAGGGTAGGATCCCTAATATCCTCAGAATGGTACCAGTCACCAGAAAAAACAGTTGATTAGAGAATCAGAGGGCTGAAACTTTCAGCCCCACCCACCAACCTCTGGGAAGGGGTCTGGGCTGGAGAGCAAGCTCTGCTAAAACTCAGGAACAAGGTTTGATGAACTTCGTGGTTGTGAACACAGAGGTGCTGAGAGGGCAGCAGGCGCGAGGAGGACATGAAAGCTCGGCCCTTTCCCCTCCCCCACCCCCATCTCACCTTTTCTCTTAATCTGTATCCTTTATAAAACCTTTGAACCAGTAAGTGTGTTTCCCTGAGTTCTATGAGCTATTTTTGCAAATCAATCTAACCAAGGAGGAGGTCGTGGGAATCCCAATTTGTAGCCAGTTGGCTCAGACCTGCAGTGAGCATCTGAAGTTGGGGCAGTCTCCTAGGGCTGCAGCCCCAACCTGTGGGATCTGACACTATCTCCAGGTAGGTCTCCAGGGAGATGCTGTTAGAAGTGATTTTTAGGGTGTCCACTGGCGAATCAGTTCGTATGGGGAAAACTCCACATTCACGTGGTCACAGAAGTGTTCTGCATTGCGAGAGTACAGTAGGAGAAACTGTTTGGTTTTTTCCCTACATTTTTTACAAGAAATGATTAGGAAGGATAATGCCCTCATACTTTTCTTGGTTCTGCTGTCAGAAACATCTAACAGAACTCCAAATTCATTAGACCTGTAGCAGTTATTGACAATAGACCTGCCAGGAGGCCATACTAATGCAGAAATTAGTGTTTTCAAAGTGAACACAGATTTTTTCTGGCTAAATTCTTTATATTTTCATTTATAATAGAAGGCACAACCAAGTATTTAATGTGGGCCTGTTTAGATTTGAAAGAATCTATATTAAAACTAAATAGAAATGGTATCCATCCTCTTTTCTCATGATTACCAACTATTTGGGCAACAGCTCCTACTTTTTTAAAAAGCTTTTATTAGTGCATTATAGTTATATAAAGTTCATTTTTAATGCTATTACTAGTGCATTTTAGTCATGTATAACAGATGGGTTCATTTTGACATAATCATACATGCGTGGAATTTCATTTGCTGCATTTCAGGCCCTGGTGCCTCCTCTTTCTTTTCCCTCCTCCCTCCCCCATATTCCCCTCCTTCCTTTGTTCTACTGGTCCTTCTTCTAATTATTGACTTATGATGCCTTATTCATATTAAACTTTTAAATGGCTCTCCTGAGAAATGTCCAGTCTTGTCTCATCTCCTCCTTTCCTGCCCCTCCTCCTTACTCTGTCCAGCTCTGTAGCTGTCCACCCCGACCCCACTCCCATTTCCGTAATTCTTTTTGTATGCTTCTTAGTTGCTTTGGATAAGTTATTCTGTTCTTGATCTTTTTATCCAGTGCTACTCGCTTTATCTTTTTCTGGCATCCTGCTTATTGTGAGGGACAGAGAAGTATATGAAGCTTAAGTTTCATCGATCCTTCAGAGATCTTCCTTGATGGTTATATGTTCTTAATAAATCACTGTCACTGCTATCAATTACTGATTTCACGGCATTACCTTACAGGCTACTTTGGCAAGAAATTTTTAAAAACACAGATTTGGGAGGTCACGAAATGCAGATTTTACAAAAGAACAGAAAATGTTAACAGGCAACTTTCTGAGTATCAAACTAAATAGATAAAAATCAAAGACATTGTAAAACAAATAATATACAAACTTTTATTCAAAGATAATTCAAGAAAGACATGTTTTGGTCATCTTTAAAGTAAGATTAATTGAAGATCTCAGAAAAACTGTATCTGATCAACACACATGGCTACTCACAGAAAGCTCTCTCTTCTGTTAATAGCAGCTAAATTTATACACACAGAAAAAGTTCTTAAGACCATGCAAATTCAGTTGAATTCCATACATTCATTATATTCATCAAAAACCTGCAGTATGTTCATGCCAAAGTGTTACTTTAGGAAAATAAAAATAAAAATACACACCAAAACATGACCAAGATTAAACTAAAGAAAATAATAAATAAGCATAATTTATACTTTATTTTAAAAAGTTTGGCATCACACATATTCAAGTGTGTTACACCATGTTCATTCCTCAGAAGTGGCATTTTAAAGTGTTAAGCATTGTTAAATATCAAAAAATACAACTCTGTTTTACAATGTAGTACTGGCATAATTCAAAGTACTGTGCCAATTATAAATAGTATAATCAAGTTTCAAACATCTTTTCAAACATTTAAAGGAAAGCATATAGACACACATTTATATGCACACAATTTATTATATTCATGTAATCAAAGATATTTATAAAAGCAAATAGTTTTATCCCTCAATCACTTTGTATACTTACGCAGATATTAATACCTGTTCAAAGATTTTCAGTTCCTGGGTATACAGATTTTCAGGAGAAGGAATAAAGATAAAATTTAATTTTACAAGAACACACATTAACTTTATCCTCCTTCACAAAATAATCCATAGTCATTCCAGGCTGATGAGAACTAGTCTTTATGAAAGCAACTGTTAGCTAAAGACTACAGAATAAGTACTGCAGTCCAGGTTTCTTATTAAAATTCAGTCAGCTGCTGCTCATTGCAGAAAAAGCCTACACGGTGCTTCTACCAAAAATAATCTTCAGTATCCGAGGCCTATAAAGGCAGACGATCTTATCTTCTGCTGAGCCTTAAAGTGCAGCTACAAGTGGAGAAGTGCTAGATTCTCAGTCACTTCAGAAATACTTGTGGAAGCCTGTTTCTCGTGTAAATATGCCGAAAATGTCCTCCAGGCTCATAATGGTTTATCAATAACTGTGACCCCTGAGCAAAGAAATGAAGAAATAAAACAGACATCACAGGCAGCATTCTGTAACTCTACAAAAATACTGAATTTTATAATGCCAAAGCCACAGGGACTGAACAAACATGATGTTCAGAATCTCTTTACAGTTTAATGTTACTATCATTTCAATCTAAATGACAGTGAATTCTAGTTACAAACTGGGACTACATCTGACTACTTAATCCAGAACTAGAATTTATACATACAATTTGGGGAAAATAACTTTATTTAGAAAATACCAAAATTCACCTAATAATAAGGCAGAAAGAAAATAGGGGATGATGGACACATTCATTATCTTGATTACGGTGATGGTTTCATGGGTGTATACATATGTTGAAAGTAATCAAACTGTATATTTAAATATACATTATTGTATGTCAGTTATATCTCAAACTGTTGAAAAATTCACCTATTGAGTCGTGTTATTTTGGGATCCTACTGTAATAGTTCTTGGACGATGTATAAACAACAGTGATGATTAATTAGTATAACAGACTTCTTTTTTTCTCCACTATTGGATTGATTTTGCTTAAAAAGCATTCTAGAAACAAATATTTAAACACTGTCATCAGAATAATAAAAATACAACATACAGTTTTAAGACTTCATATATATATATACATATATATATATATTCATTTCTCTTACTAAGAGAATGGAAAATTATATTTTCTAATTCAACCAATGATATGCCTAAGAAAGAAAAATTACTCCACGGCTTCACTATACTATCTCTTGGAGCCTGGTCATGGGAAGATGTTGTAGGGATCACATCTTTGGGTGGGAAGGGTTACCAGAAATCATACCCAGGTGCATTCTTACCACTGAGCTCCATCCCCAGCCCGTTTTATTGTTTATTTTGAGACAGGGTCTAAGTTGACAAGGCTGGCCTTGAACTTGAGATCCTCCTGCCTCAGTCTGCCAAGCAGCTGGGATTACAGGTGTGCACCACTGTGCCTGTGGGATCATACTTCTTGGCTATCTGAGGAATTAAAGCCTAGCCACATAAATGTATTCCTCACCACTGCATACAGATTCTAGTTATTAAAACTTATTGTATGCTCTGTACTGCAAAGATGGGATTTTAACTAAACGACTACAGATATAGAATGACAAATGAATACTGGTGCTTTATTTCAGAAGATACATACCCAATATAAATTATTTTGAGAATAAGATATAACATATAAGTTGAGAAAAGTCTTTCTTCTTATTAAAGAAAACCTGTTAAAAATGTCATCTTTTTATAATAGAAGACTAAGAAAATTAGACAATTATTACCTGCATAACTTCTCCCTGTGCTCATACAAGATGACACAACTGTCCATTTATCTGTTGTTGGGTTATAATATTCTACCGATGCCAAGTTACAGGAACCATCATCCCCTCCAACAACATATAACAGACCATTAACTGCACAAACTCCTTTAAAAAAATTATGCAGAGAGAAAACAATTATTTAAAGTCTTTGGATAATCAGGAACAACCCTGTACATGTTTGGTGAGGTGATAAAGAGAAACTTCTTCCTTGAAAGGAGCCAGGAAGAGAAAATGAACATGTAAAGAATTCCTTTTGTCTCTGAGAGTCTAAGTCCACTGCTAAGCTCTTACTGCATGTCATTTATGAAGCAGTTGCTTCACATATGCATTATTTCATATAATCTTCATGACAACCTATGTTGTACATTAGAAACTGTTTTAATCTTCCCTTTATTTTTTAAAAATAATATAAAATTAGAGGTCAAAGTCATAACTCTCATAAAATCAGCTTTTTTGGGACTCCTAAGGACAAAATATGTATTAATAGAGGGTAAAAATTATTCTTAATTTTATTAGTATACCAAATGATTAGCTATCTTATTTTCTTTAAAAGCAAAGAACAGTATTATCTGATTACTAGAATAACTCATTTCTGCAAAAATTCAAAAATTTCTAGAATGATCATTAAAATTTTTATCTCAACTCTGGCTGACTTTTATCTGTGCCCCATATATACATATATAAATACACCAAGACACTTCCTTTTTTAACCCCAAAGTAGCTGATACTATATATGCTGCTTAATACTCACCCTGACAAACAATATACCTTGGCTATTTCCCCAAGTTAATAAATACTGATCCACTCAATTTCAATGGCTGTATAGTATTCCACATATACAATAACATAATTTATTTACTCCTCCTCTATTGATAGATATTTGGTGTATTTTTTTGCTCTTGTCAACAGTATTGCAATGAATAAGGATCCCTCTGCATAGTTTTTTGAATACATGTGCAATTCTTTTTTTTTCAATTCTTTTTTAATATAAATTCTAAGAAAACAAACTACTGAATGAAAAGAAAATGTCTTTTAAAAGCTCTTTATTTCAATTTAATTTTGTCTATCTTAATAAATGTTTGGAAATATTATGAACTGGTACTAGAGGGTGTCAAAGAATCCAGAAGAATGGTGTTCTACCACTGGTCTCTGTAGGTTTAAAGATGGTTTTGCTAACCTAGTTAATACATGTTTACAGATTTTTAACATAAAAAAACAAGCCCACATTACTACACAGTATTTAAAAGTGTACTTGAATGGAGGGGACTGTCTCTGTTCTACTCAACTGTGTTACTAATGTCAAAGGAAGCAAATTCCTACCTTTTCATTCCTGTACCCTCTTAGGTACTGGCAATTAAACCAAGGTCCTTGCACCCAAGGCAAGCACTCTACCACTTAGCTATATCCCCAGCACTTTTTATATTTCATTTTGAGACAGGGTCTTGCTAAGTTACCCAGGTGACCTTGAACCTGCAATCCCCCGGCCTCAGTCTCCCAAGCAGCTGGGATTACAGGCATTACCACAGTACCTGGCTAAACGCACACCATTTTGCAGTAGTTCAAATACTTGAAAGCCAAGAGCCAAATACTGCTGCCACACAAGCGCCCCAAAGTTGTTGTATTTGTATGCAAGTCTGTATTGTAGCTCACTGACAGATGACACATAACTATGGAAAGACAAAATGGCCTCCAGAATGCCTCAGCTGTGACAGATGAGCTTCCCCCATTACATCTACAAGGAGCTGACAGATGAAAGAACATTCCACCACAGAAGAGGAACTCCCTCTCTACACACATTTGAATACACAAGCTGTATATTCAGAAGATGTCATTCTACTAATCCACTAATTCACAACACCAGAATCTTTTAGGCAGATGGAAGCCAAATCACTCTGCCAAAGGATGAGCTTTCCTGCAGTCTTCAATAGTTCCAGTCTATTTGGTATACTTTGTCACAAACATGTACTGAGAACCTATTACAGGTGTGCTAAGTGTTCACAGGTTATTCATAATCTTACTTTTCCTCCATTCTTGATGTCCCCAATTCACCATACATATGAAAACTTAAGAAATCTGATTTGTATGTTGCTTGCTAATTCAAATTTTTATGATGTTCTCATCTTTCTTATTTAAAACTGAACTCATGTCCTGCTCTCCTTACCAGTCCAGCCCTTTTGTCCCAATTTAGGTGGCTGGATGAGATCCTTATCTTAGGATATTAGAAAGGAAGGGCTGGACAGGTCTTACCAGAAATTTGTTTTAGATCAGAAATAGGGAATGGGGGTTACTTTTTAAAAAACATTCTCTTATGAGCTTATGTGAAAAATTAAAAAATGTTTATAGTAAAATCATATTGTATTTTTCAAATGGCAGAAGTAAATTATTCAAATTCCATTGTTTGCACAGAGAATAATAGGTTTAGTTGACTGAGAAAGAAAATAAAGACTAAGTTTCTATATTTCCCTCTCTTTCTGAGAATTACCAAATAAAGTTTGATTACCTACTCTTCAAATCAAAGTATGAAACTTTTTAATAGACTTAGAACACGTCTTTTTCCTAAATCCCACACTTCCCTTTTTTAAATTAAAAAATTTTATATTAAAAAAATTTAAAAAGTGGGTTAACAATAGCTCTCTCTGTAGAAATTATCTTTTTTGTTCTTCTGGCTAATTTTGATTTAAAAACAATAAACATGTATACAGAAAATACTATTTAAATCTTTAAGAAAATAATAATAGTTCAAGTTACAAATTATAGTTTCCTAAGCCAGAAAGGCATGTGCACATATCACCATAGTTTTTCTAATTCCATATGTACTGGAGTCAAGCACTCATTCTACTAAGAGCCCAGAACTGTGCATCTTACTGTGGAGTTCTAGATTCTATCTTACTGAGGGTTTTGTTTTTTTTTTTTTTTTTTAAGCGCCTCACCAAATACAACTGACTGGATAAAGTACAAGTTCAAATAGAGTTAAATAAATTCTGCCCTGTTGCTGACAGTTTTTCAGTCTCACGTACTTATTAGTCTTCCTTAGTAATCACATTTAAAGTAAGGAGAAATTAACCAGAGCATTTGGAGGGGGGGGTGCATTGTGAAACCTAACCCAGTGGTGTAAGATGAGTTTGAGAATCACAGGGAATTTTAGACTATGAGAAATGCCATGAAGGTAAGTGCATTTTGAAGAAGACTAACATTTCCCAGTCATCCAGCTATCCTGAATCTATTTTTCTATTTGTATGTCATTTCCTTGGATCTTTATTGATAGTCATGTGCCACATTAACCATTTTGGTCAATCATGGACCACATATATGGTAGTGGTCTCATAAAATTATAATGGAGCTAAAAAAATTCCTATTACCTAGTGATGCTGTAGCCTGGTGCATCTGTCCTACTACCATAGTTCAATTCATTATCCATGAGTCTATGGTAATACTGGTGTATTACAAAAAAAAAAAAAAAACCCACTGCACAGCCAATGTATAAAAACTAGCACAATTAAGTACAATATAATATAATAAACACCAAGTTACTTGCTTATATATTTATTGCACTTTAATGATTTCAGAATGTATTCCATCTACTTATATAAAACAGGTTACTGTCAGTATGTCATGTTAAGCCAGAGCAGCCTCAAACATCTTGTGTTTACTGTGGCTCCTGATGGCATCAATATGAGGACATGTGAAGTGACTGACCACTATATAATATTCTAGGTTTGTGTTTGATGTTTGCACAATGAGAAAATCATTTAATGAGCATTTCTCAAAATGTGTCTCTGTCATTAAGTGAAAGGTGACTATAGTTACTTTTCTAATCTTGAAGACTTTTCTGTTCTCAAAATTATATTCTGTTATTTGCTTTGGTTTGGACCTGCCGTGTATCCTACAGGTTCGTGTGTTAAAGGTGTGGTCTCCAATGCAGCAATGTTCAGAGGTGGGGCTCTTGGGAAGTGACTGAATCAGGAGCACTCTGACTCTAACCTAATGGATCATCATTGGGGTTACATAACTGATGACATTATTGGGAGGTGGTGGAAACTGCATGAGGTGGAACCTGGCTGGAGAAAGCAGATCACTGGGGGCATGCACTGGAATGGTTATTTCTTGTCCCCAGCCCCTTCTTCTCTCTCTGCTTCCTGGCTGCCATGAGGTAAGCAGATTTCCTCTGTCACACCTTCCACCATAATGTACTGCCTCACCACAGGCCCAGAAACAATGCAGCCAGCTGACCGTGGACTGAAACCTCTGAAACCGTGAACCAAAATAAATCTGTCTTCCATTAAGTTGATTTTCTCGGGTATTTGTCACAATGAAAAAAGGCTAACTAACACATTGTTATTGCTTTAGTTTTTTCTATTTTCAGGAGATCTTGAACTGTATCAAATTAGGATTACCTCTTCAAGTTTCTCCTTCAGATTCAGATAATCAACTAGCTTTTAAACCTGGAATAAATATTTAATCAACTAGACAAATGACCTGAGAACTGGGATCTCCAGTATGTGATACATGGTAGGCACTCGAAAATGCCTTGTGGTAAGTATGGATGAATTCAAATATCAAATAAAGAGAATTCTATACCCGTAACAAATTAGTATCCATATTCACCACGAAAGATATTTGCTAGCAGAAATTATAAGTTAACTGAAGTGTGATGGCAACATGTTATATTCCAGTTATGATAGCAGGCATTCACTTTTATAGGATTATTATATAAGCTTCTGCCTTTAAAGAATTCAAAGTCTATCAGAGAACACAGATCAGAAAAAGAAAAGTGGAACAGAATGTATTTAAACAAAACAAAACAAGACAAAAGAAAAAACAAAAAAAAAAAAAAAAAAGGAAAGGAAAGAAAAAGAAAAATGGAAATATACAGCAATACTAGTAAAACTTCCAAAATTTCTATAACTTAAGCTAGACAATACCTGCATTTCTTCTGCACATGTTCATATCTGCAACCTGTCTCCAGGCATTTGTGGTGGGATCATATACTTCAACACTTTTTCGTACTAAAGGGCCATCATGACCTCCTACAGCATATAATAAGTTGTTTAACACACCGACACCTATAAAACACAACCAAACAACTATAGTAGAGAAAAAGTGACAAGAAATATGTACCAGTTTATGTAAATGTCTTATAAGTAACATTTTTGAAATTACAATTCATAATAGAAGGCAACATTAAAGCATACAATTTAAGAAATGGAAATGAATAGATCTGAATAAACTAGGATTTCAATAAGAACTATCACTCTGAAAAAAGATGCATGTCAAAGAGAATAAAAATAATATATAGGTGAAATACAGGGCAAAAGTCCTTTAATAGAATCCTCTTGAAAACTTCCATAATAAAAGTAACTCAGTGTAATATTAAAGCACCCAGTTTCTAAGAAATGGATAGCTTATTATTTAGGAAGTTCCCCAAAAAAAAGAAAAAATCAAAGGAACAACGAACATTATATAAATGAAACAAAGAAGGCTTTTTTGGCAGTACTAGGGACTAAACCAAGGAGTGCTCTATTATTGAGCTACGTCCTCATTCCTTTTTATTTTTATTTTGAGACAGGGTCTTGCCAAGTTGCCCAGGTTGGCCTTGAACTTGCAATCATTCTGTTTCAGCCAACTGAGAAGCTGGGATTAGGTGTGAACCACTGTACTCAACAAAGGAACCCTTTCATAAAGCAATTAGATATTAAATTTTACTTTGTAAAAGTGCACAAAAGTACTACCTACCACTACTTGCATAATTCAAAAGACAATTTGTAGTACCATTAAACTCAGCATATATTTGCAGATAACATAAAGAGATATCAATGAATCACTGTATCTGTTTAATTATTTTCCATCATTTTGTGCTTTAATTGCTATATGGAGTTCAATTTACCTGCTCCACTCCGTCTGGTGCTCATTTCTGCTATATAGGTCCACTCATTTGTTGTAGCATTATAGCATTCTACTGTGCTAAGACACTGACGTGAAGCTCCATCATAACCCCCTACGGCATAGAGCAAACCTAAACATGGAATCACAAAGAAAGCCAAATTTACAAAAATGCTATTTTTTCAAGTCATATAATATTTACATATTTTCTCCCATGGTAGCAGAGTTTCCTTTTAGAGTGATACTATTTTTATAAAATATATTAAGGCCTTCTCTTAATGGTAGTAAATGACCAAATTATATTATGAAGATCTGCAGAGTGTATATGATGATGCTAATTTTAGATTTTCATCAGTAACTTAACAGAACAGAAATTACACTCATTTATCCTTAGATAACACTAGTTAAAAGTGGCAACATCCTGGAAAACAATTAAATAAAGTTATCTTAATAAATTGGAAAAAAGCTAAATTATGAGTTAATACCAGAATACCATGAAATACTTAGCAAATTAAAAAAAAAAGAAAGAAAGAAATATGTGGGCTGGGATATAGATCAGAGGTAGAACACTTGCCTAGCATGTGTAAGGTCCTGAATTTAATACCCAGCACAGAAAATGGGGAAACAACAACAACAAGAAACCCAGGAAGTACTAATAAATGTGTAATACAAATGACGATGAAAACATGCTAAGTGAGAGAAGCAAGTTACGATGCACCACATGCCATAAAATTTCATTTATAAAATGTCCAGAAGAGACAAATCTACAAAGTGGCAGGAAGTAGATTAGTGCCTGTTGAGGGCCAAAGAGGTCAGGGATAACAGCTAAGGGAAGCAGGGTTGCCTTTGGGGTAATAAAAATGTGCTAAAATGAAGTGCTGTGATAGATGTACACAGAATTGTATCCATTATATGAACAAACTGTATGGTATGTGAATTATATTTTAGTAAAATTATTTTTAAGTGCAGAGAATTATACCTGTAGTAAAGAGGAAATGAGAAGCCACAAATTTGCATAAGCCAGTATTTTTTAAAGAAAAAAAAGAGCCACACCACAGCTTAGTATTTGTAGGACTCGTTAAATTCTACTGGGGAACAAGGTAGGGTTTATATATATAAGTAACTATGGCAATCCATCCCTAAAATGTTAAACAGCCCTTCTCCAGCTATACAATTTTGTATATATATCACCTGATTTTTTTCCCAAACAAAAGTATTAAGATTAGTCAACAGTCTTATATAGAGTACATACACATACACTGACAAACACAGAGAGAGGAGGGGGAGAATAGAGAAAGGGCCTTATACAGGTTAGTTTATACAAACAAGCTAATTTTAAATAATTACAATTTTATAGTACTTACTATTTTTTCTTTTCAAGTTATAATTTGCTTGCCCATTTATAAGATGAGTGGTTAGATTACTAGAACTCTCCAGAATCAAGAAACAATATGTACCTGGAAGTGTTCACCTGAGAAAACTGCCAGAACCTACCTCCAACAACACCCACACCAACACTGCTCCTCCTCGTGTTCATTGGCGCTACATGAAACCATTCATTAGACTTTATGTTATATGCTTCCACAGATGATAAACCTATAATAAAATACAATACTCTTAATTTCCTCCTCTCAAAAATTTAGTTGTTCTCTCTATAGATATTATTAGGGAAAAATACTTCAGGCCTTTTACATTGGGCTAAAATTAAAAAGGGGAAATGGTAGAATAGAATCATGTTAATTATGTGATAAATAGGAACAGCTTTTTTTTGAGGAACTCCTTCCTATTCAAACTACTGTCATTTACAAGCTTTTTAAACATGGTAAGATAACTGATACTGATGCATGATAAAGGAAATTTATATACTCAGCACTCTGACATACGTCATTCAAAGAAATTCTTGATGCAATTTTAAAACATTTTAAATATAATGCCCATTATGTGGGCACTCAAATGTGCTATAATTTGCTCTGTAAATATGATCACTATGTTAACTGTAACAGCAATGTAGAAAAGATGAGATGGAAATTACCTGTGCTCCCGTCAAAGCCTCCCACTGCATATAACAATCCATTTAACACAGCTGCTCCCAAAGTGCTTCTCCGGTCTCGCATGTTAGCCACACTGGTCCACTGGTCCTTCACAGGGTCATAGGAATCTACAGTGCGAACTCTTAATGAGCCATTAAAGCCACCAACGGCAAAAACAAGTCCAGCCATGTAGACCATCCCTGCAAAAAGAATGCAGCATTTGATGATGAATATGTGACCCAACTACTACCACTATTGGAAGACTGCTTTCCAGTAAGTCTACAGTGATTGTTAGACCATGCTACTCATAGGTGGAACCTGACTGAATAAGTCCTAAAAAATACTATTCGTTTGTAAGAATATATAATCACAAGTGCACAATGATGTATGTATAAGGAATTCATTGTAGCACTGCTTATAGTAACATAGATTAAAAAGTTTTAATATTTAATTAAAAATGAATGGGCTGGGGCATGTATAGCTAAGCAGTAAAGCACTTACACAACATGTGTAAGGCCACGGGTTAGATCCCCAGCACAGAAAAACAAAAACAAAACCTAATAAACTTATACTACATCTAGACCAAAATAAAGTACTAACCAACTTTATTCTTTCTTTTCTTTGTAGTGCTAGGGATCAAACCCAGGGTCTCACACATGCTAGGTAAGCACTATGCCACTGAGTTAGACCCCAGTCCAAGACAAATCTGAAAAGAATGAAGTGACTCTAGATATACTCATATGTAATGATCTCCAATATATACTCAACCATCATAGAAATGTTCCACTGCATTTAAAACTCGTTTTGCTAAGGGAGATAGGAATTTATGGATCAGATTAAGTCCTGGGAAAGATTCCCAACATTTGCAAATGCCTCTTCTGATCACATTTTTAGCTAAATAAGATATATTTCAATAAATGTTCATGAAACAGATGCCTGTATGAAAGCAACTGTGGTTTACAGCAGAGTCAGACATCTCCTAGAACTAAGGATCCCAAGCTAAAGAATTACCTTCTCAACATTTCTGTAAAGGTAATTAGAAAAATATCCAGCAAATTGCCAGCTCCTCCAGTTTATTCTAGATAACCATAAAGATATCTAAAAATGAAGGCAGAGCAGCTATCCCTATCAATGTCTCAGATGAATTGTATGAGGCCTGAATCCCTACTTAACCACAGAGTGGCTTGAATCAAAACTTTTCTAATAGTCTGTCTTCTAATTAATAAAATAAGACCTGAGAGAGAAGCTCTCAAAGACCCAATAATGGAGAACTGTGCACAATGCATCATGCCTACCTGCCCGGCATCTCCTGGAAGGCAATTCTGCTACTTGGTGCCATCGTTCTTCCTTAAAGTCATAGCATTCCACACTTCGAATAGCCTTTGGTGCTTGGCCCCCAACCACCACCATCAACTGGAAGGGCAGAAATATAAGCACTTGAACAAATGATTCTTACATGTTCTGAGATTTAATATGTCCTACAAAGACTGGTGTAGGGAGTGTTAGAATGAGATGGCAGGGTGAGCGGAGGGAAAACAACCCCCTAACAACATGTAGTAAACATCAACCACAGGGAACATGTTAGAACTACAATTCCATTATTTAGCACATTTAGTCAAAAATAAGGATTTCAGAAACTAAAATAAGTTTCTGATCCTTGAAGCAAAAGCGGTATTTAAGCCAAAAAACAGCAGGCAGTCAGCACTGGCAAGGCTGCGGTAGATCACAGGGCTTGCTATAAACCTGATCCTGGTTTTGCAATGACCAGGGATTAGATTTCCACAATCAAGGACAGAGAGAAATAAATATATGTCACTGGGTAGGCGAGGTGAAGAGGACAGTAAGGTATTAAAAGAAAGACGGAAAAATATCCAAAAGGAGTGATTGACAAAAGAGCATAGATTCCTGAATTCCAAGGAAAGAGATCTCCCTTGATGTCCCTCAGATAAAATGACCAATAGGACAAATAATGGAGATGCTACAAATCATAACAAATGAATACACTATACTCTCCTGCTGAGAATAATGAGGTCTATAATAAATGTCCTCAATTCAATTCAACAAATATTTATTAACTGCCTATCATTTGTATCTGTCCAGAACTGTGCTAGGTATTATATGAGAAATGTAAGACATGGTCTCTGCCAGTCAAGAGCTGAGAGATTTCACTAAAGAAAAAGGACCCATGAAATAATTAAAGAACAAAATACAATTATATGTGATCAAAAAGTATATGATTAGTACAGATGGTAATTGGTTTCTGCTAATCAGAAAATGAAAAGCTGCCACCATCAAGCAAAATCTTCAGTCAGGGAGGGGAACCAGGGCCTTGAGAGATGGATGGGATTTAGAAACTTTTACTGAGTATACCCGGGTACTTCCTGGCACCAATGAAAATACAGCTGTCAAATCAGGGAGGTGTCAGAGTTAATAATGTCTCATACGGAAAACTGTAAAGAATGACCAGCACTTTGAGAAAAATGTGATGAGATGATTATACGAAAAACAGATGTTAAAAAAAAAAACAAGGGCTGGGGTTGTGGCTCAGAAGTAAAGTGCTTGCCTAGCAGGTGTGAGGTGCTGAGTTTGAGCCTCAGCACCACATACATACAAAAAATAAAGGTATTATGTCCATCTACAACTAAAAATATTAAAAAACAAAACAAAACAAAAAAATCAAAACAGAATGATGGAATAACTCATACATACAAACTGGGGAGATCTGCGACTTTGAATAATGGCATAACTATTCTTAGAACTATAGAAAGATGGATACTTAGAAAATATGATTCTTGAATCAGAGAAAATCCCAAGTTTTCAAAAAGGAGCCTATGTTAGTTATTTAATAGCTGGAGGGTAGAAAGAATCTCTAAAGATCTTAAAATAAGATTGAACATAGATCAACCACACAATTTATTTCAAGTCTATCATTCTTCTAGTGCTGAATTCAAATAAGCAGAAGGAAGAATTAGCAAAGGAAACCCATAATGCCCTCCCCTTCTACCACCAAAAGAAAAAAAGGAGGGGACAAGGTTATTAAATCACAGAATTATAATGACATCAAGATCAACCTTGTATTTAGGGATCTGTGTTCAAAACTGCCTGAAGGTTTATACAAAAATCTTAAATATTGTTATCTGATAAAGATCAATTTAAAAAAAACTCAGAATATTTATTTTACATCCTAAAACAGCACTGATTTATAGATTTCATGATTCTCAAATTCTGAATCTCATAATTTCTAAACAATAGTTGTTTTGCACATCAAAATGAGGATGGAAGTGAAAATGTGTTACTACAGAGAACAGTAGTAACGTGTCCTTCACTGAACCAAGAGACGCACAAAGAGGTGGGGATTGGGAGTCCAGCAATCAGAGAAGGGAGAAGGTACAATGGGAGGACAAGAGAGCTGGGACAGAGATCAAGGCACTGGGCTCTAGACAAACGTGCTAACCACAAGAGTTGTTCATAATGCTGACACCCCACTTATCTGTAAAACACACCTGACCCCATTTGAGAAGCAGCACACTAATTATGCTATAAAAGAACATGGAAACAGGGAAAATCTTACATGGCAAAAAGTTACATGTAACATTTGAGGAGGGTAAGAGCTATGAAGTTAAGCAAATTCAAGTGATCATCCTGAAATGTGGGTCAATTAAATTTTGTTCTTTTTGTTTTCTCTACCTATTAAATATTTGTTTTAAATGTTTCTGAAAAATCAAATTTTATGATTTCATTGGAAATTTTAGTAGACTCACTGAGTAAAAAATACATACCTAAAAATAAGACAGTATTTGTAAAAGTACAGATTCTAAAGAGAAAACAAAGTACACTACAAAACAAGTTTTCTCATTGAGGCTCAGATACAAGGATGCCTTACACAATCCTAACACTATTTACTGAGAATGCAAAACTAATGTTTAACATACAAAAAGACCCAAACATGTAATTAGTATGAGTTCATAAAATGAGATCCTAATATAAAAAGGACTAAGTCACTGTGATAGAAAAATTATCCAAATCTCACAATAATTTCCTCAGCACTACCACCCCATCTTGTTTCCTTTGACTCATCTGTTTGATGATAAAATGTATCATTACTATGAAATACAGATGCATAAGAAATTAATCTTTGCTTCATTCTTGCTTGCTCAGAATTAGTCCTGAATACAGTCACCTTACAGCCAACAGTGCTGCTGAAAAGCTTCCTACACAAGCACCTTTTCAAAAATATGCATGAATAAACAAACAGTGAGAAGGGATCACTTAGGTGAGACATGCAAAGTTGAAACAACAGTGCTGCTCACTATTATCCACGTCTGTTGCACACCTTGCTAGCACAGAAGCAGCATGTAAGAGAACCTCCATGAATCTGTCTACCCACCACAAAATAAAAGCAACAGAATTGCCAAGTCAAGAAGTGTAACACAGTTGGAAGGGCAAAGTCATACCAGTAAAGTCCAGGAAAACTAAACTGAATAGATGGCACAGCTTCATTAAAGAGAAAATATTTTACCAAGAATTCTTTAGGAGGTTTACAAAAGCGACATGTTAATCCCAGAAATTGTAAATTTGCTTTCACTCAAATTTTCTCTGCAGTATAGTTAAAGATAACAAAGCTGAAGATGCCAGAAGAGGGAATATATAAGAAGACAGTTTTTTTTTATAAATAAGAAATGATTAAAAACTATTAAACTAGAAAGAAGTTACAAAGACTAGCATTAAAAAAAAAAAGTAATTCTAAATTTATGGCCAAGATTCTGAACACTTTTTATAAAAATTGTTTTTTATAAGAATAAAAACACCAAATAATATGAACAAATACGAAGTAACAGAGAATTATAAAGATGGCTACTTATTAAAGCAGGTAAAGGGGTTTTGGAAAATATAAACACTCATAGAATCAGCAGACCCAGATGGCATGCATACTGAAGTGTTAGGGAACTAGCTAGTGTACTTACTGAGCCACTTACAATTATTTTTGAAAAATCTTGGAGAACTGAGGAGAGATCAGAAAATTTAAAAAAGGCAAATACCAACTTCCAAAACAGGGTAGGAGTGAATGCCTTGCAAATATTTTTTTTAAAGTAGTAATAATTCTCAGTAAAAATTTAGAATATTTTGAGAAAAGCATTCAAACTTCTAGAGAATAAAATGATGAGTAACATGCAGATGAATGCAAAAAAAGAAAATACCAAATTTGAATCCTTTTGATTCTCAAAAACTCAATCTTACCAAATGTTATATGCCAAATTCTCATTTTTGGTTTAGATAATAAATGTAATCATATGGACTGAAATTTTCTACAAATGGATTGTCAGTGGGTGGGTATTTCTAATGAGGTGTTACCAGGGCAAGTGCTGAGGTCCACTTTAAATTAATGCATTTACTAATGATCTAGAAAATTAACTACAATGGTATAATGGCAAAATCTGCAGTGACCTCTAAATTGGGACTGATGTTAACATTGAGCAAAACAAAAAACACCAATTAAGATATGAATCAATTAAAAATGTAGATTACAGAAATAAAACTTGGAAAAACAGTAAAAGCATTATTATAAGTGGAAGAATTTTAAAGACATAATTCAATGGAAAGGATAGAAGTAATAACTACAGATGTGGAAAAACAGGTTAATTCTTATTTCTTAAGAGGTAAACACAAATCGATAAATAAAATGTTATACTATGGATCATTCTGATTAGACCACACACAAAATGGGGCTTAACGTAGTACTGTAAAGAGGCAAATAGACCAGAAAGAACTGCAGACAGAGAAAGAAATGAGAGGTCATTCTGAAAGAAAAATCAAAGCAGTAAATCATGAGTGGCCACAACTAAAAAACTGAAGGTACAAATATAAATTTGCCACAGGAAAACATGGACACTGGTGGTATGGGAAGATACACAGGAAATCTAAGTTGAAACGGCTACGTATGAAGTATGGGAAACTCTCAAACAGTATACAATAAAGAATATGAAGAAAAATTGAATGAGCTATTTTATTATCCTTAGTTCTAATATATAATTCCATGAAACTACCAGGTTTTTTTGTTATATATCCTATAATTTCTTACACAGAAATATTCCTGCTTAGTCTGATCTTCTTCTTTTGACCACAGCTAGTGTTTCCTACTATAAGAAGAGCTAGTGAAACTCAAAGGGACAAGACCCAGCTGCCCTCCATTCCAGAGGAGTAATATCATGCAGTTTATTAAGAATAAATGAAGCATACAAACCCCACCCTCAACATATAAAATTAACAAGGAGATTAAATCATATATTCTACAATGCATTCTTAAGCATACTGCATCTTGCAAGATAACTAAAGTAAGCGTGGGAATTCAGATGATCAAAAACATTAACAGCTTACTATAGGGCTTAGGCTGAAGTAAAAACAAGTACGAACAATAGATCCTACTTTGGGAAGGTTCATGGGTGTCCTCAGTCGGGTACGGACACTCTTCATTAATATCCGCTGCTCTGTTGGCAGCAAATGATACTTCATAGCTTCAATGAGGTAATCTTTGCAAGCACTGCTATTCTTGACCAATGCCTCCTCTTCAACCCTCTGTAAGGAGATAAACCCCATAAATAAACAACTATTTCATGATGTAACTACTGAAGAAACAAAAGTAAAGAAGAGGAAACAGCAGTAACCATCTTCTCTGTATCACTCTTTACTTTTGCTCATGTATGACTCGCAGAGAAAAACATGTATAAATAAAGGAGAAGAACTGCAATGAAAATTATAAACATCAAGGTCAGCTAGATAATATGAACTCTAAACATCAAGTTACATAGTAAAAAAAAAAAAAAAAAAAAAAAAAAAAGCAAAACAAAAATCCAATAAACAAAATTTAGATAATGAGTCCTTCAAATGGGAAAGGCAAAACTAATAAGTTAACAATACTTTTTTCAAACTCAAGAGGGCAAATAAAATATCTGGAAAAGACTCAAAAATACTTTAAAATATTTGTTCAAAAGAACAAAGCCTACATCATAAATAAATCTTGTCCTGACTATGCCTGACCTCAAATGCAAGACAGGTTTTTAAAATTCATTTCTTTAACACCAGAGGACCAATAGTTACACAGATTAATTTCAATAATGCATTTTCTAGTAATTCTAAAAGATTCAGATCTAACCTTTTAATAAAGAGATGTTTCTTTAGATGGTTTCAATTACGAAAATAATGCTGAAACATTCCTATAAGAGTGCCAATAAAAAGTAAATTTAAAACTGTTCAGGGATTAATAAGGAATCATTATTCCTATTTTATTTCAAATAACCTTTTTTTTCTTCAGCTTAGAAATTAAAAAAAAAAAAAGAACTAAACACATCTCGCTGTGAAATTATTCTATTAAGTAGAATTTAACAGCATTTGGGTCAGATCTTAAAATTCCATTCCTGCTGGGGAATCAAAAGAACAAAGCAAAGAAGATGTAGAACAGTAACACAAAGTCATGGCCCATTTATCATATGTACTTAAATGACCACAAATACTACCTCTTAAAGCTGTATTATCTACTTAACCAAATCGGAAAAGGGGGCTGAAACAAATTTCTAAAGAATGGGGAATGTTAAAAAGAGAACAGTTCCCAAAGACTGCAGGTGTCCTAACTGGCCCTCCTTCCTGTATCCTGCAGATCTTATCAGTGTGCGACTGGGATCTTCACACTGTCAGGTCAGTGACAGGGCATTATGCATATTCCTAAGTTTTGCATGTTTTTACCTGAACCAAATACTCCCGAGGAAGCAAAGGTAACCGTACGTGTTCCATTAGTCGAGCCATCAACTCTTGCCTCACATCCTTGTCATGGTTCACCCATGCTATTACTGCTTCAAATACCTTGCAGAAAATATGGAGAAAGAAAAAATAAGTAATGAATTATATACCCAAGCATCTGGACAAAATATACTACATGTTATACACAACCCTTGCTAAGACACCCAAATTTAATCCATGGCTTAAATTTTATCAAAATCCTGATTTGCAACATACTTACAAAGCCATTCACTCATTTCTTTGTTTTTTTAAACATGGAATTTAGTAAGTACTCTAATAAGTACTGTGTACTTAATAAGTACTTTTCATTTGATATTTACCAAGCATTTTACCAAGTACATTATCTAGGCTCACTGAACTTGAATGGCAGCTGTGATAATATGATGATACATGATCTATTTCACTGTTGATAACTTTCCAAATTGAATTTTGTTCTACTTACACAGATTTAAATCTCAAGTTCCTTTGGAATAAAGCACTCAAATAATAAAATAAAGTGATATTTGGAATGAAAACCATGTAGACTTATACAAAACTCATTTTTCAATTTTTCTCTAGGTTTACAAACCAATGTTGAACCATACACTTAAAAATTGAGGATCTGCACAATAGGTTAGTTCTACACTCTCATAATAGTAGGATATTAAAATGTAATAATGGTGTGAACTTTTTTACAACTTAAGAAGGGCATAACTACTTAAAACATATTTCTATGAGAAAGCTAATAAACTAATATGAAGACAGTGTTTTTCTATAAAATTTCCTCCCAGAGTGATGAATATAATACCTGTTAATCTTTAAAAGGTTATGAAAAATGTAAAAAAAACATGCAAATGAATTACTGGAGGCAAAAATGTTTTTTTTGAATACAGAAATAGAGAAACTAAAAATAGCACACACTATAATTAACTTCCCTCTTTAATTCATTCTGTCAACAAATACTTATTAAGTACTTCTGCGTGCCAGGTGTTAGAGATAAATAAGTGAACAAGACAGTCTGCAGTCTGTCAATTCTATCTATTATTTCTCAGTTCTGTTTTCTCTCCTGTTTCCATCATCCTATGTCAGACCCTACTGCTCACCAGCATGACTTCAACATTCTCCTCTCTGACCCTCACCTTGGTTCCTTCTGCTTACCATCACCAAGAAAGCCAGTCTGCAAAAGCTGGTCCCCTAAAATAATCACGGCTCCCAGAACCCACATCTTCAGGTAGTAACCTCCCACAAAGAATGCAAGATGCCCTGTGCAACCAACAGAGAGCAGCAGAAGCAGAACTGTATGATTTCTGAAGGTCACCAGAAGCCTTGTGGCTTTTTACCTGGTGTCTTGCAATGTTCGTTTGGGTAAGCCAGATGTCATATGAGAAGTCTGATTACTTGAAACCACCTTGCTATGAGAAACCAAATCAAGACAGAGAGAAGGAAGGGAAGTTACAAATAAGGACATAGAGAAAAATAGAAAACAGTCTCAGCCCAGGAGTCAGAGTCAATGAAGGAGCCACCTTGGACATTCCAGAACCATAAGATGCCCTGTGCAGAACGGAAGCCACAGATCTCTGGCTCAGATGTTACCATGCCAGATATCTTCAACCATTTGGGCCACCTTAACTGAAGCCTCAGGAATTCTAACCATAAAAGTTTGGACATGATAAAATGGTTATTGCTTGTGCTACTACATTCTGGGGTATCTTATTAGGAAGCAGCAAAAAACAGAACAGCCCTCATGTTATTTCTCTAATGCACATATTATCATGGTATCTTCTTGCTTGAAACCTGTGAAAGGCTCATCATCACTATAATGAAGTTAATTTTCTTTAACACACTGAGAAGTTATTTTATGATGTCATCTTCCCATTTCATCTCTTACCACTGTCCCAAACCCATTCTAAACTCCAATCATACTTAAACAAATTGGATGCAATTATTCTTTCATATTTCTTTATGTTTGCATATTCTGTTACCCATCCCTGGGATACTCTTCCCATTATCACCCATTCTGACTCTTCTGGCAAACTCAAACTCATTTTTAAAGACTTAAATCACACATTTGGACCAAACATACCATCCATCCCCATGCCATCCCCTCCAAAAATTAAATGTTCCTCTGATGCCTTTTATGCATTTAATAATCATTTATTTACCCCACTGGTTGTCCCATTAGTCAACAAGTAAAGAAGTCCATTCTATTAATCTTAACATATTTAGGACCTGAAGACAATGCCTGGTATGTAGCAAGCCCTCAATACACACCTATTAAATGTAAATAGCAATGTCATTCTTCTATGTATTTCTTATTTTTAATTTCTTTTTCTCCATATTTCTTATTTTTAATTTCTTTTTAATTTTGAGACAGTGTCTCACTAAGTTACCCAGGTCAGCCTCAAACTCATGATCCTCATGCCTTAGCCTCCAGAGTAGCTGTGATTATAGGGGTTCACACTATGCCAGGCTTCTCTTATGTATTTCTAAAATGCTAAGATTATGCATCTCACATACAATTTTCCATATTTTCTCACATGATGAATATTAGAGTCATGTGTCTTTTCATCCCCAGGTATGAATGTCTTGAGAAATAGGATAGTTATATATGACTTTATATGCAAACTACACAAAAGAGAAACTCCATTTCCTCTAAGCAAACTGTTTTGTGCTCTAATATTCATGTGGTACAAAGACCACCCCCCAAAAATTAAAATAAAACAACAACAAAAATCCCAACCATCTGAGAGAAGTTTCTCTCGGCTATATGAAAGATACAGAAGGATGATAAAGGCAACCCAGAATGTGGAGACAGAAGGCCAAGTCCAGAAGCAGCAGCTGCACAGCAGGAGGGAAGGAAAGAAGGAAGGAAGAAGGGAGGGAGAAAGAGTAGAGGGGAGGTAGGAGAGAAGAAGGACAGGCATGCACTAGAGGAGGTGAAGCATAAGTCACAGGAACCAACCTAAAGGAAGATTATAATCAAGGATGTTCAGATTGTAACTGGCAAAACTTTGCCTCCCTGAGAAACCGTTCAACTCACAAGATGGTAGAGTTAATTTAGTGAGAAATACTGGTGTTTAGATCCTAATTCTTATAGGAATCTAACTGCAGAAAGACACCTATTTCCCAAAGGGTACTTGTTTCAGTGTGTAAGCTCTTGCTGGGGGTCATGTATAAAATTCTAATGTCTAACAATTTGGGAAACCTTCCAAGAAGTGAATATACAGAGATAATTAGCATGTCAACTAGTTGAGTTTCTTAATCTCTAGATCAAATATGACTGGCTGTCACTACAAACAGGATCACAAATTTATGAAACAAAAGGAAGGAAACATAGTCCATCAAAATTTGTTAAAAACTGAGAAAAGAAAAAAATACCTTCTCTTCTGAAGAAATGGTAAGTTTGTCACTTGAGATTAAGCTGCACACTTGTTCAATGCCTAGGTTGAGAAATTCTTCACTAAGTACGACATCTGCAAAATGTTGCTCTGTTTGGGAATTAAAATAAAAATTAATGCGTTTACACCAATATCCCATTATCACAGTTTCTTAACTTAGTCTAAACTACAAATGAGAAAAACAACTGCATTTCCTCCAGGGAAGAACTAACCTCAGCAAACTCAGAGATCTTGGGGGAAGTTTCTACGGGGATGTGTTCATGATACAGCAAAGCAACAGCACATGTGGAAGGCTGCCTTAATGAACAGGCACTTAGCTCTATCAGTTCTCTTCTATAAAGTACACTTTAGAGTTAAACATCTATTCCTTATATGGTGATAACCCAATCAGTATTTAAATTTGTAAAATCTTTTGATATCAGAGTTGTATCTGATAGAAAATAAGGTTTCAAGGCCTACCACGTGTGAGACACTGGGTTTGATCCTCAGAATCACATAAAAATAAATAAATAAAATAAAGGTAATGTGTCCATCAACAATTTAAAAAAAATAGTCCTTATTAGTATTGTTATCCCTAAGTTCTAAAGTAAAAACTTGCTTTACAAACCCAGTTTATCTTCTAGGTCTTCATAATTAAGCACAGGCTAATAGTACTTTTTAAAAATATTTTTCAAGGATGAAATAAAAGATTCACTTCAAATATGAAATAAACACGAACACCATAAAATACCATAAGAAGGACTAGGCGGCATCCCCTTTAGAACAGTTGAAAAAAATCTGTGTTTTCAAAAACCTCACAAATAACTATTCACTTTTATATAAAGTTTCATCACAAGATGACTTTAAATATAATAAGCAGCTCTGGAGTCATTACAAAATGATTGGATTTACAAAAATCTAAGAGACACAAATTTTTTTGAAATTCAAAGTCTTGGTTATGCAAGGTATCACACTAAAATAAATATAAAAAATCACAAAAACAGCAAATAAATCAATAGAACAGAATAGACAGTCCAGAAATAGCACCACATAAACTGATCTTTGACAAAGAAGCAAAAGAAATTCAACACAGAAAGGGTACTCCTTTTAACAATATCCCAACAACCAGTCATCCACATGCAAAACAATGAATAAAGACAATGATAAAGACCTTATATTCTTCACAAAAATACACTTGAAATTGTCCATAGACCTAAACATAAAAATACAAACTTTAAAACTCCTATAAGTTAACAGAATAGAAAACCTAAGAGACCTTGGATCTGTCTGGTGATGACTTTTTTAGATACAACACTGAAAGCATGATTCATGAAAAAAAATTTAATAAGCTGAACTTCATTAAAATTATAAACTTCTGTTCCCTAAAAGATTCTAAAGAAATAAAAAGATAAGCCCCAGTCTGGGAGGAAAATCTCTGCGAAACACATATCTGGGTCAAATGGTGGTTCCATTCCAAGTTTTCTGAGGAATCTCCATACTGCTCTCCAGAGTGGTTGCACCAATTTTCAGTCCCACCAGCAATGTATGAATGTACCTTTTCCCCCACATCCTCACCAACATTTATTGTTATTTGTATTCTTGATAACTGCCATTCTGACTGGGGTGAGATGAAATCTTAGTTTTGATTTGCATTTTTCTAACTGCTAAAGATGTTGCACATTTTTCCATATATCTGTTGATCAATTGTATTTCTTTTTCTGTGAAGTGTCTGTTCAGTTCCTTAGCCTATCGATTGTGTTATTTGCTTTTTTGGTGTTAAGTTTTTTAAGTTCTTTATATATATCCTCGTGATTAATGCTGTATCTGAGGTCTATGTGGTCTACATATTTTCTTCCATTCTGTAGGCTCTCTTCATGTTACTGATTGTTTCCTTTGCTGAGAAGAAGCTTTTTAGTTTGAATCCATCCCATTTACTGATTCTTGATTTTACTTCTTGCACTTTAGGAGTCTTGTTAAGGAAGTCAGATTCTAGGCCAACATGGTGAAGATTTGGGCCGTTTTTCTTCTATTAGGCAGAGGGTCTCTGTTCTAGTACCTAAGTCTTTGATCCACTTTGAGTTGATTTTGGTGCAGGGTGAGAGACAAGAGGTCTAATTTTATTTTGTTACATATAGATTTCCAGTTTTCCCAGCACCGTTTGTTGAATAGGCTACCTTTTCTCCAGTGAATGTTTTTGGCACCTTTGTCTAGAATGAGATAACTGTATTTATATGGGTCTGTCTCTGTGTCTTCTATTCTGTACCACTGGTCTACTTGTCTGTTTTGGTGCCAATACCACACCATTTTTCTTACTATGGCTCTGTAGTACAGTTTAAGGTACATTTAAGGTACCCAGCTATTCCACTTCATGGTTTATACCTAAAGGACTTAAAATCAGCATATTACAATGACATAGCCACATCAATGTTTATAGCTGCTCAACTCACAATAGTTAAACTATGGAACCCACCTAGCTGCACTTCAACAGATGAATGGGTAACAAAAAAAATGTGGTACACACATACACACACACACACACACACACACACACACACACGATGGAATATTATTCAGACTTAAAGAAGAAATTATGGCATTTGCTGGTAAATGGATGGAGCTGGAGAATATCATTGTAAGCAAAGTAAGTCAAACTCAAAAAATTCAAAGGCCAAATGTTTGCTCTAATATGCGAATGCTAATTCACAATAAGGGAGGCAGCTAGGGAAGAACAGAGTTACTTTAGGTAGTGGGGAATGAAGAGAAGGGAGGGGGTATGGGGTAGAAAGGATAGTAGAACGAATCAGACATTAATACCCCAGGTACATATATAACTATACAACCAGTGGGAATCTACATCATGTACAACCAGAAGAATGAGAAATTATACTCCACCTATGTATGATATATTGAAGTGCATTCTACTGTCAAGTATAACTACTTAGGACAAATTTTAAAAATGAGTAAGAGACTAGAAAGATCAAGCACACTGATTAGGTGATGAGGACCCAATTGGAATCTCAAAGACCTGTAAGTAGATATAAAGTTATTCAGGGAAAGTTACACTCCGTTTCATATAATATCCATTAAATTCTCTCAACAAAAACAAAACAAAACAAAACAATGGTGCCCAGAAAACAACTCTAATCACATAGTTTATTATTTAACTGTTGTGCTTCTATTTCATAAAAGACTGCATTGTGCTTTTTTGCACCTATATCGTACTTTATTGTCCCTGAAGTTGTAACTTGAGTGTATCTTTATTTTCATTTTAGGTCATATGGTTTGCAGTTTTGCAACAACTGAAACAAGTTGGAGTTATAGTAATTTGAAGACAGGCTAGTCTTTGAAGTCTATATTTTTAAGGGGCTTGAATTAGAAACAAACAAACAATTGATTTACTTATTTACTGTGGTTAAAAGGACCATTATGCTGGGGGTGGTGGCACATGCCTGTAATCCCAGCAGCTCGGAAGGCTGAGGCAGGATGATCACGAGTTCGAAATCAGCCTCAGAAAAAACGAGGTACTCAACAACTCAGTGAGACCCGATCTCTAAATAAAATACAAAACAGGGCTGGGATGTGGCTCAATGGCCATGTGCCTCTGAGTTCAATCCCCAGTATCCCCCAAACAAAAAGGACCACTACATTTGCTTGTAAATCAGTCATAACTTGAGAAAGGATAGTTTTTTTAGAGCCTCATAAAATGTCTACTTGCTACCAACATATTTTCCATTTTGACTCAATAATATATTAGTATTCAGTAAATGAAAGATAAAAATAATCCCACATATCTGATAAAGGACCATTATTCAAAATATATTAAGAACAAGTGTTCTTGTTCAAAGAAAATGAACAACCTAATTTTAAAATGGGCAACAGATCTGAATAGACATTTCATCAAAGAAGATACAAAGATGGCAAATAAGTATATTAAAAGATGTTCAGCATTTTATGTTCTCATAGGGTTACACATTAAAACTTTGATAAGATTTATATATTTATTGAACTACTAAAGTTCAAAACAGACAACAGTAACTACTGATAAAGATGTGGAGCAACAGAAATTCTTCTTCATTGCTGGTAAAAAGAATTTGGCAGATTCTTCCCAAAATAAACATACTATATACATTACTATATAATCCAGCAATTTCAACCCTTGTCATTTACTGGAATAAGCTGAAAATCCATGGTCAAACAAAAACCTGTACATGAATGTTTAAAACATCTATGAAAGTTAAGTATACAAAATAGGGTCAGTGACATCATAGCCAACTAAAATGGAGTTAACAGAAACATACATATACCTGTTTCAAAACTGTCTTGCAAGCCCAAGCCTCCAAGGGCCTAACTCCATTATTACAAGTCTTACCTAGCAGTTACAGTCACTTGCCAATCAGGACACTGCTAGCACCAAGAACTCTCTTTTTAAAAAACAATTTATATAACATTCTCTTTCTCCCCAAAATTCCAACATTTTCCTTTGTTTTCATTATTTTGCAGACATACTAGAGGCTACCCTGATCTATACGTATGTCCTAAATTGCAACTGTATTCTTTGCATATCCCCAAACAGACCCTTGGCTTGGACATCCATCTTTCTCTAAAAAATATTATTTCATGTTAACACAGCTTTATTTATAACTGCCAAATCTTTGAAGCAACCAAGATGTTCTTCAATAGATGAGGATAAATAAACTGTGGTAAAACCATACAATAGAATATTATTCATCTGAAAAAAGAAATAAGTTATCAGGCCATGAAAAAATATGGAGAAATCTTCTAAACACATATTGCTAAGTGAAAGAAATCAATCTGAAAAGGCTACAAAACTGTATAATTCCAACAATAAGACATTATCAAAAAGGCAAAAGTACAGATGATAGAAAGATCAGTGGTTGCCAGCCTATGTCAAAGGAAGGAAGAGAGATGAATAGGGGATTTTTTAGGGCAGTAAAAACTATTCTATAATGAATGCATGTCATTAAACATTTATCAAAACCTACAGTATATACTGCACAAAGAGTAGGTAAGCCCTATTATAAACTACAGATTGTAGTTAATAACAATACATCAATCCTGGCTCATCAATGTACTACAAACGTACTACATTATGCAAGATGTTAGTAACAGGGATAACTGGTGGAGTGGGGAGACTGAGAGAGAATATGAAAACAGTACTCTCCTCTCAAATTTTCCATAAATCTAAAACTGCCCTAAAAATATAGTATACTTGTTAAAAAAAGAAGGCACTAAAAGAGAACAACATTGTGATACATTTGTGATTAAACCTGAACATGATCAAAAGTCAAACTGCAAAGAAAGTCAATAATAAAAACTGAGGAATAAATGTAAACATCTACTTTTAAGAGATCTAATCTTTATAGTATAATAGTAATTCAAAACCTAGTACAAAAGAATTTTAACAAGGTTACAGATTTTAAAAAGTCATCATAATTAATTGCACAGGTTCTTCTACATCTAAAAATATTCTATTTCCTGACCTTACCAGAAGTTCATGCAAACAATCATTTCAAAAGTTTTTTGGTATGCTAACAAAAACAAAAGAGAAAACTCTTCAATAGTTGAATCTGTTTACTGAAGAGTGAATTTAAGAAAAGCATATAGCAAGATCCTTTAGACTAAAAGTTCTAAAATACTGAGAAATAAACCCATTTTAAGACCATTTAAAATAGCATATAATTTTTAAATATGTATAATAATTTGGTTACTCAGAAAATACACAGTACATACTGAATAAAAGAAATGCTAACATAAATCTCTTTCACCCTACTAACAATATTTCACCTCCAAATATATGTCTAAAATGGTTTTGGACTAAGTTTCTTCTATAAATTATAAATCTGAAGCAAAGTAAGGTATTGTTGGCCTCCTTATAATTTTCATGTGGGAAGAAATTCTCCAGGAATGATGAACGGAAGAGAAAACACAACTTCTCTGTACTGTGACTATATATGTTACCTTAGCCTCTGCTTCAAGGATCAGAAAAAAAATGGACTTGTTAAAAAACAAACTTGAGGAGTGATATTGGTCAAATGATATTGTTATATTGTGTGCATACATGAATAGGTAACAACAAATCCCTTCATTACGAACAACTATAATGCAACAATTTGAAAATGTGAAAAGCATAAAAGAAATAAAAATAAAATTGAATTAACAGTAATATATATGAATTATATACAAATTTACATAAATTGTTTTAACCTAATATGATAAAAACAAACTTGGAGATTTTTTCTGTAATTATTTAATAGTACTTAGTAGCATGATGGCAGCCTTACTATGAACCAATTAATTAAAGATTGTTACCCTAATTTGTCATTCACAAATGTCTTTCCCAAAGCCCACAGTTCAGAAAAGTTAGATGAAGTTTTCAAAGTGGGTAATTTGTTTGAATATTAGCAAGGGCATACATTTAAAAGTTAGGACCCTATCCAAAATCAACTGTGGGATCTAAATTCATTGTGTATTCTTTACTAGTATATAAAAGGAGGTCAAGAGGGCACAGTCAATAGTCAACTATACTGCATTGATGAAACTGTAACACAGCTACTACTCAAACAAATGAACACTGTCCTTCACAAACTAGACAAATTAAAGGACAAATGAAGAAACAAGAAACGTTCAAGTTCAAAGTAACTTTGTAGACATATACATATTTTTAAGTTGTTTATTATTAATGTTATTATTAATTTATGTTATTTCAATTCCTGCCAACCTTCTATGGAAACGATCCCTCCTCCTTAGAAAAATCTTTCTGTATTGATATCTGATGTTTACACTCCCATATTAAATTTTCTTTGGAAAGAGTGTGGTAAATATGTGATGCATCCCTAAATATGGAGGACATTATTTGGCAGTATCTGGTGGAAATCAGTTTACTTTAGTACTTTAGGGCCTTCTTTTCCTCTATTTAGATTAACTACGTATTTCTTCAAATGTTCTGCTGCATTAACTGGTAGGAAATTTAACAGGATTGTTGCCTTTAACATACTTCCCCAGCATCCAGAACCCAGGACCCAGCAACCTAGGCAATCAGGAAGCCCCAGATGATTAGCTGAGTCACTTTGAGTCATATGTTTAGAAATGCACTGTTGATATTTTAAACTCTGGCTATTCAAGTTTGCCCTCTGAATAATCTAATTGGAGTATTTATTAATCTTTCCCACTAAAACAAGGTTCTTCTACACACCTATAACAATTCACACAATTCATACGGCATGAGTCTGTTCACAAGCCAGCATACCTCATGAACATTCTAGGATTGCCATTGCTGGCCCAGTCCTCTTTGTCTTCACCATGGCTGGATGCTCAGATAGTGCTAAGCACATGTCTGCTGCCTAGGTTGCAGTTTTCCTTGTTTCTTGCTTCTTAGTGATCCATGATTGCTCTGCATGATCCTATCAATCCTAAAACTTACCATTCACTTAGCATCAAACTGAAAACATTAAAAATCATATCCAAACTAATTACTGTATTTTCAAAAGCATATATCATTGTTCCTTTCTTTTTTATAACCGTTATAACAAAATTAAAAGATTTCATGAAAAAAAAAAAAAAGTTTGTTGATTTAAGCTTCCGACAAGCACTACTGACAACTGGAAATAAAAAAGTGAACTGAAGCCAGGCACGGCAGCGCATGCCCGTAATCCAGCGGCTCAGGAGGCTGAGGCAGGAGGATCACAAGATCAAAGCCAGCCTTAGCAAAAATGAGGTGCTAAGAAATTCAGTGTGACCTTGTCTCTAAATGAAATACAAAATAGAGCTGGGCATGTGGCTCAGTGGTCGAGTGCCCCCCAAGTTCAACCCCCAGTAACAAAAAAAAGGGGGGGGGATTCATTATTATTCAGCTAATGAACCATTTCTAATGAGTGACATATCTGAATAGTATACTAATTAAAGCATATCTAAATAATATACTAACAACCTCTCTTTGAATGAGACCTAGATGTACTTTACCACCTCCACAATGGTGATTCTCAAACTTAATGTTGAACGTGACCTTTCCATTTTTGCCATCAAAGCATCCCGCTTTTTGAGTCTGGGTTAGAATGAAACTACTGTGAGAAAACCAGACAGGTATTCTACAAAATGAATAAAACTCACTATCAAGAAGAATCATCACACAGTTGAGTACAATCATACACACCCACACAGAGACACGCACAGTTACATGAATCTGCCATGTCTTAGGCAATTTATGTTTAGGCTTCTCTGAGGAGAAGAATGGAAAGTGCTTGTTGTGAAAGCACCTATATCTAATTCTTTGCAACTAATGAAATGATCTTATCATTTTGGTGGGTAAAAGATTACCTCTATTTGCTGGAAATAAAAGCAGCTGATGTCAAAAATTTAGGGGCAAAAGATGCTGTACAAAATTGTTATGGCAAAATAAAAAATCAAAATACATCTCTAAAGGAAATCTCTTGGTCATCTCAGACCTGTGGGTGAGATAAGACCACAGATTTAGTCCATTTATGTGAGACACATACATAAGGCACATCACTTCCCAAATATGTACACAAAAAAGCACAGCTGCCTACCAAAATAAGGCCTTGGGTATAGTTTTCAAAAAATTTTAAATTTACATATTTAAATTTGTAGGTATCAAAAAAGCAACGGAAAACATGTTCAGATAGAAACTGGGTCACAGGAACTCTGTGGGAAGAAGGCAAGAAGGCAGTGCTGCCCATGTGTTATTTTATGTTCTTGATCCATCATCATCCATCATGACATTAAATGCTCTTATATTACATTACTACTAATAAAAATGATATGACTGAACATTTCTTGCCTACTCTCAAGCCACAAAAATAAGGCAAGAGATTTTTAAAAACTGAAAAACAAAAAACCCTACCATGAAACACTGTGCTACTTCAAACTGCTGGAAAGAGACTAAATTAGCACAAGTTCTACAGAGAGCATTTTTGAAATCCTACAAATTATACTTGGCCACTTATAAAATGACACTTATTTCATTATGTTATTCTCTCCTACACTGTTTTTTGGGTCCCCCCCCCCCCCCGTTTTTACAGTGCTGAGAATCAAACCCAGAGCTTTGTATATGCTAGGAGCACTGTCTTTTAGAATTACATAAGAGAGCTAATCAGCAGGAACCGGTTAAAAATATAATATATCCATACAATAGAAAGTTCTGCATCTATTTAAAAAAACAAGGAAGTTCATGTTACAAAAGCTCCAGAAAACATTGCCAACTAAGTAAAAACAAAGCATAGACCAGTAAATATAACATGTTAGCTATTTGTTATATAAGAAAGAAGAGAAATAATACACTGTACATTGAGAAGATATAAAAGCAACTAATAAAAACATACATAGCAAAGCATTTACCTGCAATATGAGGCCAAAGAGCAGGTCATCTCAGGAGTAGTCTGTCTCTTCTACTCATAGCTATAGTTACTTCCTATATTTATAATCTCGCTTCATTCAACTGCTCTCTATTTTCTTTACCCTACTTCTCACCTAGTTACCTACCTCAATATTGCTTCTAATCCTTTCACCCAATATTGGCAGATCATCCTGCTTGTAACATGCAGCTTCACTGTGACATTAATTTATCTTCAGTAGTTTACTGATGGCCGCCGAATAAAATTCAACTTCATTATACTGGCATTTAAAAATCAGTTTCTTGGGCTGGGGTTGTGGTTCAATGGTAGAGTGTTTGCCTAGCATGTGTGTGAGGCACTAGATTTGATTCTCAGCACCACATATAAATAAATGAATAAAATAAAGATCTATCAACATCTAAAAAAGAAATCAGTTTTTTTTCCCTAACAAATACCTTAACAGCAATATAGAATAAACACTATGCCATCAATACACAATAGACATTAAATACACACACTGCACAGGTGCAACATACAGATGCATCCTTCCAGAGAGAGAGAGTTAAACTCTAAAGCAGTAAGACTGACCAGTGAGTCTAAGTCAAACAGTCAAGTACTGTCTAGAAGAAATTGACTCAGGGAGTACAGATTTATGAAGAAATAGGAGAGAATGAGAAGGAAGAAATATAGTCAGCACAAACTCTAAAGCAGTTTAACTTTCCTGTTTGCTTCTCCACAGCAAATAAATTAAGATTATTAATAAATAAAGGACAATCCCTAGGATTTGTCACACCAGGTCAATAGAGCTCATCAGGTCAGGCTCTAATCCCAAGTTAAGTACAGTGAAATCTACAATATATGTTAAAAAAAAATCCTCCTTGTTCCATTTTGTATCCTGTAATAATGTGTAAAGTACCATTTGTATTTGATTTCTAAAGACCAAAGACCTTTTTCTTCACAACTGAACACCATGAGGGGTCTCTGTAATTCCTCTACACTCCGCCTAAGGCAGAATCCCAAAAAAAGTCATGGCAAGTGCATGACTATCGATAGTATCTCAATCCATAAACTTCTTATTCTTGATAGACAAAAGTGTTTTTGTAAAAATATACCTGATCTTCATTTTCCTAATTAATAAATTACAGTGTTAGGTTAGATAGCTGCTAAGGTTCTCACAAGTACTGACACTCTGTGTTTTTGGATTCTCAACACTGTTAGTATCCAATGGAAAATAATTCATAAGTATCTTCACCAATTTCATTAATGCAGACAGTTCTGGAGAAACCAAAAATAGCTCATTTCAGTAGAAACACTGACCAAAAAAAAGCAGAGCAAAGATTGTACTTAGTTTACTAGGGCATAAATAAGGACCACAATAAGTACAATATAAAAATGATGAATTTTTTAAAGACATGTCGTTTAAGTCAGCATGAATTTAGTTAAGAAGCACTGTACATCAAATGCTTTCAGTTATCCAAAGGAAAAACCTTCTGCATCAGAAAATTAACACTGTAATAGACAAGACAATCAGCATGAATTCTTTAGTATGCATATCACATAGTCAAGGCTAGTAATATTATTAAAATCACTCAATCAGTAAAAGTTTCTTTCAAGAAGGCAGCATTCAAATCATGGGCTCATTCTAACAGATATTTACCCTAAGCAGTGATTGCCAGCCTAAACTATAGAGAGATAAACAAATAACTAAAAAACAAAAATCTGCACAAGAAAATGTTCTAAGAATTGCTTTCATAGAGAGTAGGTCATAATCCAAACATAGTGAATTTGGGTGTGGGTTTATTATAATTGGAATATAAACTTCTTATAAACAAAGGCTAAAGCCTGTTATTGAGCCTGTTATCTATCACCCATAGCAGTTTGGACAATAAAGAGAGTAGCTTTGAAATGACTGACCACTGGGTCCAAGTCATATAATCAAGTATTGTCTGGAAGAAACTTACTCAGGGAGTACAGATTTATGAAGAAATACAAGAGAACCAGAAGGAAGAAATATAGTCAGCACAAAGGTTGAAACCATGGAGTTCCAAATATGACAGTTCAATATGCTCTGGAAGATTATGGTCTGAGATAACAAGTGAATTTATGGAAGAAAGATGATGGCCACAAGGAAATATGAACAGGGGCCTCAAGGGAGCCAACAGTAGATTTTGAAGCTGCTGGCAGCAGGAGAAACAAAGTATAGAATGAAAAGATAATCTGGATGTTAAGGACAAAGTATGCCTAGAAGTCAAGAAAGAACATGGGCTAGAGAGAATGCTGCAGACCACAAATGTCCGTGCAGAAAAAAGACATGGCAGCAAGAGACCAACAGTCTGGAAGTAGTAACCTTCTACTCATGTTCCAGAGAGTCCAGGCTGTGGCTTCAAAGACATTCCCCTCCAATATGAAGTTGAGGTAAGAGGAGGAAAACTTCATTTAAGAGGAAGGAAAAGGGAATGCACATGAAAATAACCAGGCAGCTAAAACAGCTGGATCTTTGACAGGTCTAGTGGAAACGTGAGAAGTGGTGTGGGTGCTGTATAAGGTGTTACTTTGGGGGCCAGGGAAGTATTAACAGAACAGGGTAAAGAGCAAGAAGCAAACAGGAAACAAACTGAAAGTGTCTGGAGAAGAGCGCTTCTCCCCAGGTAGTCCTGTTGCTGAGAAATGCATTGCTCACCAACCCAGAATTCTAGCTAGAGCACTAGCCCAAAATGACAATGTGAATTTTCCTAAACGTATTAAAACTGGAATTATGGAGTTTCTCTGATTTTCAGTATGGAAGTGATGAGGTACAGGATGACTAAGAAATTACAACAATTTTTCCCTTAAATAAGCTTGAAATTCAACCTCTGGCAATTCTTGGTGATCAACAAGAAAGTCTAAATAAAATTCATATTGTAATTTATAATTAAAATCTAATTTCCAAAAAAAGAGTCTTTTGCTGTTTTTTTGCTATTAAAATACATCTAAACTGTAAGTTCAATTTTTATCTCCTTTATAGTTCTGGGTTGCCCAAAATGCCAAAAGCAAAGCTTTTCATGATTTAAGAAATCATTAAAATATGGACACCACCAGGAAAACTTCTCTGTGAGAAGTAAAAAAGAATTCACAAACAAGCAGTCTCCTAATAAGTCAGTACAATACTTGGAGTTTACTAAAATTTTTCATTTTTAAAAAAATAATCTTAGTATGAAATTAACTGTTGAAGAGCCTAACAAAGGCTGACCTTAGTTCAGCACACCATGCCTCCAGGGCAGGTCACTGGACCTGGCTGGTCTAATCACTTCTGTTGTCACTGGATTGAAGCAGTTTACCGCTTGCCTTAGAGAAGCACAGTGGCCAGTGAGACAGGCTGTGGCTGGCAGCCCCTCAGTGTGGATTCCACCCCTCCCCACTGGCTTTCCAGCCTTCTTACCTTCTCTGAAGAGCTCTGATATTGTGAACACTGGAAAGCTTATTTCTAATCTCCATGTGAAAGAAAGGAGGCAAATCTTAGTCAGCCTCTCTGGTGGGTTTTTAAGGAGTAGGCATACTCTAGGTTCTAGACCATTCTGAGCAGGATCATCTTGGATCAGAAAGCAACCCAAAGGTATGAAGGCTTTCTTTCCTTACCTATCCTTTCTCTCCCTCAGATCCTCTCTCCCCTCCCTTCTTCTATGTATTTATGTATGTATGCAAGTACTGATACTTCTATTGCTATTTTCTTTCTTTTCTACTTTCTTACTCAGATAAGCTTATGGCAGGCTCTGCTCAGCTCTCAGTTTATGATAAAGAAAAGAAAAATATGTTGACTTTTTCTATTGCCATTGCCCCCCTTCACTTTGTCAGATCTTTTCACATGGTATATGATTTGAGCTGGAAGTAATTTAGGAGTTTGGGTAGATTTTCTGGATACATAAAGTACTTGAAGATAAACTAAAAATCAACTCTTTGGCAGCAAAAGAGAGCTATGGACAACTTCCTAGGTGGGGTCCTTACCTCCCCATCTCCTATTACTTGAAAAACATACACCTTAACTATTAAGAACAACCGTTTTTTAGCATTATTCTGGATTATTTTAGAACGTTTGTTGCCACAGGTATCAATACATCAAAGATATAGAAATGACTTCATTATATGTAGTTAGATTTCATAATTATATTTGTACTAAATAAAAATATAGTGGTGAAAGTATGTAGATGAAATGTGACAATTGCTTCAAAATAATGTAAGAGGATGCAAAAAGTTTGTCCAGCTATATATAGACTAGTGATTTGTGTACTTTTCTATATGTATCTTAGATTTCATTAAAAAGTTCACATATCAAAAAGTAACGGAAAAGGGGAAGTAAAAAGGGTTATAACTAAAACAAGATTACCCATAAGTTAATGACTCTTGAAGTTGGATTATGAGTACTATTTTATTTTTGTACATTTGTAAATTTTCATAATAAAAGATGTTTTAAAATTGTACTTATAACCCTAAGAAACTCAAGCAAATAAAAAATTCAGACTCGTGGCATAAAAGCAGTGCGTCCTTAAAAGTAGATTCTGATTTAAAATACAGTGCACTAAAAATGAGGAATCAATGATTCTGTGTAATTTTGCTAAAAGTGGCAATTATTATTCAAAAAAGAATTTTTGTAGAAGGATTCTACTAAGATACAGAGATGTTCTAACTCTGGGGGAAATTTCTTCTTATTCTGTAGTAAAATACAATAAATGTAAGATTTTAAATCAGAGAAGGAAATAATCAAACCTAACTTCTCCTAATAACACAGCAAATGAGTTGGTCCTAATATAAGCAAAACTAAGAGTACTAGTACATCCTAAGAATTGCATTTAGGTATCTTTTGCATGAATCCTACTTTATTCATTCTCTCCCCAGGGACCTTTTCCCCATTAAGAGTCAATTATATTTACCAAGAACTACAGGGTCAATTAGCATTCTGAAAAAGATATAAATAGCAACTGCTGCATGCAGAGAAAAATTACCCCAAATGTATAAGCCTCCTGGGATTTCCCATAAGTCACTTACAACAGGTGTATTATGTCTAGCAGTTTATGGAGACTGGATTTAGAAGGAATATTTTCTACTTAGCTGAAGAACATAATAGGTTGCATTAGAATGTACCAATGAATTAAAATACCTGTTTTTTCTTAAAATGCCTTATCTCATGCAAAAGGTTTACACCTTATATTATAATGCAGGCATTTCTCAACTTACAGAAAGGTTGCTTCATGGAACTCAGATTACATTTTCCCACTGTAAACAATTTTACAGAGTAGTGAGGCCATCTTTAAGAAATATGTAAAGCTAAAATTCATTGAACCTATTGTGCTTTACTGAAATACTGGGGGTGTTCCCTGCCTTCACCTAACCACTCACAATTACTTGGTTAATATAACAGGGATTCTAGGAATATGTCTCTCCATTGCTCTGTGCATGTGAAAACACACACACCCTCTTACCCACATCTATAAACCAAAGTTCCTTTTCTCATTAAAGTAAGCACACTAAAGGAAGCAGGGCTTGGAAAAAAGGATTTTGCATCTGAAGGCTGGGAGAAGTAGTATGCTAGAGCTTATTAAGAGGCAATGAGGGCTGAGGCTGTGGCCCAGTGGTGGAGCCCTTGCCCAGCATGTGAGGGGCACCGAGTTTGATTCTTAGTACTACGTAAATAAATAAATAAAAATAAAGGTCCATTGAAAACTTAAAAAAAAAAAAACAACTTTAAAAAGAGGCAATGAACATTACAAACTTCTGTAGGTATGGTTCTACTGAATCCTGAAGATGTCGGACAAAAGTCTTGCAAGCAAATGGTATATTACAACTTCTACCAGTTGTCTTCTAGAGAGATGGTTGGTTTTTTTGGTTTTGGATTTGGTTTTGGTTTTTTTGCACCAGGTACTGAACCCAGGGTTACTTAACCACTGAGTGACATCCCCAGGACCCCCATCTTTTTAATATTTTATTTAGAGACAGGGTGTCGCTAAGTTGCTAAAGTCTCACTAAGCTCCTTAAGGTAGCTTTGAACTTTCGATCCTCCTGCCTCTGCCTTCTGAGCTGCTGGAATTACAAGTGAGCACCACCATGCCCAGATGGAAAGATGGTTTTTATAAAAAGCTTAATAACTATTTTCTCTCTTACCCTGCAGGGAGACACTCTGTTTGCTTAATAAACTTCCTTATGTGGAAGGAAAAAAAAAGCTTAATAACTTCCTAATAATCACTTCTACTTATGTATTTTTAAGTTTTTATAAACTCAAAGAAAAATAAAGCATAGGTTATATCCAAAGATCTAACATCATTCTCTCCTCCCCAACTATAGCAATGGGGGTCAGAGGGTCCGCATGTAGCTGAAGTGATGGCTCCCTGACAGGATCCACAGGCATCCCTCTGCCGGGTCAGAGGCCAGAAGGTCTTGGCAATGCAACTGCTATCTCAGGAGAGGGCTGCCTACACTTGTGATCTATTTTTCCACTCTACCCAAACACATCTGATTTCACTGCCTTGACATTTTTAAGCCACAAAATTGTTTTTAAGGATGCAGGAAAAAGACATAAAAAATCACAAAGACAAAATAACTTAATTTCACATGAATACATTTTCTCATATGCCTATTCTTTTGACAATTTGAAAGAAAAATACATAGGGATTGATACTTACATAAAACTAACTATTCTATTATTTAGTCCCAGTAGCAATTTATAGTCACTTTAAAGTTGAGAATTTTATGTTTCAATTATACAGTGCTACACTACCATTTTAAGATTTTAAATGTATTTTTTTCTAAAACTCATATTCAGAAACATGACATGGCTTTACAGAGACCACTGTAGAAGCACATCAGAACTCAAGAGTTCCACATTCCTCCTGGTCTCAAACTCAGCTGAGGTCCACTCCACTTGCCTGCATAGGTGTTGGCTTTGTTCAGGAGATCTGTGCATGCGTGCATATCAGCAAAAGCCCGGATTCCTAAGCAGTTGACAGGGTGAAGCTGGGATTCCAAGAATTCACAGCATGTCTTCTTCACATCCTGTAACTGTAATAGACCAGCTGCTGGGAGAAGGACCTGCAACACACAAGGGACAAGTGCTTAGGACACTGCTATTTACTGCTTCTCCAAAGGGCACAAGAGGTTCAGTCATTCACACCCAAATATTCCATAAAAACAAATGTAACAATTATTTGCAAATTATGGTGATGACTCATCATTCTCTGTGATTTCTAAGGAATCTTTCAAAGTTCTCCCCCACAGCTGCAAGGATATATCAGATCATACTGAATTTATGATTTGTTTAATAAACAAAATGTTCCTTTGAATTTTTTTTAAAAACACCCATTATGAGGATGCTAGGGGGTGCTATCGTTCAATGAAAATGGTTTTGTTTGCTTACTAAACAATCCCGAGCTTCAGAGTTTTATAAGGAAAGAGTGAGCCCAGAATAATACAGTACACAACAAAGCCACAGTTTTCAGAAGGCCTGCTATTCCACTGTCTGAATAATACAACAAACTGCTTTTCTTAGGAGGTAGAACAACTTTTTTATTTTAACCATTTTTTAATAGTGCATTTTAATTATACAGAAAATGTGTTTCACTGAGGCATATCCATAACATGTATACAGCATACTGTGATCATAACTACCAAGGATAGAGCAATTTTAAATTCAACAAGAGTCTCTAGCTACAAGCAATTTCTCTAGAATGTAATATATGTACTAAAATATAAAGCATAAAAGGTAATTGCCTAATAACTTTTAAATTTATATTTGTATTCCAATAACTCCAAGCAATTTTATATTAATTATCTGTTGTTCTGTAGGATTAAAGCACTATCCTCACCAAAAATATTACAACTAACATTACAACTCCTTTTCAAATAGGTCAATAATGGAGCCATTTTTTCATATAAGTGAATGAGGAGAGCACTATTTTAAGGACCAGATTTGAAAATGAAATTGAGGAAAAATCATTTAAAAAGTTATTGAATGTCAGGTACAGTGGCTCAGCATTTTCGCAAGGTTTTAAACAACTTAGCAAGATCCTGTCTCAAATATAAAAATGGGGGAAAAAATAACAGAATGAATCAAACAACATTACTCTATGTAAATTTATGATTACACAAATGGTATGCCTTTGCGCCATGTACAGAGAAACAACATGTATCCCATTTGTTTACAATAAAAAATAAATAAATAAAAAATAAAAAAAAATTTAAAAATGGGATAGGAATGTAGATCAGTAGTTAAGCAACCTCTGGGTTCAATCCCCAGTACAAAAAAGGAAAGTTTTACATATCTACTGTTCTTTTATAAAGGCCATTCCCCCCAAAATCAACTACTAAACAATGATAAATTTTAGAAAAGATTATATTAGCATAAAAATAACCTTCTAAGTTCCTTGAGGAATTACTTTAATATATACCACACTGTAGTACAAAGAAAATAACTACAGAAAACAATAGCTGATGAATACCTTTTACGATTTTCCTAAATTTATATAATGAGACATAAATTTGGAAAAAATGATAGTACTCATGTCTTTCTGTATCACACATTACCTGTATTTTCTTAAATGAAGCACATGGGCACTCACTCTGGGATCTAGAGGTCCTGAGTGTGTGTGCCAAACATAACCAAAGAGTAATGAATAGAACTAAAGACCAAGAGGGTGATATTTTCTATTTTAGTCCAACTCTGTCAACTACTAATAGTTTTCTCTGAAAAGAGGAAAATGATACCTAGAGACTGCCTTTTCCTTCAAAGAAAACTAAAATATAAATAACATGGTTATAGTCAAACCTTTTGCACAATATGGAGTGTGGTTCATTATGTTATGAGAATGAATCTCCACGGAAGGTTTTAATTTGTTGATAATTTTCAAATTGGAGGTTTTTCTATGCTGGTATAATGGTACTCTAAAGCAACATAAAGCACATTCCAAGATGCTTAACAGCACAGCCATTTAATTCAGCAAATACATATAGTTTAGAAAGTGGTCTTCAGCGTAATATTCAATCTGTGAAATTTACACAAATGGTAAAGATCACTCATCTAATCTACATTTTCCCAGGGACAAAAAAGTGCAGTTCAGTAGTATTCAAATTGTTTGGTAAAGCAGAAACACAGGGAGGAAAAAGTGGTTGAGCAGAAACAGACCTGCTTACACACTGCTGGCGGGAGTGTATTTTGGGTCAACTTCCATGAAGAACAATTTGTTTACTTCAATCAAATTACAAATTAACATAACCTTTGACTCAGCAATTTAACCCAGAGATACATTAATGTGCAAAATTTCCTATATACAAGATATTTTCATTACAGCATTACTGTGGGTAACAGAGGAGTTAGGGAAAAAGCCTGAATCATAAAGAGACTGGTTAAATAATTACAATCATCCATTCAATGGAATACTTGGAGTTACTCAAAAGAAGAAATTATACAAATGGGAGAGTTGATAAGATATATTCTTTTTTTTTGGAACCAGAGATTTAACTCAAGGGGTTTACCCACTGAGTCACACCCTCCCTCCCTTTTTATTTATAGACAGGATCTCACTAAGTTGCCTAGAGTCTTGCTAACTTGCTGAGGCTAGTCTCCAACTTGCAATCCTCCTGTCTCAGGGTCCCAAGTCCCTAGGATCATGATACAATATGTTCTTAAGTAAAACAGTATGTTCTTAAGATACAATATGTTCTTAATAAGTGATTAGTACATATTATGCTACACATGGTACATATTCACATTTACATATACACCATCTAAAGCAGCTAGAACAGGTTTTTAAATTTTTATCTCCTTTACTGATTTTAACTTTTTCACTACAAAGTCCAGATCTACCTTATCAGGAGATCAAACTCATAAAATTATAGAATCTCAGCTCCAGAAGGGACTGATATAACTCCAATATAAAAGTTATTTCAACAGTGGGCAACTAGAAACATAATTTTTATTGATGGCAGTAATGAATCAAATGGTTCCATGCTTGGCAAACATATAAACATAAACTTAGTCAAATGTATACAAAGTGCTTATTCATATTTTTCTTTTGTCAATAAATTCTTTCAAAATGAGTCTGTTTTATGATGTAATTTTACTAGTACTAAACTGTTTCGCTTATATAATTGGTTACATACAATTTCAAAAACAATCACTAATTGGCCCAACTTGCCAAACATGACAGTTCATGACCAACAATTAGTCGTAATGAAAACAGAAAAGTAGTTAGGGCCTTGCCAATGACCTAGTTTATTTTGTGTATTAGTTGAGCAGCAGTTAAAACAAAATAAAGGATGCTCAGACTTCAGATGAAACATATTCCGTGATCAAAATCACTTGGACAGCTGGCAACCTGCAAGCTAGACCTTGGAATTAAATCAAATCAAGTCTCCTAATTTATCAGTTTAACCCCCACGTGGGGCTAAACAGTTTGTACAAGTCAAATAGTTAGCCATTGAAACCTAGGGATACAATCAGATTGGCCAACTCTTTGGTCAGCTATAATAACTTCCACCCCATATTTAGGTGTAGAAGGAAGGCACTTACGTAAATTTCTAAATATCTCAGATTCTTTTCATCATAGTAATAAAGATAAACAACTACTTCGATAATGCATTCTTAGTTGCTTCCATTTACTGAGCAATTACTGTATCAAGCATGGAGCTAAACAATCTCAGGAAGGCTTGGAAAAGTTAGTCAACTTGCCTAAGGTCATATACTTTGAATGGGACAGGTCAAGCCTGCTACCTGAGCATTAATTCACCAAGACAGATACAACTACTTCAGAAGGCACACAGACCTTATGTTCATGGTTAGGAATATAACAGGAATATATTTTAAAAGTTACCTTTCATTTATTTCAATAATACAAACATTCTTTCATAAGTAAATTTATTTAAATAAAAATGAGGCCAAAGTAGAGAAAAACATTAAATATTTAATAGTATTCATGGTACAGAATATAGCAAAATTCTACAGGATACACGTAAGTGACTGAAATTTGGAAAACACTGATTTAGGAGATGAGATTTAACATTTAAATCTTTCATATCTGGTATCATGCTGATCCCTATGATTCATATATAAGTGAAAAATAAAAACATGCTTTAACCTGGTGTATTCTAACCCCATGACTTATTTTCTACCGAACTGGGTAAATTGTACTATTAATAACAAAGTGGAAAACACCTAGCAGAGCAAAGAAGTGATTTCTGAATTTCCTCCGGGTCACAAAAATATCTTGGGCATTGTCACTTCAAGATTCAACAAATAAATTTACATCTTAAAAACTTATTTTTCTGGGCTAAGGTTGTAGCTCAGTGGTATAGTGCTTGCCTACCATGTGTGAGGCACTGGGTTCGATTCTCAGTACTACATATGAATAAATTTTTAAAAAATAAAGGTCCATTGACAACTAGAAATAAATATATGTACATATATATATTTTATATTTCTGAGTTCTCTAGGGTAAAGGAGCAGCTGAACAGTGATACTTCTTACATGAAGTAGAATTATAATTACAGTAAATGCACAGTGGAAAATTTCCATTTATTTATGCTTCACTAATATAAACCGGAGATTAACAAACATAACCCTAAAGTACTCTAAGACAAGGAAGTATATTCTAAAACATGTAATAAAAAACATTATAATTTTCTATATATTTGAATGTTAATGATAGTCTGCGAATCTCAGAGTGGATTAAATCCTCTAGCACATTTATAGAGGGAAAGCCACATTCCCAAAGCCCGAACACCTCTCTTTGGTATATGGAGCTCTAGGAGGAACATAAAGTAGGTGACTCTCCGAGATTCTCCACTCAGACCCTGGTGTTCTCACCATGGGCTCAGCCCCTTTCAAGTCGCTACTAATAGCTTTGCTTCATTCATTCGCTTCGCAGCTCTAACACAACTGGAACGAACTGATCTTGTGTATCTGTTCCCACGTTCGCTGTTCATCTCCCACAGGGTCATGTGTTTTATCCCTTGTGGTATCCCCAGGTCTAGAGCAATATGTAGATTTTGTGGACAAATATTTAATGATTTGGAAAATATCCTTCATAAATTAACCAACTTGAATGTAAACTCATTTGTTACTTTAGTGGTATGTGCATTTTTAAAAGACAGACGGGGATGTAGCTCAATGGTAGAGCACCTCACACATGAGTTTCTGGGTTCAGTCCTCAGTAGCAGATTAAAAAAAAAAATGATAAAATGAAAGAGGTACATTCTGGATGTCCTCTGTGTCAGAATTACCAACACTCTATTTCTAGGACTGTGTCTGTATGGGACACTTCTAGTATCCTACCTCAGATCCTCTCAGATCTAACTCTTACTCTGGCTGCCACTGTAACGAGCAGGTTCCAGTAGCCTTGGGTCATCTTTGTAAAGATGTAATGCCTCTGCCATACCTTTGTCCAGATGCCTACCTGGACTCTGGTGATGCACTCAGACCTGCACATCCAGAAGCATGGGAAATAATGCTGGAGGATCACCCTTCAGCAGTAAAGAATGGTCTGAAGGAAAATAAACACTTTTCCCTTTAATTTCTAAGCAGATAGTTCAGAGACATATTTCATACAGCTCCTCTAAAGGGCCTGGCAAGAGTAAACACATTATGCCTAGCTGTGGCTGGATCCATACCATACCTCTCAACTGGACACCCTCCTTTCCAGTTTGAACCCCGACTCACTCACTGCTACTCCCTGGATCATTTACCAAATGAACCAACTGCACAAGACTTGCTTTCAAAGTAACCCCCAACTATTGTACTAAGCAACAGAATAAACTGTGAATGTAGATATTTTAACTATAAGAATGTTAACTATAGTGCTGTTTACAATATCAAAAGCTGAAAAGAATCTAAATGTCCAATAACAGGAGACAATGAAGCAAATTCTATAATGTCAATAAAACTGAACACTTTGCAGCTATTAAAAAACATTTGGGCCAGGCACATACAGAATCCCTGCTACTTGGGAAGTTGAGGCATAAGAACTCCATGTTCAAGACCAGCCTCGGTAACTGTGTAAGACCCTGTCTCAAAATAGAGTTGAGGATGTCACTCAGAGGTAGAGCACCCCTGGGTTAATCCTAATACCACAAAAAAACTTAGAAAGGGTTGTTAGACAAGCATTTGATAACTTGGAAAACGTTCCTAACATACAATTATGTACCAAATAACATGTCGGTCAACAATAAGCTGCCTATATGATGCTAGCTGTACCATACAGCTAGGTGTGCAATAGCTATTTCATTCAGATTTGTGTAAGTACACTATGTTTGCACACTGATGAAATCATCTAATGACGAATTTCTCAGGATTATACTCCCATCGTTAAGCAATGCATGGCACTAATTAGCATAAAAAGCTAGTTTCTAAAACGAATATTCAGTTTCTTTTCTTTTTTTTTTTTTTTTTTTTTTTTTTTTGGTAAAACACACAATACATAAACACAAAGATAATACCAAGGGATAAAACTACCATTGTTTGTATGTATTATCTCTGGTTAGTGATAATATGGAGGTTTTCTATTTACTTACTTCTATTTATTTCATATTTATTTTATATTTATTTTTAAAATTTTCTAAGTGTTCTATAATGGATATATACCATGAATGATAGTCATGTCATTCAAAAGAAAGTCAGGAAGAAGCAAGGAATGCCCTTCTACATCTGTAGAGTTCTAGTAAAGGTAACAGTGGGTAAGGAGAGCTGTTTAAGAAATGCAGCTCCCCAGTTACCCCTCACCCTGGCCCATCCTCTGAGTACCAAGAATCTCACAGGTATTAGATTAAGTTGTCCTAAAATATTTTGCAGGACATTAAGTAGGCTCTCCATAGCATTATTCTTGTTCTTGTGAGAGCAGTCATCTTTAAATGCTTACATAAATATGAAGCAGAAGAACATGGCAGTGAACTAAATAAAACAGTGCTAAAATCATTGAGTAAAACAGGGAAAAATTTTTTCATTAGATATGTTGATTTCCAAAACATAGAGACAAGTTAAAGACTATACATTTTATATTCAGGAAATGCTTCTGGTAATGAACAAAGAAATGGGGTAAAACAGCCATCACTGACTAGGGAAGATGACTAGAACACTAGACAAGGACAACGCCCAAGCCACACAATGAGCATTCGTGTGACACTCATACACAAACCAGCTGCACGTTTTAAAGTAAGATGCTTTCATCCTCCTTCACATTGTTTGACAAGCCAAATTACACATAAGATGTTTCGCTTAGACAAGTACATTCCTTCTGCTTGGCTATTAGGAGCTGTAGTTTATTTTCAGCTTGGGCATTTACTCCATAGGGGGAAATAAGTTATGTAGTAAGACTTAAATCCTGAAACATGAGCCATCTGTTTATTAAGAAAAGACTACCAAGTGGCTGACTGCTCCACAGATAAGGCTTGCAGATAGATGCCTAAGGATGCATGAAACATCAAACTCACAGCTCAGTCTCTGTTAACTTCGTTATAAGCATATTGCTAAAAGGTAATTTTCATTAATTTGTCAGCCATTTTACATCTATTATCAAAGCACCTGTTTATTTAAAGTGCCAGAAATGACCTAAAAACAAACAAGGAAACAATTGTCCAAAGGGCATGAGCAAAGGGAAGATATCGTAACTTTGATTAGTACATACCTCCTAAAATCTGCATTCAGTACCCCATTTACAAATAAGTCAAGCACCACAAGTTTATTTCCTCAAGTGGCTGTTTGCCACTCATTGCTCAGTTACTTTCAGAAACAGTGTACTAAATGGCTAAAAGCCACAAATAGGAAGTGCCAGCCTTGGCATCCTACCATCTCCTAATTCACTCTTCCGCTTCTTAAAACTAAGCCGCCCAACCAGGAACCAGTCCTCTTCTCTCTGCACCCAAGTATGACTCTCTACCCAGATCTGACCTGCCTTTTGTGAATGCTAAGTATTTCATCCTCTAAATACACCTAACTGGACTCTCTCCTCCCAACATACACTTCCCTGAGCTCCAGACCCTGGGATAGCTGCTGTCAGTTGAATTCAAAAAACAAACAAACAAATCTCTTACTGGCTCACTATGGTTAATAATGCACGGCCTTCCAGAAAAAAATTCCTTCAAGAAGTATTTAAAGTTTTAAGAAAGGTTGACTCTGAAGCAGAACATACCTGCAACTGATAGAATTTCCAGTAGTATAATCAGTAAGGTAGGAAGGCAAAGAGATTATGGAAAGAAGATATTTGGGGGTAATGGCCTGCAGGCAGTCTGCAAGTCATCTCTCCTACATTATCCATTTTACAGCTGCTATTTCCATCATTTTTAACCCAAGGTTTCTCTTAAAACTCCAACTTCCTTGACAGTGGCTCAAATGGATAATGGAGACAGAGCACCTACCTTGCAGAGTCATTGAAAATGTTAAATAATTTGCTCAGCCATTGAACAGCATTCGTTACGTGATCACGTAGCTCTAATTCAGGACTCTTTTCCCTCGGACTTGACTAGGCACTCACAATGGAACATGAGCCTTTACTCTCTCCCTCACAAGACGATGTTCAATCCCAGATCACTATTAATAGGTGACTTGCTTTTTTGATCAAATATTCCAAACACAAAAGATAAAATCATAATTTTATAAAATTTGCCGAAGTAACAGAGTATGTAAAAACAAGAAAATAAATATAAATTAAAACAATGAGAAAGCAGTTTATGACTACTGATGTAATTTTTTAAAAAACATACATTCAAGTCAGGGTATAGTAAGCCTTGGCCCCTAGCACACTTTTGCTGTCACTGTAAACTAGTCAACTCTTCTACAAAGGAAATAAGCCATTCATTAAGGGTTACCCAAAAAACCATAAAAGCTTAAAGCATCAATCTTAGAAATAGGCTTCTGTAAATTCACCCAGAGAAAATAGCTCCAAAAAACAGAACATGCTGTATCAACCAAAGAACTTTACATTAAACAGAAACAACTAATGAGCTAACAATATGGCAACAATTGAGTACACTGCAGCAAATACAGATGATAAAATGTTATGATCAGTAATAATGAAAACTATAAATTAACTGTAAAATAACATTTACAAAATATTTGCTATAACATACAACCATATTATAAAATTAAATGAGATACGATTTTAACATATAACCATATTAGAAAAACTTAATGGACATCAAGTAACAAAAGAATAAACACAATTTATTTCTCCTAACACACAGTGGACCTAAGTAAAGAAAGTGACCTACTAGTCAAATGACAATTCCTGCCCTTACATCCTGAAGTTCTAGAGCTGGTAGCACTAGATCTTGATGCAATTGTCTCTAGTCAGAGAGAATATCCCAGTATAATTAAGCAGCTCAACCCAGTTGGCTTTATGTCAATGCTTATGTGACCTTGGGCACTAGGACACATTGCTCCCCAGTCCCAATTGCAGCCAACCTGCCCTACCCTGCCTTTGTCCTATTAGGCATCAGTTCCCCGTCCTGCCTTGCTGGGCACTGACCAGTTCTCCCAGAACCTGAAATCCCTTGCTCCTTGTTCAGAGCATATGGAGAGTCTGCTTTCAGATTCTCCTTTTGTCTCATTCCAGCCAGTACCTCTGTGTGGTTCAGCCTTCACTCACCACAGGCCCCGTCTATCCTAATGAGCACTCATTCACTCACTATTCATTTAACAAATATTTACCAGGCACCAAAATGTGTACCAATTTCTAGTCTACGTTCCAGAGACATGGGAGTGAACAAAACATGCAAATATACCAACCACCTGAGAGCTCGCATTCTAACAGGCAGTGCTTCCGTTTAGTGGGGGCATATCCAGTTTCCCTCATCCCAACACCCCTGCCCTTCAAAGTGCTCTTTGTATCCAGACGCACGTATGGTAGGAATAAAGCTGGAAGAGGTAGGAGCTATAGATATTAATCCTAATCTGTCACTGAGTTCCTATAAAATCTTGGGGCAGAACAGTTAATATGAAAAGAATGCAGAAACCATACCACGGGCTTTAATCAGGGAGTTCTGGGCTTGAATCTAGATAGTTCCACACTAGCTGTGTGATCTTAGAAAATCACTCAGCCCCTCTGAGCTACAATCCTCTCTAAAAACACTTCTTTCTCCAGGATGTTATAAAAACTAAAAGAGGTCAGTAGTTGGCAAAGTGAATGAAACACATGGTGGGCAGTCCCTTCCTCTCAAATGAATAATGTGTACTATTTCTATTATCACTTGTAATAATTAAACTACTTCAATCACCTCTCCTTTAGTCCCTTCTCTTTAAAATCACTAGAATTTTTTAAAAATCACTTCTAGTCTCTCAACAAATGTGTTTTGCTCCTAATCATCAAAATCTCCTTCTGTATCTCCACTGGATCCTTCAGAATTCCTTCTTTTCACTCAGAATTCCTTGAATAACTAAAGAACAGACTAATATGAGTTCACATCTACCTTCCAAAACCATAATTTAAACTATTTAAATTACAATGGTAAGTTAAGGCACCAACCCACTGTCTAAATAAAAAAAATAAAAGACCAAAAAGTACCTTCTGTAGGCCTCAAAACTCGTTTTTAAAAAATTAAAATATAGCCAGGCGTGGTAGTACATGCCTACAATTCCAGCAGCTTGAGAGGCTGAGGCAGGAGGATTACAAGTTCAAAGCCAGCCTCAGCAACTTAGTGAGACCCTGACGCAAAAAAATTTTTTAAAAAGACTGGGGATATGGTTCAGTGACTAACCCTGGGTTCAAACACTGGTACCAAAAAAAATAATATATATATATATATAAAAAATATAAGAAAGCAAGTTTAGGAGACCAAAATTATCAGTTAACTCAAAGAACTGAGGTTAAGATATAAGACTTTTTTTTTTTTTCTGGGGGTGGGAAGTTACCAGGAATTGAACTCAGGGGCACTCGACCACTGAGCCACATCCCCAGCTCTATTTTGTATCTTATTTAGAGACAGGGTCTCACTGAGTTGCTTAGCATCTTGCTTTTGCTGAGGCTAGCTCTGAACTCATGATCCTCCTGCCTCAGCCTCCCACGCTGCTGGGATTACAGGCGTGCAAGAGACTCTTAATACAAGAGATATCTCTTGCTTTTCAAAGGTGGTGCATGGCTATCTTTATAACAATTGTGGAAGATAAATGCCAAATTACATGCCAAATAGAATTGTCAAAATAATTTATCTTCATTACCTTCTTTTTGTGGCAGTCATGCCCTAGGTCAGGGGAAGTAATCCAAACATCTCCCTGAGGCACTGAATTACTATATTACATACAACTCCCTACTCCTCTCTTCTTTATTTCTGTTCTTTCCTCTTTTTTCTCTTTCCTTCTTGCCTTTCCTCTATGACTACACCTTTTCCATAATCTTTCTAAACTGATTTGCATCATTCTGAGGGTATACCTTTATAAAAAAAAATTGTCAGTTATGATTTATGGTGTGTAAATTACACCTAAGGTACTTAAGACCAATGCTAAGGACTGCAGATGCAGTTCAGTGGTATAGCCCTTAGATCAACCCCCAGAAATACACACACACATACACACACACACACACACACCCCACACTAACAAATGAACCATTAATGGATGGCACTCATAAACCACAAAACAGTTTTACAATGGAAGATAATAATCCTATCTAATAAAATCAAAAATAAGAAATAATAATGAAATTAATTTCTTGACCAAATTTCTACACTAGTATTCATAAACTTAAAACAGGGTTCACTAACTTTATAAATACAAGTTAGTGATAGAGCTACAAGCTATTTTCACAAGAAATACAGTGTTAATAAACTGTATATTCTAAGGAAAGGCATAAGTACACTTAAACCAGATTATCAAAAGCACAGTGAATTTACTAACCTAACAATGAGGTTAGGATATCAAAGTTCAAAAGGTAATTACATTTTCAAAAATTGTATATCAAAAATCCTAGAGTTGTATCCCATTTGTTTACAATAAAAATGAATTTTAAAAAAAATCCTAGAGTTGGGTGGGAGGGGTGCAAGAATGGAGGAAGGAGGGACTGTATAGAGGGAAAAGAGGGGTGGAAGGGGTGGGGGAAATAACAAAATGAATCAAAAACTATTACCCTATTTAAATGTATGATTATACAAATGGTATGCCTCTACTTCATGTACAAAGAAACAAGATGTATCCCATTTGTTTACAATAAAAACAGAATTAAAAAGAAAATCCTAGAGTTTATGCTTTTGGCTGTCTCAAGCCAAACATGCCAGACCCACAGACAATGTAACTCTAGACTCCCATCACCTAGACTGATTTAGAGACATACCCTGCCTGAACAATGGCAACCAGACTGATCCAATCTTGCTATCTCACACACATGGTTCCATGCCTAAACAACATAAAGCAAGTATCAAAGATGAATTTTAAAAAGTCCACCCAATAAAAACATTTACTTGTATTTTCTCATTACTACTCAAATTACCACAATGCTATTATAAGATGCAAAGTCACAATCAGGATGAAGGCATTTTTGATTCATCAAGAAAAATGCTTTTTACATACCACACAAAGTTAGTTATAAAACATGAATCTCAAAATGACTCAACTGTATAGACATCTTCAAAGACTATATATTTTAATGATATAAAGCCACAACAAGTAACTTACTTACTAATGCTTAAGTACATACCTTTGTCCCAAACAAGAACTTTAAATACTTCAAATATGATACTTGTTTTATGAAATGTCCTTATCAGGCTTCTAAGTTTTCTCAAACTAGCTGACTCCAATGCCTTTCCATACTAAATTTTAAATAATAAGCTTTTCATTTGTTCTGTACTCCTAACTTACACGGAGTAAAATGGAATAAAATATAATTGAATTAGAATGACTGGAAAACAGATGTTCTAGATGGTCAAATATTTTTATCAAAATTATGATTACCAAATTCAGACTTAAAACATGACACAACATCAAAACTTAGTTGTAAATAATTTAAAATTTTATGCCTCTGGATAATAAGAAACTTATCTCTATCCTAATGAAGTATTAAAAGATTTCTGGGTTTTAGAGTATCAATCAGATAACGCACTTCAGTGACAGGATTTCCCATTGATATACCATAAACCGCACTAATGCTGAAGGTTTGACTCAGGAATTTTTATGTATATTTTTGTTTTAACCTGTGTTTCACAAGCACACCATCTGCCAAACCTTTTGCTCACAAAAGACTTACTCTATCTCAGAAGGGAAGAACACAAACAGAAAAGCAATAAGCCTTCCTCCACAGACTCTGCTAGGAAAAACACCACTTTCCTTCTTAGGCAACATCCATCAAACCAATGGAATGGGTTGTAATAAATCAAAGACAGCACATGGTACTACAGAGTGTTGTCTGCACACTAACTCATACAAACAAGACCCAGCAAGTAAAGAGAACTCCATGGCAAATTAAGAATATTTTTATACATCTGATTCAGAACCTAAAGAGTGAGGAAAAGGTCAGATGAGCCGTTTTCTACCCAGTGATCCCAAACAATCTTAACTAGTTCTTCTTCATGGCCTCAAGTCTTTTTATTGCTGCCCATTTTTATTTCTACTTAATATTCGCCAGGCATTTTAATATTTTTGCAAGCTTTAACTAGTATATTTTATGGCATTCCTATGATGCAACAAAGCATTATTAGTCTTATTTAATTGCTGAGAAACAGACAGAAAGGTTAATGGCCATTCTTGTAGTAAATGGTAAATTTAAGAGTTGGGCTCTGAATTCTAATATGATAATTAGCCAGAGTCCACTGGCCCATGAAGTTTTCTAGCACAGAACCATTCCAAGGTTTTATTAGTTTCTGAGTTGTTCAATTTAATCTAAATATGCAGCATCATACATTAACTTAAATAATTTTATCCTAGGAGGCCACTGAAAATACTTACGATACTGCTCAGTAGATGTTTTTGTTCTCCTTGAAGATGAGTCTTGTACTGAACTTCTTTAACTCCTTTAGTATTTGGGCAACTTCTAAATGAGAGTGAAGAATGGTCATCCAATCAAGATGACTGAAGGGCAATGTGGAGCAGATCTGGAATGTGGCTGTAACTAAACTTAAAACACAATCAAGTGTATGATTATAGTCTCTGTCAGAAGAAATTATTTTTAATTTATGGTTTAAAATGGTCTGCATTATTAAATCTCCACAAGGAGACACATAAAAATCCAAAATACTAGGGACCCTGCTCTCTAGTTGAGAGTCATCACTGTGGCTGGGAGAATTTCTCGCATCCTCAAGTCAACTACTAGATTGCAAAAAAGTCATAAATGGATTAGCTGAAGAGCAATTACTATGCAAGGTAGAGATAATGCATTTCATGATACACACCAATTAAAACACAGGTTCTGTGATGGGATGGTAGTTCAGAAGGGCTCTCTCTCTCTCTCTTATCCCTTTTGAACTAAAACACTCTCCCTGTGATTCTGTGCTCACCAAATGATCCTCTGATTACAAATTCCATCATTTATATGGAATCTTGAATAGACTTGAATAGAATTTCTTACTCTAATATCTTCAACTGCTTATAATAACCTACTAAATTTATTTCTTGGTCCACTGATTACCAACCACACCTAAAAAAAACATGCTTCTTCAGTGCCAGAAATGTTGCTCCCCACAGCTGCCTCCTTTCTCCTGAAACCCAGCTTCTCTGAAGTCCTCTCACCCTCCTTACTGGAATTATCTAGCAATCTCTCAGTCATTCCCACTCATTTACTGATCACATTTTCAAACCTAAATCACTGTTCTGTTCTCTACCACGATTTGACAATTCTTGATAACATAAACATCCAACAGAGAGACCACCTCAGTTTTTGAATTCCAACTATCTCTTTCTCTACCCCTTCTCAACTACCACTCATGCAGTTTTGTTCTAGACTCTGTTATACCAGAAAGAGGAAGCAAATGTGGATCACAGCCAATCACCAAGCCAAGCTTACTCTGGCTAGTCAATCCTCAGCCACTGTGTAAATACCTAAGAATAAATGGATTTTTGATTAAGCCATGGAACTTTGGTACAGTTTGTTTCACAGCATTTTTATGGCAATAGCTAACCAATATATTCGTCATCTCCATAACACTATGTAGAAGTGGCTAAATATAACTTAAGAATATCACATGACCACTCGAGCTAATCTTTATGACTTATGAATCTCAGATGAGCTCTCAATATGGCCTGATAATTCTCCTACACTTCACTAGTAAATTCACTTGCATCCTTTCCAAGACTATGATTTAACATCTTTAGTCTCCTTTCAAATCTTCAGCATCCCTTTTCTTCATCTTCCTCTTGGTTGATGACTTGCCACAGCCTTTAAAAAGAGATGCAAGCTGAAGTTACCTAATCTTTCCACCAGCCAAGCCACTAACCTGCTTACACCTGTAAACATAGTCTATCTCTCCTCTGATTAAAGATGCAGCACATCTTCCAGCTCCTACCCAAGGCAAACCCCCTATTTGTTTTAGATCTCAACCTTTCTCACTTTTGTAAGGACTTCCCAATTACACCCTTTCTCTCATCATTATCTGCTTTCCTGCTGGGTCATTCTAGCTGATATATAAATGTGCTTTAACATACTGCCACACACACACCCACACACACACACAAATTCCTACCCTTTAACCCAGTGACCCCTTCAGCCAGCACACTGCTATCCACCTTCATAGCCAAGTGTTTTGAAGGGATTCTCTGTGCTCTCTTCAGTCTACTTCCTCTCAGCACAGTCCAATCCAGTTTTCATTTTCACTATCACATCTGAATAGTTTTTTCAAGGTCATTAAAGACAAGTGAGACACTATAATTCACCATCCACCCTAGAATTTTTCTGAGTAAATAAGGATCAAAAATTCAAGGCAACCCTGGGCAACTTAGCAAGCTCCTGTCTCAAAATAAAAATAAAAAGGGTTGGGTGTATAGCTCAGTAGTAAAACACCCTTGGGTTCAATACCCAGTATTGGGGGCGAGGTGGGGATAGGGAGTTCATGAATAAATTTCACTGGCTCTACCTCCAAATATCTAAAAAATCTGACCACTGTTCATCATCTCATACCCAAAACCCAGACCCAACCCACACATTCTCTCACTTAGGTTACTCCAACAGGTATCTAAAGGAACTCCCAACTTTTATTACTACCTTCTACATTCAACCTCCATACAGCAGCTGGACCAGACAAGCAATCTGTGTAAAGCATGAATCCTCTTCTAAAGCCCAACAAACAAAATAAAATCCAACCTCCTTACTATAGTTTACAAATCCCACTTTTTCTGATCTGATTCTGTTTCATCTTTTTTCAACTCTCTCCATAATCTACTCTCCTTAAATAATAACACTTTTTTTTTTTTTTTCTGACTCTTAAATATGTCAAACTCATTCTCAGGTCCTTTGTACTTGATGCTCCTTCTGGGTGGAATGTTCTCTGCCTTGATCTTTGCCTCACTCTCTACTTCCTTTAGTTCAACTCCACTCAAATGACTCCTCCCCAGAGAATGACCATGTAAATTTGGCCTGTTTATCTGTGGGTTTATTATTTGTCTTGTCCCTACCTCTCTCCCACAGTATAAAGGTTTTCAAGACAGTGATCTTGTCGACTCTGTTTGACTCTGCATTTGTCAGTAGCTAAAACACTGCCTAGCATATAATAGATGTCCTATAAATGTTTAATAAACTATTGATTAAAAACTGAAATCCATCAGAATCAATACCAGTAGTAGAAGAAAACATGCAAACTCAATAGCTTAGAAGCAGAAAAGGAAAAAGGCAAGCCATGTATAAAAAGCAGAAAAATAGCTATCAATTCTTACCTGATCTAGCTTGGTCTAGGTACAGATCTAATAAACCTTAGATCTTCAAGTTCAGTCCAATTTAGTCCTAAAACAGTCCTAACCAAGACCACCACGTTTATTTGGCACCTAATCAGTGTTTATGGCCTGGCATTAATCTTGCTGTCCTAAACATAATATGCTCCCCTAAGTACATTCATGCTTACCAAGCCAAAACATGAGCCCCAAAGCCCCAAACAACAAGTCCCAGATCCTAGGCTTGCTGTCCTTTTGCCTATGGGAAGACTCTCCACAATCCTAAATTTAGTTGCCTCTGGTCATGGTAACTGTCTAGTCCCTATCAAGTCTCACTGCAGATAAGTCAGAACATAGGAGTTGTAGGCTTGAGTCAGTATTTACCGAGGGCAGCTCTTCCTGGACCAAAGACACCATGAACAGTCTAACGGCAGGTTCCACCAACACCAACGCCACCAGGATGCTCCCACTGCATGCCCCTTGCAGTACTTCATTTGGATCTGAATTTATCACTCACTCTTGAACATTTAATTTGAACTATATATTACCCTCAGCTTTAAAACTGGTTAGTATTTCGGTTCCTAGTCCCATTCATTTTTGGCTCCAATTCTAATCTCAACCATGTTTTTGGTGAGGTTCATATCTCACTTCTACATAAACCAGTTATCTCATAATTATGTTCCCCAAGTTCTTATGTAAGGAATAACAGCATTATCCTTCTTTTATAGGCAAGAATGAAGCTCAGAGAGGTTAACCAATTTGGGCAGGTTACATGGCATTTAAATACCAGAGCTAAAATCCAAACTCAGTAAAGTATTTATTTATTATGCTTTGCTCCCTGCTCTTTTTTTGTAGCACCAGGATTGGTTACTTAGCAGATACTCCACCAACATCTGATTAACTGATAGGGCATCTTAAAAGTCTGATTTTAAAAAATCTAATGGGTGTCAGGCACGGTGGCACAGGCTTGTAATCCTGTAGTGGTTCAAGAGGTTAAAGCAGGAGGATCACAAGTTCAAAGCCAGCCTCAGCAAAAACAAGGCGCTAAGCAACTCAGTGAGACCCTGTGTCTTAACCAAAACACAAGACAGGGATGGGGATGAGCCTTAGTGGTTGAGTGCCCCAAGTTCAATCTCTGGTACCTGCCCCCCCAAAATCTAATAAGAATTTCATTTCAATGTTCATCTATATAATATAGAAATACACACAGCAAAAGCACTCTGGCCAACCTCCCTTTAACCCATGTGCCTGATTAACCAACTCTTTCCATGACCTCAGAAAAGAGTACCCTGTAATACACTTGCACACATTTGCTCCGCCAGGTAAGCTGCATTTTACCAACACACACGTTGGATTTGCTCCCACATCTGTTTATGACAATTGAATTTGTTATTAAAATTAAACTATTTAAATAATATGTAATCCAATAAAATGGGAATGGAGAAAGAGTTGTTTCTATGAAAACTAAGTTGATTGCTTTAGAGTGACTTGTGACTGCACAAAAATAATTTTTGTTTCAAATTAGGTGTAGGAGGAATGAAAGAGAAAGTATATAATTCAAAGAAGACACTGCACTGAGATTTCAAGTGTCTCAGCTCTTGCTGTATTTTTTCAAAAGCTGGAAAATTATAGTTCATGCAAAATTATGGTTTGTTTTGTGTAAGAAAGAACATGTATGTCTCCACTCAGTTGACCATGCTTAGTTTTAGAACAAAGAATTGATATACAGTTGTATGTTTATAGGTTCTGGATTAAAATAAACTATCTAGGGTATGCACGTATTCTTTTTCAATGATTTTTCCACTTTAATAGTCTTTTATTTATTAAGTTAACCTAATTAAATTTTTTTTCAACTACGCCAGTGGGCCTGGTACCAGGTAAATCCCTCCACGAGATACACTTCTTTTAGGAACACTACATGGATAAAACACTATACAACATCACCTCTAGCACTTCAAAAACAACCTGTTCTATACCAATAGAATGGACACTCTATGCTGGATTTTCCACTGTACTGAGATTCTGTTAAACATTCAGTGAATGTATTATCAATAATTGATTTTAAATGTCTCTTAAAACACTCATTTGAATTCTGTTCTGTTTCTAAGAAAAAGAGATATTTCTGCCTCAAATAATTCTTATTTATGCAACACAGAAGCCTCATGAACTGTTTAAAAGTCATCCATTCAAAATTATCCAATGTTTCTTAAATTCTTCTGAGAAGATAAAAGTTCTAATATTGACAATACCTATTGAACACTTATAATATTAATTTGGAAACCAGAGCACTTCTTATATTGCCACTGTTTATTAAAATCCTCATCTTTGTTTTTCACAGTAACATCAAGTGAAAAACTCTTATCTATTTTTAGCAAGCCACAACAAATATGCAAAAGCTGAGAAGTGAAAATGTACGTAACAAAACTACAAATTTAGCAATGAAGTAAATGCTTTAAAAAATTCAAGATCTAAAGATACTCCAAAAATTGCCCAACATTTTGAATAATGAACAAAATTTCTTCTGTTACAAAGGTATTTATATTTTTCAATTCACAAAATCTCTTAAATTTGTAAGCTATATTAGTTAACAACTTAATAGCTGCTATGATGTTGAAAAAAAATATTTAACCTTTTTTAGGCCTATTCCTTCAATTTAAAACTGGGTTAATAACATGGCATAAAAACATCAAATGAGATACACATGCACACACATAATGACAAGCACATAGATGAAGATATACACATTTGAAAAATCTGTTTAATACATATTCATATATACACATACATTCACATTTATATATATATATATATATATGTATATGAAGGCAAATTTTTGCTTCTGGTTTGTGTTTGTTTATTTTTTTGTGGTACTGGGATTGATGGATCTGTTTTTATTTGTTTGCTTGTAGTATTCAGGGGTACAAACCACTGAACTGCATCCCCAGTCCTTTTTATTTTTATTTTTTTATTTTAAGACAGGGTCTCACTAAGTTGTCCAGGTTTGCCTTGAACTTGTGATCCTCCTCCCTCAGCCTCTAAAAAGTTGGGATTACAGGTGTGCACCATCACTCCAAGCCTAAGCCAGGTGTTCTAACAATGAAGAAGGAGCAACAAAGGTACATGAATTCTCTGAAAATATGCAAAGCTTAGTGTACACAGGCGTATTATGTGCCCTTTCCTTAGGAAAGTGTCGACAGTTTTTCATCAGTCCCAAAGGCATCCATGACTCCCAAGAGCTTAAAAGCCCATTTTATGACAGACTTTGGTTTTATTTTCTCTATTCCCCAGATTTATAAATTTTAAAAAGTTTGCTTGGAAACTTAAGTTATATTTTTTTTACTCAGCAGCAACAAGGAAGTTGAATTAAAAGCACAGTCATGGTAAAAAATGTTTTTCTTCTCTTTAGAAAAAATAAATTACTATAAATTCATTGAGTTCAAATTATCATCCATCTTTGCCATATATAAAATCAAATACCCAAACACAAACTTTAAAAACCTAGCCAAAAAAAAAAAAATCAGTAACACACACATACACACACACAAATCAGAGAAACCTGAAGTAGCTTTATTGCTTATATAACAGAGTAATGATCATCCCTTCTTTGGAGTTAATTTTTGAAATTACTCATTCCCTCATTCTGAGTCAAAATCAAAAACCTTCACTTCAAACAGCTATCATGTTGTTTTCAATCCGTGTAATAAGGAGACTGTATGGAACCATAGAAGGGAACCAAACCAGAAATCAGGAAAACTGGGTTATGGTGCTATGCAGACTCCAGGGCGGCTGGAACTCAGCATTCTGTGGTGCTATGAGTTCTATTCAGAAACATGCAATCCCAAAGACACTTGCTTCCTTATTCACTGCACTTCATTACTAAAATAGAAACTTACAAAAGGGAGGTCACCTAGCAAAAGATCTGATTCTAGGTCTAATGAGAAAATATACCAACAGTAATAAATATTTGAATTACAGAAAGTTCTGTCCCCACTTTAAGCACTCTAAGGAAATACACACTCAGAGCAGTACCAACGTAAGGCTTAGTCATTTAAAACTTCAGCTTAACATTTTAATAACATTAGATACCTCTACCATGCTGCTCCTTTACTTAACGTGTTCAGCACTTTACAAGAAATATTTTTATATTTATAAGTATAGACAGATAAAAAAAACAGGCAAAAGCAGTTTGATGTATCTTGATATGCAAAGCCTCATTTTTTAGTTCACTGGAAAACACTTGTTATGGAACAGGCAGCTTATTTTAAGCAATTTTATTTTGAAACTGACTTTTCCAAAACAAGTGCATTTCAAAGAACTATAAAATAGGGCTTTACATACGGATGTCCCTATGCTAAGAGACATTCCTCCCTCTCTAAAAAAAAAAAACTACACAAATGTTAAGAATTTTTCACAAGTCTGCCAAATGCAACTCTTAGAATATATTTCTGTAAGAAATGAGCAATGTAAACAAAAGGAAAATTAGCATGGCAAGAGGTTTTCTTAAAGGCTATGACTAATATTTCAGAATTAGAATGTGATAGTTATTAAAAGAAGCATGAGAAGTTTCTAATTCCTAATAGGCCAACGTCCCCATTGTGATAACTACTACAAATAGCATTCAAGGCTGAACTCATAGATTAGTCTCTTGGGCCTAAATCATCTTGAGCAATTTTCTTCCATGTGGCCCATTATGTCAATCAAAGAACTCAGTAATTCATTTGATGAAGGTAGATCTAGGACACAATGAGACCCATGCACTAAAATCAAAAAAGCAGCAGCAAAAAGAAACCAAGGTAAGTTCTTGTTGAAAACAATGCCCCAGAATCCAGCAAATAGTTTAACTCTACAGAAAAATCCAGAATGTGCTGGCATGTGAATATTATGATGTTAGGACTTATCCCAACAATTTCTTCCATGCTAACCAACATTCATCTGTCATATGTTATAACATTCATCTGTTATATGTCATATGATTAATATACCTTTATATACCACCCCAATATTGATCAAGATTCTTCAAATGTTTTACCTCATAAACAAGATTTCCAAGAAACGGCTAATGAGACAAGCTAGAGGACTATCACTAGGAAGCCTTATCCCTGCCCATATTTCACATTTAAAAAACCATAGCATATCTTAGCAAGTTCAAACACAAACTACACAAACACAAAAAATATTTTGTAGTATATTTGAATTGGATAGAAGGGATAAAGATTAAACCCTACTGTCCTATTTGTGCAAGCAGAATAATTTAGAAATTATTTAAGAATTTACTTCTAAGTTCTTTTGTTGTCTTCAAAACACAGCATTCCAACTGAAAGAATATAAATATTTTGAAGGCAATTTGGTATCACTATTTAAAATTAAAATATGCATGCATGTTTTGATCAACTAATTTCATTTTAAGGAATCTAGCCTATGAAATTTTTGGATACAAATATAAAAAAAATCCATCCACTACAGCATTTTTATAAAGGTACAAATTTATATGTGTTACTACCATATGGGCTACCACACAAAAGAATGAGCCAAACCTACAGGTAATGCAATGTTAACAACCAAGATACTTTGTTCAGAGAGAAAAGCAAGCCATAGAACAAGTACAGAACATGATTATCAAGTAAAGAAAATTGTGTGTTTGTGTGTGTGTGTGTACACACACACATTCACGCACACCTTTGAATGAATGCATGGGAAATGGTTTGAAAGGATTCATCGCAACAGATAACAGAAGTTATACTCTGGGGAAGAAGAGTGGATCAAAGTGTAGGTTGGGATAGGTCAAAAAAGAGGGCAAATCTGAGAAGGCACTTTCACTTTTTATTCCACATCCATCTGTATTATTTGAACTACATATATATGTGTATATATATATATATATATATATACACACATATATATATACATATACACACACACACATATATATAAAAAACCTTTTTTAAGAAAGAAAAATACATCAATTTTTAGCTAAATTCCAGAATTACTTAAAGAGAATAGCAAAACAGAGTAAAAAAGACATGCTGGCAGTCAAAAACATCCTTTCTAGACTTTACCCTTCGAAGAAATAAAGAAATATTGTGGGCAGTATCAATCAGTAGTTCTAAATGAATGACAGTGCTTTTATGAAAGAATAAGCAACACTCAAAAAACTAAAGGATTTGTATCTCAGATCTTTAGGAATACAAAAGATAGTGAAATCACAAACATTATTAAAAAGATGTAATCATTCAAAATGTCCCATAGAAAATTATAATTTAAACAACGAATTCTATTACTTTGGTACAAAATGTATACTGTGTGAGTTGTTTTTTCTTTTTTATTAAAAATTGTCATGTATACAGAACTAAATGATGTAAAGTGTTTGCTCTTACCTGCACATTTTCTTCTGTAACCTGAATTTCTGCAGTGTAAACATAATCAATTAGCATCCTCAGGGTCCAGCCGTCCACCTCTTTTATCCGAACTCTCTTTGCTCGGCTCTCACTCATCTCACCTAAAACACAAATAAGTAAAGTGATGTTAGCAAGACTCTACTCTGGAAATATCAGTGCCAAGACAGACTGACCTTCTTGCCACACACTATATGTGAGGCAATATGATCAGTCAATTTTGCTACCCTAAAACACTCCCCTAACTCTCCCAAAAGCTTACCTGAGCAAATCACAAAATGTACTTCTGCCACCTACTTGTACCTGAAAAATTACATCACAGCAACAAACATGCCATGTGTCCAGCTGCATGAACTACAACACGTGTTTGCTGTATATCAGTAACTGATGCTACTCATGCTTCTGAACAGTGTATTTTATTTATGAATTTCTAGTCACTACTAGAAGAAGAACGTCACTACCTTTGGCTAATGGCTACAAGCACTTGCTGAAAAGGACCCACTTGGTTAGTTCATTCATTCAGCACATAGATGCCTGCCAGGAGCCTGTGAAGCCTGTGCCAGACACAGAGACTCAACCCTCAGTGGGAGATCAGAAGCCTCATGCAGGAAACAAGGAGAAAACAAATTACATAAGATGCTGAGATTAGTCAATGGCAAAAGCTTATTACAGAGATCTTCTAGCCCACATTCAGTTCCTGTTTGTCACTTGCAGAAACCTCATCCTGAGGTCATTTCCATACCAGTACTTGTTACTACAGTCAGGTACCCTTTTGCAACACTGCCCGATAAAAAGTGGTTCAAGACCTCCTCCTAATACGCACTGTGGAAAGAAATGGGGAATTAGAATAAGAGGCAGAAATGAGAATGGATGAGCCCTAAACCAAGGGGACTTGAGGAGAACAGGAAGTAGGTTTGAGGGCCTAGGGGTATAATACAAAATCGCCTAAGATATAAGAAGACACAAAAAACTGAATGGGGTGAGGAAGAAAATCTCAATTACAAAATAAAAGGGCAATCCAAGAACAATGCTGAGTGCCATGAGACACTCTCAGCAAAAAAATTTACTTCTAGAATTCACTAGGTTTTAAAGCTAAAGAATCCAGGTAAAATGGTGCATGCCTATAATCCTAGGAGGATCACAAGTTCAAAGCCAGCGCCAGCAATTTAGCAAGGTCCTAGACAACTTAGTGAGACCCTGTCTCAAAGAATAAAAAGGGTTGGGGATGTGGCTCAGCGGTTAAGTGCCCCTGGATTCAACCCCTGGTATGTATGTATGTATGTATGTATGAATGAATGAATAAATAAATAAATAAAGTTAAAGAAAAGGCATAAAAATAATGCCACCACCCATCACCTTCACCTTAATCTATTTTCTCCCCTTAAAAAATTTCAGTGACCTCAGGGTTGGGGTTGTGGCTCAGTGGTAGAGTGCTTGCCTTGCACATGTGAGGCACTGGGTTCAATCCTCAGCACTGGGTTCCATCCTCAGCACCACATAAAGATAAATAAGTAAATAAAAATATTGTGTACATTGACAACTAAAAAATACTTAAAAAGAATTATAGTGACCTCAAGATTTCTTGAAAGTTCATTTCTTTTTTACAAACGGTGGGCTGTTAGTGACCACAAACTATTAGAAAAGCCTATGGGGCTCCTTGATTACACAACATGTCTATGCAAACACAAACCCTGGGAGGAAAGAAATAATAATAGTGATGTACATTTAACTACATACTTCCCTGGAGATTATGTGACAAGATCTCAAAAAGAAGCTGTTCTTCTTAGAGCCAAAATATCTCAAAAACTACCCCACTACTTCCCAGGGGGAAAACATCCATCAGTACTACAAGGGAAGGGGACTGTTAATGAGAAGGAAGCACATGGCCTACACAACACACAACAGGGAAAAAAGGAACTGAGTTATACGTTGCTACAGCAATTTTTTTTTTCTCTTTAAAGAAAGAAGAGAATGGAAGAATATGTAAAAATGATTCATCTGCATATATGGCACCTTCCTGTATCCCATATTTTGTGGACAGAGGTGGCTTGCATAATCTGAAGTTAGGACACTATGGTGATCCCCACTTGACTTTACACAGTAGGCCATATCTAACTCACTTACTCATCTACAGGGCCCCTGTGACTTGCAAAGCCCTGCAAGGCCTGGGGCCATCTGATCATAAAGCCAAGTACCTAGTTCTCAGGCATGACTTAGCTTAGACGAACGAAAGCAGACTTTAATTTACTTATATAACCGAAAAACAGTCTCCTGCCAAGCAGTTTTTAATATTATGGATTTGGGGGGAAGCAAGTACTGGAGATTGAACCCAGAGGGGCTCTACCACTGAGCCACATCTCCAGTCACTTTTATTTTTTGACATGAGGTCTCACTAAGTCATTGAAGCTGCCCTCGAACTGGCTATCCTGCACCCTCAGCTTCCCAAGTCACTGGGATTACAAGGAGGCACCACCACATACAGTTTACTATTATGGACTTTAAGGTATAGTTATACTACATACTTTATTAGTTTGCATATTTCCTTATGTGTCATTTTAAAAATTATTTCCCCTGAAAATTTATCTGCTTCCAATACAATCTCAATTACATAGTACTTTTAAAGTTTCTTAATCTTTATTATTTCACATTAATTTACAAAAACAGTAACAAAAACAAAAAGCTTGCTGTCAACTGTATTCATAAACTAAAAATTCTAATGATATTTATGAATCAAAGCATATACTAAGAGAACCGTAAAAGCTACTTATATCTAATTCTCACTGTTACATAGTATGTTAATTACTGCCCTTTGCTATTTTTATGGGGGAAATCTTTAAACAGTATGTCTTTGTAAGATTTATATTTGATAATGCATTTTTTAAAAGCTAATGTACAGTTTTTCCTGTACCATTTGTAGCTTCTCACAATCTCCCAACACTTTAGTCTGCTTACATGTTTTGGTCATATACCTCCAAATCCATTATTAGATAACTCTAAAGTTATACTAGGATATCCACAGGGACACTTATACTAGAAACCTGCGTGAGAGTCTTCCTTGATTCTTCCCCTCTTCCTTACCTACCAGTCCCATCATTACCAAAACCTGCAGAATTAGCCTCAGATGGTATCAAACCAATTCTCCCACCCTCTCTCCATCCCTTCTGCCACTGTGCCACTGGGGTCCTATCACCTCTTGCAACATTATCACTCCCATTTCTTTTTCTACCTCTCATGCTAACTCCACAAATCTGATCACAGTGCTCAAAGTCCTGCGACCTCTCCCAATCCAAGCATACAACTCCTCCATATCCAGCCTCTAATCCCGTCTCTCTCTCTCCCCCTTTAGACTTAAAATACACTAATAAGGAACTGTTCACAGTGTTCTACACACACCAAGCAATTTCTCACCTTTGTTGAGCTTTTTCCTCTTGGTCTCCCACCCCCCCTTCCCCAGGTTAATCTCCACACATTCTTCAAGATTCAGCTAGAACCTCTTCAGGCAGCTTTATCTGCTGGTGGCCAAGGCTAGGTTAGGCTTTTATCCTAGATACTGTTGGGTTTCTCATGTATATCCACTGTCATAATTAACTCTTTACCTACTTCTCCATACCTCAGTTCCTGAGGTTCCTGTGAGCAGGAAGCCCCCACAATGCTTGATATATAGTAAACAAATAAATATTACTTGAATGAATAAGTAAATGGATAAATGAAAAGTAAAATAAGCCAATTTGAAAAGTAGCATCTTTCTGGGGATGTAACTCAGTGGTAGAGCATATGTAAAACCCTGGGTTTCGTCCCCAGTACCACTGAGTGGGTGGGGGAGGGGAGGCAGCAGAGTTACTCAACATAATTATTAATGCCTTAGTATAGTCTTGAACATGGGTACTCCAGTTATGGATTTCAGTGAACAAATATTTATTGAAAATTCACTCTACATTTCAAGCTGAACTAAGCACTTCCACAAGCAAATACTGTATCATCTCTACATAAGAAATGAAGTTGGCAGGGTTGAGGTTAAAGCTCAGTGGTAGAGCACTTGCCTCGCATGTGAGAGTTACTGGGTTCGATTCTTAGCACCACATATAAATAAATAAATTAAATAAAGCTCCATTGACAATTTAAAAAGAACATATTTGAAAAAGAGAAATGAAGTTGTCTGAATCATAAAAGCTTAAAGACATTATGTTTGTGTAACACAAAGATACTATATTATATGTAATATATTTAATATAAAGATAAAAAGATATGCAATATATAATAAAAAGATGATGTATATTGTATTAATATATAATCTATATAATATATATGATATTTATTCAAGACTCCTGAAACCGAAACCCTGAACAAACTGGTGATTTCATTTATCCGTTCTGAATAGGATAAATGGAAAGTGAATAGGTTTGAGAGGATAAACACTAAGCTCTACTAAAAATATAAAAAAATTAAAAAGTCTGTGATTCTAATTTTTATTATTGTTTACCAGTAAAAAGTACTGGGGAAAAAACCACAAATACAGAAGCTCTGACTATTCTGAATACCTAAGAAATTAAAGACAAATTGGTAATTATACTTAATAAATAAATTTTCTTTCATTATTTTTCAATTTCCATTTGTCATCTATTGTCATATAACCATTACTGTCCTTGATGTTCTTTATGGCCTGGGGTTACAAAGAAGCTACTGGTACACAGGCAATTTCGGTCTGGCAAGGTGGCCCAGAAGACCTCACCACTTTCTACGGTGGTCATGCTACGTAACCTCCAAGCTCTACAACTGATCTAAGGCCAACATGGTAACCATGTACCCCAGTCAGTTCTGTTTAGTTTGGACAGTTTCTGGAAAGATTTCCTAGTTCCTCAAAAGGGAGGGAAAAAACAGCCCTCCTCTTTCTTCAAGATACTGGTTTTTCACTTTTGTAGGCATCTTACATTCAGAAGGAGAATCAACCTTAGGATAATATTTTTCTTGAGGGCAGGAGGGTAGAGAGAAGGAAGCAGGTTCCTAAGGAAATTCTCAAGCTGCAGTTCAAGTCAGGCCTGGTGCCTAGTGACCTTCTTACTAAACCTGTTTGAGTGGTATTTTCTATTGCAGCCTGAAGCATTCTGACCTATGCTCTTTATTCACAATGCCATTGAATAATCTTCACAGCAATCATCGCTATCAGAAGTTATCTTTTCTGTACAAGTTTACTAGCTTGTACAGTAGCCTTTCTCCTCTCCCTGGTTAGAATCATGAGAATAGGGATTTGTCTGCTTTGTTAATCTCTATGGTCCCCAAAGCCTAGGAAAATGTCCAGCACATGGAACAGGCTCAATAAATACTTCTTGATGATGAATATATGTAGGAATATTAGATAAACATAACTACATATACAACTTTTAAAAACTGCATTTCTTACTTATTCAAATGTACTATTCTAATTTACCTTACTGAATCATGTTCACTGTGACAATAGTCATCAAAATTCACCATGTCCACCTAGGATCTGACTTCCTTAACAAGACCCCTAAAGTGCAAGAAGTTAAATCAAGAATCAATAAACAGAATGGATTCAAACTAAAAATCTTCTTTCAGAAAAAGAAACAGACAATAATGTGAAGAGAGAGCCTACAGGTTGAAAGAAAATACCACATGCACCCCAGATAAAGCACTAATCTCTAGGATATATAAGGAAGTCAAAAAACTTAACACCAAAAAAATAACAATAATAACCCAATCAATAAATGGGTTAAGAAACTGAACAGACACTTCACAGAAGATACACAATCAATCAACAAATATATGAAAAAATGTTCAACATCTCTAGCAATTAGAGAAATGCAAATCAAAACTACTCTTAAGATTTTATCTCACTTGAATCAGAATGGCAATTATCAAGAATACAAGTAACAATAAATGTTGGTGAGGATGTGGGGGAAAAGGCACACTCATACATTGTTGGTGGGACTACATGTTGGTGCAACAATTATGGAAAGTAGTGTGGAGATTCCTCAGAAAACTTGGAACGGAATCACCATTTGACCCAGCTATCCCACTCCTCGGTCTATACCCAAAGGACTTAAAATCAGCATACTACAGTGACGCAGTCACATCAATGTTTTCAGCAGCTCAACTCACAATAGCTAAACTATGGAACCAACCTACGTGTCTTTCAACAGATGAATGGATAAAGAAAATGTGGTATATATATACGATGGAACATTACTCAGCTTTAAAGAAGAATGAAATTATGGCATTTGCTGGTAAATGGATGGGGTTGGAGAATATTATGCTAAGAAAAATAAGCCAAATCCAAAAAACCAAAGGCTGAATGTTTTCTCTGATATGCAGATGCTAATTCACAATAAGGAGGCAGGCAGCACTAGGGAAGAATAGTTACTTTAGATTAGGCAGAGGGGCATGAAGAGAGGGAAAGGGATATGGAGGTAGGAAGGATGGTAGAATGAAACAGACATTATTATCTCATGTACATATGTGACCGCATGACTGATGTGATCCTACAATATGTACATGTTAGAAAAATGAAAAATTATATTCCATTTATGTATGTTTGTCAAAATGCATAAATGCATTGTCATGTATTACTAATTAGAACAAATAAAAGTATTAAAGCAAACACACACACACGCACACATGCACACACACAAGTCAGGATCTGTGGAGCATGCCTGTAATCCCAGCAGCTCAGGAGGCTGAGGCAGGAGGATCACGAGTTCAAAGCCAGCCCAAGTAACTTAGCAAGGCTCTAAGCAACTCAGTGCGACTGTCTCTAAATAAAATACAAAATAGGACTGGGAATGTGGCTAAGTGGTTGAGTGCCCCTGAGTTCAATCCTCAGTAACCCCCCCCCCCAAAAAAAAAGCACATACAAAAATGATAGAAATAAAACTTCTGATATTTCCCACTACATTTCAGAAATTTTAGCTCTGTGGCACTAAATAGCCTTTTAAATGCCACATTTATAACAGACAAGTAATCTAAAAACACAAGAACCCAATATTATATGTTCTTTCTCAAGTAAAGGTTAAACCTGGCACTGCTCTAAAAAGGCTCACACTTCACAAGGTAAAACCCTGTGACTACATCATGGAATTATTTTTCACTTCCCTTCTCCACTCAAATACTTGGAACTACAATGAGTAACAGAATACTTTTTTAGGTATTTAATTTGGATGAAAATTTCACCTATGGTACATGGTACATAGGGGTCAACAAAGAACAACTGTACATTCCTCATTTCCAAATAGGCTAGTCACTGGAAAACAACCCTGTCACGAAGAGAATATAAATATATATGAAGTTTGATAGGTTGGAAACATCCAAAGGTCTACTTGTTAGCCTTACTATAATTTTTACAATAAAGTTTAACAGGGCTCAAACCAAGAACAACAGATAAAGAAATAATGGGTTAGGCATAGAAGTATACGCCTGTAATCCCAGTGGTTTGGGAGGCTGAGGCAGGAGGATCACAAGTTCAAGGACAAGGTCAGCAACTTAGCAAGGCCTTGAGCAACTAAGTGAGACCCAGTCTCAAAATAAAAAAAAGGGATGGGGATCTGGTTCAGTGGTTAAGTGTCCCTGGGTTCAATCCCCTGAATCCCCTGTACAGAAAAAAAAAAAAAAAAAAAAGAATGGATTTATATTCTTTAAATATTCTGGCAAATATTTAAATGAACATATGTACTCCAAATTACCTAGACCAAATCTCTGTATCGTTTTTACCTAATCTCTGTAAACTGTTGAATATATAGTGTATTCTAAAATAGAAGGAAAAAAGTATGAAAATTGTCACAAAGGTTAATAGCACCTACTGCTAAAGAGCCATAAGTTTAGCCTAAATAATATGCACATAAAAAGATGTTCAACATCATTAGGAAAATGCAAATTAAAACTACAATAAGATGTCATTTCATACCCACTAGAATGATCCACTAGAATAAAATATAAAAAAGACAGACAATAACAAGTGTTGACAAGAAGGTAAAAGAAACAGGAAACTTCTTCCATTGCTGATAAAAATGTAAAATGGGAGAGCTACTTTGAAAAACAGCTCAGCAGGGTTTTGCTTTGTTTTGATAGAAGGGATCAAACCCAGGACACTTTACCACTAAGCCACATCCCCAGATCTTTTTTATTTTTTTATTTTGAGACAGGGTCTCACTAAGTTGCTTAGGGCTTCACTAATTTGCTGAGGCTGGCTTTGAACTTGTGATTCTCCTGCCTCAGCCTCCCCAGTTGCTGGGATTACAGGTGTATAATACCACGCCCAGCAGCTTATCAGTTTTTCAAAACACTAACTATAAATTTACCACATAAATCGGAAACTCTACTTCTAGGTATGTGCTCCCAAGAAGTAGGAAAATCTATGACCACATAAGGAATTGCACATGAATGTTCACGGCAGCATTATTCCTAATAGCCAAAGATTGAAATAAAACAAATGTCTATCAACTAATGAATGAACAGTCAAAATGTGATACATCCATAAAGTGGAATACTACTTAGCAATAAAAAGGAAAAAACTTTCCTTTGAAACATGGATGAACTTCAAAAATGCTATGTGGATACTGAGCAAGAACAGTGATACAGGAGGCATCACAATACCTGATCTCAAATTATACTACAGAGCTATAGTAGCAAAACCAGCATGATACTGGCATCAGAATAGACATGAAGATCAATGTAATAGAAGACAGAGACAAACCCAAATTTATACAGCCATCTTATACTTGACAAAGGTACCAAAAATATAAACTGGAGAAAAGACAGATTTTTTTTAATAAATGGTGATAGGAAAATTGGATGTTCTTATGTAAAAGAATGAAATCGGACCTTCATCTTTCACTCTGCAAAAAAGTTATATCAAAATGGATCACAGACTTAGAAATTAGACCAGAAACCTTCCAAGTGCTAGAAGAAAACATAGGGTCAACAGCCCATATAGATATAGGCACCAACTTCTGCTACAAAACCCCTACAGCTCAAAAAATAAAGCCAAAAATCAATAGTGAGATGCCATCAATTAAAAAGCTTCTGCACAGCAAAGGAAACAAGAGAGTGAAGAGAGATAGGAGAAAATCTTTGCCAGCTCTTCCTCTGACAAGGGATTATTATCCAGAATATATAAAGAACTCAAAAAACTCAATGCCAAAAAATCAAATGGGCAAAAGAACTAAACAGAAACTTCTCAGAAGAAACACTAATGGCCAAGATATACACGAAAAAATGTTCAGCATCTCTAGCAATTAGGGAAATGCAAATCAAAACTACACTAAGATTCCATCTCACTCCAGTCAGAATGGCAATTATCAAGAACACAAATAATAATAAATGCTGAGAAGGACGTGGGAAAAAAGGTACACTTTTGCACTGTTAGTGGACTGCAAATTAGTACAACCACTCTGGAAAGCACTGTGAAGATTCCTCAAAAAACTAGTAATGGAATCGCCCTATAACTCAACTATCCCACTCCTTAGTGTTTATCCAAAAGATCTAAAGTTAGCATACCATATATATACAGCGGCACAATTCACAATAGCCAAATTATGGAATCAGCCCAGATGGCCGTCAACAGGTGAATGGATTAGGGAAATGTGGTATACTACACAATGGGTTTTACTCAGCAGTAAGGAAGAAATAATGACATTTGCCAGTAAATGGATGACACTGGAGAAAATCATGCTAAGTGAAATAAGCAAAATCAAAGGTCAATGTTTTCTCTCATGTGTGGGAGCTAGAAATAAGGGAAAGAAGGCTTTAGGGGAAGGGATCAGACAGTAAAGATACAGGGACTATCAATGGAGTAGATCAGGTGTAGGAGAATGAGCGGGAAGTAGGAAGGAAAAGGGGAAGATAAATGGAATGAATTTAACAGTCATGTTATATTCATGTATAAAGATGCCAAAGGGAATTTTACTCTTGAGTATATGTAGAAGAAAGTTTAATACAGGAGGGAGGAAGAAAGGAAAGGGGGGATGGGGATGAAAATAAAGTTTCTCACATATATGATTTTGTCAAATGAACCCAATTACTATGTATAGTGATGCTCTGATAAAAAAAGAAGAAAAATGCTATGTGGGAAAAATGATTATTGAACTATACACTCAAAATGGGTAAATTTTTATTATATGTAAACTATGCCTCAATAAAGTTGGGGAAAAAAACACAATTGAGATACTCAATTCACTTCCAACAAGCAAGTAGCAACAGCAGTTTGACCACAAGGAAGGTCACACAGAGAGGACGGTACTTCACTAGGAAATTCCTAAATTAGGCCAACACATTCTAGATTGGATCCTCGTCTTACAAACCTAGAAACTCTCTCTAGAAAAGTGTCTAGAAAACTCTCTCTAGAAAAGTTTGAGATATAAACCCAGAGACTGAAGTGAACCAGGGAACGTAAAACTGCCTAGTCTCAATTCATTAGCAGTGCCTTTTCAGATCAGGCTCAGCTGAAGGGGTCCTTTCAAATTCCTTCCTTAACTTGGTTCACAGCTCTTCTGCTCTTTCATCCATTCCTGATTTCTTAATTCTGTTCAAGAACAGCAAAACTGCACAAGACTGAAAAGTGAGGGGGACTCCATCCTCCTCTCTTCTTCCAAGACACATGGAAAGTGTCGCCAAGTCCACTCTCTCCACATGGCCTTTCTTACGGTTTGGATCTGGAATGTCTCCTCAAAATCTCATGTGCAAGGCAGTGCAGCAATCTTCTGAGGTGAAATGCCTGAATTATGAGGGATGTTACCTCACTGGTGGATTAATCCATTTGATGGATTAACAATTTGAATAGACTACTACATGGTAACTGCAGGCAGGTAGGGCAGGGCTGGAGGAAGTAGGAAACTGGGGGTGTGGCCTTAAGAACTATATCTGTCCCTGGCCCCTTTCACTCTCCCCTCTACTTCCTCAGCTGCCATGAGCTAAGTAGCCTTCCTCCATCACTCCCTTCCACCACCACGTTCTGACTCACCTAAGGTCCAAGGACTGAGAATTCTGAAACCATGAGCCAACATAAACTATTCCTCCTTTAAATTGTTCTTTTTAGGTGTTTTGGTCACAACAACAAAAATCTGACTAACAATCTTCTGCACTCATCTTCATCTGTGTAAGTGAAACATCAGAACCCTTCTCTCGATGCTGCCCAACACAGTCCTTACCACCAGGGCCACTGGTGTGGGAACACAAGTCTGTGCACACTGTTACCTATTTCAAGTACGCACATCTCATTTCCCCAACTACTATCGGGACAGGAAGCACATTCAGATTGTTTTTGTATTCTTTGAAGTACCTAGTAATATGTTAGGCACAAGAAATATGTAACGGTCTCTAAATATCTTTTTGTTTTTGCCTTTTGGTATCACTTTATTTAAATTTGTATTTTCTGTTTGTCATACCAATACAATAAGATTATAAATTCACTGAAGGAAGAGATAACTTCACTGCTTTATACAGGATTACAGATTTTATTTTTTGTGGTTTCAGTTACCCACAGTCAACCACAGACTGGAAATATTAAATGAAGAATTTCAGAAATAAAGGATTCATGAGTTTTATATTGTATACCATTTTGAGTACCATGTTGAAATCCTGGGCTGTACTGCTCTGTTCCCACCTGGGAAATGAATCATCTTTTTATCCAACATATTCATGTGTATATGCTACCCATCAGTTAGTCACTAGTAGTAGCCTAGATTACCAAATTAATTGTCATGGTATCTCAGTGCTTATATTCAAGTAACCCTTATTTTACATAATAATGGCCCTGAAGTATGAAGGTAGTGAAGCTGGTAATTTCATTATAGTCTATTATTATAACCATTCTATGTTAATACAATTGTTCTGTTAACAATATTACTGTTGTTAATTTCTCACCATGTCTAATTTATAAGTTTATAGGTATACATGTATGCATAGGAAAAAAACAAAGTATATGTAAGGTTTGGAATTATCCACAATTTAAGGGATCCACTGGGGATCTTGGATGATATCCCAGATGAATAAGAAAAGACCATATAATTAAATTTGTTTTTTAAAAAATGAATTTATGAACCAGGCACAATAGCACATGACTGTAATCCTAGTGACTCAGGAAGCTGACACAGGAGGATCACAAGTTTGAGAACAGCCTCAGTAACTTAGCAAGATCCCTAGCAATTTAGGGAGATCCTGTCTCAAAATGAAAAATAAAAGACTGGGGATGTAGCTAGTTCAGTTTATGAGAGGCATAAATCACTTCTTTTCCAAAAGTATTAGTGCTATATATTTTTATAGTTGCCAAATTAAAATGTAAATGTATAGATAAACCACTCTGTTTTTTTTAATATTTCCAAACAAAAGACATTAAACATTTTAATGAATGGAGCAAACATGAAATCATCTGAAAAAATGTAAAATAGTAAAAATGTTTGTTTTGCCCAAATTACAAAGTGCAAAAAGCTGTCATAAGTGGTAGGTAGGAAAGCAAAGTGAACAAACGTGTGCAAATATAAAGCCGAGCACAGACCTGTATATGTAATGCATGCTTATATGTATACACATGTTTACTGATCACAACAATGAAAAACAAAAATGAGCAGGAATTTGGAATAAAGCAAGTGTATTTTTTTCCAACTGAATTCAATTCACTTCATAAAAGTAAAATGCTATTAGCAAAACAGAAAGAAAAGCTCAGACTGCATACATTAAAAAAAATCCATAACTAAAATGTCATACCTGTAAACATGGCGTGAAAATAAGGACTACAGGCGGCCAGCACCACTCTGTGAGCAGAGATTTCCATGTCTTCTGCCACAATTGTGACATCACACAGCAAATTTTGACTGTTCACAAAGCAGAGAGAAAAAAATTTAAATGCCTCTAATAATAATATGTATTAAACATCCTATGAAAAACTATTAGACTAAAACTCACTTTTGGAACTTAACCATCCTTTAGAACAAGATCCCTAAACATGAGGTATATAAAAAATAATTGTGATAAAGGCCCAAAAAGCTTTGGGCCCTTACTCAAAATCTTGCCTTTGTTTAACTCAAAATCTTTCCCAAATTGATTACCTATTTCTAAACTAAAGGAAATTCTGGCAGCAAACCACCAATGAACTATAAAAGGAGAGGTAGTTTAAACAGACTACCAGCTTAAGAGGGAGATGTCAGTCTGACATTAAGGCTAATTGTTATTGATGGTCACTGGTCTAGATGATGAGATTTCTGAGTTTGTTATACTATTGTCTGTTTATTTGAAAATTCTCCATAATTAGAATGTTCTCCAAAACAAGTTCAATACTTATTCAAATGCTATGTAATTATTTTAAATTTTAAAAAATGGTTAAAAACTAAATTGAAACAATCCTACCTCCAAAAAAAAAAAAAAAAAAAAAAATTTGAAATGACCCTGGGTCATCAAACAAAGGTAAAATTACATTCAATTACATATCCTGCTTAAAAGGCATTTGGGCATTTGAAGCTTAACTTAGAACATTTTACCAATGCAAAATATCTCATTCCTCAAGACCAAAATACACTACCACATACAAAATTAAAAAGTATTTTGTTACCTCAAAACAAACCATTATTCTACCACTAAATTACACCTACAATTTTTAAAACATCTACTTTAATTCCCTTAAAAACTCATGGTGAGCACTCTGTACATGCAATATGTGGTGCTAGATCAGACTCACCAAGTAACTAATGCCACAGAACATTTTTTAGCAAAAAATGCTGCTAATACTTATTCTAGAACAAGAAAGTCTCAAAGCCTAAAACCTGCCTTGCTAGTAGCATGTCATGAATGAAACAGGAGTGGGGGATGTGAACATCTTTTTCACACCACAAATATCTGAGCACTGAACTTCTCTGTAGATGTATACAGTATACAGATCACAAGGGGCCCCCTCTTCAATAATCCTGCCTATTTTTTGCAAGTTTCCTTCAGTAACTCCCTAGTACCTTGCAAGCAACATTTTCACATGAACTTTTAACGAAGTCCTTGATTTTTCCACTTGACCATATTGCTCACAAATTTGTTACCATGGGGCTCACACTGAAACTTTTTGGAGAGACAACTAAAGTCTATTCTCTTTCTAGTTCAGGAGAAACTGGGGAAAAAAGGAGTACCATAGCACCAGTGTGACTGCATTCCAGAGCCTCATCATCTATAAGCCTGCTTTGCCATTTGGACTGAAGTATGGTTCACGGGTGGTACTGATTTAATGGCTCATGATGGTATCTGAGATATCAAGCAGCTCCCATATCAAAGTCAAAAAAGGAGGCACAATGACTTTAACCTGGAATTCCTCCAGATCAAAAGGAGAACTGACAAAGTCTACCATCAGCTCAGAGAATAAAAACCACTCTACATTCTATGAATTCCACAGGTTCACAAATAATGAGAATGAGAATGTCAGCAGTGTTAACAGGAGGGGACTATGCAAAACCTTCCTCTGCTTGTGTGTTTTTCAGTTCTTTCCTTCACAATGCTATGAGGTAGATATTATTATTATTTTGACCCCCAAAATATGTAGCTGGGGAAACCAAGGTTAAAGAAGAATAACTTAAGGCTAAGGATGTAGCTCAATGGTAGAGCACTTGCCTAACATATACAAGGCCCTGAGTTCAATCCATAACACCACAGAAAACAAAAGATGAATAACCTGCCTAAAATGTCCCTACAGGTATCAATATTAGGATTCAAATCCAGAGAAACCATTCCAAAGTCTCTTCCTGAAGTTGGGTGGTTTTAAGATTTATTAAAGGCCGGGGAGATAGCTCAGCTGGTAGAGTGCTTGCCTTGCAAGCACAAGGCTCTGGGTTCGATCCCCAGTACCGCCAAAAAAAAAAAAAAAAAAAAAAGATTTATTAAAGCTTGAATAAAATGGGGAACAGAAATTATAAATTAAAAGTAACCACGATTTGTTTTTTTACATGCTATATATATTAGAAACTATTTTTTAAGTTCTCTATATAGCTGATAAAAGGCTCTATTTAGTTGACTTTTAGCACTACCTCTACAGAATATTTAGAAAAATCAAATATTTATATATTAATTCAACAAAGCACCTTCAAACCATCTCTGCCCCTAAGAAAACTAACAAAAAGGACTGACAATACTGGCTAAAGTGAAAACAATACAATAAAGATGCCACGGGAAAAAGAAAGCAACTAAATCAGAGTAGGGGTTAGAAAAGCTTCTAGTAGCTACTATTTAAGCTAAGTTCTAAAAACAAGTTAGCGGGATCAAGGAGCAAGAGATCCCAAACATATAAAAAGAGAACGGTTAAATGCTGTTAAGACCAGAAGCAGCAAAGAGAGCAGGGGAACCGCAGACCAAGAAGAGTAGGGAGAGAAAAGGCAGGAGAGAAGAACAGAAGGAAAGGCAGGCAGGGTCTGCAGAGTTACACACTGTGTCTCTAAAATGAGGCCATCCAGGTTTTTCTGTTGTGACCAGGGGATCTGAACAAACTCAAACATGAGTCAAGTACATCGTTATGAACACATTACTTTTACTGATAATCCTTTACTGCTTTCCTTTCAGGATGGAACTTAAAGTGGAATTACAGTTGAATACCTCAAAAATCACCCAATTAATTACTGAGCTTCGATTACATTACTCAATGATCTAATCCTTCCAGCAAAACACCTGCTGGCTGTCACATAATTAGCCTGGCCTTACTGGCTTATTAGTTGATACTAGTTAACTAATAAGGTTAAGACATCACGAAAATAATACCCAGCCACACCCTGGCTTAGGTCCCAAAAAGTCTTAAGGGTCACATTACAAATCAAGGACATACTTACAGTGTTCAGTTTTCCACCTTTTTATTTCCAGCAATAACATATTTTATTTTCTCCCACTCGGATTTCTTTTTTTTCCATACTTTATTTTTTTCCACTTTTTTTTTAATTGGTGCATTATGGTTATACACAATGAAGGGATTTGTTGTTACACATGCATACATGCACACAATATAACTTGGCCAATGTCACTCCCCAGCACTTCCCCCTTCCCTCCCCTTCTTCCCTCAGTATCTTTCCTCTATTGATCTCCCTTTGATTTTCATAAAATCCACCCACAACTTTCTTTTTTTTCTCCTATTTCCACATGTGAGAGAAAACATATGATCCTTGACCTGAGTTTGACTTATTTTGTTCAAATGACATAATTTCATTTTTCTTTATGGTTCAGTAAAACTCCATGATATATATGTATATATACCACATTTTCTTTTTCCTTTCATCCACTGATGAACACCAAGGCTGATTCCATAGTTTGGCTATAGTGAATTACGCTGCTATAAACATGGGTATGAATGTATCACTATAGTATGATGACTTTAATTCTTCAGCATAAATACCAAATGGTATGTTAGGTCATATGGTTTCATGCCTAGTCTTTTGAGGAACCTCCACACTGATTTCCATAGTGGTTGTATTAATTTATAATCCCACTGACAGTGTAAGTGTTCCTTTTTCTCCACATCCTCTCTAGCATTTATTGTTTATATTCCTGATGATTGCCATTCTGATTGATGTGAGATGAAATCATAGTATAGTTTTGATTTGCATTTCCCTAATGCTAATGATAATGAACATTTATTCATATATTTTATATTTCTTCTTTTGAGAAGTACCTGTTTAATTTGCTCATTTATTAATTGGGTTGAGTTTTTGGTATAAAGTTTTTTGAGTTCTTCATATATTCTAGATATTAATCCTTTGTCAGAAGAGCAGCTAGCAAAGACTTTCTCCCATTCTGTGGGTTCTCTCTTCACCTTCCTGTTTCCCTCTAGCACCTGATGAGATGAGTTGTCAGTCAGAGTCCATGAAGCACACACACACACACACCAGAACCTAGAAATGTGCCCAAAGTCAGCACCAGAGGAACAGCGTCAGGTGCTAGGATAAAGAAACAAGACAGAAAAATAAAAAGAAACGAGGCACGAGGCTAGAAGGCAAAAAAATTAAAAACTAGTTAGGAAGCAGAGGGTGAGCAGATGTGGAGTCACTGTTTGGGACATGGCCTCAAGATCCAGTACTCAAAGATGACAGAGATCTGACCAATCTTACCAGTGGGCACCACTAAGTATAACAGCAAGTATAAACCAATGTGTACAAGTCTGGCCCTTACCTCTTTCCAATGTGCATTCTCACAAAAAGCTGAATGACTTTTAGGTGAGGAGTAGTGGACTATGAATGTTAAATTCTGACACTAAAACAAGAGATTTGTTTTAGCAGCCCACACCCAGAGTCTACCAAGATGAATTTCCAAGTTTCTGTTCCTATTACTTGGAATCTAATCAGAGGATGGACTGAAGAAAGAAAAGACTTTCAAAATAATAAAGTAAATTAAATTGTTATTTAACAAAATTTGTATTTCTTCATTTGTTCATATCCAGAGAGTACTTCCTGGGTGCCAGGCACTGTTGTCAACTTACCACAACAAACAATATAATGTCTGTAACAGCAAGTTTACAAGTAAGTGGGGAGACACATAAGGAAACAGGTAATTATAAAATGAACCCATGATCATTTTGATGACATGATGACACAATGGTTAAGTGTGGAGTGTCTGGGAACACACAGGAGACACTGAGCCCAAGCTTATGGGAAAGCTTCAGAATGGAAGTACTTTCCACATTCAAATCTTAAAAGAGAACAGGAATTAAACAGCCCTTATGTAAAATTATCAAATGGCACTTATAAAAAGAAAGGCACTCCATCTCCTAAATGAAACAATATCATGAAAACTGGTCCTTCTCAGGGAAAAAAAAATTTGAAAATGAATGAAAATATATCAAGACTTCCTTTGGTTTTCTGATATAAAAGGAATGAATTCCTAAGACTAGAAAAACCTATCACTGCTTTTAAAATACACAGAGCATATCTTCTTAAAATGTGACAGCAGACTTTGAGATATCAAAATTAATTAGTTGTCATATGAAGCAAGAATTTACTTTCAACTGGAAGTGGGGGCGGTGAGGAAATTACATGGCATCTGTCCCCCTTTCTTTCTCAGGTGCGAGTGAAAATTTGGAGGCGTTTCTTGCCATGAGAAGAATCAGAATGGCACCTGAGGTACCACTGGCACCTGATGAGCTGAGTGGTCAGGCAGAGTCCATGAAGCACACACACACCACAGTCAGCACCAGAGGAACAGCATCAGGTGCTAGGATAAAGAAACGAGACAGAAAAGTAAAAAAAAAAAAAAAAAAAAAAAAAAGGAGGCATGAGACTAGAAGCCAAAGAAATTAAAAACTAGCTAGGAAGCAGAGGGTGAACAAATGTGGAGCCACTGTTTGGGACATGGCCTCAAGATCCAGTGCTGGCTATGCAGTACCTAGGGAGGTGGGGTCAGATGATAAGATCCCTGCTTGCTGATTTCATCAGTCATGTTTACCCAAATCTATGGCTGACAATGTCATTTAAATAGGCAAAGCAGATGCATGCTGGCTAAAATGTCAATAACCTCAACAAGCAACCAAGCTCCATAATACACATCACCATTATCTTCCTCCTCCTCCTCTTTCTTCTTCTTTTTTTATCTCCCCCCCCCCCCCCCACACACACACACTTAAAACCATGATGGTAGGTAGCATCTGTGAATTCTTGGAGCAGTTAAACACAGGGAAAACCTGGGTGTTAGGTGTAGTAGGATTCCTGCCACAGTAAGAGTCCTGAAAACTAGTACTAGCCCCATCCCCACAAGAGATTTATACCTGATGAGATTTTCAAACACAAAGCAGGAAGAGGTGATGGTCAACTTGGAAAGTCATAGGAAAACCAAACAGAGTCAAAGATTCAGAAACTGCTTTAAATGAGTAAAAAGTCACAGAACAGAGAATCTATCATTCTTTCCAGATAGAATCAAAATAGCAGAATGAGACTGAAAAATGACAAAGTGGAGCACAAGAAGACATTGGGGAAAGCATGTCAGTAAATTATCTGAAGGGAAGGGACATTTCAAGATTCAGGGACTTGCACGAACTGGGTTACAGCTGAGAGAGGGAGAAGATGATTATTTAGAAATAAAATTAAAGGAGATATTAGGGACAGGAGAAAGATGGCAGCGAGAGGGCAGAGTAGAGAGATGAAAAAGTTACCAGATTTCAGAAGGGAACCGGTCAGGAAGGGTTAAGCATCCAAGCATGTGGGTGGAAAGTGTGGCTACAGGGTACAAGAGGTAGATCTAAACAAAGTTTGTTTTTAAAACTTGTGAAGTAAGTCAGGTGCAGCGGCTCATGACTATGATCCCAGGGACTCCGAAGGCTGAGGCAGGAGGATTGCAACTTAGCAAGCCTTGTCTCAAAATAAAACATAAAAAGGGCTGGGGATGTGGCTCAGTGGTAAAGCACTCCTGGGTTCAACCTTCAGTGCCAAAAAAAAAAAACAAATGAACAAACTTGGTGAATTAAATCACAAGTAGATACTCTTAACTATAATAATCTCCAAGGAAACAGCCATAGTAAGAGCTTCTGACTTTCTGATTAAGCGGGGATACTGAAGGCAAACTGAGGCAGCTGTCTTTTGTGTGCAGTCAATATTCAGAAACACAGAAAGAGAAGAAGGAAAGGAGGTTGATTTAGTAAATTCATTTACTACTGTCCATTCTTCATATTCTACGAAGTGTTTAATGATCCTCTCCATGCTCAATAAACACCACTTAAAAAGAAATCAATCCTGAGTGCTTAGGAAACACTGTAGAATATTACCAGTTAAGTTGAAACTCTAGGCTTCAAAACGTCTCTTGTGCTTTCTTAAATAAATGAGTATGCTTGATTTGAAGGATCTTCCCAACTGCCCTATCCTCCAAAGAATATCTTATATTCCTTTAGAACAATATGCAAACAAAAGAACCTGATAATGTTCTACTATTAAAAAATACATACTTGAATAAAAAAATTCACATCCTAAGTAATTTCCAAAAATTCCTTTTAAAAACAGTGTTATAGCTGGGCAAGGTACCTCACACATAATTCAGTGACTAGGGAGGCTAACATAGGAGGATCATAAATTCAAGGCCAGCCTTGGCCATTTAGCAAAATACTGTCTCAAAGTAAAAAATAAAAAGTACTGGAGATGCAGCTCAGTGGTTGAGCACCCCAGAGTTTAATCCCCAGTATCAGTAGTAGTAGTAGTAGTAGTAGTAATAATAATAATAAAAAACAAAAATAAAATTTTAAAAAATGTTATAAAGGTATGCAGAGAAAGGCAGACTCAAGTTCACTGTTCAATTCCTTTGCCATATAAGTAGCAAAGTACGAACAACCAAAGAAGAGCCATAGGGCTGGAGATATAGCTCAGCTGGTAGAATGCTTGCCTCACATACAAAAGGCCATGGGTTCAATCCCCAGCACCACAAAAAAAAGGATCCCAAAGAAGAGTCACAATTTAAATTTTTCATAGATAAACAGATAATCTAACCTTAGTAATGATCTAGGTCCATGATGTATAAATTCTGGAGGAAAATACAATGACCACTTTTTTTTTTTTTTTTTTTTTTTTTTTTTTTTTTACTTTTTATTGTAAAATAGTAGGATTTATTCAAGTGAGACAAAAAAGACACAGCTCACCCATGGCAAGAGGGGTCCCAATAGGGTTGTCTAACCACCTCTTTAGGAGAGCTTCAGGTTCTTCTGTTTAATCATCTAAAACGTAAGCACTGTTATTATAATTTTTTTAAAAAATTAAATGCTTAGGGATTATGCAGGACATTCAGGTAAACATTTGCATATAAGAAATCATGATTTATGCTTACTGAACATTTTCAAGTCCCAGAGTCAAAATTACATTTCTTCTAAGTAAAACTAATTGACAAGCTTCCCTCTACTCAAACAGAATCTTATTTCACACCCTAGAAATGTTTTTGAATTTTTAAATTTATTTTATAGACAAAATACTACTTTTTGACAGTTGCCTTTTGGTCACCTCGAAAAGCTAGCAGTCTAAGCAGGGTGCAGTGGCACACGCCTGTAACTCCAGCACCTCAGGAGGCTGAGGCAGGAAGACTGCGAGTTTAAAGCCAGTCTCGGGTGGGCGGGGTGGGGGGAAGGGAAAAAATAACAGAATGAATCAAACAACATTGCTCTATGTAAATTTATGATTACACAAATGGTATGCCTTTACGCCATGTACAAACAGAGAAACAACATGTATCCCATTTGTTTACAATAAAAAAAATAAAATAAAATAAAAAAATAAAAATAAAAAAAAAATAAAGCCAGTCTCAGCAAAAGTGAGGCCTTATCTCTAAATACAATACAAACAGGATAGGGATGTGGCTCAGTGGTCAAGTGTCCCTGAGTTGAATCCCCAGTACCCTACCTCCAATTAAAAGATAAAAATAAAAAATAAAAAATAAAAAGCCAGCCATCTAATTTTCTGAATAAAATATATATGGAATATAGCCTGCTTCTTTGGCCCCTCCAAAGAGTCAATACACTGTGGAACACATACTAAGCAATCTTCAAGGGTCTATTGGTTTGATTTTGAAAACACAGGTGTTTTTGAAAAACTTGTCTCCTTCCATGCTTGGGAAATGTGAAGTTACAAACTGAATTCCCACCAGAAATGTGTTGCTGAACATTCTTTCACAGCTCTCATGGGTTGTTCCTTTGACATCCCTAATCTTACCATGCTACTCTTTTTCAAAAACCTTTATCCACTGTCCAGAGGATTAAATCCAAATTCACCACATTATTCAAGCCTGCCTCAATCCTGCCTTCTTGCTTTTCTATCTTTTCTGTAGACTCCCCAGCACTAATGCTTGACTCATGTGATCCAACAGGTTAGGTTTATCCCTTCCCCAGCTCATGCAGCTTATCACACAGAGAAAGTTCTTCTTGTTCCTATATGAATCCAACTGCATGCCCATCAGGCCCTAGCTGAAGCCTACTTCTGTGGACCACTGTGGATGCTCCTGTGAAAATCATTTTTGGCATCCACATTTTGTAGTCTTCTACTACCCCACCACCCTCTTTGTTGTCTCCACAACTCGCCAGATACCCAAAAGGGATGGAGAAAGTCTGATACTGTTTTTGGATCCCATATAGCCTTTTGGGCATGTGAGCTAATTTCAAAGGAGAACCAAGAACTCAGACGCCTGATGATGTATTGTTCAGAAGGGACTGCAGGGCTGTTAAACTGAATAATTTTAAGCTATTCAAGTTCATAAACTGAATTATAAAGCTAGGCCTCTGGACCTCCTATCTTTAAAAAAATTAATTTGAGAAAGAAAGAAAGAAAATGTTATGGTTGTTTTTCTTTAAAACAATTTTAATTATAACTTAAATCTTATAAAACTCCTATTCCCACAACCAAACAATACACACCACTGTAACTGAAAGTGACTTTTCCTCCTCAAACTGTGCTTCCATAAGCCAAAAGTTTCCAAAAGCATTCTCTAGCGCACAGCTACTATTCTACCACTGTTGAGGGGACGGCCCAAGAGCAGAATGGTGAGAATAAGGAAGTTCTCCCTACCTAGAAGTCAGGAAACCACTCTCAGCTACCCTTTCCTGGCAACAGGAAGTTAAAGTAAGGACAGGAAATATTAGTGACTTTCAGCTGCACAAGGAACAGGCCTCTTCAGAGATTTTCTCCCCCCCCCCTTTTTTTTTAAAGAATTATTCAAATTGGCTATAAAGTGTAAGAAAAGAAGAACATGACAATGACATTAGGGGGAAAAACAAATGTTCTGATGAACCCCAAAGACAGTTCATTTTTTAAAACACTGTTGATTAGTGACTTCAAAACAATCTGGTTATAGACCTGACAGCAAAAGCTGGGACTATTCAAAGATTATTCTTTGTTTTGAAATGGTGCAAAACAATGAACAAGGAGGTACTACTTCACAGCCATATCATACCCAAAACAGGGCAAGTAGGAGTATGAAGGAAAGAACGCCACAAGACCTGCAGGTAAGCAAGAAGAGATCTCCTAGGCTCAAAGAATGTCAGAGCAGCAAGGACCTTACACACCATGCAGTCTACTCTCCACATTTTACAATCAAGCCTCAAAGAAGTGAAACAATTGGTCTAAGGCCAAAAAGCCTGTCCCAAACTCAGGCCACTCCCCTCAGAACCAGGTATTACCATCCTATAGTTTAGTGAGTCATCCCATCTTCTCAGGGTCAGTCATTCCTGTCGCCTCAGGGAATCCTTTCCTAACCAGTGTCGTCCACCCTCGTAGCACAAAATGGCCCTCTCGATATGCCATGACAATTTACAATACAAAAACTTTGATTTTTTCTTAATGTCTACTTCCTACAGTCAAACCTAAGCCCACATGCACAGCAATCATATCTGGTTTTGCCCATCATTGTATCTCTAGTATCTGGAAGATATATGTTTATTGAATCAATAATTTACTTAAAGAAGACACAATCAAATAATGGGTGTAAAGAGCGGCCCTTTAGGAAAACCTAACAATTTAAGCCACTCCCTTCTTAGACAAGCTTTCAACATTTCAGGTTGATACAAAGTACTTTCACAAAAGCAAAATTAGGAAAAAATAAATCCTTCCTAAAGCGCTAAGAAGAAAAACCAAGACTGTTAATAAATACATTAGCCTTTTAGTTATTCAATCAGCTCTTAGTGTCACTCTTTTCACTGCAGTGGCAATGAGACATACCTGAGAATGACGAAAACAATGTACTACTCCTAAAAACATTGCTACTACCATCATCACTAAAAAAAAGAATTACATTTTATTCTATTTAACCCAAAATATCCAATATTATCATTTTAATATGTAGTCAACATTTTAAAGAATTATTAAAAATATATTTTGCACTCTTTTTTGCACTCAGTCTTAGTCATTGTGTATTTTCCACCTACGGAACATCTTAATTCAGACTAGCCACAGTGACTAGTGGCTACCAGATTAGACAGAGTTGTCCTAAATGCTATAATTCTAATAAATCTTAAGCTTTTTTCCTTTAGAAAATTTGCAAACAACCTTTTGATGTTCCCTGTATCAAACAAAGAAACAATGAGGGAAGAGGGTTTATATTCACTACAAACTCAAACGTAAAGGGAAAAGACTGACAGTAAAGTACATTAATGCAATACCTTCTTAATTCATTCATGACTTTAAAAGCTTTCTTCATGTGCCAAGGATTCACTGTCACAGGGCAGTGTTTTTCAGTATTATCATCTTTTAAATCGAGAGGCTTCGGATGACCTTGCTTTGTGCATCTGTATACAAAAGAAAAGAACAAAAAACAGAAAAAGATCTTATTAAAGATAATTCGGTTCTAGCTTATCAAGAAATAAAATGAATGCTTCCCTCCCCTACTCATTTAGAAGTCTCACTGATAGGATATCCCAATGTAAGATTAAGACAAAATTAAGAACTCTCTCTGATAGTAACTATGCTTTTGACATTAAAAAAAAAAAGTGGCTAATTACCTCTCTGGTGTCAAAGTTCTGTCAAAGATGAACACAGAAAAATCAGCAAAAGTGGCTTAGAGATATCACCAATAAAAATGCTGAAAAATCATCTTCTCATTTGGAAACTGACTTGCTTTTAGAATCTGTTATAGTTACACGCTGTTTACGAACCAAGACAGTAGCAGATTTACACAAACTTCAAAAATTACGATTCAATTTAAAGTTTGCTCTCCACCCACGAGGATGGTTACCCCATATATTTTGGAGCTACACAAATAAGAGATTGATCATGTTAAATAATATTTATCAAGTACTTACTATATGGCATCCACTGTGCTTACTTTCATTATAATCCTCACAATTCTGTAAGCTAATTACTGTTATTATCCCATTTAACAAATGGAGAGATTGAGGCAAAAAAAGCTGGGTTCATCTGGTAAATGGTAGACCTGGATAAGAGTGCCCCCAATCTAAATCACTCTAACATTCAACAAAGGTTATTTAATTTCATATTTAAACTTACAACTTTTAAGGGCACTAGGCTATGCTACTATCATTTTATGAATTATTCTTCCCAGAGTTGGAGCCAAAATTTGACAAAATAAGAAGATAGGGTGGTGTGGAGAATTAACTACAAACTAATGGTCATGGGGAAAAGTTTTGAAGCGATAGTTATGTAACTATAAATTTACTAAAATTCATTGAATTGTACAATTATAATGGGTAGATTTTATGGTATATAAATTATTACTCAATAAAAATCAGGATACCAAATCAAGCCTGAAAAAAAGACCATACTTACATATAAATCACACAAAGAATAACAATCAAACATAAATAGCTGTGCTATTCTGATTTATGGCTGTGCTCTGCTTGCTTTCCTAACCCTTTTTATAAAAGAACAATTCCTTTTTTTAAATACCGTATTGTTCATTAATTCATTCAAATTTTGTTAGTGCCAACCATCTACCAAGCACTATTTTTAAGGCACTTGAAATGCATCAATGAATAACACAAAGACCCTTGTCCTTGCTGTGCCTGCCAACTAGTTGGGGGGATGGGGAAGACAACAAACATGCAAATCAGTAAAGCAGAAGGCATGTTAGAAAATTAGTGCTATGGGGAAAAGTAGGGCAAGGTAAAGAGTAACAAGCATGCTGTGATGTAGTGTAGGGTGTAACTTTCAGTATGAAATACAGTGATCAGATGAGGCCAAAATGAGAACTGACATTTGAACAAGAGATGAGGAGGTGAAGAAAGTCCAGATGGAAGGAACAGTTAGAACAAAGGTTAGGATGTGTCCAGCATACTCCAGGAACTCTGATGCCTGGGTGGCCAGAGCAAAGGGCTGGGGCTGCAGAGAGGCAGATGCAGCCGTGTAGGGCCTTGAGGGACATTTTAAGTACTTCCGCTTTTACCTTGAGTGGAACAGGGAGGCTCTGCAAAAGAATGACACAATTCAACTTATGCTTTCACAAAATCACTTGACCTCTGGTTAAGGATAGTCTAATGGGTCAAAGATGAAAAGGGGGCAAGTATCTAGGAGCATGCTGCAGTGATGCATAAGAGACAACAGTGGCTCAGAGCAGGGCAACAGCAATAGGTGATGAGAAGTAGCTAGGTTCTGGATATTTTGAAGATATAGCCAATAAGATTTGTTGACAGAATGGATATGTATGCCAAAGAATGACCCCAATTTTTTTGGCCTGAGCAAGTGGAAGAATTGAGTTTCCATTAATTGAGATGGGGAGGGCTGTAAGTTTGGGGTAGGAAGATAGAACAGCTCAGTTTTTATACAATGCTGGTATTAAGACATCCAACATCCAAGTGAAGATAACAAGTCATCAGATAAAGACTGGAGTCTAGAGTTGGAGAGAAAAAGCTAGCTGGAGATAGCAATTTGGGAATCACTGATTACATGGATGGTGTATGAAACCAAGGAAATGAAGCATTCAACATTAAGATGACCTCTAAAATTAACCATACTAATTATCCTTGCTCGTTCCCCCATACCCCAGAATTAGCACTAGTTGTGGCACACTTGAATCTTTGAGGGTTCGCCTACTAGAAGTAGACATCAATTCTACTTCCTCACCACTTGAGAGTTTTTAAAGGAATCCAACAAATCAACTGGTACAGGTGACCACCTCGGAAGCAATGTTCACAGCTGGAATGGGAGAATAAGGAGGTGTGCTCTACCAACTATGGCCTCTGAGAGTCAGGGAGAAGGTTAAGCAAAGGTCTTAGGGTTGGGGATATAGCTCATTTGGTAAAGTGCTTGCCTTATAAGCACAGGCCCTGGGTTCGATCCCCAGCACCGAAAAAAAAAGAAAAAGAAAAGGTCTTAGAAAGGGGAAGCAATGGTAAGTCTTCTTTAGAAGCCAAAAAGTAAAAGAACATTCACATTTCAAGAAAGAGACTGTGGAGATACTTTATAGTATGTTAGGCAGATTCTCATTCTCACTATAAAGAAAACATTAGAAAACCAGGTAAAAGGGAAATTTGTGTAGATATATGAAACCCATGCAAACTTTCTGACCATATAGCACTGAATGCCTGCATTTATAACAAGATAATTATATCTGCTTCTAGTTTAATAATCAAAAGCTTGCAACAGAAGAAAAATATACTGAAAGTTAGCAAAAACTATCAGAGGAGTTTTCAATGCTCAGAGTAGTAGCAAAAACAATTCTTCCCTACCAAAAAAAATTGTTATTTAAAAGTCAAGAGTGTTTATATTTGCTTAAAAAATTAGGAATTTAAACTCCTGGCATTACAGAATTAACTTTCAAAGCAGCTGACATATAACAATCAATACCCATATTAGTACTACCTTAAAAGCTATTCTCAGCTCCCACTTTTTTTGATGTGCTCCAAGAAACTCTGCAAAACACTTTATTCAAAGGCTTAAAAGAATAAGTAAGAAATAACACTGAATTTTCTTTTTTAAGTGTTCTCTGTACTAAGAGCCACTTAACAAACACAGCACCTTTACCGCACAGGTCTATTTTCAACATCGATGCCCTTTCCATAATTTTCCATTTCCTATGTGGCTTTGTGTTAGATGGTCTCTCATTCAGAAGCAAAACTGAGTAACAGAAAATGACACATCAAGTCTAAAACTATAGATGTGAAAAATGTACATATACTGGGAACACGAACTAAGTGGGAGGTAAAGGTTTAACCTTTAAGTGATACCACGCAAGCCCAGAGTTACACCTTCTCTTTCTTCCCTTCTGGGGGAAAAAAAAAAAAAAGGAATGAGCTTTACCTTCCAGAAAAGCTTCTCATTCTGAGAATCACCCTTTTTAAAAATATCAACAAAAGATACTTTTTCAAGTTTCTTTCACACAACTCTGCACTCCACAGCTAGTCTTGCAATTATCTAACAGCCTGTTATTATCAAAACATTCTTAAAAAGTTGAGGTTTCCAAGGATTTGGATTTCATCATACTGCTATGCTCTTAAGAGATAATCCTAAAACCCTTCTTAAATGACTAACTTCCACAAATTCTCAGCTTCAGGCAAGGATGGCTTCTCAGATGATCACTTGGTCACTGCCTAAGAACACTACTGGCAATAACTAAATTCTCAGAGAGGAAGAAAACACTCTAGCAGGCTTGTCTTCCTCAAATAGTCAAGATTTCATAACCAAGCAAAGGTTTAAACCTACTGAAACAATTTTCAGGACACCTTCAAAGATTTCACATATTTCTTATTTGCTTTGGAACAGTGATTTTCAATGGAGAATAGAAAGATGAGACTAGCCCAAGCAATTTTTTCAAACTACACACAACCCTCACAAAAAGGGTCAGGTAAGTCCTTTTTAGGACTGAATATCAGAATGATGGCATCTCCAGGGGTAGGAGCAAAAGGCAGCTATGTATTATTTTTAAAATAACACTCCCCAAAAACTAGGTGATGTAATATGCTCTACCACCCACTTCCCTCCCACCCCAGGACAATCATCCCAGATTGAGAAGCAGCACTTTGGAAAATATGGGCTGTTTATGTTGTTTAGGGTTTTCTGGTGGAAACAATGCTACAATTCATAAAAATGACACAGCTATAAAATTTAACAAGGGACCAAAGCCATTTTCACAGTCAGGACATAAATACTTGGCCCCTGGGTAGCCACCATCTCTGCTCTCCCCTCTGCCTGTTCACCTCAAAAGCTGCAAGACTCCCCTGCTTGCCATGAGTCACCCACCATTACTCACAAATTTCTGCCAAGTTCACGTCAGCAGCTGTTGTTTTCAAAGTCACCATGCATGCTGTACTGCTTTGAAGTTTCCCAATTACTTTGTAATATTTCTCCTGATTTCTCTGTTGTCTTCCCAGATCAGCTTGCTTAAGAAACTGGTATCTTATTAACACTGTTCCCATACACAAGTTCAGGCTATCCTAAGAGATTCAACCACAACTAATATAACTAGTATTTGCTATGTCATTCTACAGTTTCCCAACAAAATGCTCTCACATCCTTCTCCTCAACCAAATAACCACACATTACTTGGAGGCTGTAAAAGTACAGGGCTTTCTTCATTGGAAAGACCATGCCTTGGTTTATGCTAGGGTTGTGGCTTCAGTTTTTGCAATCACCTAAAGTCAAAGAGACATTCTGCAAAACTTTTTGAAGCATATGAAACTTAAACTTTTTTCATTAGGCACAAAGTTAGCAGACAAACTATAATCTGCAAACTTAAAGAACATATTACCAAAATATGGCTTCCAAAAATTGTTATTGTCTGCCCCATAGACACAGAACTTATATAGGCTGGGGACAGAAATTAGAGATAGAACACATACTTAGCATGCATGCATGAGACCCTGAGTTCAATTCCCAGCACAACAAAAAGAGAAAAAGAAAAAAAAAAAAAACTTGGATTTTAACCCTCTGAACTGAATACGAAACATAAGAAAAACGTCCTATTCTCCATCAATATCATAACAATACCACCGCATACATTAGTTGTAATACATATATTGTTAAAGGCTATATTTCTGATTTTCCACAGCTGGAAAAAAAAATCTAGAAAAGCTGGAAATGCCTCATTTTATTAAAATGGATTAGCAGTTAAAAAAAAAAAAAGAAAAAAAAAAAAAACACAGCCCTGAGCCTCCTGGAGGACAGAGGGGAAGCACACCTCCCTCTTCTCCCTCTTGGATTTAGCAGTATGGCTTCATGTTAAGTGTGGGGAAGCACTGGCAGGAGGAGGAGGCTGGGATGTCTTGAGGTGGAGAGGTTGATGGAAGTTGGAGTATAATTGCTCTCTGATAGTAGAACAATAGCGCTGTAAAAAGCTCTGCTTCAGTTCAACTCAGCTCTCTCCCTCTCTCCCTCCCACCTATATGACAAACAGCAAAATCAGGCACTTTTTGTCCCTGACAGTGACTATTAACCAGGAAGGAGAGGAGGAGAGAAGCATGTCTTATGCAAGGTCAATCTTTTAAAGAATATTTTATAAACAATTAACAATGCACTGGCAGAGTAGGATATTTGTGAAATGCTAAAATAGGGAAAGGGAGGTTGATGCTCTATTTCAAACATGTCCATGTCTTTTATCACTCATATTTTTGACCTCTCTTTTGCCACTTTACCTAGTATTGCCCTCAGTTGGTTGGTAAGAAGGGGCAGCAAGATGACCTGGCAATTAGTTGATGGGCTAAATTTCTAGAAATTGAATGAAGAAGAGGACTGGAAACAGGTGAAAGACCTAAATTATAGTCTTGCCTATGCCAAATACTAAACAAATGACCCTGGATAGTCACTTAGCCCCTCTGAGCTTAAGACTGTTTACTTTTAAAAACTTACCCCACAAATATATCTAATGTGGAATGTAATATGAAAGTCGAAGATAACAATACCTTACCTACTTATCTCAGGAAGCTGTATAAGGATTAAACACCATATGGATGTAAACATAAAGTTCTGAGGAAAAATGTTAAAGTTAGAAGCTAAACTGAATATGAAGATATACTTTTGTTGTTTTTGGCCTTCCTCAATTTTAATTGCAACATTCAATCAAAGTCAATAGTAATACTCAAAATGACCAGTACTATTAATAAATCAAATGTTAAGTAGGCACCTGCTACATAACTTGTACCAAGCAGGGTGAGGGATTTAAGGGAAGTTGAATCAGGATCCTTCAGTTTCCATCCATCTGGGTAGGCATATCCAAAAAACCAAGGAATGGCCCCCATCAGTATACAGTTGCAAGATTATGGGCTACTGATTAGAAATGTTATAGGAATGCAACTATGAGCTGGAAAGAGCTGGAGTAAATAGGAAAAACTTCGTGAAAGCGTGGTCTCCAAATGGGCCTTGAAGGAACTCCAAGTCGTTTTTACTGGGAACAGGAGAATGGAGACTAATAGGAAGAGGATGGAGAGTTCTGGTTTATGATAAGGCAGAGTTTAGTCTAGTAGGTTAAAGTACATAATGGATAAGACAAGGTAGAAATGATGGAAAGCTATGACCTACCTGGTTTTGATAAATCATTTTACACAACTCTAGAATGTTGGAAGTTAAAACTATAGGTGGACTGAAAAGAGAGAATACAGAAAGTTCACAAGGAGACCACTAACAAAATGCAGGTATCAAGGGATAAAATCCACTCATGAGAATGGCAGCCAATCAGAACAGGCACTTGAAACCAAGACTCTACAGTTCCTGTGGACTGATACAAGGTGAAAGACGAACAGAGGGAAGTCCAAGGCTATTCCAATGATTTGTGTATTAAGAAACAGAAGAATGGCTGCCCCACTGGTGAGTGGAAAGGTACAAAGGGAAACTGGTTTAAGAACAAATGTTATGAACTCAATTTTAGAGACACTGAGTTTTAGGTCTGAGCCAAGAGTAGATAATCCATTAGAAGCTCAAAATTTCATCCAGGTGCAGTGGAACATACCTGTTGCTGGCAGCCTGGGAGGCTGAGGCAGGAAGATCTGAAGTTCAAGGTCAACCGTGACAACTTAGAGAAGGCCTATCTCAAAATAAAAATAAAAAGGCTGGGGATGTAACTCGGTGATAGAGCCACCCTGGGTTCAAGCCTCAGTTTAAAAAAAAAAAAAAGAGCTGCAGTTTTCAGAATTCACTCTTTTAAGTTCCCAAACATCTCCAAATGCATGTCCTACAGAAAACACTTCCTTTAACCCATGTTGAGCTATAAGTTTTCTTTCACTATTATCCTGTGAGCCACTACTGTTCCAAACTATCTGAAATATCTTTGCCTACTACTGGGGAGATTCACCTAAGAATGCCCAATATGCACTCAAGACTAATTTTTAAAAAACAAGAATACACTCTAATACACTTTATAAAAGACGAACAAATGAATATTGGGGTAAGCCATAACAAGGTTCCCAAAGCACAGTAACTGACTCACAATGTTAAAGTCATCTGATTCAATGGATTACAAATGCCAGGTTTCAATTAATTTTTTTACTTATCTATGACAAAATGAGGACAATACAATAAGTCTTCAAAAAACTTAATGTATTCAACTTAAGGACCATCTTTTTATTCAGAGATTACACCCTTCCTTATATTTGGGGAGTGATAGTAAAATGCCCTTTCTTTCATTAAAAAAAAAAAAAAAGTGGCAATAGTTGGTAATTATTGTTCTGTCAATAGTTATTCTATTTGTCAAAACAAGAAATAGCAGTTATACGTTGGACTTCACTTTTTTTTAAAGCAGCTGAAAGAAATCCAAAACTCTGAGAACCTCTGCTCTAATCCAACCAATCTTTTGCTGCCCAAATTCCTTAGAGCATGGTCAACAAGTTGTTTGCCTGTTTGAACACCTCTGATAAGAGTCACAAGTGATGTAGAATCATCCACTGAAAAATATACTATTCTATCTGAGGCACATCTGCTTGGTTTGGTTAAGGAAAAGCAAAAAAGCAAAGCCTATAGTGAGCTGACTTGGGCCAGATGCAGTGGCACTTGGGAGGCTGAGACAGGAGGACTGTAAATTAGAAGCCAGCCTCACTAACTTAGTGAGACCCTGACTCAAAATTAAAAAAAAATTTTTTTAAAGGGCTGGGGTTATTCAGCTCTTTTTACTCAAAGTACAGCACCCCTGGCTTCACTCTCCAGTACTGTAAAAAATAAAATAAAAAGTAACCTGACTTGAGATAAAGAAGCCAGTAACAAAACAAAGGTCAAGAAAACTGTTGAGAGAGAGGAGACAAAAAGAATGCACTCAGTCCTATGCCTCACGGTATTCCTGCAACTTAACAACTATGAAAATCCTTTATACAAATAACTATAAGAGTTAGAAGATATAAAACAATCCTGAGGGCAGGGATGATCATTTCCTTCTACACATGGCAGTTTACTACCTGAAGTTCCCTTATTAATCTACATTTAGGTATAGCTGCACACCTTTCAGGTTTGACCACAAGCAAATGTCACATGGTCTTGGTATATCCAGACATCAAAATGCAACAAAATCTAAATGCCACATATACACAAGGTTGCAGAAAATAATGAGAAATACAAAGTCCACTGACAATATGAGAATCATAATAGAATGAAGACAACTTAGAGGCGAAGAATAAGCACAAGAGATCAACCAGAAGGGAACAGGAATCTAGGCAAAGATGCCTACCACCCAAAGACAATGTGTTAACAGGCCAAAGGGGAGCAAGGTGTACTGGAGAACAACGTAAACTTGGCTGTTAAAAAAGCACAAGCAAAAAGCACCACATACAGTGCCAGGCAGAGACAGGCATTTATATATTTACAGATTGAATGAAATAATAAACAGAAACTCACACAAAGAGAATTCTGAATCTCTGCTTTCAACCACATCATCTGTAGCACTTTAAGTCCAGGGAGAACATCTTTCTTTGCCTTAAAGCTCAGGCTAAAAATCTAACCCATGAAAAGCCAAGTGATCCCAATAACTTCCATAGGTCTCTGTCCTATCCCAGCTCTAGCAGTGAAGTACCCTCCCAAAGACTCTACCTGCATTTCAAAAATCTGCAAAAATCTGGCACCCTTCATCCCAAATGGAAAGAAGTTAATGGGAGTAGAGGCAACAGGCCAGAGCATGAGAAGTAAAAAAAAAAAAAAAAAAAATAGTTCTGACAAAAGGTAAGTAACGATAACAGGTTCCGGAAAAAAAAACTAGTTCTAGTTCTGACAAAAGGTAAGTAACACGATAACAGGTTCCGGAATTAGGCTTAATTCTGGATAGACCAAATGAAAATAAAACCTATTTCTATTTTAATCAAATGGATGGAAACAATTGGAAAAAAAAAAGTCTCAGCAACTTTAGCCACCCAAGATTCAAAGGAGTTTCAATAACTCTTCCATCCATGAAGGCATTCCAGGTTTTCCCTTATATCTCAGCCTCACACTGTTTCTGCATTTTTTTTTTTCCAGTAGTGAGAACAGAACCCAGAGATCATTTACCACTGAGCTACATCCCCATCTTTTTTTGAGGCAGGGTCTCGTTAAGTAAGGCTGGCCTTGAACCTGCAATCCTCCTGCCTCAATCTCCCAAGTGCCTGGAATTACATGACATCCACCACCACACCTGCCTTTCAGCACTACTGATGGAGTCTCAGTGCTGAATATCGAAATTACAATTAGCTAATCTGCCCTAATTCAGTTTATCAATATTAGCATGCACACATCTCATTTTTTACTTCAATTTAAGTCATTTTCTGTCTCTACTCCCTCCCTCCAGAGCCTGATTTTCCACACCCTTCCTTTTACCTGAATTTTAAGATTCCCTTGTTCTTGCTTTAGTTCACTGTTTCAAAAGTAAAAGGGACTGCAGATGACTGATATAAAAAGGGGGCAGATTTACTACGGATAACAATCCTACATACTACATATTATATATGATGTACTGTCTATATAGAGAACTTATCAACCATAAGTGCTTCTGAACCTGAGCAGAAACCTCATATGCTTCTGCTATGTTTTTGCTGCTGAATCTAACAATCCACCATCATGTTTTCTGGGGGTTCAGGAGCCTTTCCCCAACCTGCTGGAGAACAGGATCAGACCACAGAGCCTCAAAGCCACAGCAATCAAGAAGCAGCTGAGCTCCTCATTTTTCTATCAGCCCAGGAGGGTCAATTCAAGAGTTTTATCATCTGTCCCTTAGATCCCCATGACCTGTTCCACTCAAGCTAAAAATTCTGTAATGTACTTTGAATCTCATTCGTTCTCCTAAAAGGACTCAACATCAAAAAATTTTTTTTCAGCACAATTTATCCATATTTTGGCTGGAATTCTACCAAATAGCCACCAGAGGCTGGTGTGGTACAACTGCTATGGAGTGAGGCTAGCCAAATCTAACTAAAAAATGTAAGACTCCACGAATAAGCTCTCATGAAAAGGTACACCATTCTTTACAATGAGGTTTGCGCTTTGAAAAGTCAAATTCAAAGGACTCCTTCATAAAGCCTTAACATAACGGAAGCAGATCAAAACTGAAATTTTCAAACTCGTGGGGATTTACCTTGCGTTTTGACCATATTTAAAAAAAAAAAAAATCTCGTACTGAATAATGCAACATCTTCCACGTAATTTCTCAGCTTTTTTTTATTCCTACAAAGTAATTTGGTTGCAGGTGATTTTGAATGTACTTGGACACCCGGGAAAAAGACACCTGTGCCTTGGCAGGTCGATAGACGATTAATTTGCCCCAGGTAACAAGGAAACAGAAGATGCTCTTGATTTCTGGATAAAATTGTCTGCAGTGCCAGGTAGGAGGTCACATGCCCTGAACGGCCGCAGCTCATTTAGAGTGATGTAAAAGCTCCTCCGATATTAATTTTGTTAGAAATTAGGGAAACAAGCAACCTGAGATCAATTCATTTAGACGCGGGGAGTCGGGTACTTTCCAGCTGCCTTTTTTCGCCGGAGTCCGCGCAACCTGTCCGTACCTATGAGGAAGGGTGGGCAAGCAGGGCACCGGCCGCCTCTGCCTTCCGGGGAGGATCGCACGGAACGGGCAGTCCCCCCATGCCCAGCCCCATCCCGAATCTTCTATTCGCCTGGGACCGGGAAGACCGCCCTGGAAACCCTGGACACAAGTCGCTGCCCGGCCAGGCTGAGTTCCGCCGCCTTCGGCTCGGGACTGCGGGCAGGGCGCCTCGTCACGCCCCGCATCTCCCACCTCCCACCCCGCCGCCCCCGGCGCCTCGGGGCTCCTCCGCCGGCCGGCACCAGGCGGCCGCCGCGAGCAGCTCCGTGGCCCGCGACACGCGCCGCAGCGCGGGCGCGCTTATCCGCAGCGGCGCAGCCCGCCCGCCACCCGCCCGCCCGCTCACTCACGCGGGAGGCAGCGGCGGCGTCTCCATTGTGGCTCCTCTCGGGCTTCAGAACGCAGGCACCGACCGCCGCCGCCAGCACCATTCCAGCCGCGGACGCCGGCACTGCCCGCCCGCCGAGCCGCGTTCCATCCGCCCCGGAGGGGGCGCCGCGCTCGCCTCACCGCGCGCCACCACCTGCGGCGGCGGCCCCCGCGGCCATGGCCCGCTCGGCCGGGCGCGCTCCGTGTGCCTGCGCGGCTCCCGCGCTCGCCCGACTGCGGGGCGGCAGCGGCGGCGACGGCGGCGGGACGGGCGGGCGCGCGGGCTCGGCCACTTCCGGGTTCGGCCCCGGCTGGCGCTGACGCCGTGACGGGACGGCGATGCGGCCTCCCGCGGCGGCCGGGGACACCTCCCTCGGCGCCTCCCCTTCCTCCTGTTGTGCTGCTGTCGCTGCTGCTGCCGCCCAGGCGGCTTCTGCTGTGCTGCTCTGGAGGCGGGCGGGCGGGCGCGAGCCGGAGCGGGGCGGGCGGGCCCAGACGCGGGGCCGGAGCGCGGGCGGCTGCCGCCCGCAGCGCGCCTGTGGGTCACCCGGACGGGGGAGCTGAAAAATGGGGGGAGGGGTGTGTGTGCAGGAAAAAGGCGACAGAAAGCACCGCGTAATGACGCTTGGTATTCACTTGCTGCTCTGCTTCTCGGGCATGTTCACATTCATTCTTTTAATTTGAGCATCTGCCCAGGAACATGGGAAGAGTAGGCATAACCATCCCCAGCCTTTCCAAACGGTGAAACCGAGGCAAGAAGAAATGAATATGCCTGTCCAGTAGGTCCCAAGCAAGAAGCTAGGTCTTCCTCCTCAGTATACCATTTATGCCTTGGATGAGTGAAGTGAGCACCTACTAGGCAAGGTTCGGGTACTGGGAACGTGGTAGAGAGCCAAACCAAGTCTCTGCGCTTGTGGAGCTGTCCATCTAGACATGGTAAGAGAAACCATGAACGAACTGTGCCTACTATGAAGAAAAATAAATCCGAGTGAGGAGAGGAGGTGCTGTTTTAGAAGGAGTGGTAAGGGAAGGCCTCTCCAAAGGTGTCCGTTAAACAGATGGAATAACATAAATCTTCAGTTATGCAAAGAATGCCCCAGGGCCGAGGGAAGAGCAATGCAGAGACTCCTAAGCAAGATCCTGCCTGCCTTATTAAATGGGAAGGAGAACGTTATGACTGGTTGTTCGAATATACCCGCTGGAAGCAGAACACCTGGGAACCTGTTAGAAATGGGAATTTTCAATTCCCACTTAAAGTCTGCAGAATCAGGACTCCTAGAGGTGGGGTCCAGCAATCTGTGCTTAGATAAGGCCCTCTAGTATACAACTGAGGCAGAGCGAGGGCAGGAAACAAGTTAGGAGTGGGCGTGGGGTCGGAAGGAGTAGTCATGGACCACAGAGGCTTTGTAAGCCATGATGAAACGATGTGGCTTGCTAAGATGAGAAGCACTTGGAAAGTTGTCAGCAGCTTGATCAGATCATTAAAAGGATGACCTTACTGAGATTTATTTCAAAATACTCCACCAAAAAAAATTTTTTTAAGTGCATAAATGAAAGAAGATTGACAAAATGTCAATTTGGGGGGCTAGGTGATGGGTGTGTGGAGATGATCATCATTTATGTGTAGTTATGTATACGTTTTAAAATGTTCAAAAGTTTTTGTTTTTGTTTTAAAGATGACTGCTGTATGGGCAATATGCAAAAGGATGCAAGAGAACCAGCAAGATTAGCCTGATGGGAGGAACACAAGGAGGGTCTGGGCTAGAGTCAGATTGAAAGAAGTCGTCACATTCTGACCTATTTATTGGATAAAGCACCAGGAACTGCTGGTAAGATTCCAAATGAGCATAAGAGAAAGAATGGAGTCAAACATGATCCTACGAGTTTGGGGTTGGTTTGTTTGGTTTGGTTGGTTGGTTGGTTGGTTGGTTGGTTGGTTTTGGTGCTGAGGATTGAACCTTCCCTGATCCTAAGGGTTTTGATTTGAGCTCTAGGGAGAATGGAGTTGCTGTTTACTGAGGGTGGAAAGATTGGGAAACAACAAATTGGGGGGAGGAGTATTTGGACTCTGACTTAGATATGATAAACTCGAGATCTGTTCAACATCCAAATGAAGACAGGTGTAGAGAGTTAAAATGCATGTCTGGGGTAAATATAAATTTGGAGGTTGTGGTATGTAGTTGGTATGTAAAGTCACAGAACTGTTTGAAATCAACTGGATAATGTAGCCAGAGCAAAGGAACCAGAAGTGAACCCTGGGAAAACTCCAACATTAAGAAAATGAGGAAAATCGAACAAAGGAAATGAAAGAAGAACAGCCAAGGGGTAGGAAGAGGGCTCGGGAGGTGTCCTGGTAGCCTAGTGAAGTGTTCCAGGAAAAGGCCACTACTTTGATATGCCTTAGTGTGAGCTAACTTCTGTATCCTGGTGGCATTATTGATCTACCATGTGTGTGGGTAGTTTCTCTAGTGTTAATGATGTCTTTGTTCAGGACAGAAATAAAACTTCCTACTTTATAAAGTTGTAAAATTAAATGAAATAATCCATACAAAGCTTCACATGCACAGTAGAAACATTTAACCAATGTTAGTTACTATTATTCCAAGTGCACAGTAGAGACATTTAATAAATGTTAGTTGCTATTATTTTTCTACACATTTCTGTGTCATCAGTTATACCTGATTCCACTAGAAACTGGAGTTAAGTAGTAGAGCAAAACATAACACTAACTTAATTATGCCAGGCCTTTGCCCTGACTTCCTTCAGCATGCAAACTGAGTGGGCAGGGTTGGGTGATCATTTCAAGAGCTCTTTTTTATGGGGACAGGGGTGGGAGGATCTTCTACTGCTTTTGTATCTTTTACTTGAAATAATGTTATATGTACAATAGCTACTTAAATTTTTTTTTTAAAAAAGATGCTTCAATCTGACAAAGGATGCATATCCTTCAAACCATACCCCCTTTCGCCTCCTCCTCCTCTGGGTTAGTTTTGTCTGTCACATGCAGTTCAATCTTACTTTGGGTTAAGAGTCAGCCTACAAGCTCTAGTATTCTAGTGTGTCATACCAGGTAGATTTGAAGACAATACACATTCTTGTTTTGTATCTCCACTCCAGGCTCCATTTCCTCCAGACTAGAGAAGAGCTTGAACTCTCAATTTAGATCCTGGAATCTCCATCAGACTTGGATTTAATCAAATATCTCATCTAAGGATCTTGAAACAATTTGAAAATGTTAACTTTTGTTGTTTTCTGCAGACAGTGACTGAAGCCTTGGCTTTTCAGGCATAAACAGACCTACCTAAGAGCAGTAGCAATTTATGAGGCCAAAGTTTCCATTTTCATCTTTATGTGGGCCAAGTAACTTCACAAAACTGGCCCTTGGCCAGATGCAGCCTCCACACCATTCACAAGAAAAAGTAAACAAAAAATACTTGACAAGATTAACAAATCCAGCAGTACTGAGGGTAGAATGTGGGGGGAGGGGAGTCTGTAACTCTCTTTTCCTTGATTTACCTTATCCTGTTTTATGCCTCGTTTTAACATATCCTGAGGAGTAGCTACTCAGGACCACTAAGAAATTCTCATTTCTGTTTTCCTTGGCATAAGAACTGACTGGATATTCAAAGGTGTTTGACCTCTCCCTACTCAAGTTTTTAGCTCCATGTACCTACCTCTTAGGGTTTTATCTGTTGTTCTGTTTTGTTTTTTTTATTTTGGTGTTTTTGTTGTGCTGGGGATTGAACCCAGGAACTCGTGCATGCTGCACAAGCTCTCTAACACTGTAAAACACCTTCAGCCCTTGGCTGTCTTTAGATAAATCTTTCACCCCTAGCAAAGGAATGAGATCTTATAAAAGTACATCCATTTGTTATACCATTGAAAAATAGAACAATTCCTCAGACATATTATGTACCTGTAATCTAAAGCTAATTTAAATGAACAGAATATATCACTTGTAAAGAAGATGAGACCACACTGGTGAATAAATCCATGACAGTAGCTGTTGGCAAAAATTACCTGGACTTAGTTGAAATCAAATGTTACACCAGAACTCATACATGATGTAGCAGGCACAAATACATGCTGTGGTAAGAATCAGGGGACTGAGAATTGCTCCTATAAAGACAAGATTTTGCCTCACCAAGTAATATATATCAGTTAGATCCTGCATTTGAAAATCCTTCCAGTATAAAGATGGCAAATTTGAAAAGAATCACTCATTCAAAAATAGATAAACCAGCAGGTTGCAGTGGTGCACACCTATAATCCCAATGGCTTTGGAGGCTGAAACAGAAGGATCGAGAGTTCAAAGCCAGCCTCAGCAAAAAGGAGGCACTAAGCAACTCAGTGAGACCCTGTCTCTACATAAAATACAAAATAGGGCTGGGGATGTGGCTCAGTGGTTGAGTGCCCCTGAGTTCAATCCCCAGTACCAAAAAAAAAAAAAAAAAAAAAAAAAAAAAAATAGATAAGCCAGGTAAGATGGCATAACCTATAGTCCCAGCTATTTGGGAAGCTGAGGTCGGAGGATCTCGTTGAGCCCAGGAACTCAAGGCTAGCTTGGGCGACATAGCAAGACCCCATCTGTAAAGAAAAAAAAAAAAATTATGGAGATAGAAAGTAAAGAAAAACTATTTTCTATGCTACTGAGTAAGCCTAAAATGTGTTACTTCAGTTGCCTTACTAACTTTAAATAGGGGTTTTTGCTTTTATACTTTTGATTTGAAAGCATCCTACTTACATAATGTATTATGAAGCATTTCTAAATATTTTTGAGACTTTGCTATTTAGCAAATGGATTTGTCAATACATTAAGGGATTTATTACAAGCTTTGTGGTGTTAAATGGGGCAATATGAGTTCTGCTCCAGAGCAATAGAAAATCTTTAGCTGAAGGGGTCCTTTGTATCCATGAGCTCAGCTTACCCTACAGAGGCTTGCCTTCTTGTTTTTGTAGTCTTTAAGATGTCAGCTTTATTTCCAGCACAACACACCTGCCCATTATCCTGAAGTCCTCAGAGAAATGAAAGCAAATTGTTTGCTGAAAAGTTTAATTGAAAAATCAATTTGAATTGGTACAGGAAGTATACAAAAATAGGTTTCACACTAATGTATATCAGGTAAACAGTTTCTCTGTGCTTTTTTAGGAAAAGGATATTCACTTAATCTATTCTTACTTTTACATAGTTATGTGGCATCTGTTTATGCAGTGTGGTGATGTAATACCTCATTATAGAATTATTGAGGACTAAACATCTTTCTACCCAGTCAACAATACTTGGAGGGTGCGAAGACAAAGAGCAAGAAAAAATTCTGAATAAATTGTGAGAAGCATTATTAACTTGTTGTCATTCATTTCAAATTATGCACACACACACACACACACACACAAACTTCTACCCATAGCTTCCATTGTTCATCACAGCAGACTGCCTAATAGCACCAACCCTAAGCAAAATTGTGAAGTAAGCTTGTTTGGCATTCTGATTTTCTCCTTTTTTCCTGTCAGCATCAATACATCTCTCACCTCTAACGCTAATAGGCTACAGGTCTCAGTATCCTCATTCCATCCCTACTAAACTTAGAAATTATCTGTTATCAGTTTAACAAACAATTAGTAGATTATGCTTTAATATAAATGGCTTTTAGACATAAGGTAACTTCATATTGATATTATTTTAGCCAAATAATATTATACTCCATTGCCTAATCTCTTTACCACTAGAATGCATTCCAATGCCTTCTCTACTATTTTAATCACGAAATTGCTAAAGATGAATTTTGATGTTCAAATGTTATTTTCCTTACTAATGGTATTACTATATAACATTGTGAAAGGGGTCTTTTACTTTGCAAAAGAACAATGCTAAGAGGTGAAAAAAATATTCATCTTAAATTCCAGGCCTTTTGAGCCCAAACTTCCAGGAGTTTATATTACTTGTTCAAATTGTTCACATGGTAATATAAAAAGATAAGTCTTGAATTTTCACATAAATCCTAAAATTTGAGCTCAGCCCAAATCTTGGAATTATTTTTGCAAGTAAGGATCCTTTGCCAAGAAATCCTTTCTAGTTCTTAATCTGGTACTAGTGAGCTTCTGGATTCAGAGCAGCGTGTTTAATGCAGGATGTAAGTGGTTAGTCAATTCCTGAGGCATCCATAATTCTTCCTTTTCCTTGTTAAGATCTTGGTAATAATCCAACCCAAGAAATAGAATTGACTTGAGTCTGCATATGTATGAGAGCTATTCTTCATTGAACTAAAATGAACCGAGCTGCCATTTTGAAGTCTTTGTTAAAAACCAACTAAAATTAAATCATGAGAAAAATATTTCTAGTCATATTTTCTGAGGCAAACTGATTCAAGCCAATCTTAATTGTATTATACTTAGATATATCAACTCTTTTCTATACCAAATAGGGAAAATATTGACCATGAATCATTAGTTTAAAATTGCAGTTACTAACCCCACACACACACTACCTATGCCCCTAAATGCCCATTTTGATTTATTAATTGACAAACTATATGTTTCATTTATTTCACTTGCTGTCTGATGGTCTCCTTGGATATAAGCTCCAGGAAAATGCGGATTTTAGTCTTGTCTGGTCACTATGATAGCCTAAGAAAGTGATCTGGCACATTATGCACTCAACAATAGGGCTGTTGAATGAATGAACTGGCCACAAATATCTACTTCCCATAATACAATTCCAACTCAAAGTCATACGATGTGCATTTTAACTATATCTATATATTAACTTTTACTTGTTTTAACTTTTGGAAGCATATAAACTTTCTTTATAAAGGGTTGCCCAGAAATAAGGAAGGTACAAAGAAATTTTATTTCAGTCAATCATCCAACATGTATTGAATGCCTTCTTTGATGAATACATTGTGATAGTAGAGTTGGTGAGATGAAGTTTGGGGTTAGGAATTATAGAAAGCTTAAAGGCAGAATTCTTTCTTGAAATGTGGTAATCAACAGCAGACACACGCACAAAATAACCCAACATATTAATGAAAATAATTTTAAAATACAAACTCTTCACAATAAAATAAATGCCTAATGTGTGCACTTAAGAAAGTTATGTAGTAGAAAAGAATATGTGGAGAAGTGGAGAGTAAAGGGGGATTTTGAACAAATTATTCCAGATAAAATACTAACAAAGCTGAAATGTTAAGGTTAGATCCCAGGGATCCTTGATGGATTTTAGACCTTATATGAAGTCCGTAGGTAGTTAAAGTGGGGAATATGTGTTTTCTGTGTGTGCATGTGTGTGTGTTTGCCCAGGTAGTAAAATAAATAAATTCTACCATAAGACTTAATCTAGCATGGGTATAAAAAATTAATGACCAATGGAAGAACCTGAAAGATGGACAGGAAGATAAAGTGGCCAAATATCCCAACATATATTAAGCATATAAAATTAACAAAAATCAGAAAGTCCTGTGGGATCAATATGGTGTGTGGGCGATATGGGCAAGAGGGTTCGCAGCATCCAGGAAGGGATTCCAGTGAAATACCCAACAGGAAGGTGTACAAAAGCCAGGACAAGGACATCTAGTACAAAAATGTAATCACCCTCATAAAGTCAGTGGCCCCTGGAGAATGGTAATGTGACTTTCTGTGGTGAGCTACCTTGTTACTAGATGAAAACCTTCCTTCCTGTTCTTCACATTTCTCTGTATAGGTTGGCATCCCTGTTGCTTTCTTGATTGTTAATTTTTAAAATTAAGCAAATGATACATGTTTACATTCTTATAGTAAACATTCCAACCATGACATGAAAACTTCCATTGACCTCTCTCCCAATCTTCTCACCAGAGGTAACATGTTAACCACTTTATGTGTGGTCTTTCAAACATTTCTCTATGCAGTTGCATATATAAGTGGTACACAAAGGAATAGATGGGTTTGTTTTTGTTCCAGGTAGGTGGGCTCATGCTGGATGGTACCTTCAGCCATTAGCAGCAGCTAAGGAAGCCTTACTCTCAGTTTCCCATAGCTGTAGGGAACCCAGGCAAGTAGAGCTCAGTTGCAAGGTACCAGTGCATCCAGTATTTAAATGAATACATAATTTCAGGGGAAATTATGAACATAAGTTTGAGGAATGCCTCAGTTAACCAGTACACTGCCAGGTGGATACTCCATTGCATCTTGATTCTTTAGACAATTTCTGCCACTCTCACCAAAACATACCCACTCTTTTAGAAATCAAATATTTACTCTAAACCATAGGGAATAAGATTCAAAGCCACCACTTTCCCAGTAAAGATAATTTTTGTTTTTGAAATTTGATTCTACATTGCCAAAAACCTTAGTTATTTCTAGATTCTCTATTTTTTCATATCTTCTCTTGTAGTCTGTACTTATTCTTTCCATAATTTTTCATACCAGTAACCTAGTCTAAGACAGTATTGAATGAGGGTTAGGAGACCTGAGTTGTGATCTATCTATTTAATGAATATTGGTCAAAAAGTGCAGAAATTTTATTCTTTTTATGTTTTCATTCCCATTTAAACCTTCCTAAAGCCATAGTAATTACATGCTTACCTAAAATAATGATTTACTTTTTTTTTTTTTTTTCCCAGTGCTGGGGATTGAACCCAGGGCACTCTACCACTGAGCCATATTTCCAGCCCTTTATATTTTTTGTTTTGAGATAAGGGCTCACTAAGTCCTGAAACTTGCATTCCTCCTGCCTCATCCTCCTGAGTAGCTGAGATTAGGGGCATGTACCACTGCACTGGCAATATGATTTACTTTAAAGTATGTTTAAATATTGCACAACATGCATTTTTTTAAAATCCATTTTTAAAGTTCTAACTGTGGGAAGTTATGTGTGTTCCTAATTACAGTTTATTTGAATGTGTGGTATTTTTGGAACAGTGAAGTACCATACTTTAGGGGGGTGGGATGAAGATAATTTGTGTATTTTTATATGAACTAAATTTTCTTTAATGTTCAGTGTCTAGGATAATTTTAAATTTCATTGGTTTTGTTTTATATTATAAGTCGTGAACAAAAATATCTTTATACAATGTGATTTTCTAAATCCTTATATGATCACCACTAAATATTTTGGTCATTGTGGTGATTCCGTCATCTTTGAGAGATTTTTATCTTTTATGGAATTCCCTACTATGTAAGTAGAAGTATTTTACATAGAATCAGCAAAAAATTACTTATATTTCACCCATGACAATTATGATCACACTCTTAGAAAAGTAGGGCTGACACCACTTTTCAAACTCACCTAGTCCATTCACCTAATTTCAAAGGGGACTATGACTGATTTTAAACACATTCAAGGAATATTCCAGAACTTTCTCCAGGAACATATTGCACAATTTTACAATCCTTTTCAAGATTCAGTACTTAGCACTGTGTTTGCTGTAGGAGTCAGATTTAAAAAAATAACCTGCCAGGAACAGCTTGCCCACCCCAGGGAAATTTTAGGTATATATCTAAAATTATAGAGGAATATGATTCATGTATGAAAAGATAATTTGGGGGTGGGATTATCCCAGCAGCACTTTTTGTAGGAGGCATAACTTGATCTGGACTTTAGGGTATATATAGGATTTAGATTAGTAGAAAAAAAAAAAAAGGTGGAGGATAGGATTCTTATGTAGAAAGAGAAAAAAACAAATGACAGACTAAACAGAAATGATGCGTCTACTCTACCTGGACTTAAAGGTAGTAGGTCAGAGGGGCTGGAGATATAGCTCAGTTGGTAGAGTGCTTGCCTAGCACGTACAAGGCCCTGGGTTCAATCCCCAGCACCACCAAAAAAGGTGGCTGGGCAGCTAAGGCAAGATATTTTCCCAGGGGTCCTCCAAAAGTTGAGCAGGGGTGGTTTGAAATTGATTGAATAAGCTAGAAACCACTAAGGCATTTTAATAAGGGAGTAAGATATTCAAACATTACTGTACTAAGATTGATCTGGCTGAAGTGGACAGACCAAGTTGGGATTTGAGAGATTTTAAGGGAAGAACATCGATTTACGAGTCATTACATGTGCATCAAACATTTTAAAAAATAGATATTCCCTATGACACAGTGATTCCACTTCTAGGAATTTATCCTAAAGAAGTAATTATAGTTGCACATGAGTCAGCTACCAGAATATTTAGTGCAGTATATTTATATAATAACAATTGGAAACCCAAATAGCCCAATAGGTGACTGGCCAAATATTAGTATAATACCACCACATAGTGGTTTTAGTGTAAGAATACTTAATACCATAAAAAAATGAAACACTGATGAAAGGGAAAAGCAAGTTACAAAATACCGTATAGTGTGATCCTATGTATGTAAAAGAAAAATTGTATGTGTGCGTTGGTATGCATTTCTGTGTGTAACTGGTAAATTGAATAAAGATAGCACATTTTGATTGCATAGAAAATGCAATTTTGTCTATTTTCCTTTTACCCCATTTGTTTATTGGTGTGATTTTTTTCTTACCCTAAGATGAAATGTTGAACAAGTCCATGACTCTCAGATAATAAAAAGTTCTCCAGTCAATTATAGTTCTAAAATGCCACAATTGAGTCTTAAATAATAACCAAAATTGCAAACTTAATTTTGTGTTAATTTTTCTTACCCTCTCCAATCTTGGACCCATGTAAGTCTAAAATCTAAACAATTGAATCTTAAGTAATAGCCAAAATTCCAAATTTAACTTTGTGTTAATTTTTCCTTACTCTCCCCAATCTTGAACCCATGTAAGTCTAAAATCTAACACTGGGGAAAGGGGTAAAAGTGGCCAGTTCCTTCTGCAGATACATTTCAGACTTAGGATGTTTAAAAAGGAAATTTGAATTCTAGAACCACCTCTACCCTAGGATCACTAAATTATCCACTGCAATTTTTCATTACCTTCTGTGAAAAATGGAGCTAATATTACTTGACCTACCTACATCTTAAACTTATTGTGAACATCAAATTATATCCTAGAAGCGGAATTTTGTTTGAGTAGAATATTATCAAATATAATTCACTAAACTAGGGATCCAACAATCAAATGCCTGCTGGAAGCTGGGGAGGTAACCGAAATGATTTAAATCAGGCTAGACATAAGATGATAAATAGCAACAGTTATCCAACCTGAATATTTGAGAGGCAATACATAGTGGTAGTGAATATGGTGAATTGGAGGTAGAGAACTTTCACCCCGTGAGAAGCAGCAACTAGTCCTCCAATCTGAGTGACCCTGTGCCATGTTCAAATACAGACTATGCTGCTAGGTCTGATCTTTCAAGAGAAACAGAGATTCTGATTTTTATTGAAAAATCTCCTAATTTTCCATGTTAACTGATTTCAATATTAAGCACCACATAGGTCAACAATATGGGAGTTGAACTAATAATGCATAAAGGCTATACTAGATTATTCTACATTAGATTATAAGTGAGTTGAAGACAGTAATTTTGACTTCTATCTCTATGGACTCAGTACTTTATGCATTGTCTCAACACACCTGATGCTTAATAAATACTGGTAAAATGAAGGTTTGCATAATGCTAAATTGAAAGACTATTTCTGGAGAGGAAGATGTCAACCAACTCACCATTACCTCTTTTGTAAGAGTTCTTTAAATATGTATAAACTTAATTGTAATACATCCTTCCTTTATTTTTCCCAAGGGGTCACAGCAGAACAGAGAAAAGATGTAGAAGAAAGAAGGGATAAATAGAAAATAGGAGGTTAGTGTGAGCAGAGACGCAGTGGTAAGTAGAATATTCAGCTTAGGCTTCATTGAGAAATGAGATTTCAGCAAAGATAGAGTCAGGAGCAGAGGGCTCAGTCTTTGGAGGACTTGTGGACCTTTGTAAGGACTTTCTAGATTTTACTTTGAGTGAACGGGAAAACCACTGCTGTGTTTTTCTACTCAAATGGTGATGTAATCTGACTTGCGTTTTCCTTTCATTTAAAAAGAACTCCTCTGTTGAGAACAAGCTATAGGGCAGAGATGAGTGAGGTAAAAGCAAAAGCAGGGAAATCTGCGAGGTATTGTCATAATCCAGTTGATCTGGGATGGTGATGCTGAAGGTGTTTTGAAGACAGACTTATTCAGGTGGAAGTCTGTAGACCCTTCTCTAAATACCTTTTGTGCACCAGGTAAAAACTTTAAATTTTGTGGTACTAGGGATTGAACCCAGGGGTGCTGAGCTACAACTCCAGCCCTTTTTATTTTTTATTTTGAGACAGTTGATCAGATTGATCTCAAACCTGAAACCCTTCAGAGTCACTGGGATTACAGGTGTGCACTACCACACCCAACTTAGAATCTATTTTGTTTTTATATCAGTTAACTATTACTACATAACAAGCCAAACACAAATGAAACAACTTGAACACAACTTATTTGCTCAAGATTCTGTGGGTTGGCAATTTGGGCTGGAGCAATCTGTCTCTGCCCCACATAGTGTCTTCTGGGATCACGGGTATATTTACGATCACTTGCCAGTCAGCTGGGGCTGACCAGTACCAAATGTCTAATTTGCGCGACTAGCAGTTGGTTGGCGATATAGGGCCAACTAGAACAGGTGTCTCCAAATCCAGCAGGCGAACCCAGATTTCTCTAGGTGATGGCTGGGTTCCAAAATGCAGTGAGTACATAAGTCAATGTGCATGTTCATACCAAATCTTTGTTTGTGCCATTGGCCAAAGCAGGACACATGGCGGAGCCCCAAACCAACGTGGAATGGAATTTCACAAGAGCATGGATTCAGGGAGGCTTCGTTCAAAAGTCTGCCATCATTGCAGCAATCCACACGATCTTTATGAAAACCCTGTGAGGTAGGCACTACTAAAATCCCCACTTTCGGCCAGGCTTGGGGTGCATGCCTACAGTCCTGGCTACTCAGGAGGTTGAGGTGAGAGAATCACTTGAGTCCAGGAGTTTGAGGCCAGCCTGAGCAACATAGGGAGATGCCATCTTCAGGTTGAGGTGGGGGGATTGTCCCCATTTTTTCAATGAGAAATAGAAATCCAACAGAATGTTAAGAAACCCACAACTGATAAGAGTCATAGTCAAGATTTGGACCCTGACCCTGGCTTCAGAGAGTGTGTTCTTAAGTACTATACTGAGGAAAAGGCATGGGAGGGCCATGGAACTGTGAGGGGCCTCCCACATGGCCAAGGTCCTGCCCTGCAAGCGCAGGGTGGGCCAGCAGTGGGTGGAGGGCTTGTGGGTAGGGATTCCTAGAAAAAGAAATGAGAATCGATTCAGCCAAGAAGTGGAATCAGAGTCATGGGCAGGGGAAAGGAACCCTGAATCAAACTGCAGAAGGCAGATGCAGGCAAAAATAGAAGTCGGCATCTTGGAAGCCAGCCCCACAGAATGGAGCGACCACCGCTCTCCTCCCCACAGCTGCTCAAAGGCCAGAGGGCAAGGTTGCATCCCCGGACAGAGGTGCACCTAAAGAATGATAGCTCGTTTTGTCGTGGCTTATCTGGAATCGTGGTCATCATAGCAGAAATAAAATCCAGTTTTACTCCTTTTTTGTGAGGGTGCGGGTGTATGTAAAAACCGGGAAGAGTGAATGTGCTGAAATAACAGTGAGCAGCTTTGAGCAGCCTCTGAGTGTATTTATAGACATCAAGTACACGAAATACACCCACATCATACACCTCTCCCCAGGAATCCAGGATGTATGAAGAATAATACAAGGTGTACGTTTGGCAGTCTGTGCGCACACAGGATGTGCTGGGTGTAATCACTTTTAAAATCCTTTTTGGTACCTGACCAGTGTTGTAGAAAAACTGTAAAGTGAGTTATTGGAAGGCACACAGGCAGAATTATTTCAAATGTAAGTTTTTTTTTTTTTCTGTTTTCAACCATTGGCTCTGAGGTAATCTGTCTCAGCCTTTCAAGGTCAAGATGGTATCAGCTGGGACCCCCGGAGAATGAATTGATTACAGGATAGCAATGGGTTGGAACTCTTCCTTTTCACCCCATACAGATCTCCACTACCATCCTTTTGCCGTAAAACATATAGATTGGCCAGGTGCCATGGTGCATGCCTGTAATCCCAGCATCTTGGGAGGCTGAGGCAGGAGGATAGCAAGCCTCAGAACCAGCCTCAGCAACCTAGTGAGGCCCTAAACAACCCAGCAAGACCCTGTCTCTAAAAAAATACAAAAAAGGGCTGAGGATGTGCCTTAGTGGATAAATGTCCCTGAATTCAATTCTGGTACCAAAAATGCAAACAAACAAAAATATAACTGTACGGTTCAAAAAAAGTTTATTTATTTATTTTTGGAACCACAGATTGGACCCAGGGCCACTTAACCACTAGGCTACTCTCCTAGTCCTTCCTATTTTTTTATTTTGAGACCAAGTCTTGCTAAATTGCTTAGGGCCTTGCTAAGGTGCTGAGGCTGGCCTTGAACTTGTGATCCTCCTGCTTCAGCCTCCTGAATTACTGGGATTATAGGTGCATGCCCATGCACCCATCAAGAAAATTTTATTTTATAGAAGAGTAATAAGCTCTCTATACAGAGTTGTGTGGCTTTAAGATGAAACAAACAAGACTAAGTGGGGATCTAGAGAACTGGAGGGACAGGTATCTCATTCAGAGAGGGACTCCCCCAGATCCTCACATTCCGAAGATTTGAGAATGAAATCATTATACTCAAGCACTCTACCACTGAGCTACATCTCCAGCTCTTTTTATTTATTTATTTATTTATTTATTTATTTATTTATTTATATTTGAGATGAGCCCTCTCTAAATTGTTGAGGCTGGCCTCGGGTTTGTAGTCTTCCTGCCTCAGCCTCCTGAGTTGCTGGGATTATAGGTGTGTGCCACTGCACAGAACTTGATTTGTCCTCACTAAAGGCAATAGACATGTGCATTGTTTACCAGAAACATCATCAGTTCTTCACTTGGAGGGAAAAAAAGGAAGAAAGTCACTGTGAAATCCAGGCTTAGAACAGATAGTACAAAAGAATAAGGGCATCTGCTTTTCTGTCACCAATTTGTGCAGTGCAAAGAACAGAAGAGATTGGCAGAGACTCAGAAATGCTCAATCTGAAAGACAACACAGGCACATGGTTGCCTTTTCCACACATGTATGCCTCGATTTTAATACAGCAAACACTTTCTGAGTGCCTACTTCATGCTGCTGAGGGGTGCACAGAATTCACGGAAAATAAAACAGCTTCAGCCCTCAGGAGGCGAACACTTTGACCCTCTGCTTTGCTTTCCAGGGCTTTGTGGCAATTAAAGCACACTCTCCTATTTCTTGGAATTACATCGGTTGATTTGTTTCATTTTGTTTTGGTTCCATCATTGTTAGGCCACAAGTTTCTGCAGATATTTGATGAGTGGTAGACTCTATTTTTCACTTCTAGCCCCTGACACCTGATTTCCCAGGAGAAGAAACAACAGATTAGCAATATGTTATCTGTTGGGAAATGATCAGTGACTCAGTCCTCGGGGTTTCTAAATTCACAAGAGCTCACTGACAGGAGAAAACATCTTTCCTGCGCACATATGAATATGTAACAACAAATCTCATCATTATGTACAACTATAAGGTACAAATAAAAATATGGAAAAATAAAATATTTATTCCTGTGAGTTGTAAAGTCCTTCTCTAGGTATAAACCATCTTCCCTTTAACATAATTTCATAATGATGCCTCTTTTAACGTAATAACACTAGCAAAAGTTTCAAATCCATTATTTTTTACTTTGAAATGATTATAGGTACTCTACATATGACTCATTTGTCTGGCTCTGTGACAACAAGTAATAACTTGAATCAGGTTTGAGTTGCATCCATTACTAGCTAACTAACTGTCAAAGGAGAAACTGAGGTCCTCTGACCTTTAGTATACTAAAAGTCCCTAAAATATTTTTTTTTCTTTTCCAATCATAGCTTGGGGATAACGGGATGCTCTGAGGGAAGACTGAATAAACTATCTCCTGGATTCATAGGAACAGAGAGAAATAAAACAGGTAGAATTTATAAAAGTCATTTATTGAAAGGAAGAAAGAAGGAATGAGGTCTGGCTACCTCCCTCCCTTCCTTCCTACCTTCCTTCCTTCCTTCCATTATTTCTCCCTCTTTCTTGTCTTTTCCCTCCAGCAGGAGGAACCCTCGCCCCCTCTGAGTTCCTCAGCTCTGCCCTCCAGGCTGAACTTCTCCTTCTCCAGCTCTAGTAGGGATTTGCTGAGCAGCTGCTTAGAACAGGGAAAGGCTGGTCAACCAGGAAAAGCAAACCAAAGTTGTTTCTCTTTTGAATTGGCACAAGGTTAAGGAAAATGTCCATTTTTTTAAAAGTGGTCTTGGGAATCATTCTTTTTTTCGAAAGATTATTAGTGTCACATACACTGCACCCTGTTAGACTGAAGACTGAGAGCTAAAATATATACAAATGACCAAAACATAAGTAGAAAGTTATATGAATTCTTGAAATTTGAGGTGAAAGAGATCCCTTTAGGTTAGGAAAAGCAGGGCAGGCAGGGGTAACAGAGAAGGGGCTTTTGACTTGAGCCTCTAAGGATGACTAGGATGTCCACAGCACAGAGATGGATGGAGGGACAATGACCTGCTTCTTCATGACTTGGAACTCCCATCTCCCTGAGATTCAATATCTCTTTCTATGAAAGGAGGATTTGAGGATCTAGAAGGTTCTCATGGCCTGACCTCCCCCAACACATGCATCCCCCTTCTAGCTAACCTGGGATATAGACTTCAGTTGAACTTTAGCAATATTTGCCTGGATTTTGACCAAGATATTTCCCACCCTTCTTATCTTTAGGCCACTCCTTTTTTGTCTTTCTCTGCTTCCTCTCATTTATCCTCTGTAAGTTAATAAGGAAGCTACTACAGCTTGTTTAAGTGTATGTGTCAGCCACTGCCAGGGTTTAGCTGTGTATCAACCACTCTATGGGTTAGTGGCTTACCACATTCCTTCTCACACGCACAGACTTCTGAGTAACTAATCCAGCCTAGACTGTGCTGGGTGGCTTCACTTCCTCCTCCAATCTTTATTCGTTGGCTACAGTTTGTTCTTGTTATCACTTTTACATAATGTTGTGGATTCTTACCTTGTCTACACCTTCTCCCAACATGTTGCATATGAGGAAGAAGATACAGAAATAATCATTATATAAATCAACACAAAACCCACATTTTCCAGAATTCTGTTTAAGGTTAAAATGAATGTCCTAGAAATAGCTAAAATCAAACCATAAGGAACTGCCGTCTGGACTTCTTTCCACAAGGTTTAAATACATGACATAGTTACCATTCTTGTGTGATAAAAGTCATGATAAGGATTCTAGTAATATCTCATTGAATAAACTTAGTATCTAAAAAGTTGGGCTAATTCATGGCAAGATCACGACCTCTGTACTTTTCTGGAAGAAAATGTTTGCTAAATAAATTATTAATGAAAAAATTAAATCCACAGGGAACTATTACCTTCCTTGGGAAGCACTTTCAAGCACTCTTGAAATTCCATAACAGCATTTATTTGCATATGAGTGATGAAGTAATTAAAAATGATCTTTATCTGTTTGTTAAAACAGTTTCAAAAGGAACTCTCCTTGGAAAATTCATGAGAATCAGCTCATATTCCAGGAGAGCTTTAAAATACAAACTACTAGATCTCAAAAAGAACTTCATAAGTCAAACTTTAATTCACTGGAGTCTCTCAGATAATTATTCTGAATTAAAGTTTTCACCTCGTGAAGCAATTTTACCCACCTACTGACAACCTTTAACAAAGCGCTTTAAGAAGGATAACAAATAGAGAATTACTTTGGATATTTTAACCCAGATAAGTCAGCCCAGACAAACTTGGTTACATATGATGATACCCAACTAAACCACCCTGCCTGAAAAGAAGGGTTTTGAAAAACACAAAGCTAAGAGGATTATGGAGGACCCCATAATCCCAACTACTCAGGAGGCTGAGGCAAGACGATCACAAATTCAAGGTCAGCCTTGGTAATTTAGCAAGACCCTGTTCAAAAAAATAAATAATAAATAAATATTCTTAAAAGGTCTGGGGATATAGCTCATGAGTGAGGGCTTCAGATTCAGTTCCCAATACCAAGAAAGAAAAACAAGAAAAAGAATTAGCCTTCCAGAGTGGCTTTACTTATATCTTAATATATAATTGTATCCATATCTTCTATGGAATATAGGTGGAATAATGTTCCTGTTCATTATTCTGGAACATAGTTCTTCTCCGACAGTTCAGTGTAATTCTTGGGAAGCAAATGCTTGTGACTGTGAAAACGTGTGTACTTGCTCTGCCAAGTAGTACGTGCCTTTGATCACCATTTTGTAACTCCAGGTTCTGGCAGCCATGGACTTGTTACCCTGCAGTGTTGATTCCCTGTGCATTGTAGTGAGCAGCAGTCTTTACTTATTGCCATATATTTAACTTTATGATGATTTATTGTTTGTGAGCCTATGTTTCTTTCTTTCTTTTTTTTTTTTTTTTTTCTCTAGGTACAAGCAATTGCACACAGATGCTAGGCCAGTGCTCTGCCACTGAGCTATATCCCCAGCCATATATATATATATATTATATATATATTTTTTTTTTTTTTTTTTTTTTTGGTATTTTATTTTGAGTCAGGGTCTCACTAAATTGTCCAGGCTGGCCTTGAACCTGTGACCCTCCCATTGCAAACTCCTGACTAGCTGAAATTGCAGGCAGCTGCTACCATGCCCAGTTCTTTGTTTCTCTATAAACTTTAAAATTAAGTAAATTTTCTGAATTGTCTCTCTCCCCCACAAGTGTTTACTTGTTTTTTTCTCTCCCTCCCCCCTTCTTTTTTTTCTTCCTCCTCCTTCTGCTCCTCTCTGTCTTTCTCTCCTCTTTGTTCATTATTACCAAATCCTCATTCTGTCACTTTCCCAGTCCCACTAGTCCCCATCAAAACCCTTAAACTTTTGCAATTGCCACTTGGCAAGGATGATGTTTATCTGTTTCAATTCTGAAAGGCAGAGCCAAATATTTCAACTTAGCTCGGCCTTTAGTCAAGTTAATCAAGTCACAGATTAAGCCATCCAAATTCACAGCTTGCTTATGAACCAGACAAGTATGGGAACGGGGAGGAAACTGGAACGGAACACTCTGAGTACTGCAAGATCCTCCTCGTCCCTCTGTCACCTCTTCAACCAAGAAAATTGTCTTAAGCTCTCAGTTAAATGACCAGTTCTTTTTAACTCTCCTTCTTTTAGAGTAATTTTCACTATTTATTAGTGCCTTTCAAATCTGTTTCATCCTATACACCTAGTTTTTTTTTTTTTTTTCCCAAAACTTTACTTTCTGTAGATTTGTTACAAAAATCAAAATGTTTCCACCAAAATATACAATTATAACATTGAATTCTTTTGCTGGCACATACTTAGAGATTCTCATCCATGATTCAGTGAGGAGTAAAAAGGACAAGGTTTGATCTTCCAGTCTTCTACACAGACCTCTTCGAGAATCACCAACTGGTCCAACTGTACTGCCTGTCAGTAAATCTCCCCCCCCCCCCCAAAAAAAAAAATTCTACAGAGCATGCCATTTTTGTTGCAGATATTCCAAATTACACTAAACTATGAGTTTGGGCTGTAAACAGGGACTTAGCTAGTCTCTGGGGAAAATGTTCAAGCTTGAAATGTTCTATAGTTGGTACTGAAACTTACAAGAATGACTTTGTATTTTGCAACTAATAAAAACTAGTGGCCCACGATAGCCCTTGTGCTTCCAACTGTGCTAAAGAGACTTTAGAAAGCTGTTTGAGTTGTCTAAACCAATTTTCTATCTGCAATTTCTTTTCAAAAACATGTAGTTCTACATTGTAGTTTCCATACAAAATTGGCTTGTGCACATCCCTGAAAAAAAAAATGAGATCCAGAAGTTAGTGATTGACTAATGGATAAGGCTGAACAAATTGGAACAATGTGGAAAACTTGCCTCTGCTAGCATTGCTCTGACCTTGGGAACTTGGGCCTTTCTAAAGCTTAAGGTTTCTTTTTTTTAACCTCCTTGGCAAGATATGTGTCTATGAATGTAAAACATTGACAATATTGGTTTATGCATGGTTTTTATTTGTGGGACTATATTTTGCCTTTACATTATCAATATGCAATAAGCACATGCATAGCATTTTTCCTTTTTGCTAAAAATAGATTACCAGTATTATCTCATGAACTCTAACTGCCCCCCACCATGTAATATGTTCATGTTTATCACCACCTCTCTCTCTCTCTCTCTCCCTCTCTCTCTCTCTCTCTCTCTCTCTCTCTCTCTCTCTCTCTCTCTTGGGCTGACCAAATCTAAAAATAAAAATGTCTGTACAAGCAATGTAATACTGCCACAGGTGTAAATAAAATTACAACAGGGTCTAACATTTATCAATTATGTTGAAGAAGAACATAAAATTTGACTGAATATATGTCATTTGCAGGAAATTTCAGACAAAACTATCTTTAAGGAATGTCTGTTGGCATTATTAGACAGAAAAAAATAATAACTCCTAAGTAAGTATATGTGAAAATTTAAGAACTATAAAGCTTATATTCATTGCTTTCAATATTATGGAGATTCTACCTAATAGTTGCTGGCGTGCAGAATTGCTTCAGGTCAGGGAAAGGAAGATTAAATCTGTTTCTAAAACTATTCCATTCCCTCTGGAATATAATACCTTCTTGAAATATACTTGATATTTCAATTACAAATCCTCGTTTCTTTGCCAGAAATATATTTCTGGCAATGATGGGTAATGTACTAGGCCTTGGATGATGCTATTTTTTGGCCTCTGAGTGCAAATTGAAGTCTCCTCCATGGAAGTCAATGATGCTTTACAATGACGTTTTTCTGGCCTTTGATATGTCACTTCAAAACTATTTTTCACCATGAGAATGTGTGCAAAGTCAAAATATTTACCTTTCTGAACACTGTCTCTTTTGATATAAATGTGATATTTTGGCGGTAGAATGTTTTAAAGGGATATGTGAACTCTTTAGGGTGGCATTTTGGGGTACAGAGATACGTGACTGTCTGAACCACCTTATTTCAAGTGCACTCAATTCTTCTCAATACTGCTTTGACTACTGAGCTTTTGTGCGTTTATTTAGAACTGAGTGTGCTTTGCAGAGATGTTCCCTTGATTTGATCTTTGCTCTTGTGTCCACGCCAGACTTCTGAAATGTGCTGTGCTGCACTGAAAGGAGACACATGTGGGTCAATTTATTAAAACTAGCTCACTGTTCTTAAAATCCGGTGTATGCTCTTGGGTAAACAAAGAAGAAAGTAAAAACACATACCTACAATCCCATCACCATAAGAAAAACTTCTAGTATCAGTGTGGTGAATTTCTTCCAGACATTTCTATCTGCAAGCATACACATTTTGTTAACAAAAAAATATTTTACATAAATGAGCTCACACTCTTCTGAAATGTGCTTCTTATCCATCAACCATTTGTTCCGTGCACCTTTCCATCCCCATCAATATAGAGCTACTTTGATGTTTTACAGGCTGCAGTACCTACTGAAAGCATGAATCACTCTTTAATTAATTATCCAGGCTGTTTATGAATTTCTATCGGTGGTTCTTAAAACCATAATGAAAAAAGAAAAAAGAAAGAAGTCACAATGAGTATCATTACAGTTTCAATCTGTCCTCACTTATTCAGTTATTTCCTTTGGATTAATTCCTATATGTGGAATTTTTTTAAAAATCATTTTATGTGTACTGCCAACAAATCCTCTAGGAACATTGTACCAATTTATATTTCCACCAGTAGGGTATTAAAGTATCCATTTCCTGAAACCATCTCCAACTCTGAATGTTATTAACCTTTTTAGTATTTGTCAATTTGACAAAAAATGACATTTCAATGATATTTTTAATACTATTTGGCTAGTATTTAATTAGTAATTAGGTTGAATATCTTATATGCTTATGCATCATTTGGATAACATCTTTTTGTAAACTTCCTATTTATTCTCTTTTGTCATCTTTATTTTGTTTTTACCCCTATGTGTAAAATATTTTAGCCCTTTGTTTTGTAACATGTTGCAAAACATTTTCTCAATTTGCCATGTCCTTCTTTCTCATAGTGTGAGTTGGGGTTTGTTTCTTTTTTGTTTGTAGCACTGAAGTTTAAAGAGTCAAAGTTATTGATCTTATCCTTTTGATTTCCAAATTTTTGTGACACAGTTTTAAAAGGCCTGCCATACTCTGAAGGCACATCCATCTTATTGCACATCCATCTTTTATCTGTCACACATCTGTTATCCATCTAGAATTTTTTTTTTTTTTCTTTGTACTGGGGATTGAACTCAAGGGCACTTAACCACTGAGCCCACATCCCCAGCCCTTTTTTGCATTTATTTAGAGACAGGGTCTCACCGAGTTGCTTAGCACATTGATTTTGCTGAGGTTGGTTTGAACTCACAATTCTCCTGCCTCAGCTTCCCAAACCGCTGGGATTATAGGTGTGCTTTTTGTGTAAAGAGTTGATGTCTTTTTTTTAAGTTGACAAAAAAATTTTATATATTTATGGTGTACAACATGTTTTGAAATATGTATACATTGTATAATGGCTAAATCAAGCTGATTAACATGCATTATCTCACATCCTTACCATTTTTTGTGGTAATAACATTTAAAATTTGGCAATTTTGAAGTATATAATACTTTGTTAATATCTATAGTCACCACATGGCACAAGAGAGCTCTTTTTCTCTCTCTCTCTCTTTTTAAGGTACCAGGGATTGAATCCTGGGGCGTTTAACCACTGAGTCACATCCTCTTCCCTTTTAATTTTTATATGTTGAGACAGGATCTTGCTAAGTTGCTGAGTCTGGCTTTGAACTTGAGATCTTCCTGCCTAACTTCCCAAGCCACTGGTATTACAGGTGTTAGCCATCACATCCATCTCAATAATAGAACTCTTTAACTTCTTTCTCCTGTCTAGTTGAAATTCTGGATCCTTTGATTTAACATTTCTCCAATTCCCAGGTCCTGCTTCCAACTCCCATCATGCTGAGGAGTTGAAATCTTAATTTTTTTTTTCAGACAACACCTTTTGTCCGGAACCCTTACTGAATGATCATAGTTGTTTACTACTTATTTTAATGCAACCTCTATCATATAAATGAACATGTGAATATATCCAGCATAGTGATCAAAGCATTTTATTTGGAGTCAGGCAAACCTCAATAAAATTCTATCATTCTCTTCCTATGGCCCTTCTTGTTAAGTTTTTACTACTGAAATCAATGTTTTCTTTTGATCTGTTCTCTAACTAGGTAAGTACTTTTAGAAACATAATCAGAATATTGATTTTGAGTATATAGTTTAAAATAACCTGCAAAATCTTTTTTTTGAACCCAGGGCCTTGTGCTTGTGAGGTAAGCACTCTACAACTGAGTTATATCCCCAGCCCAAACACAAGGAACAGGCCTCTTCAGAGATTTTCTCCCCCCCCCCTTTTTTTTAAAGAATTATTCAAATTGGCTATAAAGTGTAAGAAAAGAAGAACATGACAATGACATTAGGGGGAAAAACAAATGTTCTGATGAACCCCAAAGACAGTTCATTTTTTAAAACACTGTTGATTAGTGACTTCAAAACAATCTGGTTATAGACCTGACAGCAAAAGCTGGGACTATTCAAAGATTATTCTTTGTTTTGAAATGGTGCAAAACAATGAACAAGGAGGTACTACTTCACAGCCATATCATACCCAAAACAGGGCAAGTAGGAGTATGAAGGAAAGAACGCCACAAGACCTGCAGGTAAGCAAGAAGAGATCTCCTAGGCTCAAAGAATGTCAGAGCAGCAAGGACCTTACACACCATGCAGTCTACTCTCCACATTTTACAATCAAGCCTCAAAGAAGTGAAACAATTGGTCTAAGGCCAAAAAGCCTGTCCCAAACTCAGGCCACTCCCCTCAGAACCAGGTATTACCATCCTATAGTTTAGTGAGTCATCCCATCTTCTCAGGGTCAGTCATTCCTGTCGCCTCAGGGAATCCTTTCCTAACCAGTGTCGTCCACCCTCGTAGCACAAAATGGCCCTCTCGATATGCCATGACAATTTACAATACAAAAACTTTGATTTTTTCTTAATGTCTACTTCCTACAGTCAAACCTAAGCCCACATGCACAGCAATCATATCTGGTTTTGCCCATCATTGTATCTCTAGTATCTGGAAGATATATGTTTATTGAATCAATAATTTACTTAAAGAAGACACAATCAAATAATGGGTGTAAAGAGCGGCCCTTTAGGAAAACCTAACAATTTAAGCCACTCCCTTCTTAGACAAGCTTTCAACATTTCAGGTTGATACAAAGTACTTTCACAAAAGCAAAATTAGGAAAAAATAAATCCTTCCTAAAGCGCTAAGAAGAAAAACCAAGACTGTTAATAAATACATTAGCCTTTTAGTTATTCAATCAGCTCTTAGTGTCACTCTTTTCACTGCAGTGGCAATGAGACATACCTGAGAATGACGAAAACAATGTACTACTCCTAAAAACATTGCTACTACCATCATCACTAAAAAAAGAATTACATTTTATTCTATTTAACCCAAAATATCCAATATTATCATTTTAATATGTAGTCAACATTTTAAAGAATTATTAAAAATATATTTTGCACTCTTTTTTGCACTCAGTCTTAGTCATTGTGTATTTTCCACCTACGGAACATCTTAATTCAGACTAGCCACAGTGACTAGTGGCTACCAGATTAGACAGAGTTGTCCTAAATGCTATAATTCTAATAAATCTTAAGCTTTTTTCCTTTAGAAAATTTGCAAACAACCTTTTGATGTTCCCTGTATCAAACAAAGAAACAATGAGGGAAGAGGGTTTATATTCACTACAAACTCAAACGTAAAGGGAAAAGACTGACAGTAAAGTACATTAATGCAATACCTTCTTAATTCATTCATGACTTTAAAAGCTTTCTTCATGTGCCAAGGATTCACTGTCACAGGGCAGTGTTTTTCAGTATTATCATCTTTTAAATCGAGAGGCTTCGGATGACCTTGCTTTGTGCATCTGTATACAAAAGAAAAGAACAAAAAACAGAAAAAGATCTTATTAAAGATAATTCGGTTCTAGCTTATCAAGAAATAAAATGAATGCTTCCCTCCCCTACTCATTTAGAAGTCTCACTGATAGGATATCCCAATGTAAGATTAAGACAAAATTAAGAACTCTCTCTGATAGTAACTATGCTTTTGACATTAAAAAAAAAAAGTGGCTAATTACCTCTCTGGTGTCAAAGTTCTGTCAAAGATGAACACAGAAAAATCAGCAAAAGTGGCTTAGAGATATCACCAATAAAAATGCTGAAAAATCATCTTCTCATTTGGAAACTGACTTGCTTTTAGAATCTGTTATAGTTACACGCTGTTTACGAACCAAGACAGTAGCAGATTTACACAAACTTCAAAAATTACGATTCAATTTAAAGTTTGCTCTCCACCCACGAGGATGGTTACCCCATATATTTTGGAGCTACACAAATAAGAGATTGATCATGTTAAATAATATTTATCAAGTACTTACTATATGGCATCCACTGTGCTTACTTTCATTATAATCCTCACAATTCTGTAAGCTAATTACTGTTATTATCCCATTTAACAAATGGAGAGATTGAGGCAAAAAAAGCTGGGTTCATCTGGTAAATGGTAGACCTGGATAAGAGTGCCCCCAATCTAAATCACTCTAACATTCAACAAAGGTTATTTAATTTCATATTTAAACTTACAACTTTTAAGGGCACTAGGCTATGCTACTATCATTTTATGAATTATTCTTCCCAGAGTTGGAGCCAAAATTTGACAAAATAAGAAGATAGGGTGGTGTGGAGAATTAACTACAAACTAATGGTCATGGGGAAAAGTTTTGAAGCGATAGTTATGTAACTATAAATTTACTAAAATTCATTGAATTGTACAATTATAATGGGTAGATTTTATGGTATATAAATTATTACTCAATAAAAATCAGGATACCAAATCAAGCCTGAAAAAAAGACCATACTTACATATAAATCACACAAAGAATAACAATCAAACATAAATAGCTGTGCTATTCTGATTTATGGCTGTGCTCTGCTTGCTTTCCTAACCCTTTTTATAAAAGAACAATTCCTTTTTTTAAATACCGTATTGTTCATTAATTCATTCAAATTTTGTTAGTGCCAACCATCTACCAAGCACTATTTTTAAGGCACTTGAAATGCATCAATGAATAACACAAAGACCCTTGTCCTTGCTGTGCCTGCCAACTAGTTGGGGGGATGGGGAAGACAACAAACATGCAAATCAGTAAAGCAGAAGGCATGTTAGAAAATTAGTGCTATGGGGAAAAGTAGGGCAAGGTAAAGAGTAACAAGCATGCTGTGATGTAGTGTAGGGTGTAACTTTCAGTATGAAATACAGTGATCAGATGAGGCCAAAATGAGAACTGACATTTGAACAAGAGATGAGGAGGTGAAGAAAGTCCAGATGGAAGGAACAGTTAGAACAAAGGTTAGGATGTGTCCAGCATACTCCAGGAACTCTGATGCCTGGGTGGCCAGAGCAAAGGGCTGGGGCTGCAGAGAGGCAGATGCAGCCGTGTAGGGCCTTGAGGGACATTTTAAGTACTTCCGCTTTTACCTTGAGTGGAACAGGGAGGCTCTGCAAAAGAATGACACAATTCAACTTATGCTTTCACAAAATCACTTGACCTCTGGTTAAGGATAGTCTAATGGGTCAAAGATGAAAAGGGGGCAAGTATCTAGGAGCATGCTGCAGTGATGCATAAGAGACAACAGTGGCTCAGAGCAGGGCAACAGCAATAGGTGATGAGAAGTAGCTAGGTTCTGGATATTTTGAAGATATAGCCAATAAGATTTGTTGACAGAATGGATATGTATGCCAAAGAATGACCCCAATTTTTTTGGCCTGAGCAAGTGGAAGAATTGAGTTTCCATTAATTGAGATGGGGAGGGCTGTAAGTTTGGGGTAGGAAGATAGAACAGCTCAGTTTTTATACAATGCTGGTATTAAGACATCCAACATCCAAGTGAAGATAACAAGTCATCAGATAAAGACTGGAGTCTAGAGTTGGAGAGAAAAAGCTAGCTGGAGATAGCAATTTGGGAATCACTGATTACATGGATGGTGTATGAAACCAAGGAAATGAAGCATTCAACATTAAGATGACCTCTAAAATTAACCATACTAATTATCCTTGCTCGTTCCCCCATACCCCAGAATTAGCACTAGTTGTGGCACACTTGAATCTTTGAGGGTTCGCCTACTAGAAGTAGACATCAATTCTACTTCCTCACCACTTGAGAGTTTTTAAAGGAATCCAACAAATCAACTGGTACAGGTGACCACCTCGGAAGCAATGTTCACAGCTGGAATGGGAGAATAAGGAGGTGTGCTCTACCAACTATGGCCTCTGAGAGTCAGGGAGAAGGTTAAGCAAAGGTCTTAGGGTTGGGGATATAGCTCATTTGGTAAAGTGCTTGCCTTATAAGCACAGGCCCTGGGTTCGATCCCCAGCACCGAAAAAAAAAGAAAAAGAAAAGGTCTTAGAAAGGGGAAGCAATGGTAAGTCTTCTTTAGAAGCCAAAAAGTAAAAGAACATTCACATTTCAAGAAAGAGACTGTGGAGATACTTTATAGTATGTTAGGCAGATTCTCATTCTCACTATAAAGAAAACATTAGAAAACCAGGTAAAAGGGAAATTTGTGTAGATATATGAAACCCATGCAAACTTTCTGACCATATAGCACTGAATGCCTGCATTTATAACAAGATAATTATATCTGCTTCTAGTTTAATAATCAAAAGCTTGCAACAGAAGAAAAATATACTGAAAGTTAGCAAAAACTATCAGAGGAGTTTTCAATGCTCAGAGTAGTAGCAAAAACAATTCTTCCCTACCAAAAAAAATTGTTATTTAAAAGTCAAGAGTGTTTATATTTGCTTAAAAAATTAGGAATTTAAACTCCTGGCATTACAGAATTAACTTTCAAAGCAGCTGACATATAACAATCAATACCCATATTAGTACTACCTTAAAAGCTATTCTCAGCTCCCCACTTTTTTTGATGTGCTCCAAGAAAACTCTGCAAAACACTTTATTCAAAGGCTTAAAAGAATAAGTAAGAAATACACTGAATTTTCTTTTTTAAGTGTTCTCTGTACTAAGAGCCCACTTAACAAACACAGCACCTTTACCGCACAGGTCTATTTTCAACATCGATGCCCTTTCCATAATTTTCCATTTCCTATGTGGCTTTGTGTTAGATGGTCTCTCATTCAGAAGCAAAACTGAGTAACAGAAAATGACACATCAAGTCTAAAACTATAGATGTGAAAAATGTACATATACTGGGAACACGAACTAAGTGGGAGGTAAAGGTTTAACCTTTAAGTGATACCACGCAAGCCCAGAGTTACACCTTCTCTTTCTTCCCTTCTGGGGGAAAAAAAAAAAAAGGAATGAGCTTTACCTTCCAGAAAAGCTTCTCATTCTGAGAATCACCCTTTTTAAAAATATCAACAAAAGATACTTTTTCAAGTTTCTTTCACACAACTCTGCACTCCACAGCTAGTCTTGCAATTATCTAACAGCCTGTTATTATCAAAACATTCTTAAAAAGTTGAGGTTTCCAAGGATTTGGATTTCATCATACTGCTATGCTCTTAAGAGATAATCCTAAAACCCTTCTTAAATGACTAACTTCCACAAATTCTCAGCTTCAGGCAAGGATGGCTTCTCAGATGATCACTTGGTCACTGCCTAAGAACACTACTGGCAATAACTAAATTCTCAGAGAGGAAGAAAACACTCTAGCAGGCTTGTCTTCCTCAAATAGTCAAGATTCATAACCAAGCAAAGGTTTAAACCTACTGAAACAATTTTTCAGGACACCTTCAAAGATTTCACATATTTCTTATTTGCTTTGGAACAGTGATTTTCAATGGAGAATAGAAAGATGAGACTAGCCCAAGCAATTTTTTCAAACTACACACAACCCTCACAAAAAGGGTCAGGTAAGTCCTTTTTAGGACTGAATATCAGAATGATGGCATCTCCAGGGGTAGGAGCAAAAGGCAGCTATGTATTATTTTTAAAATAACACTCCCCAAAAACTAGGTGATGTAATATGCTCTACCACCCACTTCCCTCCCACCCCAGGACAATCATCCCAGATTGAGAAGCAGCACTTTGGAAAATATGGGCTGTTTATGTTGTTTAGGGTTTTCTGGTGGAAACAATGCTACAATTCATAAAAATGACACAGCTATAAAATTTAACAAGGGACCAAAGCCATTTTCACAGTCAGGACATAAATACTTGGCCCCTGGGTAGCCACCATCTCTGCTCTCCCCTCTGCCTGTTCACCTCAAAAGCTGCAAGACTCCCCTGCTTGCCATGAGTCACCCACCATTACTCACAAATTTCTGCCAAGTTCACGTCAGCAGCTGTTGTTTTCAAAGTCACCATGCATGCTGTACTGCTTTGAAGTTTCCCAATTACTTTGTAATATTTCTCCTGATTTCTCTGTTGTCTTCCCAGATCAGCTTGCTTAAGAAACTGGTATCTTATTAACACTGTTCCCATACACAAGTTCAGGCTATCCTAAGAGATTCAACCACAACTAATATAACTAGTATTTGCTATGTCATTCTACAGTTTTCCCAACAAAATGCTCTCACATCCTTCTCCTCAACCAAATAACCACACATTACTTGGAGGCTGTAAAAGTACAGGGCTTTCTTCATTGGAAAGACCATGCCTTGGTTTATGCTAGGGTTGTGGCTTCAGTTTTTGCAATCACCTAAAGTCAAAGAGACATTCTGCAAAACTTTTTGAAGCATATGAAACTTAAACTTTTTTCATTAGGCACAAAGTTAGCAGACAAACTATAATCTGCAAACTTAAAGAACATATTACCAAAATATGGCTTCCAAAAATTGTTATTGTCTGCCCCATAGACACAGAACTTATATAGGCTGGGGACAGACATTAGAGATAGAACACATACTTAGCATGCATGCATGAGACCCTGAGTTCAATTCCCAGCACAACAAAAAGAGAAAAAGAAAAAAAAAAAAAACTTGGATTTTAACCCTCTGAACTGAATACGAACATAAGAAAAACGTCCTATTCTCCATCAATATCATAACAATACCACCGCATACATTAGTTGTAATACATATATTGTTAAAGGCTATATTTCTGATTTTCCACAGCTGGAAAAAAAAATCTAGAAAAGCTGGAAATGCCTCATTTTATTAAAATGGATTAGCAGTTAAAAAAAAAAAAAAGAAAAAAAAAAAAAAACACAGCCCTGAGCCTCCTGGAGGACAGAGGGGAAGCACACCTCCCTCTTCTCCCTCTAGGATTTAGCAGTATGGCTTCATGTTAAGTGTGGGGAAGCACTGGCAGGAGGAGGAGGCTGGGATGTCTTGAGGTGGAGAGGTTGATGGAAGTTGGAGTATAATTGCTCTCTGATAGTAGAACAATAGCGCTGTAAAAAGCTCTGCTTCAGTTCAACTCAGCTCTCTCCCTCTCTCCCTCCCACCTATATGACAAACAGCAAAATCAGGCACTTTTTGTCCCTGACAGTGACTATTAACCAGGAAGGAGAGGAGGAGAGAAGCATGTCTTATGCAAGGTCAATCTTTTAAAGAATATTTTATAAACAATTAACAATGCACTGGCAGAGTAGGATATTTGTGAAATGCTAAAATAGGGAAAGGGAGGTTGATGCTCTATTTCAAACATGTCCATGTCTTTTATCACTCATATTTTTGACCTCTCTTTTGCCACTTTACCTAGTATTGCCCTCAGTTGGTTGGTAAGAAGGGGCAGCAAGATGACCTGGCAATTAGTTGATGGGCTAAATTTCTAGAAATTGAATGAAGAAGAGGACTGGAAACAGGTGAAAGACCTAAATTATAGTCTTGCCTATGCCAAATACTAAACAAATGACCCTGGATAGTCACTTAGCCCCTCTGAGCTTAAGACTGTTTACTTTTAAAACTTACCCCACAAATATATCTAATGTGGAATGTAATATGAAAGTCGAAGATAACAATACCTTACCTACTTATCTCAGGAAGCTGTATAAGGATTAAACACCATATGGATGTAAACATAAAGTTCTGAGGAAAAATGTTAAAGTTAGAAGCTAAACTGAATATGAAGATATACTTTTGTTGTTTTTGGCCTTCCTCAATTTTAATTGCAACATTCAATCAAAGTCAATAGTAATACTCAAAATGACCAGTACTATTAATAAATCAAATGTTAAGTAGGCACCTGCTACATAACTTGTACCAAGCAGGGTGAGGGATTTAAGGGAAGTTGAATCAGGATCCTTCAGTTTCCATCCATCTGGGTAGGCATATCCAAAAAACCAAGGAATGGCCCCCATCAGTATACAGTTGCAAGATTATGGGCTACTGATTAGAAATGTTATAGGAATGCAACTATGAGCTGGAAAGAGCTGGAGTAAATAGGAAAAACTTCGTGAAAGCGTGGTCTCCAAATGGGCCTTGAAGGAACTCCAAGTCGTTTTTACTGGGAACAGGAGAATGGAGACTAATAGGAAGAGGATGGAGAGTTCTGGTTTATGATAAGGCAGAGTTTAGTCTAGTAGGTTAAAGTACATAATGGATAAGACAAGGTAGAAATGATGGAAAGCTATGACCTACCTGGTTTTGATAAATCATTTTACACAACTCTAGAATGTTGGAAGTTAAAACTATAGGTGGACTGAAAAGAGAGAATACAGAAAGTTCACAAGGAGACCACTAACAAAATGCAGGTATCAAGGGATAAAATCCACTCATGAGAATGGCAGCCAATCAGAACAGGCACTTGAAACAAGACTCTACAGTTCCTGTGGACTGATACAAGGTGAAAGACGAACAGAGGGAAGTCCAAGGCTATTCCAATGATTTGTGTATTAAGAAACAGAAGAATGGCTGCCCCACTGGTGAGTGGAAAGGTACAAAGGGAAACTGGTTTTAAGAACAAATGTTATGAACTCAATTTTAGAGACACTGAGTTTTAGGTCTGAGCCAAGAGTAGATAATCCATTAGAAGCTCAAAATTTCATCCAGGTGCAGTGGAACATACCTGTTGCTGGCAGCCTGGGAGGCTGAGGCAGGAAGATCTGAAGTTCAAGGTCAACCGTGACAACTTAGAGAAGGCCTATCTCAAAATAAAAATAAAAAGGCTGGGGGATGTAACTCGGTGATAGAGCCACCCTGGGTTCAAGCCTCAGTTTAAAAAAAAAAAAAAGAGCTGCAGTTTTCAGAATTCACTCTTTTAAGTTCCCAAACATCTCCAAATGCATGTCCTACAGAAAACACTTCCTTTAACCCATGTTGAGCTATAAGTTTCTTTCACTATTATCCTGTGAGCCACTACTGTTCCAAACTATCTGAAATATCTTTGCCTACTACTGGGGAGATTCACCTAAGAATGCCCAATATGCACTCAAGACTAATTTTAAAAAACAAGAATACACTCTAATACACTTTATAAAAGACGAACAAATGAATATTGGGGTAAGCCATAACAAGGTTCCCAAAGCACAGTAACTGACTCACAATGTTAAAGTCATCTGATTCAATGGATTACAAATGCCAGGTTTCAATTAATTTTTTTACTTATCTATGACAAAATGAGGAACAATACAATAAGTCTTCAAAAAACTTAATGTATTCAACTTAAGGACCATCTTTTTATTCAGAGATTACACCCTTCCTTATATTTGGGGAGTGATAGTAAAATGCCCTTTCTTTCATTAAAAAAAAAAAAAAAAGTGGCAATAGTTGGTAATTATTGTTCTGTCAATAGTTATTCTATTTGTCAAAACAAGAAATAGCAGTTATACGTTGGACTTCACTTTTTTTTAAAGCAGCTGAAAGAAATCCAAAAACTCTGAGACCTCTGCCTCTAATCCAACCAATCTTTTGCTGCCCAATTCCTTAGAGCATGGTCAACAAGTTGTTTGCCTGTTTGAACACCTCTGATAAGAGTCACAAGTGATGTAGAATCATCCACTGAAAATATACTATTCTATCTGAGGCACATCTGCTTGGTTTGGTTAAGGAAAGCAAAAAGCAAAGCCTATAGTGAGCTGACTTGGGCCAGATGCCAGTGGCACTTGGGAGGCTGAGACAGGAGGGACTGTAAATTAGAAGCCAGCCTCCACTAACTTAGTGAGACCCTGACTCAAAATTAAAAAAAATTTTTTTAAGGGCTGGGGTTATTCAGCTCTTTTTACTCAAAGTACAGCACCCCTGGCTTCACTCTCAGTACTGTAAAAAATAAAATAAAAAGTAACCTGACTGAGATAAAGAAGCCAGTAACAAAACAAAGGTCAAGAAAACTGTTGAGAGAGAGAGACAAAAAGAATGCACTCAGTCCCTATGCCTCATCGGTATTCCTGCACTTAACAACTATGAAAATCCTTTATACAAATAACTATAAGAGTAGAAGATATAAAACAATCCTGAGGGCAGGGATGATCATTTCCTTCTACACATGGCAGTTTACTACCTGAAGTTCCCTTATTAATCTACATTTAGGTATAGCTGCACACCTTTCAGGTTTGACCACAAGCAAATGTCACATGGTCTTGGTATATCCAGACAAAATGCAACAAAATCTAAATGCCACATATACACAAGGTTGCAGAAAATAATGAGAAATACAAAGTCCACTGACAATATGAGAATCATAATAGAATGAAGACAACTTAGAGGCGAAGAATAAGCACAAGAGATCAACCAGAAGGGAACAGGAATCTAGGCAAAGATGCCTACCACCCAAAGACAATGTGTTAACAGGCCAAAGGGGAGCAAGGTGTACTGGAGAACAACGTAAACTTGGCTGTTAAAAAGCACAAGCAAAAAGCACCACATACAGTGCCAGGCAGAGACAGGCATTTATATATTTACAGATTGAATGAAATAATAAACAGAAACTCACACAAAGAGAATTCTGAATCTCTGCTTTCAACCACAATCTGTAGCACTTTAAGTCCAGGGAGAACATCTTTCTTTGCCTTAAAGCTCAGGCTAAAAATCTAACCCATGAAAAGCCAAGTGATCCCAATAACTTCCATAGGTCTCTGTCCTATCCCAGCTCTAGCAGTGAAGTACCCTCCCAAAGACTCTACCTGCATTTCAAAAATCTGCAAAAATCTGGCACCCTTCATCCCAAATGGAAAGAAGTTAATGGGAGTAGAGGCAACAGGCCAGAGCATGAGAAGTAAAAAAAAAAAAAAAAAAAATAGTTCTGACAAAAGGTAAGTAACGATAACAGGTTCCGGAAAAAAAAACTAGTTCTGACAAAAGGTAAGTAACACGATAACAGGTTCCGGAATTAGGCTTAATTCTGGATAGACCAAATGAAAATAAAACCTATTTCTATTTTAATCAAATGGATGGAAACAATTGGAAAAAAAAAAGTCTCAGCAACTTTAGCCACCCAAGATTCAAAGGAGTTTCAATAACTCTTCCATCCATGAAGGCATTCCAGGTTTTCCCTTATATCTCAGCCTCACACTGTTTCTGCATTTTTTTTTTTCCAGTAGTGAGAACAGAACCCAGAGATCATTTACCACTGAGCTACATCCCCATCTTTTTTTGAGGCAGGGTCTCGTTAAGTAAGGCTGGCCTTGAACCTGCAATCCTCCTGCCTCAATCTCCCAAGTGCCTGGAATTACATGACATCCACCACCACACCTGCCTTTCAGCACTACTGATGGAGTCTCAGTGCTGAATATCGAAATTACAATTAGCTAATCTGCCCTAATTCAGTTTATCAATATTAGCATGCACACATCTCATTTTTACTTCAATTTAAGTCATTTTCTGTCTCTACTCCCTCCCTCCAGAGCCTGATTTTCCACACCCTTCCTTTTACCTGAATTTTAAGATTCCCTTGTTCTTGCTTTAGTTCACTGTTTCAAAAGTAAAAGGGACTGCAGATGACTGATATAAAAAGGGGGCAGATTTACTACGGATAACAATCCTACATACTACATATTATATATGATGTACTGTCTATATAGAGAACTTATCAACCATAAGTGCTTCTGAACCTGAGCAGAAACCTCATATGCTTCTGCTATGTTTTTGCTGCTGAATCTAACAATCCACCATCATGTTTTCTGGGGGTTCAGGAGCCTTTCCCCAACCTGCTGGAGAACAGGATCAGACCACAGAGCCTCAAAGCCACAGCAATCAAGAAGCAGCTGAGCTCATTTTTCTATCAGCCCAGGAGGGTCAATTCAAGAGTTTTATCATCTGTCCCTTAGATCCCCATGACCTGTTCCACTCAAGCTAAAAATTCTGTAATGTACTTTGAATCTCATTCGTTCTCCTAAAAGGACTCAACATCAAAAAAATTTTTTTCAGCACAATTTATCCATATTTTGGCTGGAATTCTACCAAATAGCCACCAGAGGCTGGTGTGGTACAACTGCTATGGAGTGAGGCTAGCCAAATCTAACTAAAAAATGTAAGACTCCACGAATAAGCTCTCATGAAAAGGTACACCATTCTTTACAATGAGGTTTGCGCTTTGAAAAGTCAAATTCAAAGGACTCCTTCATAAAGCCTTAACATAACGGAAGCAGATCAAAACTGAAATTTTCAAAACTCGTGGGGATTTACCTTGCGTTTTGACCATATTTAAAAAAAAAAAAAAATCTCGTACTGAATAATGCAACATCTTCCACGTAATTTCTCAGCTTTTTTTTATTCCTACAAAGTAATTTGGTTGCAGGTGATTTTGAATGTACTTGGACACCCGGGAAAAAGACACCTGTGCCTTGGCAGGTCGATAGACGATTAATTTGCCCCAGGTAACAAGGAAACAGAAGATGCTCTTGATTTCTGGATAAAATTGTCTGCAGTGCCAGGTAGGAGGTCACATGCCCTGAACGGCCGCAGCTCATTTAGAGTGATGTAAAAGCTCCTCCGATATTAATTTTGTTAGAAATTAGGGGAAACAAGCAACCTGAGATCAATTCATTTAGACGCGGGGAGTCGGGTACTTTCCAGCTGCCTTTTTTCGCCGGAGTCCGCGCAACCTGTCCGTACCTATGAGGAAGGGTGGGCAAGCAGGGCACCGGCCGCCTCTGCCTTCCGGGGAGGATCGCACGGAACGGGCAGTCCCCCATGCCCAGCCCCATCCCGAATCTTCTATTCGCCTGGGACCGGGAAGACCGCCCTGGAAACCCTGGACACAAGTCGCTGCCCGGCCAGGCTGAGTTCCGCCGCCTTCGGCTCGGGACTGCGGGCAGGGCGCCTCGTCACGCCCCGCATCTCCCACCCCCCCCCCCCCCCCCCCGGCGCCTCGGGGCTCCTCCGCCGGCCGGCACCAGGCGGCCGCCGCGAGCAGCTCCGTGGCCCGCGACACGCAGCCGCGCGGGCGGCTTATCCGCAGCGGCGCAGCCCGCCCGCCACCCGCCCGCCCGCTCACTCACGCGGGAGGCAGCGGCGGCGTCTCCATTGTGGCTCCTCTCGGGCTTCAGAACGCAGGCACCGACCGCCGCCGCCAGCACCATTCCAGCCGCGGACGCCGGCACTGCCCGCCCGCCGAGCCGCGTTCCATCCGCCCCGGAGGGGGCGCCGCGCTCGCCTCACCGCGCGCCACCACCTGCGGCGGCGGCCCCCGCGGCCATGGCCCGCTCGGCCGGGCGTGCTCCGTGTGCCTGCGCGGCTCCCGCGCTCGCCCGACTGCGGGGCGGCAGCGGCGGCGACGGCGGCGGGACGGGCGGGCGCGCGGGCTCGGCCACTTCCGGGTTCGGCCCCGGCTGGCGCTGACGCCGTGACGGGACGGCGATGCGGCCTCCCGCGGCGGCCGGGGACACCTCCCTCGGCGCCCCTTCCTCCTGTTGTGCTGCTGTCGCTGCTGCTGCCGCCCAGGCGGCTTCTGCTGTGCTGCTCTGGAGGCGGGCGGGCGGGCGCGAGCCGGAGCGGGGCGGGCGGGCCCAGACGCGGGGCCGGAGCGCGGGCGGCTGCCGCCCGCAGCGCGCCTGTGGGTCACCCGGACGGGGGAGCTGAAAAATGGGGGGAGGGGTGTGTGTGCAGGAAAAAGGCGACAGAAGCACGCGTAATGACGCTTGGTATTCACTTGCTGCTCTGCTGCTTCTCGGGCATGTTCACATTCATTCTTTTAATTTGAGCATCTGCCCAGGAACATGGGAAGAGTAGGCATAACCATCCCCAGCCTTTCCAAACGGTGAAACCGAGGCAAGAAGAAATGAATATGCCTGTCCAGTAGGTCCCAAGCAAGAAGCTAGGTCTTCCTCCTCAGTATACCATTTATGCCTTGGATGAGTGAAGTGAGCACCTACTAGGCAAGGTTCGGGTACTGGGAACGTGGTAGAGAGCCAAACCAAGTCTCTGCGCTTGTGGAGCTGTCCATCTAGACATGGTAAGAGAACCATGAACGAACTGTGCCTACTATGAAGAAAAATAAATCCGAGTGAGGAGAGGAGGTGCTGTTTTAGAAGGAGTGGTAAGGGAAGGCCTCTCCAAAAGGTGTCCGTTAAACAGATGGAATAACATAAATCTTCAGTTATGCAAAGAATGCCCCAGGGCCGAGGGAAGAGCAATGCAGAGACTCCTAAGCAAGATCCTGCCTGCCTTATTAAATGGGAAGGAGAACGTTATGACTGGTTGTTTCGAATATACCCGCTGGAAGCAGAACACCTGGAACCTGTTAGAAATGGGAATTTTCAATTCCCACTTAAAGTCTGCAGAATCAGGACTCCTAGAGGTGGGGTCAGCAATCTGTGCTTAGATAAGGCCCTCTAGTATACAACTGAGGCAGAGCGAGGGCAGGAAACAAGTTAGGAGTGGGCGTGGGGTCGGAAGGAGTAGTCATGGACCACAGAGGCTTTGTAAGCCATGATTGAAACGATGTGGCTTGCTAAGATGAGAAGCACTTGGAAAGTTGTCAGCAGCTTGATCAGATCATTAAAAGGATGACCTTACTGAGATTTATTTCAAAATACTCCACCAAAAAAAATTTTTTTAAGTGCATAAATGAAAGAAGATTGACAAAATGTCAATTTGGGGGGCTAGGTGATGGGTGTGTGGAGATGATCATCATTTATGTGTAGTTATGTATACGTTTTAAATGTTCAAAAGTTTTTGTTTTTGTTTTAAAGATGACTGCTGTATGGGCAATATGCAAAAGGATGCAAGAGAACCAGCAAGATTAGCCTGATGGGAGGAACACAAGGAGGGTCTGGGCTAGAGTCAGATTGAAAGAAGTCGTCACATTCTGACCTATTTATTGGATAAAGCACCAGGAACTGCTGGTAAGATTCCAAATGAGCATAAGAGAAAGAATGGAGTCAAACATGATCCTACGAGTTTGGGGTTGGTTTGTTGGTTTGGTTGCGGTTGGTTGGTTGGTTGGTTGGTGGTTGGTTTTGGTGCTGAGGATTGAACCTTCCCTGATCCTAAGGGTTTTGATTTGAGCTCTAGGGAGAATGGAGTTGCTGTTTACTGAGGGTGGAAAGATTGGGAAACAACAAATTGGGGGGAGGAGTATTTGGACTCTGACTTAGATATGATAAACTCGAGATCTGTTCAACATCCAAATGAAGACAGGTGTAGAGAGTTAAAATGCATGTCTGGGGTAAATATAAATTTGGAGGTTGTGGTATGTAGTTGGTATGTAAAGTCACAGAACTGTTTGAAATCAACTGGATAATGTAGCCAGAGCAAAGGAACCAGAAGTGAACCCTGGGAAAACTCCAACATTAAGAAAATGAGGAAAATCGAACAAAGGAAATGAAGAAGAACAGCCAAGGGGTAGGAAGAGGGCTCGGGAGGTGTCTGGTAGCCTAGTGAAGTGTTCCAGGAAAAGGCCACTACTTTGATATGCCTTAGTGTGAGCTAACTTCTGTATCCTGGTGGCATTATTGATCTACCATGTGTGTGGGTAGTTTCTCTAGTGTTAATGATGTCTTTGTTCAGGACAGAAATAAAACTTCCTACTTTATAAAGTTGTAAAATTAATGAAATAATCCATACAAAGCTTCACATGCACAGTAGAAACATTTAAACCAATGTTAGTTACTATTATTCCAAGTGCACAGTAGAGACATTTAATAAATGTTAGTTGCTATTATTTTTCTACACATTTCTGTGTCATCAGTTATACCTGATTCCACTAGAAACTGGAGTTAAGTAGTAGAGCAAAACATAACACTAACTTAATTATGCCAGGCCTTTGCCCTGACTTCCTTCAGCATGCAAACTGAGTGGGCAGGGTTGGGTGATCATTTCAAGAGCTCTTTTTTATGGGGACAGGGGTGGGAGGATCTTCTACTGCTTTTGTATCTTTTACTTGAAATAATGTTATATGTACAATAGCTACTTAAATTTTTTTTTTTAAAAAAGATGCTTCAATCTGACAAGGATGCATATCCTTCAAACCATACCCCCTTTCGCCTCCTCCTCCTCTGGGTTAGTTTTGTCTGTCACATGCAGTTCAATCTTACTTGGGTTAAGAGTCAGCCTACAAGCTCTAGTATTCTAGTGTGTCATACCAGGTAGATTTGAAGACAATACACATTCTTGTTTTGTATCTCCACTCCAGGCTCCATTTCCTCCAGACTAGAGAAGAGCTTGAACTCTCAATTTAGAATCCTGGAATCTCCATCAGACTTGGATTTAATCAAATATCTCATCTAAGGATCTTGAAACAATTTGAAAATGTTAACTTTTGTTGTTTTCTGCAGACAGTGACTGAAGCCTTGGCTTTTCAGGCATAAACAGACCTACCTAAGAGCAGTAGCAATTTATGAGGCCAAAAGTTTCCATTTTCATCTTTATGTGGGCCAAGTAACTTCACAAAACTGGCCCTTGGCCAGATGCAGCCTCCACACCATTCACAAGAAAAAGTAAACAAAAAATACTTGACAAGATTAACAAATCCAGCAGTACTGAGGGTAGAATGTGGGGGGAGGGGAGTCTGTAACTCTCTTTTCCTTGATTTACCTTATCCTGTTTTATGCCTCGTTTTAACATATCCTGAGGAGTAGCTACTCAGGACCACTAAGAAATTCTCATTTCTGTTTTCCTTGGCATAAGAAACTGACTGGATATTCAAAGGTGTTTGACCTCTCCCTACTCAAGTTTTTAGCTCCATGTACCTACCTCTTAGGGTTTTATCTGTTGTTCTGTTTTGTTTTTTTTATTTTGGTGTTTTTGTTGTGCTGGGGATTGAACCCAGGAACTCGTGCATGCTGCACAAGCTCTCTAACACTGTAAAACACCTTCAGCCCTTGGCTGTCTTTAGATAAATCTTTCACCCTAGCAAAGGAATGAGATCTTATAAAAGTACATCCATTTGTTATACCATTGAAAAATAGAACAATTCCTCAGACATATTATGTACCTGTAATCTAAAGCTAATTTAAATGAACAGAATATATCACTTGTAAAGAAGATGAGACCACACTGGTGAATAAATCCATGACAGTAGCTGTTGGCAAAAATTACCTGGACTTAGTTGAAATCAAATGTTACACCAGAACTCATACATGATGTAGCAGGCACAAATACATGCTGTGGTAAGAATCAGGGGACTGAGAATTGCTCCTATAAAGACAAGATTTTGCCTCACCAAGTAATATATATCAGTTAGATCCTGCATTTGAAAATCCTTCCAGTATAAAGATGGCAAATTTGAAAAGAATCACTCATTCAAAAATAGATAAACCAGCAGGTTGCAGTGGTGCACACCTATAATCCAATGGCTTTGGAGGCTGAAACAGAAGGATCGAGAGTTCAAAGCCAGCCTCAGCAAAAAGGAGGCACTAAGCAACTCAGTGAGACCCTGTCTCTACATAAAATACAAAATAGGGCTGGGGATGTGGCTCAGTGGTTGAGTGCCCCTGAGTTCAATCCCCAGTACCAAAAAAAAAAAAAAAAAAAAAAAAATAGATAAGCCAGGTAAGATGGCATAACCTATAGTCCCAGCTATTTGGGAAGCTGAGGTCGGAGGATCTCGTTGAGCCCAGGAACTCAAGGCTAGCTTGGGCGACATAGCAAGACCCCATCTGTAAAGAAAAAAAAAAAAAATTATGGAGATAGAAAGTAAAGAAAAACTATTTTCTATGCTACTGAGTAAGCCTAAAATGTGTTACTTCAGTTGCCTTACTAACTTTAAATAGGGGTTTTTGCTTTTATACTTTTGATTTGAAAGCATCCTACTTACATAATGTATTATGAAGCATTTCTAAATATTTTTGAGACTTTGCTATTTAGCAAATGGATTTGTCAATACATTAAGGATTTATTACAAGCTTTGTGGTGTTAAATGGGGCAATATGAGTTCTGCTCCAGAGCAATAGAAAATCTTTAGCTGAAGGGGTCCTTTGTATCCATGAGCTCAGCTTACCCTACAGAGGCTTGCCTTCTTGTTTTTGTAGTCTTTAAGATGTCAGCTTTATTTCCAGCACAACACACCTGCCCATTATCCTGAAGTCCTCAGAGAAATGAAAGCAAATTGTTTGCTGAAAAGTTTAATTGAAAAATCAATTTGAATTGGTACAGGAAGTATACAAAAATAGGTTTCACACTAATGTATATCAGGTAAACAGTTTCTCTGTGCTTTTTTAGGAAAAGGATATTCACTTAATCTATTCTTACTTTTACATAGTTATGTGGCATCTGTTTATGCAGTGTGGTGATGTAATACCTCATTATAGAATTATTGAGGACTAAACATCTTTCTACCCAGTCAACAATACTTGGAGGGTGCGAAGACAAAGAGCAAGAAAAAATTCTGAATAAATTGTGAGAAGCATTATTAACTTGTTGTCATTCATTTCAAATTATGCACACACACACACACACACACACAAACTTCTACCCATAGCTTCCAATTGTTCATCACAGCAGACTGCTAATAGCACCAACCCTAAGCAAAATTGTGAAGTAAGCTTGTTTGGCATTCTGATTTTCTCCTTTTTTCCTGTCAGCATCAATACATCTCTCACCTCTAACGCTAATAGGCTACAGGTCTCAGTATCCTCATTCCATCCCTACTAAAACTTAGAAATTATCTGTTATCAGTTAACAAAACAATTAGTAGATTATGCTTTAATATAAATGGCTTTTAGACTTAAGGTAACTTCATATTGATATTATTTTAGCCAATAATATTATACTCCATTGCCTATCTCTTTACCACTAGATGCATTCCAATGCCTTCTCTACTATTTTAATCACGAAATTGCTAAAGATGAATTTTGATGTTCAAATGTTATTTTCCTTACTAATGGTATTACTATATAACATTGTGAAAGGGTCTTTTACTTTGCAAAAGAACAATGCTAAGAGGTTGAAAAAAATATTCATCTTAAATTCCAGGCCTTTGAGCCAAACTTCCAGGAGTTTATATTACTTGTTCAATTGTTCACATGGTAATATAAAAAGATAAGTCTTGAATTTTCACATAAATCCTAAAATTTGAGCTCAGCCCAAATCTTGGAATTATTTTTGCAAGTAAGGATCCTTTGCCAAGAAATCCTTTCTAGTTCTTAATCTGGTACTAGTGAGCTTCTGGATTCAGAGCAGCGGTGTTTTAATGCAGGATGTAAGTGGTTAGTCAATTCCTGAGGCATCCATAATTCTTCCTTTCCTTGTTAAGATCTTGGTAATAATCCAACCCAAGAAATAGAATTGACTTGAGTCTGCATATGTATGAGAGCTATTCTTCATTGAACTAAAAATGAACCTGAGCTGCCATTTTGAAGTCTTTGTTAAAAACCAACTAAAAATTAAATCATGAGAAAATATTTCTAGTCCATATTTTCTGAGGCAAACTGATTCAAGCCAATCTTAATGTATTATACTTAGATATATCAACTCTTTTCTATACCAAATAGGGAAAATATTGACCATGAATCATTAGTTTAAATTGCAGTTACTAACCCCTCACACACACACTACCTATGCCCCCTAAATGCCCATTTTGATTTATTAATTGACAAACTATATGTTTCATTTATTTCACTTGCTGTCTGATGTCTCCTTTGGAATATAAGCTCCATGAAAATGCGGATTTTAGTCTTGTCTGGTCACTATGATAGCCTAAGAAAGTATCTGGCACATTATGCACTCAACAAATGCTGTTGAATGAATGAACTGGCACAAATATCTACTTCCCATAATACATATTCCAACTCAAAGTCATACGATGTGCATTTTAACTATATCTATATATTAACTTTTACTTGTTTTAACTTTTGGAAGCATATAAACTTCTTTATAAATGTTGCCCAGAAATAAGGAAGGTACAAAGAAATTTTATTTCAGTCAATCATCCAACATTTATTGAATGCCTTCTTTGATGAATACATTGTGATAGTAGAGTTGGTGAGATGAAGTTTGGGGTTAGGAATTATAGAAAGCTTAAAGCAAGAATTCTTCCTTGAAATGTGGTAATCAACAGCAGACACACGCACAAAATAAACCCAACATATTAAATGAAAATAATTTTAAAAATACAAACTCTTCACAAATAAAATAAATGCCTAATTGTGCACTTAAGAAAGTTATGTAGTAGAAAAAGAATATGTGGAGAAGTGGAGAGTAAAGGGGGATTTTGAACAAATTATTCCAAGAATAAAATACTAACAAAGCTGAAATGTTAAGGTTAGATCCCAGGGATCCTTGATGGATTTTAGACCTTATATGAAGTCCGTAGGTAGTTAAAGTGGGGAATATGTGTTTTTCTGTGTGTGCATGTGTGTGTGTTTGCCCAGGTAGTAAAATAAATAAATTCTACCATAAGACTTAATCTAGCATGGGTATAAAAAATTAATGACCAATGGAAGAACCTGAAAGATGGGACAGGGAAGATAAAGTGGCCAAATATCCCAACATATATTAAGCATATAAAATTAACAAAAATCAGAAAGTCCTGTGGGATCAATGATGGTGTGTGGGGCGATAGGGCAAGAGGGTTCGCAGTCACAGGAAGGTATTCCAGTGAAATACCCAACAGGAAGGTGTACAAAAGCCAGGACAAGGACATCTAGTACAAAAATGTAATCACCCTCATAAAGTCAGTGGCCCCTGGAGAATGGTAATGTGACTTTCTGTGGTGAGCTACCTTGTTACTAGATGAAAACCTTCCTTCCTGTTCTTCACATTTCTCTGTATAGGTTGGCATCCCTGTTGCTTTCTTGATTGTTAATTTTTAAAATTAAGCAAATGATACATGTTTACATTCTTATAGTAACATTCCAACCATGACATGAAAACTTCCATTGACCTCTCTCCCAATCTTCTCACCAGAGGTAACATGTTAACCACTTTATGTGTGGTCTTTCAAACATTTCTCTATGCAGTTGCATATATAAGTGGTACACAAAGGAATAGATGGGTTTGTTTTTGTTCCAGGTAGGTGGGCTCATGCTGGATGGTACCTTCAGCCATTAGCAGCAGCTAAGGAAGCCTTACTCTCAGTTTCCCATAGCTGTAGGGAACCCAGGCAAGTAGAGCTCAGTTGCAAGGTACCAGTGCATCCAGTATTTAAATGAATACATAATTTCAGGGGAAATTATGAACATAAGTTTGAGGAATGCCTCAGTTAACCAGTACACTGCCAGGTGGATACTCCATTGCATCTTGATTCTTTAGACAATTTCTGCCACTCTCACCAAAACATACCCACTCTTTTAGAAATCAAATATTTACTCTAAACCATAGGGAATAAGATTCAAAGCCACCACTTTCCCAGTAAAGATAATTTTTGTTTTTGAAATTTGATTCTACATTGCCAAAAACCTTAGTTATTTCTAGATTCTCTATTTTTTCATATCTTCTCTTGTAGTCTGTACTTATTCTTTCCATAATTTTTCATACCAGTAACCTAGTCTAAGACAGTATTGAATGAGGGTTAGGAGACCTGAGTTGTGATCTATCTATTTAATGAATATTGGTCAAAAAGTGCAGAAATTTTATTCTTTTTATGTTTTCATTCCCATTTAAACCTTCCTAAAGCCATAGTAATTACATGCTTACCTAAAATAATGATTTACTTTTTTTTTTTTTTTCCCCAGTGCTGGGGATTGAACCCAGGGCACTCTACCACTGAGCCATATTTCCAGCCCTTTATATTTTTTGTTTTGAGATAAGGGCTCACTAAGTCCTGAAACTTGCATTCCTCCTGCCTCATCCTCCTGAGTAGCTGAGATTAGGGGCATGTACCACTGCACTGGCAATATGATTTACTTTAAAGTATGTTTAAATATTGCACAACATGCATTTTTTTTTAAAATCCATTTTTAAAGTTCTAACTGTGGGAAGTGATGTGTGTTCCTAATTACAGTTATTTGAATGTGTGGTATTTTTGGAACAGTGAAGTACCATACTTTAGGGGGGGTGGGATGAAGATAATTTGTGTATTTTTATATGAACTAAATTTCTTTAATGTTCAGTGTCTAGGATAATTTTAAATTTCATGTTTTTGTTTTATATTATAAGTCGTGAACAAAAATATCTTTATACAATGTGATTTTCTAAATCCTTATATGATCACCACTAATATTTTGGTCATTGTGGTGATTCCGTCATCTTGAGAGATTTTTATCTTTTATGGAATTCCCTACTATGTAAGTAGAAGTATTTTACATAGAATCAGCAAAAATTACTTATATTTCACCCATGACAATTATGATCACACTCTTAGAAAAGTAGGGCTGACACCACTTTTCAACTCACCTAGTCCATTCACCTAATTTCCAAAGGGGACTATGGACTGATTTTAAACACATTCAAGGAATATTCAGAACTTTCCTCCAGGAACATATTGCACAATTTTACAATCCTTTTCAAGATTCAGTACTTAGCACTGTGTTTGCTGTAGGAGTCAGATTTAAAAAATAACCTGCCAGGAACAGCTTGCCCACCCCAGGGAAATTTTAGGTATATATCTAAAATTATAGAGGAATATGATTCATGTATGAAAAGATAATTTGGGGGTGGGATTATCCCAGCAGCACTTTTTTGTAGGAGGCATAACTTGATCTGGACTTTAGGGTATATATAGGATTTAGATTAGTAGAAAAAAAAAAAAGGTGGAGGATAGGATTCTTATGTAGAAAGAGAAAAAAAACAAATGACAGACTAAACAGAAATGATGCGTCTACTCTACCTGGACTTAAAGGTAGTAGGTCAGAGGGGCTGGAGATATAGCTCAGTTGGTAGAGTGCTTGCCTAGCACGTACAAGGCCCTGGGTTTCAATCCCAGCACCACCAAAAAAGGTGGCTGGGCAGCTAAGGCAAGATATTTTTCCCAGGGGTCCTCCAAAAGTTGAGCAGGGGTGGTTTGAAATTGATTGAATAAGCTAGAAACCACTAAGGCATTTTAATAAGGGGAGTAAGATATTCAAACATTACTGTACTAAGATTGATCTGGCTGAAGTGGACAGACCAAGTTGGGATTTGAGAGATTTTAAGGGAAAGAACATCGATTTACGAGTCATTACATGTGCATCAAACATTTTAAAAAATAGATATTCCCTATGACACAGTGATTCCACTTCTAGGAATTTATCCTAAAGAAGTAATTATAGTTGCACATGAGTCAGCTACCAGAATATTTAGTGCAGTATATTTATATAATAACAATTGGAAACCCAAATAGCCCAATAGGTGACTGGCCAAATATTAGTATAATACCACCACATAGTGGTTTTAGTGTAAGAATACTTAATACCATAAAAAAATGAAACACTGATGAAAGGGAAAAGCAAGTTACAAAATACCGTATAGTGTGATCCTATGTATGTAAAAGAAAAATTGTATGTGTGCGTTGGTATGCATTTCTGTGTGTAACTGGTAAATTGAATAAAGATAGCACATTTTGATTGCATAGAAAATGCAATTTTGTCTATTTTCCTTTTACCCCATTTGTTTATTGGTGTGATTTTTTCTTACCCTAAGATGAAATGTTGAACAAGTCCATGACTCTCAGATAATAAAAAGTTCTCCAGTCAATTATAGTTCTAAAATGCCACAATTGAGTCTTAAATAATAACCAAAATTGCAAACTTAATTTTGTGTTAATTTTTCTTACCCTCTCCAATCTTGGACCCATGTAAGTCCTAAAATCTAAACAATTGAATCTTAAGTAATAGCCAAAATTCCAAATTTAACTTTGTGTTAATTTTTCCTTACTCTCCCCAATCTTGAACCCATGTAAGTCTAAAATCTAACACTGGGGAAAAGGGTAAAAGTGGCCAGTTCCTTCTGCAGATACATTTCAGACTTAGGATGTTTAAAAAGGAATTTGAATTCTAGAACCACCTCTACCCTAGGATCACTAAATTATCCACTGCAATTTTTCATTACCTTCTGTGAAAAATGGAGCTAATATTACTTGACCTACCTACATCTTAAACTTATTGTGAACATCAAATTATATCCTAGAAGCGGAATTTTGTTTGAGTAGAATATTATCAAATATAATTCACTAAACTAGGGATCCAACAATCAAATGCCTGCTGGAAGCTGGGGAGGTAACCGAAATGATTTAAATCAGGCTAGACATAAGATGATAAATAGCAACAGTTATCCAACCTGAATATTTGAGAGGCAATACATAGTGGTAGTGAATATGGTGAATTGGAGGTAGAGAACTTTCACCCCCGTGAGAAGCAGCAACTAGTCCTCCAATCTGAGTGACCCTGTGCCATGTTCAAATACAGACTATGCTGCTAGGTCTGATCTTTCAAGAGAAACAGAGATTCTGATTTTTATTGAAAAATCTCCTAATTTTCCATGTTAACTGATTTCAATATTAAGCACCACATAGGTCAACAATATGGGAGTTGAACTAATAATGCATAAAGGCTATACTAGATTATTCTACATTAGATTATAAGTGAGTTGAAGACAGTAATTTTGACTTCTATCTCTATGGACTCAGTACTTTATGCATTGTCTCAACACACCTGATGCTTAATAAATACTGGTAAAATGAAGGTTTGCATAATGCTAAATTGAAAGACTATTTCTGGAGAGGAAGATGTCAACCAACTCACCATTACCTCTTTTGTAAGAGTTCTTTAAATATGTAAACTTAATTGTAATACATCCTTCCTTTTATTTTTCCCAAGGGGTCACAGCAGAACAGAGAAAAGATGTAGAAGAAAGCTAAAGGGATAAATAGAAAATAGGAGGTTAGTGTGAGCAGAGACGCAGTGGTAAGTAGAATATTCAGCTTAGGCTTCATTGAGAAATGAGATTTCAGCAAAGATAGAGTCAGGAGCAGAGGGCTCAGTCTTTGGAGGACTTGTGGACCTTTGTAAGGACTTTCTAGATTTTACTTTGAGTGAACGGGAAAACCACTGCTGTGTTTTTCTACTCAAATGGTGATGTAATCTGACTTGCGTTTTCCTTTCATTTAAAAAGAACTCCTCTGTTGAGAACAAGCTATAGGGCAGAGATGAGTGAGGTAAAGCAAAAGCAGGGAAATCTGCGAGGTATTGTCATAATCCAGTTGATCTGGGATGGTGATGCTGAAGGTGTTTTGAAGACAGACTTATTCAGGTGGAAGTCTGTAGACCCTTCTCTAAATACCTTTTGTGCACCAGGTAAAAACTTTAAATTTTGTGGTACTAGGGATTGAACCCAGGGGTGCTGAGCTACAACTCCAGCCCTTTTATTTTTATTTTGAGACAGTTGATCAGATTGATCTCAAACCTGAAACCCTTCAGAGTCACTGGGATTACAGGTGTGCACTACCACACCCAACTTAGAATCTATTTTGTTTTTATATCAGTTAACTATTACTACATAACAAGCCAAACACAAATGAACAACTTGAACACAACTTATTTGCTCAAGATTCTGTGGGTTGGCAATTTGGGCTGGAGCAATCTGTCTCTGCCCCACATAGTGTCTTCTGGGATCACGGGTATATTTACGATCACTTGCCAGTCAGCTGGGGCTGACCAGTACCAAATGTCTAATTTGCGCGACTAGCAGTTGGTTGGCGATATAGGGCCAACTAGAACAGGTGTCTCCAAATCCAGCAGGCGAACCCAGATTTCTCTAGGTGATGGCTGGGTTCCAAAATGCAGTGAGTACATAAGTCAATGTGCATGTTCATACCAAATCTTTGTTTGTGCCATTGGCCAAAGCAGGACACATGGCGGAGCCCCAAACCAACGTGGAATGGAATTTCACAAGAGCATGGATTCAGGGAGGCTTCGTTCAAAAGTCTGCCATCATTGCAGCAATCCACACGATCTTTATGAAAACCCTGTGAGGTAGGCACTACTAAAATCCCCACTTTCGGCCAGGCTTGGGGTGCATGCCTACAGTCCTGGCTACTCAGGAGGTTGAGGTGAGAGAATCACTTGAGTCCAGGAGTTTGAGGCCAGCCTGAGCAACATAGGGAGATGCCATCTTCAGGTTGAGGTGGGGGGATTGTCCCCATTTTTTCAATGAGAAATAGAAATCCACAGAATGTTAAGAAACCCACAACTGATAAGAGTCATAGTCAAGATTTGGACCCTGACCCTGGCTTCAGAGAGTGTGTTCTTAAGTACTATACTGAGGAAAAGGCATGGGAGGGCCATGGAACTGTGAGGGGCCTCCCACATGGCCAAGGTCCTGCCCTGCAAGCGCAGGGTGGGCCAGCAGTGGGTGGAGGGCTTGTGGGTAGGGATTCCTAGAAAAAGAAATGAGAATCGATTCAGCCAAGAAGTGGAATCAGAGTCATGGGCAGGGGAAAGGAACCCTGAATCAAACTGCAGAAGGCAGATGCAGGCAAAAATAGAAGTCGGCATCTTGGAAGCCAGCCCCACAGAATGGAGCGACCACCGCTCTCCTCCCCACAGCTGCTCAAAGGCCAGAGGGCAAGGTTGCATCCCCGGACAGAGGTGCACCTAAAGAATGATAGCTCGTTTTGTCGTGGCTTATCTGGAATCGTGGTCATCATAGCAGAAATAAAATCCAGTTTTACTCCTTTTTTGTGAGGGTGCGGGTGTATGTAAAAACCGGGAAGAGTGAATGTGCTGAAATAACAGTGAGCAGCTTTGAGCAGCCTCTGAGTGTATTTATAGACATCAAGTACACGAAATACACCCACATCATACACCCTCTCCCCAGGAATCCAGGATGTATGAAGAATAATACAAGGTGTACGTTTGGCAGTCTGTGCGCACACAGGATGTGCTGGGTGTAATCACTTTTAAAATCCTTTTTGGTACCTGACCAGTGTTGTAGAAAAACTGTAAAGTGAGTTATTGGAAGGCACACAGGCAGAATTATTTCAAATGTAAGCTTTTTTTTTTTTTTCTGTTTTCAACCATTGGCTCTGAGGTAATCTGTCTCAGCCTTTCAAGGTCAAGATGGTATCAGCTGGGACCCCCGGAGAATGAATTGATTACAGGATAGCAATGGGTTGGAACTCTTCCTTTTCACCCCATACAGATCTCCACTACCATCCTTTTGCCGTAAAACATATAGATTGGCCAGGTGCCATGGTGCATGCCTGTAATCCCAGCATCTTGGGAGGCTGAGGCAGGAGGATAGCAAGCCTCAGAACCAGCCTCAGCAACCTAGTGAGGCCCTAAACAACCCAGCAAGACCCTGTCTCTAAATAAAATACAAAAAAGGGCTGAGGATGTGCCTTAGTGGATAAATGTCCCTGAATTCAATTCTGGTACCAAAAATGCAAACAAACAAAAATATATAACTGTACGGTTCAAAAAAAGTTTATTTATTTATTTTTGGAACCACAGATTGGACCCAGGGCCACTTAACCACTAGGCTACTCTCCTAGTCCTTCCTATTTTTTTATTTTGAGACCAAGTCTTGCTAAATTGCTTAGGGCCTTGCTAAGGTGCTGAGGCTGGCCTTGAACTTGTGATCCTCCTGCTTCAGCCTCCTGAATTACTGGGATTATAGGTGCATGCCCATGCACCCATCAAGAAAATTTTATTTTATAGAAGAGTAATAAGCTCTCTATACAGAGTTGTGTGGCTTTAAGATGAAACAAACAAGACTAAGTGGGGATCTAGAGAACTGGAGGGACAGGTATCTCATTCAGAGAGGGACTCCCCCAGATCCTCACATTCCGAAGATTTGAGAATGAAATCATTATACTCAAGCACTCTACCACTGAGCTACATCTCCAGCTCTTTTTATTTATTTATTTATTTATTTATTTATTTATTTATTATATTTGAGATGAGCCCTCTCTAAATTGTTGAGGCTGGCCTCGGGTTTGTAGTCTTCCTGCCTCAGCCTCCTGAGTTGCTGGATTATAGGTGTGTGCCACTGCACAGAACTTGATTTGTCCTCACTAAAGGCAATAGACATGTGCATTGTTTACCAGAAACATCATCAGTTCTTCACTTGGAGGGAAAAAAAGGAAGAAAGTCACTGTGAAATCCAGGCTTAGAACAGATAGTACAAAAGAATAAGGGCATCTGCTTTTCTGTCACCAATTTGTGCAGTGCAAAGAACAGAAGAGATTGGCAGAGACTCAGAAATGCTCAATCTGAAAGACAACACAGGCACATGGTTGCCTTTTCCACACATGTATGCCTCGATTTTAATACAGCAAACACTTTCTGAGTGCCTACTTCATGCTGCTGAGGGGTGCACAGAATTCACGGAAAATAAAACAGCTTCAGCCCTCAGGAGGCGAACACTTTGACCCTCTGCTTTGCTTTCCAGGGCTTTGTGGCAATTAAAGCACACTCTCCTATTTCTTGGAATTACATCGGTTGATTTGTTTCATTTTGTTTTGGTTCCATCATTGTTAGGCCACAAGTTTCTGCAGATATTTGATGAGTGGTAGACTCTATTTTTCACTTCTAGCCCCTGACACCTGATTTCCCAGGAGAAGAAACAACAGATTAGCAATATGTTATCTGTTGGGAAATGATCAGTGACTCAGTCCTCGGGGTTTCTAAATTCACAAGAGCTCACTGACAGGAGAAAACATCTTTCCTGCGCACATATGAATATGTAACAACAAATCTCATCATTATGTACAACTATAAGGTACAAATAAAAATATGGAAAAATAAAATATTTATTCCTGTGAGTTGTAAAGTCCTTCTCTAGGTATAAACCATCTTCCCTCCTTTAACATAATTTCATAATGATGCCTCTTTTAACGTAATAACACTAGCAAAAGTTTCAAATCCATTATTTTTTACTTTGAAATGATTATAGGTACTCTACATATGACTCATTTGTCTGGCTCTGTGACAACAAGTAATAACTTGAATCAGGTTTGAGTTGCATCCATTACTAGCTAACTAACTGTCAAAGGAGAAACTGAGGTCCTCTGACCTTTAGTATACTAAAAGTCCCTAAAATATTTTTTTTTTCTTTTCCAATCATAGCTTGGGGATAACGGGATGCTCTGAGGGAAGACTGAATAAACTATCTCCTGGATTCATAGGAACAGAGAGAAATAAAACAGGTAGAATTTATAAAAGTCATTTATTGAAAGGAAGAAAGAAGGAATGAGGTCTGGCTACCTCCCTCCCTTCCTTCCTACCTTCCTTCCTTCCTTCCATTATTTCTCCCTCTTTCTTGTCTTTTCCCTCCAGCAGGAGGACACCCTCGCCCCCTCTGAGTTCCTCAGCTCTGCCCTCCAGGCTGAACTTCTCCTTCTCCAGCTCTAGTAGGGATTTGCTGAGCAGCTGCTTAGAACAGGGAAAGGCTGGTCAACCAGGAAAAGCAAACCAAAGTTGTTTCTCTTTTGAATTGGCACAAGGTTAAGGAAAATGTCCATTTTTTTAAAAGTGGTCTTGGGAATCATTCTTTTTTTCGAAAGATTATTAGTGTCACATACACTGCACCCTGTTAGACTGAAGACTGAGAGCTAAAATATATACAAATGACCAAAACATAAGTAGAAAGTTATATGAATTCTTGAAATTTGAGGTGAAAGAGATCCCTTTAGGTTAGGAAAAGCAGGGCAGGCAGGGGTAACAGAGAAGGGGCTTTTGACTTGAGCCTCTAAGGATGACTAGGATGTCCACAGCACAGAGATGGATGGAGGGACAATGACCTGCTTCTTCATGACTTGGAACTCCCATCTCCCTGAGATTCAATATCTCTTTCTATGAAAGGAGGATTTGAGGATCTAGAAGGTTCTCATGGCCTGACCTCCCCCAACCCACACATGCATCCCCCTTCTAGCTAACCTGGGATATAGACTTCAGTTGAACTTTAGCAAATATTTGCCTGGATTTTGACCAAGATATTTCCCACCCTTCTTATCTTTAGGCCACTCCTTTTTTGTCTTTCTCTGCTTCCTCTCATTTATCCTCTGTAAGTTAATAAGGAAGCTACTACAGCTTGTTTAAGTGTATGTGTCAGCCACTGCCAGGGTTTAGCTGTGTATCAACCACTCTATGGGTTAGTGGCTTACCACATTCCTTCTCACACGCACAGACTTCTGAGTAACTAATCCAGCCTAGACTGTGCTGGGTGGCTTCACTTCCTCCTCCAATCTTTATTCGTTGGCTACAGTTTGTTCTTGTTATCACTTTTACATAATGTTGTGGATTCTTACCCTTGTCTACACCTTCTCCCAACATGTTGCATATGAGGAAGAAGATACAGATAAATAATCATTATATAAATCAACACAAAACCCACATTTTCCAGAATTCTGTTTAAGGTTAAAATGAATGTCCTAGAAATAGCTAAAATCAAACCATAAGGAACTGCCGTCTGGACTTCTTTCCACAAGGTTTAAATACATGACATAGTTACCATTCTTGTGTGATAAAAGTCATGATAAGGATTCTAGTAATATCTCATTGAATAAACTTAGTATCTAAAAAGTTGGGCTAATTCATGGCAAGATCACGACCTCTGTACTTTTCTGGAAGAAAATGTTTGCTAAATAAATTATTAATGAAAAAATTAAATCCACAGGGAACTATTACCTTCCTTGGGAAGCACTTTCAAGCACTCTTGAAATTCCATAACAGCATTTATTTGCATATGAGTGATGAAGTAATTAAAAATGATCTTTATCTGTTTGTTAAAACAGTTTCAAAAGGAACTCTCCTTGGAAAATTCATGAGAATCAGCTCATATTCCAGGAGAGCTTTAAAATACAAACTACTAGATCTCAAAAAGAACTTCATAAGTCAAACTTTAATTCACTGGAGTCTCTCAGATAATTATTCTGAATTAAAGTTTTCACCTCGTGAAGCAATTTTACCCACCTACTGACAACCTTTAACAAAGCGCTTTAAGAAGGATAACAAATAGAGAATTACTTTGGATATTTTAACCCAGATAAGTCAGCCCAGACAAACTTGGTTACATATGATGATACCCAACTAAACCACCCTGCCTGAAAAGAAGGGTTTTGAAAAACACAAAGCTAAGAGGATTATGGAGGACCCCATAATCCCAACTACTCAGGAGGCTGAGGCAAGACGATCACAAATTCAAGGTCAGCCTTGGTAATTTAGCAAGACCCTGTTCAAAAAAATAAATAATAAATAAATATTCTTAAAAGGTCTGGGGATATAGCTCATGAGTGAGGGCTTCAGATTCAGTTCCCAATACCAAGAAAGAAAAACAAGAAAAGAATTAGCCTTCCAGAGTGGCTTTACTTATATCTTAATATATAATTGTATCCATATCTTCTATGGAATATAGGTGGAATAATGTTCCTGTTCATTATTCTGGAACATAGTTCTTCTCCGACAGTTCAGTGTAATTCTTGGGAAGCAAATGCTTGTGACTGTGAAAACGTGTGTACTTGCTCTGCCAAGTAGTACGTGCCTTTGATCACCATTTTGTAACTCCAGGTTCTGGCAGCCATGGACTTGTTACCCTGCAGTGTTGATTCCCTGTGCATTGTAGTGAGCAGCAGTCTTTACTTATTGCCATATATTTAACTTTATGATGATTTATTGTTTGTGAGCCTATGTTTCTTTCTTTCTTTTTCCTTTTTTTTTTTTTTTCCTCTAGGTACAAGCAATTGCACACAGATGCTAGGCCAGTGCTCTGCCACTGAGCTATATCCCCAGCCATATATATATATATATATATATATATTTTTTTTTTTTTTTTTTTTTTTTTTTTGGTAATTTTATTTTATTTTGAGTCAGGGTCTCACTAAATTGTCCAGGCTGGCCTTGAACCTGTGACCCTCCCATTGCAAACTCCTGACTAGCTGAAATTGCAGGCAGCTGCTACCATGCCCAGTTCTTTGTTTCTCTATAAACTTTAAAATTAAGTAAATTTTCTGAATTGTCTCTCTCCCCCACAAGTGTTTACTTGTTCTTTTTCTCTCCCTCCCTCCCTTCTTTTTTTTCTTCCTCCTCCTTCTGCTCCTCTCTGTCTTTCTCTCCTCTTTGTTCATTATTACCAAATCCTCATTCTGTCACTTTCCCAGTCCCACTAGTCCCCATCAAAACCCTTAAACTTTTGCAATTGCCACTTGGCAAGGATGATGTTTATCTGTTTCAATTCTGAAAGGCAGAGCCAAATATTTCAACTTAGCTCGGCCTTTAGTCAAGTTAATCAAGTCACAGATTAAGCCATCCAAATTCACAGCTTGCTTATGAACCAGACAAGTATGGGAACGGGGAGGAAACTGGAACGGAACACTCTGAGTACTGCAAGATCCTCCTCGTCCCTCTGTCACCTCTTCAACCAAGAAAATTGTCTTAAGCTCTCAGTTAAATGACCAGTTCTTTTTAACTCTCCTTCTTTTAGAGTAATTTTCACTATTTATTAGTGCCTTTCAAATCTGTTTCATCCTATACACCTAGTTTTTTTTTTTTTTTCCCAAAACTTTACTTTCTGTAGATTTGTTACAAAAATCAAAATGTTTCCACCAAAATATACAATTATAACATTGAATTCTTTTGCTGGCACATACTTAGAGATTCTCATCCATGATTCAGTGAGGAGTAAAAAGGACAAGGTTTGATCTTCCAGTCTTCTACACAGACCTCTTCGAGAATCACCAACTGGTCCAACTGTACTGCCTGTCAGTAAATCTCCCCCCCCCCCCAAAAAAAAAAAATTCTACAGAGCATGCCATTTTTGTTGCAGATATTCCAAATTACACTAAACTATGAGTTTGGGCTGTAAACAGGGACTTAGCTAGTCTCTGGGGAAAATGTTCAAGCTTGAAATGTTCTATAGTTGGTACTGAAACTTACAAGAATGACTTTGTATTTTGCAACTAATAAAAACTAGTGGCCCACGATAGCCCTTGTGCTTCCAACTGTGCTAAAGAGACTTTAGAAAGCTGTTTGAGTTGTCTAAACCAATTTTCTATCTGCAATTTCTTTTCAAAAACATGTAGTTCTACATTGTAGTTTCCATACAAAATTGGCTTGTGCACATCCCTGAAAAAAAAAAATGAGATCCAGAAGTTAGTGATTGACTAATGGATAAGGCTGAACAAATTGGAACAATGTGGAAAACTTGCCTCTGCTAGCATTGCTCTGACCTTGGGAACTTGGGCCTTTCTAAAGCTTAAGGTTTTCTTTTTTTTAACCTCCTTGGCAAGATATGTGTCTATGAATGTAAAACATTGACAATATTGGTTTATGCATGGTTTTTATTTGTGGGACTATATTTTGCCTTTACATTATCAATATGCAATAAGCACATGCATAGCATTTTTCCTTTTTGCTAAAAATAGATTACCAGTATTATCTCATGAACTCTAACTGCCCCCCACCATGTAATATGTTCATGTTTATCACCACCTCTCTCTCTCTCTCTCTCCCTCTCTCTCTCTCTCTCTCTCTCTCTCTCTCTCTCTCTCTCTCTCTCTCTACTTGGGCTGACCAAATCTAAAAATAAAAATGTCTGTACAAGCAATGTAATACTGCCACAGGTGTAAATAAAATTACAACAGGGTCTAACATTTATCAATTATGTTGAAGAAGAACATAAAATTTGACTGAATATATGTCATTTGCAGGAAATTTCAGACAAAACTATCTTTAAGGAATGTCTGTTGGCATTATTAGACAGAAAAAAATAATAACTCCTAAGTAAGTATATGTGAAAATTTAAGAACTATAAAGCTTATATTCATTGCTTTCAATATTATGGAGATTCTACCTAATAGTTGCTGGCGTGCAGAATTGCTTCAGGTCAGGGAAAGGAAGATTAAATCTGTTTCTAAAACTATTCCATTCCCTCTGGAATATAATACCTTCTTGAAATATACTTGATATTTCAATTACAAATCCTCGTTTCTTTGCCAGAAATATATTTCTGGCAATGATGGGTAATGTACTAGGCCTTGGATGATGCTATTTTTTTGGCCTCTGAGTGCAAATTGAAGTCTCCTCCATGGAAGTCAATGATACTTTACAATGACGTTTTTCTGGCCTTTGATATGTCACTTCAAAACTATTTTTCACCATGAGAATGTGTGCAAAGTCAAAATATTTACCTTTCTGAACACTGTCTCTTTTGAATATAAATGTGATATTTTGGCGGTAGAATGTTTTAAAGGGATATGTGAACTCTTTAGGGTGGCATTTTGGGGTACAGAGATACGTGACTGTCTGAACCACCTTATTTCAAGTGCACTCAATTCTTCTCAATACTGCTTTGGCTACTGAGCTTTTGTGCGTTTATTTAGAACTGAGTGTGCTTTGCAGAGATGTTCCCTTGATTTGATCTTTGCTCTTGTGTCCACGCCAGACTTCTGAAATGTGCTGTGCTGCACTGAAAGGAGACACATGTGGGTCAATTTATTAAAACTAGCTCACTGTTCTTAAAATCCGGTGTATGCTCTTGGGTAAACAAAGAAGAAAGTAAAAACACATACCTACAATCCCATCACCATAAGAAAAACTTCTAGTATCAGTGTGGTGAATTTCTTCCAGACATTTCTATCTGCAAGCATACACATTTTGTTAACAAAAAAATATTTTACATAAATGAGCTCACACTCTTCTGAAATGTGCTTCTTATCCATCAACCATTTGTTCCGTGCACCTTTCCATCCCCATCAATATAGAGCTACTTTGATGTTTTACAGGCTGCAGTACCTACTGAAAGCATGAATCACTCTTTAATTAATTATCCAGGCTGTTTATGAATTTCTATCGGTGGTTCTTAAAACCACAATGAAAAAAAGAAAAAAGAAAGAAGTCACAATGAGTATCATTACAGTTTCAATCTGTCCTCACTTATTCAGTTATTTCCTTTGGATTAATTCCTATATGTGGAATTTTTTTAAAAATCATTTTTATGTGTACTGCCAACAAATCCTCTAGGAACATTGTACCAATTTATATTTCCACCAGTAGGGTATTAAAGTATCCATTTCCTGAAACCATCTCCAACTCTGAATGTTATTAACCTTTTTAGTATTTGTCAATTTGACAAAAAATGACATTTCAATGATATTTTTAATACTATTTGGCTAGTATTTAATTAGTAATTAGGTTGAATATCTTATATGCTTATGCATCATTTGGATAACATCTTTTTGTAAATTTCCTATTTATTCTCTTTTGTCATCTTTATTTTGTTTTTACCCCTATGTGTAAAATATTTTAGCCCTTTGTTTTGTAACATGTTGCAAAACATTTTCTCAATTTGCCATGTCCTTCTTTCTCATAGTGTGAGTTGGGGTTTGTTTCTTTTTTGTTTGTAGCACTGAAGTTTAAAGAGTCAAAGTTATTGATCTTATCCTTTTGATTTCCAAATTTTTGTGACACAGTTTTAAAAGGCCTGCCATACTCTGAAGGCACATCCATCTTATTGCACATCCATCTTTTATCTGTCACACATCTGTTATCCATCTAGAATGTTTTTTTTTTTTTTTTTTCTTTGTACTGGGGATTGAACTCAAGGGCACTTAACCACTGAGCCCACATCCCCAGCCCTTTTTTGCATTTTATTTAGAGACAGGGTCTCACCAAGTTGCTTAGCACATTGATTTTGCTGAGGTTGGTTTTGAACTCACAATTCTCCTGCCTCAGCTTCCCAAACCGCTGGGATTATAGGTGTGCTTTTTGTGTAAAGAGTTGATGTCTTTTTTTTAAGTTGACAAAAAAATTTTATATATTTATGGTGTACAACATGTTTTGAAATATGTATACATTGTATAATGGCTAAATCAAGCTGATTAACATGCATTATCTCACATCCTTACCATTTTTTGTGGTAATAACATTTAAAATTTGGCAATTTTGAAGTATATAATACTTTGTTAATATCTATAGTCACCACATGGCACAAGAGAGCTCTTTTTCTCTCTCTCTCTCTCTTTTTAAGGTACCAGGGATTGAATCCTGGGGCGTTTAACCACTGAGTCACATCCTCTTCCCTTTTAATTTTATATGTTGAGACAGGATCTTGCTAAGTTGCTGAGTCTGGCTTTGAACTTGAGATCTTCCTACCTAACTTCCCAAGCCACTGGTATTACAGGTGTTAGCCATCACATCCATCTCAATAATAGAACTCTTGAACTTCTTTCTCCTGTCTAGTTGAAATTCTGGATCCTTTGATTTAACATTTCTCCAATTCCCAGGTCCTGCTTCCAACTCCCATCATGCTGAGGAGTTGAAATCTTAATTTTTTTTTTCAGACAACACCTTTTGTCCGGAACCCTTACTGAATGATCATAGTTGTTTACTACTTATTTTAATGCAACCTCTATCATATAAATGAACATGTGAATATATCCAGCATAGTGATCAAAGCATTTTATTTGGAGTCAGGCAAACCTCAATAAAATTCTATCATTCTCTTCCTATGGCCCTTCTTGTTAAGTTTTTACTACTGAAATCAATGTTTTCTTTTGATCTGTTCTCTAACTAGGTAAGTACTTTTAGAAACATATAATCAGAATATTGATTTTTGAGTATATAGTTTAAAATAACCTGCAAAATCTTTTTTTTGAACCCAGGGCCTTGTGCTTGTGAGGTAAGCACTCTACAACTGAGTTATATCCCCAGCCCAAAAATGATCATTTTTTAACCTCCCCTCCAGCTCTCTTGATTCCTTAGATTAATATATTACTGGCACCTTTATTTTATTTCTGATTTTAATGAGTTAAGAAAACATTCATCTAATTCTACTTTCCTGAGTGTTTTCATTAGAAATGGATCAAATTTTATTAAATGCATTTATGGCATTTATCAAGATGATCATCTGGCTATTCTCTTTGATTTATTTATATAGTGAATTTTGTTAATAGTTTATAAAACTGTAAGCCACATTTGTATTTCTGGAATAAATCCCACTTGGTCATACAGTATTGGTCTTTTAATGTGCTTCTGGATTTTGCAATAATTTAGTCATCTTAAAACTTTGAAGTTTTATGTATATACCATAGAGAATTGAAAACACATGTTCATGTGAAAATGTATACACAAATGTTAATAGCATTGCCCATAATAACCCCAAACTAGAAACAACCCAAATATTCATCAGTTGATAATTAGATAAACAAAATATGGTATATCCATACAACATAATATTATTCAGAAATAAAAAGGAATGAAGTCCTGGTACACGCTACAACATGCATAAAAATATTGAAAACATTCTACTAAATGAGTGAAGACAGCAACAAAGGGGAATATATTGTATGATTCCATTTATATGAAATGTTCATGTGTTAGTCAGGTTTTCATTGCTGTGATCAAAATACCTGACATGAACAACTTAAAGGAAGAAAGCTTTATTTTGGCTCACAGTTTCAGAGTTTTCCATCCATTGTCAGCTCCACTGAGCTGAAGCAGAACATCATAGTGGAAGGGTAGTGGAGAAAAGCTGCTTAGCTCATGACAGCTGGACAGCGAGAGGAAGAAAGAGGCCAGGGATAAGATATATTCCCCAAGAGTATGTTCCCAGTGACCTGCTTCTTTCAACCATGCCCCACCTTCCTACAGTTTACAAACCTCCTCCCAGTAGTCCATTCAAATTATTAATCCATCAGATGGATTAATCCATCAAATGGATTAATCCACTGATGAGGTTAGAGCACTCATGATCTGATCACTTCCCAGAAGGCCCACCTCTGGACATTGCTGCATTGGAAACAAGTCCTCAACCAAAGAGGTTTTGGGGGCTCACTCCAGACCCAAGCCATAACAGTCCACAATAGGCAAATCCATAGAGACAAAAAGTAATTAGTGGTTGCTAGCGACAAAGGGGCAGTGGGCAGTGAGAAGTGACTACTAATGGGTATAACGTTTCTTTTGGGGGGTGACAAAAATGTTCTGAAATTAGATAATGTTCTGCTAATGGTTGCACAACTCTGGCTATATTTAATGTCATTGAAATACATACTTTAAAAAAAAAAACAAATTTCAGGCTGGGGATGTAGTATGGTGGTAAAGAGCTTACCTAGCATGTTCAAGACCCTGGATCCTATCCCCAACACTGAAAAAAAAATGAATTTTATTATATGTAAGTTACATTTCAGTAAAAAAATTGTTATTTTAGAACAATTACATAATTATGTCCGTATTGAGTCACAGATGGGAAATAATTATTTACTCTTTTTGGTCCCAATTTCCAAAGGCTAATCTAGGAACTGTGAAACCCTCTGTTGAAAACTAAAGTTTTGGTGCAAGAAGAATATTTAAAAGTCTAAATCTCTTGACGAATGCAGACAGAGAAATGTATGGATTTCTCCAATACTATGCATGGATCAGCAGTAGAGAAAGATAGGGTAATTCTTCTCTATAAAGCTTTACCAACGAAAGGCTTTACATTTTATAAGACATGAACTTAAAACACATTTTCTCAAATCCAGTTGATTATGTGACTTTGGTTCTTGCCCTAAAAGTTAAGGGATGGATGGGTGGGAAAGACCCATAAAGGGCAAAAGGGACAGTGACATGTGTCAGAGAAGTATACTCTAATACATGAAATTCTCTCCATGTTTTATACTCTTTTGGGGAAGGCTACAACTTCTCTTGTCAGACCCCAGCACCATCCTGAGCTAGTCAGTCTTCACTACAATCTCTAAAAGATCACATCAACTCATGTAAGTCATCCATCAAAACCCAAGTGATCATGTTGCTGCTGTTATTGTCAAAAGATCAAGTTGCTCGGGGCAGTCAGAGTCTAGTCTAGGGATCTTTTAGGAAAAAGTAATCAAGTCTGAGTTTAATACTTAATTCCCAATTCAGTAGGGTATGTTAACGAACACTGACTAATTTGGAAATTACGGTACTGTAGAGTGCAGTAGCACTGATTTCAATTCTCACACAGGAAAAATTCTACCACTGCGATTATCCTCACCTGCAATCACTGGGTAGGCAGCCATGTGTCTTTGAGAAACCTGGATTTTTGAAATATCATTTTAAGGGGATTTCTTGTCTAAGAGTTGTTATGGCAGGGTATCCACCGTAGAGGTCTTCTTTAATAAACAATTAACACATACAATTGTTTTATAAATAGTACAGCATAGGACGATCACTACTTCCACTACAACTATTTAGAGTGGTAGTTAGAATCATAATTACATAGGGTTAGAAACATTCTTGTACAGAATTTTTGAACTCTATTATTAACACATAAAAGAGGCTTGGGGTTTCTAGTCATCCATCAAATAAAGATAGCTGGATCCTTTATTATGATGACAAGTATTAGAGAGGGGAAAAATGTTACGAAATGTGTTTTCAAGAATAAAGATGTCATTATTTATTCCCTTATTTGTTTTTATTTATATTTTTATTGATATATTTATATTTTGTTGTGTAGGACTGGAGATCCAACCCAGAGTTTCACTCATGCTAGGCAAGTTCTGCAGCACTAAGCTACACCTCCAGCCCTGTTCACTATTAATAGACATAAATTTTAAGATGCTTTCCTATATTGGTGATAAATTTGCACTGACCTATATCACTGTCTTGCCAAGATTTTCTCATCAGGGAAATACTTGTGTGACAGATGAGACATCTGAAATTTATCTCTCATTAACCAGAAGTGGGTCACCCGGGCTCCTGTACATGGAGGATATCGGCTACGAAGGTCAGGGTTATGTTTTGGGTTGGGTCAGCCACGCAGAGAGGTTGGCTCCACCATCCCTTCTCTCACGCTTTCCTAGCCTCAAACTCCGTGAAGTTCAGTGATAGGGAGAATAGAGATGGTTTGAGGCATATATGAAAGTAAAGGAGCTTATTTCATGAATGACCTGATAATCAGATTGTATTTATGAAAGCTTGATAGTTTGAAAAACAAAGTGAAATATTTCACATTACTTGATTTTAAGACTTAGTAAAATGCTAGAGTAATAAAAAATAGTGATATTAATGAGGAATAGACTAATGAAATAATAGAAAGCATAAAAATAGACTCATATGTATATACATATGTAGGATTGAATAATTATCAAGATACCAAGATCATTTAATTGAGGAATGATGGTCTTTTTAAACAAATGGTACTAGAGTAGTTGGATTTCCATAGGGGAAAAAATGAACTATTGCTGTGGTTTGGATCTTAAAAGTCCCCCAAAGTCCCACGTATTGAAGGCTTGTCCCAAGCAAGGCATTACTAAGAGGCGGTGGAAACTTGCAATCACTGAGAGGCATGTCCTTGAAGAGAACAGTGGAACCCCAGCCCCTTTCCCTCTCTCTTTCCACATCCTGATCATGAGGTGAATGGTTCTGTTCCACAGCATGTTCCTCCCACAGACTCCCACCAAAGGCCCAAGGCAACAGGGCCAACTGATCACGGATGAAAACCTCTAAAACTGTGAGCCAAAATAAATCTTTTCTTTTTATAAGTTGATTATCTGGGGTATTTTTATAGTGAACAAAAACTGACTAACACAACCATACACCTCATAAACAAATTTTAGCTTAATATAAAAACTAAAACTTTTGGAAAAAAAAATAGAGGCGAATACCTTTGTGATCTTGGATTAGGTAAGGGTTTCTTAGAGTACATGCAAACAACTAACGATTAAAGAAACAAATTTAAATTAGACTTAAAACTTTTGTTCTTTGAGGAAATAAAAAGGGAAGACACAGAAACTCTGCATTTCCTTTCTTGATGGTGACCTGAAGACACTATGACAGGTGATAGACAAGGGTGAAAAGAGGTGTCAGTGAAATGAGGGCCAACTGTCTAGACCACCTCAAGTCTGACCTATTTTGATGCCTCGGTGGTATTCCTGTTTAAACACAAAAATAGTTATGAGGTCCTTTCTATGATCAAGCACACAATGCACACAGAACAAAAGAAATAAAGCTGAAAGTGAACAGGCAATTGACTGGCATGAAGAGAGGAAGATACATGGGCTCATTTTATGGAGCTAAGGTAATCTTGATTCCAAAACCAGATAATGCTGAGTCAAGAGTGGAAAAAATTGTAGACCATTTTACTTGTGAACCTAAATAAAATATAAGCTATCTAAATCCAAGTGTGTACTTAATAATTAATATGTCATGATCAAGCTGGAGTTATCACTGCAGGAATAATTGAACATCAGGAAAAAAAATAGAGCAATTTGCCACATTAGTAGATTGAAGGAGAAAAATTATACAATTATCCAAATCAATGCACAAAAATGCATTTGATAATGTTTGACATCCATTTATGATTTAAATAATTAGTAACCAAGAATGGCTGACAGGCTGGGGATGTAGCTTAGTGGTAGAGTATTTGCCTAACATGTGTGAGGCCTTGGGTTCAGTCTGCAGTACCATTAAAGAAAAAAAAAAAAGGAAGAATAGAACTGACAACTGCCTTAAAGGTCATATACCTGCCTACAGCAACATCTGAAGGATGCATTTCCTGTAAGCTCAAGAACTAGAAAAGAATACCTGTTTCCATTTAACATAGTCCTGGCAGGCTTTGACAAAGCAAACAGAAACAAAAAAGAGAAAGATGTATAAGAATTGGAAGAAACAAAACTGTCATTATTGCAGATAGTGTGAATTTCTACTTAGAAAAAAATAATAAAATCAATAGAAAAATTATTAGAATGAGTAAAATTGATTTAGCATGGTTACTGGTTGTGTGATTAATTTTAAAAATCAAAATTATTTCTCCACATCAAAAAGTAATCGGAAAATACTACAAAATCTCAGATATTATTTGCAACTACAACAAATACATAAGGTGTTTGAGAATTAATTTAACAAAGAACACACAAGTGTTCCATGTAGCATACTTTTAGACTCTAATATTGGGGACAGAGGATAATTGGAATAAAAGAAGATAAATTCTATGTGCTTGGATAAAAATTTTTTTAGTTGTAGATGGACACAATATCTTTATTGTATTTATTTATTTTTATGTGATGCTGAGGATTGAATCCAATGCCTCACACATGCTAGGCAAATGCTCTACCACTGAGCTATAACTACAGCCCCATGGGACAATGTAGTTTTAAATAAATGAAAAATTCCCCTAAATAAGCCTATGTTTAAGACAACTTCAACTAAAAGTAACAGTTGGATTTTTTAAGAAATTTAGTAAGTTTATGCTAATGTTCACATGAAAGCATAAATATCCAATAAACAATGGAATACCATACTACAGTTATTATGGTTTGGATATGAGATGTCCTCCAAAAACACTCATGCAATAGACAATGCAGGAATGTTCAGAGTTAAAAGATTAGACTAAGAGAGAGAATCTGATCATGCCACGGATGGATGAATGGTTTGAGTGTATTACTGAGTGTTCACTCTAGGCAAGTGAGGCATGGCTGTAGGGCCATGCCCTTGAGGATTATATTTTATCCCCGGCTCCTCACTTGCAGCCGTGCGCCGGGCAGCTTTCCTCCCCGGTACTCTTCTGCCACGATATTCTGCCTCACTACCAACCCAGAGCAGTGCAATCCCAAGACTATGAACTGAACCTCTGAAACTCCGAGCCCAAAATTAAACTCTCCTCCACTTAGTTATTCTTGTCAAGTATTTTTGTCACAGAGAGGAAAACCTGACTAACCCGGCAATGAAAAATTACAGATACTAAAACAAAATGGATCACTTCAAAAATAAAATGTTGAGCTGGGGCTGTAGCTCAGTGGTAAAGCACCTACCTGGCAGGTGTGAGATCCTGGGTTTGATTCCTAACACCACAAAAATGTATGAACAAACCAATAAATAAATAAAGTTGAGTACATTCATATGATGGTATAATTCCGTCTATATGAAGTTTATGAATTAGAAATCCATACACAAGTAAAAAAACTATAAAGAAAAGCAAAGATATTATCACCCTTAAACCTATGACATTGAAGCTAAGCATGGTGGCACATACCTGTAGTCCCAGGCATTTGGGAGTATGAGGCAGAACAATTGCAAGTTTGAAGCCAAACTCAACAACTTAGCAAGATCCTGTCTCAAAATAAAAAATGAAAAGGACCTGGGCTGTAGCTCAGTGGTATAGTGGACAGGTTCAATTTCCACTACCAAACCAAACCAAAGAAAACTAATGACCTTGGCCCTTTGCGGGGCTGAGAGGAGATTATATTTGGGAAAGAATGCTGGAGTACCAATAATATATACAATTGTTTCTTTATCACAATTTTTGAAACTGTATTTTTGTTCTGCATTGTATATCTTAAAATACAATGTTATTTTTTTGCAATTTTCTAATAAATCCATTTTTTAAGTTATGTTTTAATTTTGATAAAAGAGAAAAAAAAAGGCCATTTTTCCATACCAGAGAACAAGGCATCGCACAGAGCTATGGTAGTTTTTTAATTTAAGGGAGGAGAGAGACTGCTTAAAAATAGTGGAGAAATACTACCTCAGATGGAGAAATATAAAACTGATGCTAGCATCACAGGCAAATGTGGACCCCAGGTGGACAGGAGACCTGAATGGGAAGGATAAGAACCATAAGGTTAGTAGAAGAAAACCTGTATAAAAGTGGGAAAAGAGGTATTCAAACTTTAAAAAGACTAATGAGGCAAAGTACTGATAAATTTGGTTACAAAATAATAAGGATTTCTACTTTAAAAAGAACACAATGGAGACCATTAACGGACACATAACAGATAAGAAGATAACTGCAGTGCTAAATCCAACAAGGAATTGCTCTTCAAGGAGCACCTGCAAATGAACAGGTGGATGAAGGAATCCCCAGAGGCATGGTGCACCTGCGTAACCCCAGCCACTTGGGAAACTGATGATGGCTTGAACCCAGGAGTTCAAGGTCAGCATGGGCAGCATAGCCAGACCCTGACTCTAACAACAGAGGGGAGCAAGAAATCCTAGTAGAATCATGGGCAAAAAACTTGAGGCCTGGGGATGTAGCTCAGTTGGTAGTGCCTTGCAAGCACAAGGCCCTGGGTTCAATCCCCAGCACCATCCAAAAAAAAAAAAGAAAGAAAGAAACCCAAGAGACTAACAAATATATAAAGCACCATTTGAATTTGTTAATAACAAACCCCTTTATATCGCACTTGCGTTCATGCTATTGATGAGAGGAGAGTGGGAACCCTAGGTAGGCTGCTCACCAGAAAGAACAATTGATTAGAAACCTGGAACTTTCTTTCAGTCCCACCCACTGATTTTTTCCTGGGAGGGTAGGGGATGCTAGAGAATAAATTCTATAAAAATTCTTTAATAAGGAGATTTGGAGAGCTTCCAGGTTCGTGGGCATATTAAAGTGCTGGGGGTGTAGTGGGTCCCGAGATGACAAGGACGCTCCTCACCCCTCCTTCACATACCTTACCCTGTGCATCCCTTCCATTTGGTTGATCCTGGCTGTATTCTTTATGACAAGCCAGTAGACCTCAGTGCTACTCTGAGCTCTGTGAGCTATTCTAGCACATCATCAAACCTGATGAGGGTGTTGTGGGACTCCCTCATTCTGGTTAGTCAGAAATGTAAATGAGCCAGATCTTGCTAGTGGTAACTAAAGTGAGGGAGCCTTGTATTACTGAGACCTTGAAATTGTGAACCCTGATGAGAATTCCAGGTGAAGTCAGAATGGAATTAAATCACTGGACATCCGATTGGTGTGGAGGAGAATAGACTTGCCTCTTCATATTATCCTATATTCTTTAGCAGCTTAATAAATGAATCGGAACAGAAACAGAATAGAAAGCTCAAAAATAGACCCATATAAATATAGTCAACTGATCCTTCATAAGGGAGCAGAGGCGATATGACGGAGTTAGGGTAAGTCTTTTCTACAGATGGCACTTCAGCAACTGGACATCTACATGCAGAAAAAGGAATCTAGACACAGACCTGACACCCTTCACAAAAGTTAATTCGAAATGGGCCACAGATCCAAATGTAAAATGCAAAATTATAAAACTCTTAGAAGATGTCTAGGAGAAAACAGATGATGGCATAGTGCTTTAGATATAAAACCAAGGGCACAGTACATGAAAGAAATCATCCATAAGCTGGACTTTGTTAAAATTAAGAACTTCTGTTCTCCAAAAAAAAAACAATATGAAAAGAAGTCAATCTTAATCTGTGAAACATAATGCTGAATTATAAAAGCGAGTTGCAGGACATTCCTAATAATAATATATCATAAATGTGTAATTTTTAGAAGTAAAGGAATGCTGTATTTTTGAGGTAATAATAATAATTAGAGTTTGTCTGGGGCTCATTCTGTAGAAGGAATTATTCTGTATGCCCTTCATAAGGTCATTCATTAATTCGCCCACTCTCTGAGGAAGGCACTATTTTTATTCCCTGTTGCAAATATGAGAATATACCACTCATATCTGCTGCTGGGAATGAGGTTGACTGATCACCCCAGCTGCTGTGCTCAAAATCCAGCACCTCATTTACTCTGAAGTCACACTTCCCACATGCTGTTCTCAGCCTGTGTATGAATGTGACAGGGACCTAAGGCAGGACTCTCCTGTGATATGGGGACGACCCATGTGGGTGATTTTGCCTAGCTAAAACATCCTTAAAACTCTGCAGTCTGAGACCATGACTCTCCAACTCTTCCTCCTCCTCTCTTGCTTCAGAGAGTCAGAACAACTCCACACTCATCTCTTCCCCAGTCTTCTAGCTCTGTCATTGACAGCCTCCAAGATGGCCTCTAAGGATCCCTCACTTCCTGGTACCCATATCCTTGTGTGCCCATATCCTTGTGTAGGTCTAGGGACCTGCTTCTATTGAACAGAATACAACAAAGTGACAAAGAGATGGGATTTTACTTCTGTGAATAAATTGCAAAAAACTACAACTTCCATCTTGAGCACTTCACCTTTCTCCTTTGCTGTGAAGAAAGGCAGCTGCCATGTTGCAAATTGCTCTTTGAAGAGAACCATGTGGAAAGGAACTGAGGAAGGACAACAGCCAGTAATGGCCAAGGCCCTCCTCAGTCAACAGTCCACGTGGTACTGAGTTCTGACAGCAATCTTGTAAACAAAATTGGATCCCAAAGTCAAGCCTTCAGATGAGACCACAACCCTGGGTGACATACTAATTGCAGCCTTCTGAGAAAACTCGAAGAGAGGAACCCAGCTAAGTCAATTCCATTTTCGTAACACAGGATTCTGAGATAATGAATATATATTGTGCTGTCACTAAATTCCAGGATAATTTATTATGCCGCAATAGGTAATGCAAGAGATTCACTTTTTCCCTCACAGGTGCTCTCCCAACACACCTTTGTGTGTTTAAAATCATCTTAGTGCCTGGTTTTTAGAGGACTCAACCTAATGTATTTTCCTTTACAGAAAAGAAAACTTGAGACCTAGAGAGGTTAATTTTGGGGTTACAAATAAATTTTAACAAGTAGGTAAATTCACAAATATGGAAACTGACTAATGAAAATCTACTCTATACTTAACTACATTATATTTTAAACTTGGCAGGGTTTGGAAGTGATTTTCCAACAAGACGGTGACACATTTGGGTAAGGTGTGGAGTATTATTCTGGCTTTGCTTGGATGTATATGGAAAAATATATTAAACAGTATTTCACATTCTATGGGTATAAAAATTTCTTGGGGACCTTGCTACAATGCAGGTCCTGTGCCTCAGTGGAAGTTCATGTTCAGGTGATCTAGGGTTGAGCTAAGTAATCTTCATTTTGAAAAATGAAGAATCAGGTAATTCTGATGCAAATTTGAAAAGAAATAGAAATTTAGAAATATATGGAAATTCGGCTGATTGGCTAATACACTCCAGTTGAAGACACATCAATAGTCAAACAGATCTGGGTTTATTGACTCAGTTCATTGCAACCAGGGAGACCACACACCATGGAGCACTATGGGGAAATCTCATTTATAAGAGATGGAAGAAAATTTCTCAGGAATTTAGCTTGTTTTAGGCATTTTGGGGGAGGCTTCCAGAAAACAGGCATTTGGCACTGATTGAAGACAGTAAGAAGCAGACCATTCTATGATTGAGTATCTTTAATAATTTTTATCTAGAAGGTAGGAGAAATAAAAGTTGCAAGTGGTAAAGAACCAGCAGTTACTCTACTGGGAGAGAGAATATTTGATCATTTTTATGGTTTTCCAGTGGCCATAAAGCTTTTCGTTGAGCTCAGACACAGTTATAGAGTGGTTTTGGTTCTGTCTCACTTCATCATGGACACAGAGTGACCTTATTCAATACTGGTGCTCTAAGATTATTTATGTTCAGCAGGAGAATGTTATGAACTACCCTTAATGCCATCGACCCTAAGGCCCAGTTGTTGGTACAGGTCATCTCCCATCTGTGCAGAATTGCTTTTCTCTTTCTCACTGTCCTTTTCCTCCTTCTTCCTTGGTCCTGCCACCTCTCCTGATCCCATTTTTGCCAGCATCTGTACAACTGCAAGTCCAGCAATGCAGACACTGGGAAGAACAGACCTGCTCACCACTCCTTTCACAAATGACCCGTCGAGTATGTGAAAATATCCCATTCTCAGAAAGATACTCACTCCTGTGTTAACTGATAATACACAGACATACATAGGAGAGAGGAAAATGCTCCCCAACCACCCACAATGAAATAAAAACAATAGGATACTTTAAATTGCTATGTTAAGTGAAGAAATTTTGTCTATGCTATTGCTCTTGGCATATAGTAAATGTTCAGTATATATGAAATGTGACATTGGTGGTGATCTTGGGGAAAAAGGGAGAAAGTAGTGGTGTTAAAGGAGTCGGAGGTAGTTTATCTAATTTTAAATCCTCAAAAAAATTACATCCACATTTAAAAATAGCTCTAAAATATGTCATAGTTTAAAAAAAAAGGTATGTGTTTAATGATCAAAAGGTCATTAGGAGAGGGCTGGGATTGTGGCTCAGTGGCACAGCGCTTGCCTAGCATGTGGGAGGCACTGGGTTTGATTCTCAGCACCACATATAAATAAATAAATACACAAAGGTTCATCAACAACTAATGAAAAAACTTTTTTAATAAAGGTCATTAAGAGGCGAGGAAATGTGCGTATGTGCTTATATGCATATGTAAATATACCACAAGGAATTTTATGTATGAGTAGAAACAACCAATCAAAGCTAAATAAATGAGTGACAGGAAGATCAGTACAGTGAAGGAAGGAGCAAGGAGGGAGGGAGGGAGGAAAGGGAAAAAGCAGGGGGAGCATGAACTAAAATCAAATTTCATGCATGTATGATTTTTTCAGGATGAACTCAACTACAGTGTGTAACTGTAATACTCTACAAAAAAAGTCATTAAGAAAACCAAAACTCCTTGGTTTAGATTTCTTAGAAAAATGGAATCTACTACTTTTTTAAGAATCTTAATTCATCAAATTAGATGTCCCACTTAAAATCTGCATACTACAGAAATACAGCCACATCAATGTTCATAGCTGCTCAATTCACAATAGCCAGACTGTGGAACCAACCTAGATGCCCTTCAATTGATGAGTGGATAAAGAAACTGTGGTATATATATACTATGGAATATTACTCAGCCATAAAGAATGATAAAATTATGACATTTGCAGGCAAATGGATGAAATTGGAGAATATCATGCTAAGTGAGATAAGCCAATCTCAAAAAGCCAAAGGACGAATGATATCGCTAATAAGTGGAGGTTGACACATAATGGGGGGGAGGGAAGGGTTAGAGTTAGGGTTAGGGAGGGGTGCAAGTATGGAGGAAGGAACTACTGTAAAGAGGGGTGGGAGGGGTGGGGGGAAGGGAAAAAATAACAGAATGAATCAAACAACATTGCTCTATGTAAATTTATGATTACACAAAGGGTATGCCTTTACGCCATGTACAAACAGAGAAACAACATGTATCCCATTTGTTTACAATTAAAAAAAAAAAAAAACACCAATAAAAAAGAAAGAAAAGAATACTGTTAAGGAAAAAAAAAAAAAAAAAATTAGATGTCCCATTGGTTCCAAGTCTGTCTTGATCTATAACTAAAGCTCATCGGTTTGCATCATGATGTAAATCGTTGGTAAATCCTGATCTTTGTAAATGGAGTGAAGGTCACCGTTAATGTGTTAACGTTACTAGCTACAAATGTTTGAATTTAGGTACTCTCTGAATGCTTTCACTTGCTCTGAATTCAGGGAGTGAAAATATCGTGTTCTCATCGTTAAAAAATATATATATTTGCACATTGAAAATATGTGTCAATGATACAGCTGAAAGGGAAATGAGGGAAACAACTCCATTTGCAATAGCCTCAAAAAAAGAAAATAAAATACTTGGGCATCAATCTAACCAAAGAGGTAAAAGATCTCTACAATGAAAACTACAAAACATTGAAGAAAGAAATTGAGGAAGACCTTAGAAGATGGAAAGATCTCCCATGTTCTTGGATAGGCAGAATTAATATTGTCAAAATGGCCATACTACCAAAAGTGCTATATAGATTCAATGCAATTCCAATTAAAATCCCAATGACGTACCTCACAGAAATAGAGCAAGCAATCATGAAATTCATCTGGAAGAATAAGAAACCCAGAATAGCTAAAGCAATCCTTAGCAGGAAGAGTGAAACAGGGGGTATCGCAATACCAGAACTCAACTATACTACAAAGCAATAGTAACAAAAATGGCATGGTATTGGCACCAAAATAGACAAGTAGATCAATGGTACAGAGTAGAGGACACGGACACAAACCCAAATAAATACAATTTTCTCATACTAGACAAAGGAGCCAAAAATATGCAATGGAGAAAAGACAACCTGTTCAACAAATAGTGCTGGGAAAACTGGAAATCCATATGCAACAGAATGAAACTAAACCCCTATCTCTCACCCTGCACAAAAATCAACTCACAATGGATCAAGGACCTTGAAATTAGACCAGAGACCCTGCATCTTATAGAAGAAAAAGTAGGTCCAAATCTTCACCTTGTTGGCTTAGGATCAGACTTCCTTAACAGGACTCCCATAGTACAAGAAATAAAAGCAAAAATCAATAACTGGGATAGATTCAAACTAAATAGCTTTCTCTCAGCAAAGGAAACTATCAGCAATGCGAAGAGAGAGTCTACAGAGTGGGAGAATATCTTTGCCACTCATACTTCAGATAGAGCAATAATTTCCAGAATCTATAAAGAACTCAAAAAACTCTACACCAAGAATACAAATAACCCAATCAACAAATGGGCTAAGGATATGAACAGACGCTTCACAGAAGAAGATCTACAAGCAATCAACAAACATATGAAAAAATGTTCACCATCTTTAGTAATAAGAGAAATGCAAATCAAAACTACACTAAGATTTCATCTCACCCCAATTAGAATGGCGATTATCAAGAATACAAGCAATAATAGGTGTTGGCGAGGATGTGGGGAGAAAGGTACACTCATACATTGCTGATGGGGTTGCAAATTAGTGCAGCCACTCTGGAAAACAGTGTGGAGATTCCTTAGAAAACTTGGAATGGACCCACCATTTGACCCAGCTATCCCACTCCTCGGCCTATACCCAAAGGACTTAAAATCAGCATACTACAGAGATACAGCCATATCAATGTTCATAGCTGCTCAATTCACAATAGCCAGACTGTGGAACCAACCTAGATGTCCTTCAATTGATGAATGGATAAAGAAACTGTGGTATGTGTATATATATAATGGAATATTACTCAGCTATAAAGAATAATAAAATGATGGCATTTGCAGGCAAATGGATGAAATTGGAGAATATCATGCTAAGTGAGATAAGCCAATCTCAAAAAACCAAAGGACGAATGATCTCACTGATAAGCGGATGATGACACATAATGGGGGATGGGAGGGGAGTAAGAATGGAGGAAGGAGGGACTGTATAGAGGGAAAAGAGGGGTGGGAGGGGTGGGGAGAAGGAAAAAATAACAGAATGATTCAAACATCATTACCCTATGTAAATGTATGATTACGCAAATGGTATGCTGTTACTCCATGTACAAACAGAAACAACATGTATCCCATTTGTTTACAATAAAATAAATTAAAATTTAAAAAAGGAAAATATGTATCAAACTATGGAACCAATGTAGGTGTTCTTCAACAGATGAATGGATAAAGAAAATGTGGTACATATACACAATGGAATATTACTCAGACTTAAAGAAGAATGAACTTATGACATCTGCAGGTAAATGGATGGAACTAGAAAATATCATGCTAAGTGAAATAAGACAATCCCAAAAAACCAAAGGCCAAATATTTACTTTGATAAGCAGACCATAATGGGGGTGGGGGTAGGGAAGAACTTTAGATTGTGCAGAGGGGAGGGAGGGGAGGGGTGGAGCAGTGGAGATGGGAAGGATGGTAGAATGAGACAGATATTATTACCCTGTATACTTGTATGATTACACTTACTGGTGTGACTCAGCACCAGGTACAGCCAGAGGAATGAGAAGTTGTGCTCTGTTTGTATACAATGTGTCAAAATGTATTCTACTGTCATGTATAACCAATTAGAACAAATTTAAAAAGCTAATAAAAAGTGATTAATTTTTTAAAAAAGAAAAGAAAATATATCTGTTTTTTATTATATGTTTGGGCAATAATCTTTCATCAAAACGATCCCCATTTGCTGGGGTTAGTGGTACATGCCTATAATCCCTGTAACCCCAGAGGTTTGAGAGGCTGGAGCAGGAGGATCCCAAGTTCAAGGCCAGTCTCAGAAATTTTTCGAGAACCTATCAAAAATTAAAAAGGGCTAGGGATGTGGCCTAGTGGTAGAGCATCCCTGGATTCAATCCCTAGTACCTCAAAACAAACAAACAAAAAAACCCAAAACATTTCCCCATCATAAATTTTTAACAAGAAAATCTGCATTATTATTTCCTATAAACAAAATCTTTGATAATTCAAAATAACAATCTGAGTGGTTTGGTGCCTAAAGAAAATCTGGTTGTTATCCATAAAGTAACCATAAAGTGGAGGTGGGGAGGGCATCCCAGGTACTTGGGAGGCACAGGTGGGAGGATCACTTGAGCCCAGGAGTCCAAGATCAGCCAGGACAACATAGTGAGATCCAGTCACAAACAGAAAACAAGAAACAGTAAAGAACTGGGATGAAAGTCGCTCACAGGAAAAAATGAAATCAAATCACATCAGCTTGGCAAATGAAGTATCTCTGGATAATCTATTCATAACAACTGTTGAAATATCAGGTGATTTTTGTGTCTCTCTGAGACAGTACACACTTCCAGAAATTACTATTTTATTTTTAAAAATTTTTTTGGTATCAGGGATTGAACCCAGGGGCACTTAACCACTGAGCCACATTCCCAGTCCTGTTTTATATTTTATTTAGAGACAGAGTCTCAGTGAGGTGCTTAGGGATTTGCTAAGCTCCTGAGGCTGGCTTCTAACTCATGATCCTCTGCCTCAGCCTTCCAGGCCACTGGGACAAAACATTCCTATTTTAAAAGGGGGAAAAAAATTTCCAAATGGTGAATACCGCATTACCCGCTTATTATCATTGCCCCTTGGTTTCCCTATATGTTGTCTAGAAGTACAATATACTGGAAAAAGAAATAAAAACATACTGATTATACTCTTGTCTCTTAAGGCTAGATTTACTTCAGTCTTCTTAGTCACATTGAAGCACACGTCTACTCTGCAAATGATCTGAGTAAAACATGTTTTATGATCTTCACTGGTATGTTGACACTATTTACCAGTTCAACAAAAAAGATTTATAAAAAGAAGCCTAAATAAAGTATACCAGTAGTGGGCAAGTACATTTTAGTTTGTATTAAAATTTAAACAATAAACCAGGAACTGTGGTGCATGCCTGTAATCCCAGCTACTTGGGAGGCTGAGGCAGAAGGATCACAAGTTCAAGGCCAGCCTGAGCAACTTAGTGAGATCCTGTCTCAAAATAAAATTTCAAAAAAAAAAAAAAAAAAAGTTGAGGATGTAGCTCAGTGGTAGAGCATTTGCCTTTCATGTTTGAGAGAGACCCTGCATTCAATCCCCACTAATACGAAAGTTAAAAATTTAAAGATTAAAATAATAGATTTGACTGTGTATAACATTTTTTTAAAGTACTTTTAGTTGTAGATGGACATAATACCTTTGTTTTGTTTATTTAGTTCTTTTTTTTTTTTTTTTTTTCAATGTGGTGCTGGGGACCAAACCCAGTGCCTCATGTGTGCTAGGCAAGCACTCCATCACTGAGCCACAACCCGGTCCTGTGTATCTTGTTTTAAATTGAAGTGTATATTATACAGTTATTTGTCAACCTTCATGATAAGAGTTGGAAGATTGGAAATAGATTGCTTTCATTACATTTACCTTTAGCTCCATTTTAGAGACGTAGAGAAAAAGTAAGAAATTTAGTCAGAAGCATATACTTCAAGAGAGATAAGTTTAAAGAGAGTCTAGGTGGGTCTCAAAATTCATGTGCACAGAGCTAACAAGGGTGAGGTACCCCGAAGTAGGCTGTGGATACATTTGACAAGCATAGTCCTGGCTGGCTTCTGCCCAGTTATCCAACCATACTGAAACTTAGGGTTTCTGTCCCTCCAGAGTCTCTTAACTTACATACAACAAATTAGAATTCAGGTATTTCATCATTAAAACATACATGACCATGTGACTCAGATCCATAACCCCTGATTCCCTGGTTTTTAAAAGTCACAAGAATTGTTTATGTAACAATTAAAAACAGTAAGATCTCCACTGAGTCTACTCAATGGAGCAATGAAGAATAATCCAAAAGGAAAACTACCCTAATCAGCAGAAGGAGAAGGGTGAAATGGCACTTCAGTGGCTTAATGCCTTGTTGCTATACATAAATATTATGACTTTGGTATATTTATGAATATATATATATGTACATATGTATATATATTATCTAAATGTATTTATGAAATTAAACCATTTTTCCTGTGGACACACATCTGCAACACCTTTTGAAAGCAGAGAGGTTATGAAATATTGTAAGCATTTTAAAATGGCAATTTAGGTGTGTGTTCTCTTTCAGGGTTAATGCACTACAGTTTTTACTCAGTCTGTTCATGTGGTTAATTGCCTTCTGTTATTATTTTTTAACCAAGAAATCCAGCCAGAGACCAATGAATCAAAGCAACTGCACTTGGCTTCCATTCTTTCGCATGGAACAGATCCTCCTGATTACAGTAAAGTTTGCCCCTCACTTGATGCCTTATCCGCACCTGTGCTTTCAATAACCTGCCTCAGGCCCTCTATACAGGCAGAATGGAGGCATTTGGGCATTGTTCTGGTAAACCAAGCCCCCAAAATAATGCAGAGGGGAAAGCATATTTTCTAAAATACATTATGATGACTGATTTACACTGGTTGATTTTAAACATGCACTTTAATAGGTGAACAATTGCTCAGCACTTCTCTTAGGTATTATCGTGTGATAATATGTGTGTGTGCTACTAGTTATAGAAATAAAAACAATGACTATAACCACATAGGAGTCTGAATCCAATCAAACTGGGTCTTACTATTTGTGCGATCATTGCAGAGGTATTTAGCAGCAGGTTCGATCACTGTTTCATATTGCTACTAAGTAGTACAGAGATGTCAATCAAACAAACTTGAAAAGTAAACCTTTCTGTGTTTCTGATTTCTGTCCTATTCACACAGATGCAGCCTTGGGGGTTAAACTAGAATGGAGATAATTTCCCCCACGTCCTTGACAAGACTAGAAATTATCTCTCTTTCTTCAGTTTTTAACTCTAACAGTTACAATGTGAGCTTTCCTTAGAGCTCTCAGTACTGGGGCCCATCTGTGGTTTTTCCATTCACCAATATATTTTTCTCAGTTCAGAAGCATCTTAGCTACAGTTTTCAGTTCATTCATTCATTCAACATCATCCTTCATCCTATACAGAATGTTCTTGGGCTATAATTCAGTGGCAAAGCACATGCCTACCATGCACAAAGTCCAATCCCCAATTACACTTACCTATCATGTGTGGGGCACTGGGTTTGATCCTCAGCACCACATACAAATAGATAAATAAAATGAAAGTATATAAAAATTATATCACCTGTCAAAAAATAATATAATAAGTACAATATTCTCACTTTTCATGTATGTTTTATATATTGGTATGCTCTTGGAAGAAGAAACTCACATTTGAAGTTTTAACATGAGGTTTTTTTAAAAAATAATTGACATACTTTGGATAGCTCAACCCAGACATTTTTTGTAGGCAATAAGGCTGTATTACAATGATCTTTTAGTGTAGTTTGTGTTACCTTAATTTTTTTAACTACTAACAGATTAAGGTTCTACCAAATTCGGTTTATGGAACAGAACTGAAATTCAGCTCCAAAATTTCTGTAAAATAAGATAAATGCACACACACAAAATTGATGGTACAAATATAAAGAAAAGCATAAAGAAAAAAAAATCACTGCTTTTTAAAAAGAAATTGAGAATTTGCTTATCTGATATTAGCATCTTTAATTATATATTAATACCACTTATGCTGGCTACCCATGTTGGATTTGTAGTTTTGTTCCTGAGGGGGGATCATCTGGACCTGCATATGCTGGAAGATATTCCAGAATGCCTTGGCTGAAGATCAAAAAACAATACTACTAATAATAAATTAAAGGAATTATAAGAATTCGAAATCTTAAGGGAACCCATGGTGATGAAGACTGTACTGACTGATGGCAACGATTGCTTCCCTCATCTTTCCTCAAGTCCTTGTTAGGAGCCCTGTCTTCGGGCTGGCCTCTCTACCCAATCCAAACCAAGTGGCTCTGAAAGCATCTTGGCTCAAGGGGGCTGGGGAGTGGAGTTCCAGGCTCATCTGAATCTTCCTGCCCCAAGATTTAGGATTCTTTTTAACTCAGAATAATACCAGAGAAAACAAAACAACAAAACAAGGCACTGGAGATGATGAGATTGTTTTACTTGACTGTTTAGAAAGAGGCGAAACAACATCACAAATGACTGTGACCACGGCCGGCGATAGTCCCCTAAAAAAGAGCAAGGAATCCATGTCAATGTTTTCAGTTGACCTTTGCTTAAGTTCTCTCCCTCTCGTTCTGCTAAGGGTCCTGTTATTTTTCCATTCTGGTTCAAGGAATTCTTCTACTTGCCATTCGTTTGTCAATGTCAACTATGTCTCTCGATTTTTGTGTCGTTCCCTAAAACTTCAAATTCTTCGAATTTCTTTTTCTTCTTCTCCTTCTTGTCCTCAGTCTAGGTATTCTGCAATGGCCTCCAGCATATCCAAGTCCAGAGAGTTCTCCCTGCCCCCTCGTCAGCACCACCAGTAACTCCAACTATCTTAAAAAGACAAAGCCCATCCCCTTTCAGGAATACAACCACAAAGGCAACCCAGCCTGGTCGAGCGCATGGCTGAGTCCTTCATGGACAAGAGTGATATCCAATGGGCAAATTATTGGTTCTCCTAGTTAGGGTTTATAATACCCAAAGCACTTAAAATCCTTCTTCTCAAGCCTTCTTCTGAGCTGATTTTTGCTTCATGTATTTCTCCTTGTTTGTGCCAAACAATCAATATGTGTGCTTGTTTGCATATTCATTTATTTTGAGACTGTCCTGGAACTAAATTCTAATTTCAGAAGTCCTTGGATACAGAATTATTATCTCAGTGTTGCACAACCCCAATTACCCAAACCAGACAAACATAATCTGAAAATAAAACTAAATTATACTTGTGAAAAAAAAAAAACTAAGTTATAACCAGAATCATTAGAAAACTATATTAAATAGAATAGCTAGAGGATTCTTTTCTTAGAAAGCCAATTTTGAACAACCTCTGTTATTTATTGTTTCTGCCGTATTCCCTAGAACCATTGTATAAAATAAAAAGCTCAAGTGAATTATCTTATTTCCATATTCAAATTACTTCTAGAGATTCCCTAACAACAGCACATGCAATTCTTAGACATGTTGCCCCATCTACAGAGACTTCTCATCCAAGGGCTTTTTGTTTGTTTGTTTTTAATGTTTAGCAACAATTTTATTGGGGCACAATTTACAAAAAAAAATACAATTTGATACATTTTTTCAATTTTTAAATTTGTTCTTTTTAGTTATACGTGACAGTAGAATGTATTTTGACATATCATACATACATGGAGTATAACTTCCCATTCTTTTGGTTACGCATGATGTGGAGTTACACTAGCCACGTATCCACATATGAAAGTAGGAAAATTATGTCCGACTCCTTCTACAGTCTTTCCTATTCACATCCTCCCTCCCTTCTCTTCATTCCCCTTTGTCTAATTCAATGAACTTCTGTTCTTTCCTCCACCCCACCTTATTGTAGGTTAGCATCTGCATATCATAGGGAACATTCAGCCTTTGATTTTTTGGAACTGGCTTATTTCACTCAGCATGATGGTCTCCAGTTCCATCCATTTACCTGCAAATGCCATAATTTCATTCTTCTATAAGGCTGAGTAATATTCCATTGTGTATATGTACCACATTTTCTTTATCCATTCATCTGTTGAAGGGCACCTAGGTTGGTTCCATAGTTTAGCTATTGTGAATTGAGCTACTTAAACATTGACGTGGCCACATCACTATAGTTCTTTAATTTTAAGAATTAAAATTAATTTTAAGTTCTTTGGGTATAAACTGAGGAGTGGGATAGCTGGGTTGAATTGTGGTTCCATTCCAAGTTTTCTGAGGAATCTCCATACTGCTTTCCATAATGGTTGCACCAATTTGCAGTCCCACCAGCAAAGTATGAGTGTGCCTTTTTCCCCACATCCTCAGCAACATTTATTGTTACTTATATTCTTGATAATTTCCATTTTGACTGCAGTGAGATGAAATACCAGTATAGTTTTGTAATTTTAATTCACATTTCTCTAATTGCTAGAGATGTTGAACGTTTTTCATATATTTGTTGATCAAATTTTTTTCTTCTGTGAAGTGTCTGTTCAGTTCCTTTGCCCATTTATTAATTGTTTTTTTTTTTCATCCAAGGTTTTTTTTTTTTTAAACTCAACAAATTATAGCTACAGAAGATTTTAGTGAGGCATATCCAGACAGATTCCCCCACCCCCATTGTTTCCCAGTCTTCTGGGCCTCAGGCAATCCTCCTGCCTCAGCCTCCTGAGAGGCTAGGACTACAGTCTTTAGCCACCACACCTGGGTCATATCAAGATTCTTGATGGACTGAAACACCCCATCACTCTACCCCAATGCTGAAGTCTATGATAATTGTCCAGTCACCACAGATATAAAAACACAGACTTCTCCACAAAGATCCCTACCCACAAAATAAGAGCCAATTATTCTAAAATACTTTTTTAAGGAAAAAGAAAAAATGAAGAAAGAAAAGGATGGTTTCCATTTCAATTAGAAGCTCAAGTAGGGAACTCTCTCAGTTAAGAAATCTTAACTTCTCCAGTTTTATTGTTTTCATAGGTGTCAGTCATCTTTTTGAAATGATGGAGGGAGGTTTGCTCTATCGTCACCAGATGGGAGAAAGAAAAAGTGAGGGTTTCTAGAGGCAGGTGGGGAGTTTTGTGTAGGAAGGTGAGGAAGGTGCAGTCTGATGGTTTCTGTTTTCTCAATGAATTACGAGGTTAGAGCCTCATCTGGAAAATGAGAGCATAGGAGAGGGACGGGACTTTGCAGGGAGAGTGGGAGGTATGGACTAAAACTGGCCGGCCGGAAACAGCAGGCCTGAGAGGGAGCACAAAATGCAAGAAGTCTGTGGCCATGAATTTAAAGTGAAAGTGTTTACCGGAGATGTCTGGTCCAGAAAATGTCCAGCTGCTCAGATGGTAAAAGAAAATCACTATTGTTCCCTCGGCATCCCTTTCCTCACCCCTTTTTATGAATATATAGGGAGAGGAGGAGGGAAAGAAAGGAGGTGAGATTATCCACAAGGGAGCTATTAAAATGCTAGCTCATGGAATCCAAATCAGCAAGGAGGGAAGTAAGATGAGAGGGACCAGGGTCAGGGATGCCCAGTAGTAGAGCATTTGCCTCACATGCTTGAGGACCTGGGTTCAATGCCCAGCACCAGAGAGAGAGAGAGAGAGAGAGAGAGAGAGAGAGAGAGAGAGAGAGAGAGAGAATCTGAGACTGTGGCATGGTCAAGAGATTGGATGCCCCAGGAGGCTGAGGAGGCAGGGTTACTCAAGCAGGACTAAGCTAAAAGAATACAAAGCAGTGATTAGAAAAATAAATATTGAAAACAAAATTTCAGAAGTGGAAGTATTTTTGGATATTTTGGAAGTATTTTTGGATATTTTGATATCCTGGTTGTGACCCTGAGAAGTGGTTGCCAGAGATCTAGTAGAGGGTAAAACTCGTTAAACCTGCCTCAGATCCTTTTTAGCCTTATATTTTCAATCTGTTATTAATGACGTGTAGGAACAACGTTTATTTTTGTATCTTGTATCTGATGACTTTACTGCATCTAATTGGTGCTAATTATTTTAAAGTTGATTTATTTTGGATTGTCCAGGGAAATAATTGTATTATCTGGGAATTGGTGATGAGGTGTTTCCTTTTCTGATAATTCAGCTTCACTTATTCTTCTTGTCTAGAACATCCAGTCAAATATTGAACAGAAATAGTGATTTCTCAGTTTCATTTCGGACCTAGAATGCTTTACTATTTCACCATTAAATATGTCATTAGCTATGGTTTTCTGCTATGTTATTTTTTATTAAACAGAGAAGCTTTCTTCAATTTTCAGGGTATTAAGGTTTTGTTTTAATTTTGGTTTTGAAATCAGAATTGTGGCCAGGCATTGTGGCACGTGCCTGTAATATCAGCAACTCAGGAGTCTGAGACAGGAGAATCATAAATTTGAACCCAATGTCAGCAACTTATTGAGGCCCTAAGAACCTTAGCAAGACCCTGTCTCAAAATTAAGACATAAAAAGGACTGTGGATGTAGCCAGTGGTAAAGCACCCCTGGGTTTAATTCCTAGTACCAACAAAAAAGAAAAAAGAAAGAGAGAGAGAAAGAAAGAAAGAAAGAAAGAAAGAAAGAAAGAAAGAAAGAAAGAAAGAAAGAAATCAGGAATGTGTTATACTTTACCAAATGCTTTTCATCATTTATTTCATAATCTCTTAATATTATGGATATTATTATATTTAAAAGGTCAGTGCTATTTTATGCAATTCAACAAATATTTTTGAGTGTTTCCCATGTGCCAGGCCCTAATTTAGACGAGGTATTGGGTAAGCATAACACTTTGTTAAAATCCTGTCTTCATTCTAATGCATCCAACTCAGCACTTCTGCTTCAAGGGATTTGCTCTACAGGGACATGCTTAAATGCACGCAGGCACAAAAGTATTAATAGAGCTGTTTCATGTGCTGAAGACCTTCCAACAACAGGTGAGTGAGGAAAGAACGTTGCCGTATTTGTATGTAGAAGACTGTGCAGCCCCTGAAGGAATGAGGGCAGCCCATGTGTTGTTTTGACATAAGTTGCTTAAGATGAATTAATTTAAACACACACACACACACACACACACACACACACACACACACACACATCACATCACAGAGCCATTGGGTGACAGATGTACAAGCCCATGACAGAAGCACATGGAAAAAGAAATGAAAGGTATGAACCAAACTGTCCCCGTGGTGGTCCCCTCTGGGGAGGGAATTAGAACCCATCCCACCATACATTTTTGTATTGTTTCAATTATTTGCAATGATCATTTATTTGTGAATCATTTGTGTCGTTTTTAAAAACAGAGCAAGGGAAAAAAAATAGCATGGAATTGCTGTGAAACCAGCAAAATTTTGACAGATGGTCTGTCAGAACAACCAGGGGGGGAGAAAATGCAAGCACTGGGAAAATAACAGAGGAAAAAAAATATATCAGGTCAATCTCCTCGGTTAATTAAAACTAAGAAAGAAAAGCAAGAGCGAGGTAGAAAAATCATTTAAATAATTAGAATCTAAAACAAAAGTAGGAGATCGCAGAGACCTTGAGGAGCTGTAACTGTGAGCACAGTCCATTACATCTGTGATTTATGAAGATCATTTTGTCAAAATCGGAGCGTCACGAATCTTTCTTCCAGCTCTATTTCAGAAAGGCTGGAAGGCATCGTTTTCATTTTAACACCCAAGAGGAAACAATCATGAGCCAAGAAAGATTTAAATATCCTCAGAGACGAGAGTTTTGCTTGCCAACTTTTAAGGAGCCAGGATTTACTTGTCATGATGAACCAAGATCCTGAGCAGAGAATCAATTCTCAAAAGAAAGGCAGGGACCTAGCAGAGTGATATCTGCAAGTCAGATGTTTTTATTTGAGTCTACTTTAAAAAAAAATTATAGTTTTAAATTTAAAAAAAAATTGGAGGGGGTTGGGGGGAATACATGCTTTTCTAGACAAATCCAGATCATACTCAGCAGCGTTCTGGATGTTTAACTGTCCATTTCACTGAGCTCTCTTATTCTTGCATGTTGCTTAGCAGTTTATAAAACACTCTCTCACACATTACCTCAGGTGGTTCTCACAACAAACCTAAGCCTGGTGCTATTGATCTTCTTTTATGAGAGAAGAGACTGAGCAAGATGAGTAGTACCACAAGACTCGAGGGTGGGTGGTATGGCTGCTGACACCTGTGTTCTCTGCAATAATGATTGCCCAGGCAGTGACAGGTAATGTATTTGATCTTTCCCTGAACAATATGTATTAGTGCAAGAGAAAGCAAGTAGTTTGGGATGGAGCAGAAGACCCGGGATAGAAAGTAAAGTAAAAATAAGCTTGGGGAAGCAAGTAAAGGAGAAAGTGAATGAGCAGTCTTGATTTAATCAGAGGGTTTTGTATCTGTTATGATTAGGCATACCAAATGCCACTGTAGAACTCTGAAAAGGGAAATGCCATGATGAAAACTGGGAAATTATTTGAAGAATTCGGCATAAAAAGAAATATAAAAATGGTGTATTACAAACAAGGAGACTGGAGCCATACATCCAATGATGAGATTGGATGTATCAAGCAGAGGGAGAAGAACCATTCAGAATAAACAATGTCAATGAAGAATGAATCAAGGGATATAGGCAAGGCTTTATATCAAACACAACAAACTGAGAGAGGCTGGTAACTAATGGAAATAATGACAGGGTCGGTAAAGATGACCCAGCCAGGAGATCCAAGATGGCGGACTAGAGGGAGCCTGCATTCCTTGTCGCTCCATAACCATAACTCAGGTTTCAAGCAGAGGATATCTGTTTTTTGGTGAGGAAGTTTTTGCAACTTATCGATCCCCTGCTGTTTACCCCATTTGTCTACTGCAATCACCTGCAGTCTGCCAGCATATCGACAACTTTTTGAGTGCAGAAGGCTCACTTACTAGTGCCTATCATTTGCCATTTGCCTACCTCTTGCCTGTCCATTGCCTGCCTTTAATCTACCCATCACCCACCGCTTGAGGTTCACCTGCCGATTGTTGACAGTAGCCAGCAGACCGACCACAAACCACCAGTGGAGCACCAGTTGTTTGCTGGTGCCTGGAAGTTCACTGTCACAGTACCTGCAGGTTTGGTTACACGTGGCTGCCGCCATTTTCAGACAACAACCAGGACCTGTTGGACCCCTGGCCAGACTGACCGAGCCCCATCTCCAGGATCCCTCAACCAGACCGAACACATGCCACCTCCAGAACCCCTGCCTCACCAAACACACCCCACCCCAGGACTTCCACCCTACCACACCCACACCCCAAGCTGCAGCTCACCATTTGCCAACACATTTGGAAGCCAGATGGGCCATCTTGGATTATCCTGGAAGAAAGAGCTCCCATCTTTAGGTGGGACAAATCTCATCCTGAGACTCCTGCTGGAGACTGGAGGCTCATTTTCAGGTACCTTTCATACATCAGGCTACTGAAGACTGGGAGATTTGAATAGTATAAGACGATTATAGTGTAGATTTTTTTCTTTTCTTTTTTTTCCCTCTTTTTTGCAAATTTTTAAGTTTTTACATCTTTACTTTTTTGCTCTATTTTCCTTTTGTTTACCTGTTTCCTCAGACTGTCTTTCTCCCTTTTCTCATGCTAATAACCAACTTCTTTTTATTACACTTTCACTCTTTCTATGATCTAGAACTTCTATATACTCTTTTCTTATCCCATTAATGGCTACATCCTACACCCCTCCCCATCCTCTTTGTCCTCCATTAGAAACTGTAGACCTTATTGCAAATCTATTTGTTATACTGTAGATAATAATTGAACTCATTGTTTATTATGACAATATTTTAATGTCTTCATAGGGGCTATTTGCTTTAGGGTTACATATTGTCTGTAGTGGGCACTGCTAATATTGATCTCCCCCTAAAAGAAAAAGTATTGGAAATCTATAGGGTCAAAATAAGCCTATAGGGGGAACTGCAATACCCCAGATCTGCACTGCTAGAGGGGAAGATACACAAACAACATGAAAACATGAGGGAAGAAAATGATCCAAACAAATCTAGATTCTATATTAATAGAATCCAGTGACAGTATGTTAGAAGAAATGGCAGAAAAGAAATTCAGATTTTACATGATTAAGATGATTCATGAAGCAAAGGATGAGTTAAGAGAGCACATGCAGACAATGAATGATCATACCAATAAGCAGTTGAAAGAGCAACTGCAGGAAGCAAAAGACCATTTCAACAAAGAGAGATTCTAAAAAAAAAAAAAAAAAAATGGAAATCCTTGAAATGAAGGAAACAATAAACCAAATAAAAAACTCAATGGAAAGCATCACCAACAGACTAGACCACTTGGAAGACAGAACCTCAGACAATGAAGACAAAATATTTAATCTTGAAAATAAACTTGCCCAAACAGAGAAGATGGTAAGAAATCATGAACAGAACCTCCAGGGACTATGGGACATCATGAAAAGACCAAATTTAAGAATTATTGGGATTGAGGAAGGCACAGAGATACAAACCAAAGGAATGAACAACCTATTCAATGAAATAATATCAGAAAATTTCCAAAACCTGAAGAATGAAATGGAAAATCAAATACAAGAGGCTTACAGAACACCAGATGCACAAAATCACAACAGATCCACACCAAGGCACATTAAAATGAAAATGCCTAACATACAAAATAAAGATAGGATTTTGAAGGTTGCGAGAGAAAAGCATTAGATTACATATAGGGGAAAACCAATACAGATAACAACAGATTTCTCAGCCCAGACTCTTAAAGCTAGAAGGGCCTGGAATGACACATTTCAAGCTCTGAAAGAACGTGTTTGCCAACCAAGAATCCTATACCAAGCAAAATTAACCTTCAGATTTGAAGATGAAATAAAATCCTTCCAGAATAAACAAAAGTTAAAATAATTTACAAATAGAAAGGCTGTGCTACAGAATATTTTCAACAAAATATTCCATGAGGACGAAATGAAAAACAATAATTTAGGTCAGCAAAGGGAGGAACTACCGTAAAGAAAAATCCATTCAAAAGAGAAACCAAGCCAAGTTAAAAACCAAAAATAAGCCCAAATGACTGGGAATACAAATCATGTCTTAATAATAACCCTGAATGTTAATGGCCTAAACTCATCAATCAAAAGACATAGACTGGCAGAATGGATTGAAAAGAAAGACCCAACAATATGCTGCCTTCAAGAGGCTCATATCATAGAAAAGGACATCCACAGACTAAAGGTGAAAAGATGGAAAAAAACCTACCACACACACGGACTCAGTTAAAAAGCAGGGGTTTCCGTCGTTATTTCAGATAAAGTGGACTTCAAGTCAAAGTTAGTCAGAAGGGATAAAGGAAGATATTTCGTATTGCTTAAGGGAGCCATAAATTGGGAAGACATAACGATCATAAATATTTATGCCCCAAACAATGGTGCATTGATGTACATCAAACAAATCCTTCTCAATTCCAGGAATCAAATAGAGCACAACACATTAATTCTGGGTGACTTTAACACACCACTGTCACCACTGGATAGATCTCCCAAACAAAAACTAAACAAAGAAAACATAGAACTCAATAACACAATCAATAACCTAGATTTAACAGACATATATAGAATATTCCATCCATCAAGGAGCGAATACAGTTTCTTCTCAGCAGCACATGGAACCTCTCAAAAATAGACTATATGTTATGCCACAAATCAGCCCTTAGGAAATGCAAAAAAATAGAGATACTACCTTGTGTTCTATCAGATCATAATGGAATGAAATTAGAAATCTATGACAAAATAAAAAACAGAAATCACTCCAACACCTGGAGACTAAATAATATATGCTATTGAAAGAAGCGTGGATAACAGAAAACATCAGGGAGGAGATAGAAAAATTCTTAGAGGTAAGTGAGAACAACATACAATATATCAAAACCTCTGGGACACTATGAAAGCAGTAGTAAGAGGAAAACTCATTGCATGGAGCGCATTCAAGAAAAGAATAAAAAGTCAACAACTAAATGACTTAACATTACAGCTCAAAGCCCTACACAAATAGAAGAACAGCACAACACCAAAAGTAGTAGAAGACAGAAAATAATTAAAAATAGTGCTGAAATCAATGAAATTGAAACAAAAGAAACAATTCAAAAAATTGACAAAACAAATGGTTGGTTCTTTGAAAAAGTAAACAAAATAGACAAACCCTTAGCCACACTAACAAAGAGAAGGAGAGAGAAAACTCAAATTATGAAAATTTGTAATGAAAAGGGAAATGTCATGACAGACACCACTGAAATCATAACATAATGAGAAGCTACTTTGAAAATCTATATTCCAACAAAATAGAAAATACCGCAGACATTGACAAATTTCTAGAGACATATGATCCTCCCATACTAAACCAGGAGGACATACACAATTTAAACAGATCAATATCAGGCAATGAAATAGAAGAAGCCATCAAAAGCCTACCATCCAAGAAAAGCCCAGGACCAGACAGATTCTCAGCCTAGTTCTAACAAGACCTTCAAATTAGAACTCATTCCAATACTTCTCAAAGTATTCCAGGAAATAGAAAAGGAGGGAACCCCACCAAACTCATTCTATGAAGCTAAAATCACCCTCATACCCAAACCAGGCAAAGACACATGAAGGAAAGAAAATTTTAGACCAATATCCTTGATGAATGTAGATGCAAAAATCCATAACAAAATCCTGGCAAACTGCATCCAAAAACATATTAAGAAGATAGTGTACCACGATCAAGTGGGGTTCATCCTGGGAATGCAAGGTTGGTTCAACCATGAATCAATAAAGTAATTCATCACATCAACAGACTTAAGGTTAAGAATCATATGGTTATTTCAATTGATGCAGAAAAAGTGTTTGACAAAATACAACACCCCTTCATGCTCAAAACGCTAGAAAAAATATGGATAGTAGGAACATACCTCAACATTGTAAAGGCTAAGCCCACAGCCAATATCATTCTTAATGGTGAAAAACTGAAAGCATTCTCTTTAAAAAATGGAATAAGACAGGGATGCCCTCTCTCATCACTTCTATTCAACATTGTCCTTGAAACTCTACCCAGAACAATTAGACAGACCAAAGAAATTAAAGGGATAAGAATAGGAAAAGAGGAACTCAAGCTGTCACTATTTGCTGATGACATGATTCTATATTTAGAGGAGCCAAAAACTCCACCAGAAAACTTCTAGACCTCATCAATGAATTCAGCAAAATAGCAGATTATAAAATCAACACGCATAAATCTAAAGCATTTTTATACTTAAGCGATGAAACATCTGAAAGGAAAATGAGGAAAACAACTTCGTTCACAATAGCCTCAAAAGAAAGAAAAAAAACTTGGGAATCAATCTAGAGGTGAAAGATCTCTACAATGAAAACTACAAAACATTAAAGAAAGAAAATGAAGAAGACCTTAGAAGATGGAAAGATCTCCCATATTCTTCAATAGGCAGAATTAATATTATCAAAATGGCCATAATTCCAAAGGTGCTATATAGATTTAATGCAAGTCCAATTAAAATCCCTATGATATTTCTCATAGAAATAGAAAAAGCAATCATGAAATTCATCTGGAAGAACAAAAGACCCAGAATAGCCAATGTAGTCCTGGGCAAGAAGAGTGATGCAGGAGGTATCACTATAGGAGACTTTAAACTTTACTATAGGGCAATAGTAACACAAATGGCATTGTATTGGCACCACAAGAGGTAGACTAATGGTATAGGATAGAAGACATGGAGACATACTACATAAGTACAGTAACCTCATACTAGACGAAGGTGCCAAAAACTCACAATGGAGAAAAGATAGCCTCTACAACAAATGGTGCTGGAAAAACTGGAAATCCATATGCAGTAAAATGAAACTAAGCCCCTATCTCTCACCCTGTACAAAACTCCACTCAAAATGGATCAAGGATCTAGGAATTAGACCTGACACCCTTCACCAAATAGAAGAAAAAGTAGGCCCAAATCTCCATCATGTTGGCTTTGGACCAGACTTCCTTAACAAGACCCCCATAGCGCAAGAAATAAAAGCAAGAATCAATGGTATAGATTCAAACTAAAAAGTTTTTTCTCAGCACAGGAAACAATCAATAATGTGAAAGAGAGCTTACAGAGTGGGAGAAAATCTTTTCCACATACACTTCAGACAGAGCACTCATCTCCAAAGTTTTTAAAGAACTTACAAAACTTTACACCCAAAATACAAAGAACCCAATCAATAAATGGGCTAAGGAAATGGGCAGACACTTCACAGAAGATATACAGGTGATCAACAAATATATGAAGGGCTGGGGAGATAGCCCAGTTGGTAAAATGCTTGCCTTACAAGCACAAGGCCCTGGGTTCAATCCCCAGCACTGCAAAAAACAAACAAAAAAACAAACAAAAACAAAAACAAAAAACCCCCAAATATATGAAAAAGTGCTCATCATCCCTAGTAATTAGAGAAATGCAAATTAAAACCAACCTAAGATTTCATCTAACTCCAATTAGAATGGCTATTATCAAGAACACAAACAATAAAATATTGACGTGGATGTTGGGGGGAAAAGGCACACTCATACATTGCTGGTGGAGTTGCAAATTGGTGCAGCCACTCTGGAAAGCAGTATGGACATTCCTCAGAAAACTTGGAGTGGACCCACCATTTGACCCAGCTATGCCACTCCTCAGTTTATACCCAAAGGACTTACAATCAGCATACTACAGTGATGCAGCCACATCAATGTTCATAGCTGCTCAATTCACAATAGCTAGATTGTGGAACAAACCTAGATACCCTTCAATTGACAAATGGATAAAGAAACTGTGGTATATATACACAATGAATATTACTCAGCCATAAAGAAATAAAATTATGGCATTTGCTGGTAGATGGATGAAGCTGGAAAATATCATGCTAAGTGAAATAGGCCAAGCCCAAAAAACCAAAGCCGAATGTTTTCTTTGATAAGTGCATGACAATATATAACAGTGGGGGGTGGTGTGGTGAAGAGAAGAATGAAGGAAATTTGGATGGTGTAGAAGAAAATGGGGTGGGAGAGGTAGGGGACAGAAAGATAGTAGAATGAAACAGATGGTATTACCCTATATATATATGTATGATTACATGAGTGGTATGAATCTACATTGTGTACAACCATAGAAATGAAAAATTGTACCCCCCCAAAAATACATAATCTTCTTAAGATTATGTATTTTAAACCGTAAAAAAAAAAAAGACTGAACCAATTACTAATATATAAAATTTCAGGCATCAATAATCAAGTGAAACCCTGGTAAGAAAATGGTGGTCGCTGAGCATCCTGGAACATGTCCGTAATCCCAGTTCCTCAGGAGACTGAGTCAGGAGGATCACAAGTTCAAGGTCAGCCTGGGCAACTTAACCAGACTCTGTCTCAAAATTAAAATAAATAAATAAAGAGGGCTGGGGATGTAGTTCAGTGGTAGAGCAGTCTGCCCAGCCTGTGTGAGGCCCTGGGTTCAATCCTCGGTACTGGAAGCAAAGGAAAAAAAATGGAAGAAGAAAAGAAATAAAAGAAAGTGGGAAAGGGTAGAGAAGGTGGCACAAGCAAGGTGAGCCCCACAAATCTGATAGAATGAGCCCAGAAGTGGTGAAAAAACTGTCAACTAGCTGCTCAGGTATGCTAGAGGCAAAGTGAGGGCAAGCTGGGGTATAAATGAGGAACGGGAGCAGACAGAAGTTCAGGGTAGAAGTGTATTCCTGAAAGGGCTGCTGATTACTAGTCAAGTATAAAATTCGCAACTCTGGTCAAATTAAAGGTAAACGCAGTGTGAAGAGGAAGAGGGATCACTTGGGGGTCTGCAAAATAGAAGTGGTCCAATGTTAGGAGCATCAGGTCAATTAGAGTGGCACGCAGGTTTTGAAGACAATATGTTACCGAGTGTGCGAGAATTACAAACCACGACGCGTATTGAGCCAAATTGAAAGGGAATAAAGGTCCTTTAATGAGCAAGTCAGGAAAGCTGTGGGTGGGAGCAGGCTAAGGCCTCAAAGAACTCCCAGCACTTGAATTTTGGAAGTGCAGAGTTGATAAAGGCAAAAGCCACAAAAACCAAAAGAACAATTAAGGCACATGTAGGTCAGAAAGACCCTGTTGAGACAGATTTTTTTGGGGGGGGCAGTTTACAGGGGGTTAAACTCAGGGGCACTTGACCACTGAGCCACATCCCCGGCCCTATTTTGTATTTTATTTAGAGACAGGGTCTCACTGAGTTGCTTAGCACCTCACTCTTGCTGAGACTGGCTTTGAACTCATGATCCTCCTGTCTCAGCCTTCCGAGCTTCTGGGATTATGGGTGTGCGCCACCGTGCCCAGCCAGCTATATTGATTACATGAGAGAATTGTTTTGTTTTGTTTGTTGTTTGTTTGTTTTTGTGTGGTGCTAGGATTGAACCCAGGGCCTTGTGCATGCGAGGCGAGCACTCTACCAACTGGGCTATAGCCCCAGCCTAAGACAATTGTTTTGATTATACATTTCAAAGTCATTTTGTTATACTTCAGGGCCATAGCCAAGAATGTGGGAAGATCCCACTGTAATGTCAACCAAGATACAACTGTCAGGAGGCTGAAAAAAAAATATGCTAAACAAGCATACAGTGGAGTTGGGTCAAAAAAAAAAATAGTGTTACTTTGGTTCTTTTCCTTTTCAAATACAGATATGGATTTGAAATTTGGTCCTGACATTCTCTAGTTGCGTAGTGTTGGAAAAGGTACTTAATGTTTTGGAGCTCAGTTTCGCCTTCTACGGATAGTCATCTCATAGTATCTTTCTGGGTTAGTCAGCTTTCCAGTGCTGTAACAAAATGCCTGAGAAGTTCAACTAAGAGGAGAATAATTGACTGGGACTCATGATTTCAGAGGTTTTCAATCCATGATCAGCTGGCTCCATTGTTCAGTCAGGTCCCTAAGGACCCAGCTGGGCCCACCTCCTACAGTTTCCAACACTTCCCAATAGTCCATTCACTTATAAACTCATCCATGGATCAACCCATTGAAAAGGTCAGTGACATCATAATCCAATCTCATCTCAAGAATACTACCTCAGAACATTGCTGCCAATATTGTTAGAATAAAATTTATAAGGGCAGAACATTGATGTGGGGTCATGGATTACTTCATGCCACTGAGACACCATAGTGCTGATGGAATAGGCTATGGTTAGCAAGAATGCAGAAACCTCAGAACTCAACATTCAGTCAGAAGAAGATTGAAGAAATAAACTTTCATACTTCTAGAAGACACTATCAACAGTCCTACCAATGAGGATAATTCTGTCCTTAGCTGCTGAATATCATTTCAATTTTTATACCATGTTTATTACAAAATGAATATATGTGATCCATATTATGGTTTGGATCTGGGATGTCCCCCCAAAACTCATGTGTTGAAAGCATGGTCCCCAATGCATCAAGGTACAGAGTTGGGGTTTTTAGGTAATGATTGCGTCATGAGGGCTCTGACCTCATCAGTAGATAAATCCATTTGAGGAATTAATCCATCAATAGCTGAATGGACTACTTGGCAGTGGGACCTAGGACGTGGGTCACTGGGGGTCCTGGAAGGATTTATTCTTTCTCCAGCCTGCTTCCTGCCTACCTCTCTACTTCCTGACTGCCATGAACTAACAGGTTTCCTCCACCTTGCCTTTCTGCCATGATGTTTCTACCTTGGAGCCAGCAGACCATGGGCTGACTCCTCTGAAACTAGGAGCCAAAATAAATATTTCCTCCTCTAAGTTGTTCTTGTCAGTATTTTGGTCACAGAGATGAAAAGCTGACTAACAGAAAATATAAAGAATTAACTAAAACATTTATGCAGTTCCATATGGGAGAGAGAACCGCTGTTAAAATTGAGGGGTAATTCCCGAGTTTTATTTTGTACATACATCTGTGTTTGGGAGTAACAAAATGAATCCTACTTTTTTGTTTTTTTTGTTTTTTCAGTACAGGGGATGGAATCCAGTGCTTCACAAATGCTAGGCAAGCACTTGACCACCCAGCTATATCCCTAGTCCCCTTTTTAAAATAGGGACTTAAGTTACTGAGACTGGCCTTGAACTTGCAATTCTCTTGCCTCAGCCTCCTGAGTAGCTGGGATTACAGCCCAAGTGCCCATTTCAACACTTCTGCATCTTTAATGAATAATGATCAATTTCTTCAACTGTTGCCAAATTGCTGATTATGCAAATGGATTTTGCTTTATTTTTCATTTATTTGATTATTAATGAGGATACACACTTTTAATTTCTTGCCATTTGTTTTTCATAGAAATCTTAGGACAAAATATGAAAAACATAGAAGCCTATTTTTGAGTACCATTACCAGAACCCGAGAAATAATGCTTTCTACAAGAGAATGCTTGGTTCTGTTTCCTTTGAGGCTTATATCTGGGTAATGGAAGCAGTTGGCTACAACTCTGGATAGTTCTTCATTATTTAAATGGTGAGATGGAAACCCTGAGTAGATATCTAAGGTGCTGTAACAAAGCCTTTGCTATCTTCTCCTGAGTGCTATTACCTAGTCATTCTTCATCAAGATTGATCCAAAGGCTAGGGTGGCCAGACCATGTATTATATATTTTTCTACCAGCAGTAAGTAAGCTCCATCACTTTCGTCAAATTTAAAAGAATACATTGGACATGAGAAGTGTCAAAATGGCACTAATTTTCAAACAAGGCAACTGGTACATTTCTTTCTTCCTGGCTGGTGGTAGTAACAGCAGGGAACTATAGGAATTTCAAACAGTAAGAATCTTATTTAGAAAATAAATAAATAAATAAATAAACAAAAGAGTCTTACTTGGATTAGAACTCAAAGTCACTGTAGTGAAAACTTTTTTATTTTTTAATTTGTTCCAATTAGTTACACAGGACAATAGAGTGCACTCTGACCCATTGTACACAAACGAAGCACAACTTCTCTTTCTTCTGGCTGTACATGGTGCAGGGTCACACCAGTAGTGTAATCATACATGTATGTAGGGTAATAATGTCCGTCTCATTCCACTGTCCTTCTCATCCCCACACCCTCTTCCCTCCCCTCATTTCCCTCTGTACAATACAAAGTTCCTTCATTCTTCCCTACCCTTTCCACCCATTATGAATCAGCATTCGTTTATCAGAGAAAACATTTGGCCTTTGATTTTATGGGACTGGCTTAGTTCACTTAGCATGATACTCTCCAATTCCATCCATTTACCTGCAAATGCCATAATTTCATTCTCCCTTAAGTCTGAGTAATATTCCATGGTGTATATGTACCACATTTTCTTTATCCATTCATCTGTTGAAGGGCACATAGATTGGTTCCCTAGTTTAGCTATTTTGAATTGAGCTGCTATAAACATTCATGTGCCACATCACTGTAGTATGCTGATTTTTGTTCTTTGGGTATAAATCAAGGAGTGGGATAGCTGGGTCAAATAGTGATTCCATTCCAAGTTTTCTGAGGACTCTCCATACTGATTTCCCAATTGGTAGCACCAATCTGCAGTCCCACCCACCGTATATGAGTGTATCTTTTTCTCCACTTCCTCGCCAACACTTATTACTTGTATTCTTGATAATTGTCATTCTGACTGTAGTAAGATGAAATCCGTGTAGTTTTGATTTGCATTTCCCTAATTGCTACAGATGATGAACATTTTTTCATGTTTGTTGATTGATTTTATTTCTTCTTCTGTGAAGTGTCTGTCCAGTTTCTTATTCCATTTATTGACTGGGTTTTTTTTTTAGTGTTAAGTTTTTTGAGTTTTTTATATATCCTGGAGACTGATGCTCTATCTGAGGTGCATGTGGTAAAGATTTTCTCCCATTCTGTAGACTCTTTCTTCATATTATTGTCTCCTTTGCTGAGAAGCGTTTTAGTTTGAATCCATCCCATTTATTGATTGTTGATTTTACTTCTTGTGATTTAGGAATCTTATTAAGGAAGTCAGGTCCTAAGCCTACATGATGAAGATTTGGGACTACTTTTTCTTTTATTAGGCACACGGTCTCTGTTCTAGCACCTAAGTCTTTGATCTACTTTGAGTTGATTTTTGTGCAGGGTAAGAAATGTCTGATTTCATTTTGTTCCATGTGGATTTCCAGTGTGAAAACATTTTTTTTTCTTTTTTCTTTTTTTTTTTTTTTGTGGTGCTGGGGATTGAACCCAGAGCCTTGTGCATGTGAGGCAAGCACTCTACCAACTGAGCTATATCCCCAGCCGGTGAAAACTTTTTGATTGCCCAAATTTCTCTTCTTCTAAGAACTCTTCCCCACTCTTCTTTCCCCTGAATTCTACCTCAATGATCAGCAATGGATTGATTGCGGTATGGACATCTGTCCCTAAGTGAGTCCTTGGGAAATGAAATCCCAATCCTTGAAAAATGAAAAACTTCTACCACTAGGTAGCTGGACTTACCGGCTAATAGAAATTTGGATGCTTGGTCAGCATGCACAATGCCCAGGCTTTGCTCCTCAGCACCACAAGAAAAAAAAATTGGAGAAGTTGTTTAGGCAGTCAGGGTTTTTTGCCATGTGGCTTGAGAAACAGAGAAAGTTGTTCAGCAAGCAGAAAGAAGGTGGCAGTTCAGAAACGGAGCAAAACATTTCCTTGATTTATTATGATGTTGCAGGCGCTAGTTCCAGTCTACTGCTGGCATGTGTCCCAGCTCCTCCCTTCCTCCCTTCCTTCCTCTCTCCCTCCCTTCCTCCCTCCCTCCCTCCCTCCCTCCCTCCCTCCATTCCTCCTTTCCTTCCTTCCTTCCTTCCTTCCTCCCTTCCTCCCTCCCTCCCTCCCTCCCTCCCTTCCTTCCTTCCTTCCTTCCTTCCTTCCTTCCTTCCTTCCTTCCTTCCTTCCTTCCTCTTTTCCCCTCCCTCTCTCTCTCTCTCCACTCTCCCCTTAGTGCTGGCAAGGGTTCATTTCTTGCAGAAAAGCTTTGAAAGATTTTCTTATTAAAAATCTCTCCCCATCTGGGATGATAAAAATGTTCTGGAATTAGTGTGAAAATCATATAATTTTGCAAACATACCCCAAATCTACCGAATGGTACCCTTTTAAATGGTGAATTCTATGGTATGTGAATTAAATCTCTGTAACAAAAAAGTAAAAACAAAAATAAATAATGAAAACATGGCCACGGTAATACCAGCTGACATTACATGTAATAAAATTAGTCTTAGGAATATGGTTCAGTGGGTGGAGCACTTCCTAGCATGCACAAAGCCCTGGGTTCAATCCTTAGCACCACAAAAATAATAACAATAAAATTAATGTAATAAATTAGATTCATTAATTATATAATAAAAAAAGGAAAAAAAAATCACCCAAATTGGCATATTAAAACATCTCTAGGGCTGGGGAGATAGCTCAGTTGGTAGAGTGCTTGCCTTGCAAGCACAAGGCCCTGGGTTCGATCCCCAGCACCGCAAAAAAAAAAAAAAAAAAAAAAAAAAAAAAAAAAAAAATCTCTAATTCTATTATTGAAGAATTTTCTCCTTTAGTTAAGGCATTGCTACTCCCAGAATCTCCTACTAATAAGCAAATATATTTTTACAGAGTTATAATTTTTTAAAAAAGTACTAGTCATTTGCTCCTTTGGTTAACTTGACTGGTGAATAATAATCACCTTTCAGAGCCATGAGAAAAAATATAATGGAAAATCGTTATGTTATTTTATGTGGACAGTTTATGGAAGGGATAATGGTAAGGAGGTGAGGAATGGTCCAGAACAGTTAGAGGGTAGCACTAGTGTTGGGGGTCACGATGGGATGGTCAGGGCGTGGGATTATGGGGTTGGGAGAAGAAAGAGGAGAGGAAAAACAGTGTCAAGAGAGGACACATCCTCTGTGGGATGGGACAGCCTCCACCACACCGCCCCCCTTTCAAGTGTCCCCATATTGGATCCAGCCTGTTCTCCTTCTTAGAATCTGTGTTTTCCATGAAAATTAATGTCAAAGACAAATCTTAGAACAAAGCTAAATTATTAATAGTCCTGAAAACAAAACGGACCTTTTATCTCTCTGACAACACACTTGTTCTCCTTTGCTTGTTAACTCTGGATCACATAGTTTACCTTTCTCTTTGTTCTCCAAGAGGTACATGAAGAACTTTTTGAATTCTTGCCATATTATGAAATGACAGGAAGGGGTGTTCTAAATGTGGTGTGATGGTAAGCCTTCATCACCTGCACAGGCAGCCAAGCAATAAAGGGTCACTCACTCAGTCCCTTAACCACAGAGAAGATGGATTCTTCAGAAATTGTTTTTACTAGCCTTTAGAAGACAATTAAAATTTCTCAGGAGGCTGAGGCAGGAGGATTGAGAGTTCAAAGCCAGCCTCAGCCAAAGAGAGGTGCTAGCAAGTCAGTGAGACCCTGTCTCCACATAAAATACAAAATAGGGCTGGGGGTGTGGCTCAGTGGTCAAGTGCCTGAGTTCAGTCCCCGGTAATTAATTAACTAATTAATTATTATTCTTGCAGATGTAGGGTTAGAAAACTGCATAGATAATTTAGATAGCCTGTTACTTCTACATTAAAAGATTTTGGGCCAGGTGTGGTGGTGCACACCTGTAATCCCAGCAGCCCTGGAGGTTGAGACAGGAGGATCAAAAGTTCAAAGCCAGTTTCACCAACTTAGCAAGACTGTCTCAAACTAAAAAGTAAAAAGGGCTGGGGATGCAGCTCAATGGTTTAGTGACCCTGGGTTCAATCTCCAGTACAAAAAAAAAAAAAAGAGGTTTGTGATAAATTTGTTGGAACCTATTGTCATAACCTATGTAAATAAGTGCCTATGAGTGATGATAGGTAAATGGAATTAGCTATTGCTGGAGATAAAGTGAGCTATATTGACAAATGCAATGGTTATATTAGGTGCTAAGATATCAGTGTTCTAAGAATACCAGCTAAGATTTACTGAATGCTTATTGTGTTCCAAGATCAGTTCTATCTGTTTTATTTGTACTAACTCGAAGTTTTACCACAACCCTGAGAGATAGATATGATTAGTATTTCCATTTACAAAATAGGAAACTAAGATGCTAGCCTGGTAGGGTAGTATTTTCATAAGTAAAAATAAAAATATGCTAGAATATTCCAAAAATAAAGTAAGATTCAAAAAGGCAAATGAGTTCGTTTAGTCGCTTTCCTCTCCCTAGAGGTTCTCCTTTCACTCAATATTAGAACTTGGAATTTCTGGGGTTTTTTCTCATTACATCAACTCTAGGGTCTGTTACCTTAAATGCTTATCTGAATCGTGACTCTGTGTGAATTCTTGGGTATACATCTAGAATCTCTGAGACTAAAGCAAGCTCTGATGTTCTATTCTCGTGACCTAAAAGCCCCAGTAAGAAACCTGATTGTATTCAGAGTTTAATGACAAGCCATCTGAACATTTTGAACAGAGACACGACATGACTTTTGCTTTTCATAGATCACAATGATTGATGTGTAGAAAATAGGCTGGGGTGAGGGTAAGCACTGAAACAGAGAAACTAATTAAAAAGTCATTGAAATAGTACAGGTGAAATGTAATGATGGTCCAGATAAGGAAATAGTAGAAGAGGCAGTGGGAAGTAGATTTTCAAATATATTTTACAACTTGAATCAATAGCATTTGCTGTTGGCCTGTTTGCAGGCTGTCTTCAAATTTGTTGGCCTTAGAAACTGGTTGAAAGGTAGGTTTTCTATCCAACTATATGGAGAAATTCATGATAACGAGGGTAGAAAATCAAAGAGTTTTGTTAACAAGTTATTTTATTAATTAATTTGTAAATTTTTGAGGCAGGGTCTTGCTATGTTGCATGGACTGACCTTGAACTCCTGAACTCAAGTGATCCTCTCACATTAGCCTCCTGAGTAATTGAGACCACAGGGGAGTGTCACCATGCCCAGCTTTTTTTTTTTTTTTTTTTTTTGGTTATTTAAAATTTGAGATGCCTATAAGACATCCAGGTGTGACACAAAGTAGGCATTTAAATATCTGAGTCTATAATTTAGGGAAGAAGAACCTTTGTTTTTTTTTCCTCCCTACTATCACTACAATCTCAGGCAAAGATTTAATGAACTAACTCACATCAAGCTACAAGCTGTGGGGAGAATTCCATACATTTTCCCCTTAGAAGTATTTTAATTTTGTTACAGGACAAAGTGGTGTGCAAAATTCCTGACCCTCCTATTGAATAAAATAAACAAACAAATAAAAAATTCTGCTTGGGCTGAACAAAATAAATAGCTATTTCTGGTGCCTGTATGGTTAATCCTCATGAGACTCTCAATGGTAAAGACATAGACATCCTTATAGAAATGTCAATGAGAATATCAAGCTAAGTGAAATAAGCCAATCCTAAAAAACCAAAGGATGAATGTTTTCCCTGATAAGCGGAGAATGATATATATTTGGGGGGGCGGGATGGAGAGAAGAATGAAGGAACTTTAGATTATGTAGAAGGAAATGGGGGGGGTATGAAAAATGGTGGAATGAGACAGACTTCATTACCCTATGTAAATGTGATTACATGAATCATATGAATCTATATTGTGTACAAACATAGAAGTGAAAAGATGTGCCCCATTTGTGTATAATGAATCAAAACGAAGTATGTAAAAAATTTAAAAATAAATTAAAAAAGAAGTAATGTCAATGAGTGTCTTGACATATTACCACTTTGCCAAAGAAATGGCTTATATTAAATATGTTCTTAGATTGAACATAGTTGATAAGATTTATCTCTAACTCACTTCTTTATACTCAACAAGTGAATTAGTTTTTTTTTCATATATATGGAAAGAGAAATGTAGTAATATTTTCACAGGCTGAAACTTTATCAGGAAATATACAAAGATACAAAAATTGGAGGAGCATATCAGAATGTGTAAGAAAATCACAGTATACAAAAAAGTTTTAACGTCATATATTTTTATGCGCAAAAAAGCCACAGATTTTCTTTGTAAAGTGCACTTATTATATATCTGGCATTAAATTTAGAACAGAATGTTTAATGTTTCAAAGACATAATGCTTTCACAAAATAATTTATATAACTAATCATTCTCTATAAGAACCTTTTGGAACAAGTGAAAAAACTTGCTTAAAAAAGCTAAATGGGGCTGGGGATATAGCTCACTTGGTAGACCTGTCTGCTTTGCATGTACAAGGTCCTGGATTCAATCCCCAGCACCGCACACACAAAAAAAGTCAAACAATATGCCTAAGATTACATAATCAAGAGATGGCAAACCAGGCTTTAGTCTAGTTCTTTAGGTTCTACATCGTGCTGCTTCTTTCCATTTCTTTATTCTTTTAATAATGTCCTCTCATATTTGACCATTTTTAGTAACTGTATCAATAGAGGCTTTTTCAAGATAATATACATTGCCCTTGTGAAGATATTTACCTTTTTTTTTTTTTTTTTGCAGATGCTATCTTTTTTTATTTTTATAGACTGCATTTTGATTCATTGTACACAAACGGGGCACATCATTTTGTCTCTATGGTCGTGCACGAGGTAGATTCACACCATTCCTGTCGTCATACCTGTACATAGGGTGATGATGTCTGCCTCATTCTACCATTTTTCATACCCCCCTCCCTCTCATCTCCCTGTACATGATCTAAAGTTTCTTACCTTTGACAACAGTGAAGAACAATTAAGTGCTTGCTACGCGTCTGACAGAAGAAAGAGAAGAACCTGTGCATGTGTGTCATTTGTGCCTCTGTCACAGGACAGTGGGGAGCTGAAGCTCCAAACCTCGGGTTCTGTGTTCCAATGAAAGAAAATTTAAAGTCAGACACCAAAAGTCAAGCAAGAGAACTTTATTGAAAGTGAAAGTGAGGTTAAAGTGAAGTAAAAACAAAGTAAGGCTTCAGCAGAGAACACATGGGTCATCTCCCAGCGGAGAAGGACACGGGGAACAATGCTCCTTCTGGATTTATTACTGTTTGATGTTTGCCCGGAGAACTGGGCAAACTTCTGCACTCTTGGCCAATCAGGTGATAGATTTCTCCTTCACATCAGGCAGAGGAGTTTTTACCCTAATTGGTCCTTTCCAGAACTGTCAGTGGTGGCCATCATTTATAAGTCAATCTCATGTTAATATGGGCCCTGGTGTCAGTAGCCATGCTACTAAAGGAAGACCTATGGAAACACCTATAGCCATAACTCTGAGCTTTACACGGGCCTCAATGGACCCTATCATGAGTCCCATTAATCCTTCCTTCTTGACATACTTCCCCAGTTAGCTCATTTTTCTCCTGTTTTCTACAAATTAACTGCTACCATTTGCTTTCACATCCACTTTGAAAGTCGTTTAAAGAAGACTCTAAAAGTAATTTAAAGAACACCTTTGACCAGGCACAGTGATGCATGCCTGTAATCCTAGTGGCTCAGGCTGAGGCAGGAGGATCGAGAGTTCAAGGCCTCAGCCTAAGCAACTCAGTGAGACCTGTCTCTAAATAAAATACAAAACACGGCTAGGGATGTGGCTCAGTAGCTGAGTGTCCCTGAGTTCAATCCTGGTACCCACCCCTCAGAAAAAGAAAAGAACACCTTTGACCTTGCTATGCATGTCACTGCTCATTACTAGCTACTACCTAGCACCTCTGTCTCCCCTATTTCCATCTTCCACTACAATTGCATTCAAATCTCTATCATGAACAGTTTCCTTTATCTCATTGTGCACAGTTATGATAGGTGCTTCAAAGTCATTTTGACTCTAAGATCTGGGTCATCTCACAGTTGATCTCTCTTGATTGTCTTTCCCTTAAGAATCAATGGGACATATTTTCCTGATCCTTTGTATGTCAAGTAATTTTAGATTGTGTACTAAACCTAATGGATATTATATTTTAGTCTCTGGATCTATTCTATTTCTCTGAAGAACGTTGATAGTTTTGACTTAGCAAATGATTCATTTGTTTAAATTCCCATTACAAACCTTATCTCACCCATGGTAGTGGCAGCTCTAATCTTAGTTATGTTCCTTTATCTTTAACTGCATTGCTTGCAACCTGACACCATGCATAGTGCAGGAATCAGTCAAAATCTTGGGCAAAGTTCATACAAAAAATTCTTGTTCCTGTGTTAAGACTTTTGTTGTTGTTCTTACTATAATGAAATGCCTGAGACAGTCTAACTTTGTGAAAATAAAAAGGAGGTTTATTTAGTTTGTAGTTCTGGAGATTCAAGGGCATAATGCTGGCATCAGTTTGGTTCTGATAAGGAATTCAAGGTGGATGGCAGGACAGCATATGGAAAGAAGTGGTGATAGCACCAGGCAGGACACAAAAGAGAGATTCAGGGGTCAGGTGCAGGTTCTTCTAACTATTCATTCTACTTAATCCTTTAAGTAGAGTAATAACATTAATTTAATAATAATATAATAACATTATAGTTAATATAACATTAGTATTATTATTAATAATATAATAGCATTTATATAATACTACTACTGCTAATAATAATAATTTATTCTACTTTAATCCCTTCCAAGAGCAGTGCCTCCATTGACTTTAGGCCTCCCACTAGGTCCCTCCTCTTAAAAAGATTCCATACCATCTCCCACCTGCACACTGGGGAGGAAGCTTCCTTTGGGGCACACCCAAACCATATCAAACCATAGCAACTTCCTTCTCTCTTTTCCTTCTGGTATTCCCTCTCATGCTCCAGCTGTTTCTCCATGCCTATTCATCAGACTGAAATACTGCTGGCTTTCTACTGTCGTTTTTACTGCTCTGTGTACTGCTATGACTGTGACCTTCACTCAGGAAAAACCCACAAACAAGCCAGAATTGGTGGTACATGCCTGAAAGGCAATGACTCAGAAAGATGAGGCAGGAGGATCACAAGTTCAAGGCCAGCCTGGGCAACTTAAGGAGCCCCTGTCTCAAAATAAAATTTAAAAGGGACTGGGGATGTCGTTCAGTGGTAGAGTGCTTGCCTACCATATTCAAGGTCCTGGGTTCAATCCGTGGCACCACAAATACACATATACATACGTACTGCAAATACGCAGGAAATTCACCGTCATTGTCCCTGTCTCCAAATTTTAACTCTTCTCCAGAAACTTGCTGCTTTTGCTCAGTCTTTAGAGCCCTCAGGTAGTTTTCTGTGTTTTATTCCCCAGAGTTATAATTGTTATCTGCAGGAGGGCTGCTCTACCAGCTTATGTTTTAGTCAGCTCTTTTGCTGCTGTGACCAAAGACCTAATAAGAACAATTAGAGGAGGAAAACTTTTGGGGAGGCTCATAGTTTCAGAGGTCTCAGTCCACAAATGGCTGCTCCATTCTGTGGGGTCTGAGGTGAGGCAGACCATCATGATGGAATAATGTGGCAGAGGAAAGCAGGTCAGTGGCCACCAAGAAGGGGAGAGAGGGAGGGAGGCAGGGAGGGAGGGAGAGGGAGAGGGAGAGAGAGAGGGCGCTCTCCTTACCAGGACAAATTATCAACCTCCAAGTCACACCCTCAGAGCCCCACCTCCTCCAGCCACACCCCACCTGCCTGCAGTTACCACTCAGTTAATCCCACCAGGGGATTAATTCACTGATTGGGTTAAAGCTCTCATAACCCAATCATTTCACCTCTAAACCTTCTTGCATTGTCTCACATGTGAGTTTTTGGGGGACAACTAATATCCAAGCCATAACAGCTTATATACCAGAAGCATAACTCCCATCTAAATCTGTTTCAGTTGCTATTATAACCACTGAAAACTTGGGGACTTAAAATAGCAACTACTTTCTTGCTTACAATTCTGCGACTCAAGCTGGATGGTTCTTCTCCATATAATATCAGATGCAGCCATCTAGAAGCTCCAATGGGTCTAAAAACCCCAAATGGCTACTCCTATGTGTCTGATGCCTCAGTTGGACGAGTAGGAATAGTTTAGGACTGATAAGATGGCTCGTTTTACTTGATCTTTCTAGAAGTTCAGCTGAGTCTCTTTACATGGCAGCTGATGCTTCAAAAGAAGTGTTCCAAGGGCACAAGCCCCATGCACAAGTACTTAGTCTCCCCTTGCTTCACATTTGCTAACATGCCATTGACCAAAACCACATATCAAAAGAATCACTGTGAGATGGGACTATGAGGGGGCTTGGCTCATTGACGCCATCCATGTAACAGTCTACCATGATTTCTTAGGCACTTCCCTGCTTGGAGTCATAGGATACTTCTCCTCCCTCCTTTTACCTAGTGGATCTTTGTCAGTCATTCCTCCCTCTCCTGTATCCTCAACCCCTCTCTCCCTCCTGATTCTTCCCATCAGCACATAGGTGAGCTCCATAGCTGTCTTCTGTGACTAGCAGCAAAACTATACTTCAGTTACTTCCCTATTTCTCTGTAATCCTTCACTACCAACAACTTCTTTTTCTTCTTCTCCTTCTTCTTATTCTCCTCCTCCTTCCCCCTCTCCTCCTCCTCTCCTCTGCTTTCTCCTCCTCTTTTTCCTTCTCCTATTGCTACTGCTGCTGCCATACTGCAGATTGAACCCAAGGGTGCTCTACCACTGAGCTATATCCCCAGACCTTTTTCATTTTGTATTTTGAGACACAGTCTCACTAAGTTGCCCAGGCTAGCCTTGAACTTGGGACCATCCTGCTTCAGCTTCCTGAGTTGCCGGGGTCACAGGCGTGCACCACTGCATCCTGCCCCCAGCCAACTTCTTACACTGGTTCTGCCACTCAGCTCTCTCCGGTTCTCCATGGTGATACCTGGCTCCATCAGCAGTAGGGCCCTTATCCACACCAGTACCCAGGATTGCTCTTGTCATTCACAGTTCTTATTGCAGAACACAACAGATACGTCTCTGCACTTCTAATTAAATTTCAGCAGCACTGAACAATGGAGAACAATCCTCTGTTATAAGGACTCAATTTACTTTGCTCATCGAGAGCACAGTTACTTGCCATTCTTTTTATTCCATGTTAATTTTAAAAAGTATTGTCATGGCTAAGGTTTTATCATCAGCCTTCTTCAATTTTTTTTGCTATAAATATTCTCTTGTGTCATCTCAACCTTTCCACTGCTTCAGCTGCCATATTCTGATGCCTCCTAAAACGAAATTTCTAGCCCAGGTCGTTCTTCCTTAGCTCCGGGAACATACATTCCATTGCATACTCCGGGTCTCTTGGTCATCTCATGGGTAAACTCAATCCAACAGGTTCAGAACTGAAGTCATTTCCCCTCTCCTCAAAAGTACTCTTCTTGTGATCTTCATGACCAATGTCATCAATGGCCTTGGTCACATGACCAACATCATTGATGGCCTTGGTCAGATGCCTGAGTGTACTTTTGTCTATCTTTTCTCCACTTCCATCCCTATCTGACCAACGTCACCCATCCTCCATGGCCTCTCACGTGGGTTTCTGCCGTCCACTCCTGCCTGATTTCCCTGAACACTGTTGCTTTTCCTGCCATACCCAATCCATATCCCACTCCCCCATGCACATACATGCAAAATCTGTTCATCACAGTAAATCCAGAATGATCTTTCTATATTGAATGCATTCCCCTTTAATGAGTACCCATCACCTGTAGGATAAAATCTCAGCTATCAAGTTGGGTGACAAGGACTTTACTGACCCATAAGCTACCTAGCAAACCTCCTTTCCTACTTTCCTCAACACTGCTCCTGACCTAACCCTTTACTCCTTTTCTTGCCGCTGACTTCTCAATTATGCACAATCTCATTCACCCCGACATGGAAATTGAACATGTTATCTCTGCCGTTAAACTCCCCAGCTGTTCTGCCACTCAAATGTGTGACCTTGAACAATTTACATAACCTCTGCGTGCTTCAGTTTCTTAACTGTAAAATCAGAATAGGAATAGTACTGACCTCATGAAATTATTGTGAGAATAAGCTGAAATCACACACACACAGTGCCTAGCACACGAGAAAGGATCAATGAGGATTTATTGTTATACTTTTTGTTTATTTGTTTTGGTACTGAGAATTAAACCCAGGGGCCCTCTACCACTGAGTTACATCTCCATTCCTTTTTATTCTTTATTTTTGAGACAAGGTCTCACTAAGTTGTTCAGGCTGGCCTGAAACTTGCCATCCTCCTGCCTCAGTCTCCTGAGTCACTGGGATTGCAGGTGTGTACTGCTGCACATATTATTATACCTTATGCTTTTATTATTATTCTCCAGTTATATTATTATTATTATTTCTATTTCTTCAGCTTGTTCTTTCCCTTCTTTCTGAGCTTTGGTAAGGTTGTTTCCATAGCCCGGAATATCCTTCTCCCCCCAATGCTGTCCCCTGTCAACCTCTGCCCTTTACCTAGCAAGCCCCTACGCATACTTCAGGCCATGACTTAGAGTCTACTTCCTCCTGGGAGACTCCCTTCTGTAACTCTCTATTTCCATCTGCTCTGGTATTTTTCACACTAAATCATCATCTCCTGTTTATTTCTTTGCACCTCCATAAGATTAGAAATTCTGTGAGAATATGGGTCATTTCTCCTGGCTCATTCTTTCCCAGTTATAGGCTGAATCACGTATCTCTAAAATTCATATGCTGAACTCCTAACTGAATGTAACTATACTTGGTGACAAGGTCTTTGAAGGCAATATTAAAATTTAAATTAGGTCTTTAGGGTGGGCCCTAATGCAAGATAATTAGTGTCATTATAAGAAAATTTGGACACAGAAGAAAGGAGAAGAACATAGCCATGTACAAGCTATGGAGAAGAACTCAACCCTGCCATCACCTGATCTCAGATGTCTAGCCTCCAGAATTGTGGGAAAATAAATTTCTATTGGCTTAGCCACCCAGCCTGTGAGTCTTTGTCTGGCAGCCCAAACTAATACACTAATTCACTAAAATATTTCTAGTGGTGGTGCATGCCCGTAATCCACTACTCAGGAGACTGAGGCAGGAGGATCACAACTCCAAGGCCAATCTGGGAAACTTAGTGAGACCTTGTCTCAAAATCAAAACTTAAAAGGGCTGAAAGGATAGCTCAGTGGTAGAGCAACCCTGGGTTCAATACCCAGTACTTGGAGGAAAAAGTTAGCATGGTGCCTTGCAAACACTAGGAGCTTAAAAATATTTGTTTCCTGAAAATGAATCATCTCATGTTCCTCTGACCCTACATGGAAATGTTAGAGTCAACAGAAGCAATGTAACTAGCTAACCCTTCTTTCCCAGACCAAAGACACTACAGAAATGTGATTCAAGCAAATTCAAAATAGAAATAGCATGTTTCAAATACTTGCAAATCATTTCCCTTTCCTTCTTTTAGAAACAGATGGCAGGAAATCTTAAAAGTTGTTTCATAAAATAGACAAAGCAAAAGGGAACTTTTTTTCCCCCCTTTGGTACCAGAGATTGAACTCAGGGGCACTCAGCCACTAAGCCACATCCTCAGTCCTTTTTGTATTTTATTTAGAAACAGGGTCTCACTGAGTTGCTTAGGGTCTTGCCAAGTTGCTCGGGCTGGTTTTGAACTGGTGATCTCCTGCCCCAGCCTCCCGAGCCCCGGGGATTATAGGCATGCGCCACCGCTACCGGCAAAAGGGAGCATTTATAATACCTATACCAACAAATCTGCTCCTGATTACGTTGTTGTTATTTTATTTTGTTAACAGGGGTAAGTACTTGGTAAAGTCATCAAAATTTCTAAGAATATCTTCTAACCAGGCATTAGTTATCTCCAAGTCTGTCAAGCAACCAAATTTAAAATGAAAATAATGGAGGAGAAGGAAATATTTTAAAAACCAATCAGTCAAATTGTCTCCCCATCTCCACTTTTTTTTTTTTTTTTTTTTTTTTCTGTCAGTACTGGGGATTGAACCCAGGGCCATTCAACCACTGAGCTACATCCCCAGTCCTTTTCATTTTATTTTATTTTTTAATTTTGAGACACTAAATTGCGGAGGCTGGCCTTGAACTTGTGATCCTCCTGTCTCAGCCTCCTGAGTGGCTAGGATTATAAACATGTGCTACCACTTCCGGCCTTGTCAAACTTTCTTGAGGACACAACTTTCATTCTCTTTAATCTTCTTTTGGTAGATTGAAGACAATCTGAAGCAGAAAACTACATAAAATTATTCCTCTATTTTTATTATGCTGGCATGTTCACATGTGAAACTCATTTAATCTCTCTAGAGAAAAATATGAAACTTCCTAAAATGTGCACACTGAATTGAATGTAATATCTGCTGAAAATTAGAATGAGCTGAAACTCAAAATCTTCAATGGAACAGTTTGCTGCCCATTCAGTCTAAAATTCTCAATCATCTGAGGTTTCTATGAAGGCGATACTGAAGAAAACGGTTTTAAAAAAGTGAATGTGCAAAATCAATTTCTAGACAACATCGAAAGTTTACTTTTTCCAATCTTGGAATGTTAAAATAATTTCAAAAAAACTGAAAACATTTTCTTCCATCAGAGCCTTCCATCTTTGCATTGCTGGTTTTAGGGGTGGGGTTTTTTTTTGCCGGGAGGGGGTGAAAAACCATGGACTTTGGTGTCATATATTCTTGAGTTTATACCATGGTGTAGATGTGTGTCTTTGGTCGGATGATCTCTTTGAGCCTTGATTTCCTTTTCTGTAAAATGAGTGCAATGTCACTTAATTTATAAATTTAAGGAGTTTAATAAAATGCTGGGTGTGGTGGCACATGGCTGTAAACCCAGCAACTTGGGAGCTGAGGTAGAAGGATTACATATTCAAGGCCAGCCTCAGCAACTTAGCTAGACACTGTCTCAAAATAAAAAAGTAAAAAGGGCTGAGGGAGTAGCTCAGTGGCAGAGCTCCCCCAGGGGAGTTTCAGAGGAGGTTTAATAAGATAACATTCATAAAGCAGCACCATAAGATCTGATATACAGTGGATATTTAATGAATACGAATCTTTCCCTGCTTTTCTTGATAAATGGAAAATAAAGGCACCTAGAATGTTTCTTCAACTCACAGTTAAGGAATTTCGGTTATTCTGTCTGGCTTCATGCTCCTATCCCCTACACACAGAGGAAGTCTCCTGAGATACAGCAACAGCTTGAGCAGCACTTTAAAGTCTAGCCCTACAGATGATGATGATGATGATGATGATGATGATGATGATGATAGCCTGGGTACAATTGTTGAAATTTCACTTCTTTTTCTTTTTCTTTTTGAACCATTGAAGGAATTCAGGGGCTCTTAACCACGGAGCTACATCCGCCGTCCTTTTTATTTTTTGAGACAGGATCTTGCTAAATTGCTTAGGGCTTCGCTGATTTGCTGAGTTGGCTTTGAACCCTTGATCCTCTTGCCTGAGCCTCCCCAGTCGCTGGTGTTCCCACCACGTGGTGCACCACCACGACTGGCTGGCCTTTCTTTCTTAAGACAAGGTCTCACTGTGTTGCCCAGGCTATATCTTCAACTCCTGGGCTCAATCAAGTGATCCATCTGCCTCAGCTGGGACCACAGGTCCACCACCAAGTTCAAGTGAAGTTTTACACTTTAGAATTGTCTTTGGGTGTTTAGATGCAGCAACCTCCTAGCACAATGCCTGACACGTACTGAGTACTGTTCAAATAAGACCTCCCTTCGCTTCCTTATGATTCATTAAAAAGCCTTTTCAAACACATCGCTAAAAGGAAACATGATCATCTATCTTCAAGTGCTTAACGGTAACACTAAACATTTGTTCTGTTTGATGAGAAAAGAGGACGCTTCTGAACGCGGTCTCCGCCTCACTAACAGAGGAACCGCGCTGCCTAGTGGGGACTGTGAGAACTGCATCTCTAGATGCAGCTGTACTGCGGACAAATTTAGAATTGGTTTAGGTGGAGGAGGAAATATAGGGGAGAGGTAAAGGGTTAATCCTGTAGGATGGAAGACGGTTCTACTCTCTTTCCCCAGGTCCTCAGAAAATTCTATGGAATCTCCAGACACCTGGTGTGAATTGGTTTCTTGCAGAAATTGTAAAAGGAGAGCAGAAGGGTGTTACATTGTGCAGGAGAATTACAAACCACCATGCTTATTGAGCCAAACTTAAAGGGGAATAAAGGTCCTTTAACGAGGAAGCCAGGCAAGTGACTGGGAGCAGGTTAAGTCCTCAAAAACTCCCAGCACTTGGATTTTGGAGGTAAAGAGTTTACAAAGGCAAAAAACACAAAAACCACAAGGACAGTTTAACCAGATGTAGGTCAGAAAAGACCTGGTTGAGACAGATATGTTGATTACATGGGAGAATTGTTTTGATTACACGTTTCAGAATCATTTTGTTATACATCAGGGCCATAGTCGGGGGTGTGGGAAGGTCCTACCATACTTCAACATAGATACAGCAGTCAGGAGGCTGAAAAGAAAACATGTTACACAAGCATACAGTGGCGTCAGGTCAGAATAAAATGGCGTTACTTGGTTCTCTTACATTTCAAGGGGACCCGGCTGATATCTGGGTTCCTTTTGGAAGTCTCATCTCCCCAGCTGCCCTGTCTTCCTGTGTGTGTGTGTGCGTGGGTGGTGGTGGTGGTGGGTGCTAGGGTTTGAACTCAGAGGTGCTCTACCACTGACAGGGTCAGAGTGACAGGGTCTTGATAAGTTGCCCAGGCTGGCCTTGAACTTGCAATCCTCCTTCCTCAGCCTCCTGAATTGCTAGGATTCCAGGTAATGTGCCACCATGCCTGGCCCAGCCGCCCTCTCTTCCTGACCTGTGATGGGTGACGCTGATGAGCCAGAAAACCTCGTCGGTCTGACTAGCTTTCAGCCACTCAACCGCTTTGCCTCTAAGATCCATCACTATATTATTAACCGAAGTGCAGTCCTCAACTTGCGACTGTCCAAAAGTGTAGCACCAAAGTTGTGAGACAGGTGTGAGAGTTATCATCCCATTTTAGGGAGAAATGAATTGAAGCATCATTATGTAGTTTGCCAAAACAACACTCTGAATTTAGCATTGGTGCCATCTGAACTTCTGCCAGGGAAAAACATCTAATCAGAGTGATTGAGCAGAGTGCTTCTCTCCTGCTATGATGATGCCGAACTTAATCAAAAAGCATTTATTAAATACTTAATTACATGCAGTGCAGTGCTAGATGCCCACAGAGAGAACTGTGTGCACCGGGCCCCTCCTCTCCAGCACTTTGCATTAGAGAGAGGTGGGAGGCCTGGAGGGGGAGACAGGAAGGAAACCAGAATTTCATTAGTTCCTTGTATGTGTGCCAATCCCACTTAGGGTAAGAGATTCAATCCTTACCATTCCCTTATACGTATCATTTTGTCTACTTTACAGGTAAGGTAGGTGAGGCTCATGGATAATTTCAGAGCTGTAATTCAAGCTGAGTTTTATGACTTAACACCGCATTGCCTTGGGAACGAGGACAGGCTGATATGGTGAGATGTTCTCAGGATAAAAGGACTCCCTAAACTGGGCATGGTGGTGCACACCTGTAATTACAGTGACTCAGGAGGCTGAGGCAGGAGGATCGCAAGTTCAAGGCCAGCCTCAGCAATTTAGCAAAGCCCCAAGTGACTGAGACCCTATCTCAAAACAAAAAATAAAAAGGACTGGGGATGTGGCTCAGTGGTTAAGTGTCCCTGGGTTCAATCCCTGGTAGAAAATAGAAAAAAATTCTTAAAATAAGAATTTCACATCTGTAATCCCAGCGCCTCGGAAGGTTGAGGCAGGAGAATTGCAAGTTCAAAACCAGCCTCAGCAAAAGTGAAGTGCTAAGTAACTCAGTGAGACCCTGACTCTAAATAAAATACAAAATAGGGCTGGAATGTGGCTCAGTGGCTGAGTGCCCCTGAGTTCAATTCCCGGTAACCCCCCAAAAAATCATAAAGCAATTTCTAAGCACTGAGAGGTGGAAGGCAGAGATATGGATACCATATAATTTGAGATCAAAGCAAAGTATGCCCTGTGGACATTCTGAAAAGGACTTCTTTATTCCATCCCTAAAATTTGAGCTGAATTTGTCTTGCTTAAGAGATACCAGGCTAGAGGTGAATGTAAAGTGGTGGCCCGAGAAGCAGTTGTCCCCCCTCCCCTCAGGCTGTTAGTGAAATTCTGAGATTGCCATTGAAGGTTTGTTGGCAGTGGGAAATCCTCCACAAATCCAGGGGGATACGAGAGGTAAGGCAGCAAAAGCATGACAAGAACCACAGTAACCCTACACAAGCGACACGTCTACTGTTATTAGGGGCCTGGTAAGGGGCCAGGAGGACACTGTCACTCTGCCTGGCATCGATGTGCCACTCACCTTCACCATGTCATGTCTGAGTTTGGGATTGGCACCCGCCCTGCCTGGCCTTGGTCACAGTAGAGTTTTATTTTTATTTTTTCCCTGACCAGTGCATTTCACAGAGCTCTTAGACTGGCAGCTGGATCTAAGCACACAGGCGCTGTGTTCGAAGCCTCTGGAATCCTTTCACGCCGGTCCATGCTGTTCTTCCACCACTGTGCTCATCTCTTACAAGTGCTCTCTTTTGTTCTACCATTTCTTTTCTCTCTCTTCCTCCTCCTTCTCTCTTTCTAATCTATTTTTCTGACTCGTTTATCCCCCTCCCAACCTTCCCTCAATATCTTATTTTTGTACCTTTCTCTTCCTTTCTCTTCCAGTCCTATTTAACTGCTGTGGGTTGCATGCTCAGCGCTGAGCTCTGTAATGCAGACACCACACAGGGCCTACCGTTCAGTGGGGGGAATAAGACATGACCAAGAAACTCTTAATGGCAGGAAATAACTATTATTGGGGAGTCTGACAGAAGCATGTTGTGAACAAGGATCTAAAGCAATAAGAAAGGCTTTCATTTTCTTTTTGCCCTTCCAAACTTGTAATCTCTGAATTTAACTTTGCTAATTTCTCACTCGTTAAAGGATACAAGATCACTTGAAATGTATAAAGTATGAGAAAAAGAACACTTAAAAAATATTCATGGTCGTTGCTTTCAAGGGCCTGCAGACAGGCTGCTATTAGGGAAAGAAGAGAGAGTTGACATGTCGCAACTCGCTGCTGGGAACAGGAGGAGAGGCCGCTTTCTGATGGACAGGTTGGGTGATTCTCAAGTCACAGCCTGCTCAGTGCTGAGGAAAGCTTTCCTCACCAATTCCTTTGTGTCCAGAGTCCCTAAGGATTCCTCTCCGTATTCCTGTTTCTTCGGTTTTATTTATTTCTTCAGTTATGGTTCCCCAAATTTGATTCAACATATGTAATTCAAACATCAACCATGGGTCAGCCATGTGGACTATGATGCGTGCAGGTCCTTAAGTCATTTGTTTCCCACTTTATTTGTTTTGGCTCCTTTCCAATGACTTGTAGCGAGACATCTCTTTTAAATATATATTCTACCTTTGCTGTTGGATATTTATGTTTCAAAGAAATTTTCCCACAAACTTTCCAAAGCACAATTTCTTTCAACCGATTTTTAATTTTAAAATAATGTACCTGTTCTAGAACAACACCTCCACATATTTGCCAAGAGGCATAAGTGTGCATGAATAAGAAAGTGGAAAAAATGTTTTATAGCACTGTTAGAAATATCAAGTAACCGAAAGCAACCTAAATATCCAATATTTGAGGACTGATTAAACTATGATACTTGTATTAAAAACACTAGGCTGGGGGTATAGATCTGTGAGTGTTAGTGCACTTGAGGCCTTGGGTTTGATCCCCAGCACCAAAAAAAAAAAAAAAAAAGAAAGAAAAAAGAAAAGAAAAGGGGGAAAAAAGTACATAATTGGAACACTACTGAGCAATTAAAAAAAAAAGACCTATACATATGTTAACAAAAGAAAAAAGAGTTCTAGCTCCATAATGAATCAAAATAGTTATGATATAATTTTACATGTCTAATAGAAAAACATATTTTAACATATAGATATATAATATATAGAAAAATTTCTGAAGAAATACAACAAACTGCTTAATGTATAATCATGAGTTCTGTTGGGTTTTGTTTGTTTTTTTTGGTACTGAGGATTAAACCCAGGGGCACTTTATCTCTGAGTTACATTCCCAGTTCTTTTCATTTTTTATTTTGAGACAGAGTCTCACTAGGTTGCTTAGGGCCTTGCTAAGTTGCTGAGGCTGGCCTCAAACTTGTGATCCTCCTGCCTCAGCCTTCCAAGTTGCTGGGGTTACAGGAATGCACCACTGTGCCTAGCTATTTGTATAATTTAGAATTAAAGTTGATTTTAGTGGCATATCCTATAATCCCAGTGACTCAAGAGTCTAAGGCAGGAAGACTACAAGTTCAAGGCCAACCTCAGCAATTTAGCAAGGCCCTAAGCAACTCAGGGAGAACCTGTCTCAAAATAAAATATAACAAGGGCTGAGAATGTGGCTCAGCGGTTCAATCTCCAGTACCAAAAAATAAACTAATTAAAATTAAAATTAAAAATGGCTGAGGATGTAGCATATGATAGAGTGTCCTAGGTTCAACCCCAGTACCAAAAAAAAAAAAAAATTTAAGTTTTTTTTTTTTTTGCGGTACTGGGGATCGAACTCAGGGCCTTGTGCTTGCCAGGCAAACACTCTACCAGTGTACTTACTTTTTAAGTTTTAAAAAGTCACATGTGGTAAAAAAAAAAAAAAAAAAAAAAAAAAAATTAGAATACACAAAAAGTTAAACTGGAGTGAAAATATGTTTCATTTCCAATCCTACAGAGTAGAAGTACTCATTAATGGTTTTTGTGTAGTCTTGCAAGAAATTTCCATAAATATTCAAAAGCAAATATATGAATAATTTGTACACTACACACACACACACACACACACACATTGTAAACTAATTTTTTATTTAGCTATATCTTCCTGCAGCATGTATAGATTAATATATATGCATCTTCAATCATGCAAAATTGAAATGACTGACTCTTGTGAGTATAATTTCCTTATAGGGCTATGCTAATTTAAATTGCTTTAATAAATAAAAATAAATAAATGAATAAATAAATTGCCTTAACAGAGCAGAGAATGTAGCTTAGTGGTAGGACGTGTGCTTAGTATGTGCAAGATCCTCGGTTTGATCTTTAGTACCACTAAATAAATAAGGAAATAAATTGCTTTAACAATCACTAAAGCATTACATGACTGAGATCTTAGTGGTAATACTACTGTTGAGGACTAAATCTTTATTCCCTATACATACCACCTGTGCTTGAAGTGCCATAAAAATACGTTTGAGGAGGGGTTTTGCCTTGACCTGTTGTGATGTTTGTGTGTGTTTGTTTAATGCATAAGCACACACTTTATCACAGAGCTACATGCCCAGCCCCTAACCTATTGCTTCTGCTTATATACCCTCAGAATTAATCTCAGTGACTTTTAGTTACAATTAAATATTTCCCTTTATAACTTTTGACCTGGACATACTAAACATGGAAGAGCACCTATTTTTTTTTTTTTTTTTTGGTAGCACCTATCTTGCACAGCTGTCCCAAACAAATGATAAGATGGATCATGTTCCCCCTCTTCCTTTTAAAGGACCACCCTTGATTTCCAGAGAGCATCCTTTTCAACTCAACCTGTTTCCTGGAAGTCCAAGTTTCCTACTGAAGCACACCTTCTAGATTCAATCCTGAGTTTCTGTGTTTTTCTTCCAGCTTTTCAAAACATTTTGTTTTGGGCCTGATACTTCACATATTTGGCATCTCTCTGAAGATAAATTATCTTTGGAAATCTTAGCAAATATGTTCTTCCACTCCCAAATTAGTCAGTGAGACAAAAATAAAATTATGTTCTACATCTAGAACATAATTAAAGGAGATGTCACTACAAAAAGTTTAAAACCCATCTTCTGATTATTTCTGATATAGGGAAATCCACTCATGAAAATGTCACAGACTGATCCAGCTGGCTGATAAAGCCTGGTATTTAGCTTTAAAGTAGAATCAGGAGTGAGCAGAGATCAAATGAGGTCAGACTTTGTCTAAGTCTGAATCTGGAAATGTCCCCCAAAGTCTCATATTAAAGACTTGGTTGCCAGCTGGTGGCACTCCTGGGAGGTGGTAGAAACTTCAGGAGGCACAGGGTAGGTCATTGAATATACACCCTTGGGACTCTGGCTCTTCTCCCCAGCACCTTCCTGGCTGCTATGAGGGAGAAGTTTTCCTTCACCATGCCCTTCTGCCATGACTTCTGCCTTACCCTAGGCAGAAACAACAGAGCCAAGTGACCACAGACTGAAACCTCTGAGAGGTGAACCCAAATAAACCTTGCATCCCTTTACATTGATTTTATTAGGTATTTTGACACAGTGATGGAAAACGGACTAACACAGCTCTATAATTACTGAACGATAGCCTTGATTTTTCCATAAAGTTTACAAAATTCATTTTCATCCTGAGGTTTTTTTTTTTTTTTTCTTTTGGAAATCTTTTAAGATTTTTAAATTTTTGTTTGGGCCTGATACTTCACACAGTTGATATTTATCTGAAGATAAATTATTTTTGGAAATTCTAGCAAATTTCTACTTTCACTCGCAAATTAGTCAGTGAAGCAAAAATAAAAATTGCCTTCAAAAACAAATGCATTTGTAAATGTCAGGATTTGAGATCACATGTACTTTAAGAGAAAACAAGTCACTAATGAGGGAGGAGGAGCTAAAGAAAGAATGAAATTTTAGATCCCAAGAACCATTAACAAGAATCCTTTGTCACCCAAATTTGAAATGTTTGGTTACAGCTTGATTCTATTTATGGTGCACAGCGCTATGAAAGGCACAAACCTTTATGGAATAAACAAATGGAAACTGTGGACTATTTCCAATTGTTCTCAATATCACTAAATTTCTATCTAGAAAAACTGTTTTCAAGAGGGGAAAGTCTCTGGGTGTCAGAGAGACTTAGCCACAAAGCATAATCCAGAGTCAGAATATGTTTACTCCTGAAGGAGATACAGGGAAGCTTGGAGAACTGTAGGAAAATCTAGGTAGGGCCTAGTCATTCTAAATTTTTGTTTATTTATTTATTCATTTATTCATTCATTCTTTCATTCAGATGCTAGGAATCAAACTGAGCATCTTGTGCATGCTAAGCACATGTTCTGCCACTGAACTATACCACCTCCCATCACCAAATCTAAAATTTGACTTAAAAGGCAAGTTAAACCAAAAAATAAGTATGCAAGCAACTGGGGAACAGTGGCATGTGCTTGTTACAATACAAAGCTGCTCCCCTGACCTTTATGCTGCAGTCATTTCCCCGCCTCCCAACTACTTGTCTGTCTGTGAACATCCTAGCTAGCTATTGGTTCATCAGTCAGCTTGCAAATATCCTTCTCCGTTATTGGTCCCCTGATAAACCTCAGAATTTGACTGCTTAAGGCTAGCTACCGGCCATCTTTTTTCATGCTTTCTCTCTTCTCCTCACTTTCATTCTTTCTCTCTCCTCCTCGCTTTTCACACTCTCTTGCGCACTCTCTCTCTCTCTTTTCCTCTCATTTTCTCTCTTACCCTGCAGGGAGACACTCTGTTTGCTTAATAAACCCTCTTATGTGAGTTCCCAGGTCTGGAGTGGTTTCTGGGTTCTTATACTTGTAACCTCACCTACTCAGGAGGCTAAGGCAGGAGGATCACAAGTTTGAGGCTAGCTGGTCTCAGCAACTTAGCAATACTCTGTTTCAAAATTTAAAAACAAAAGCAAAAAAATAGGGCTGGGGATGTAGCTCAGAGGTACAGCATCCCTGGGTTAAACCTCTAGTACCACAAAAAAAAAAAAAAAAAAAAAAAAAAAAAAAGAAGAAAAAAAAAAAAAAAAAAAAAAAAAATAGAAAAAGAAAATAAATTTAAAAGACCAGTTAACATCAATATCTGGAACTAAATAGATTCTACCTTAAAATTAACAATAAGTATCAATTAAGTACCTATGTTTATATGATATTTGATAGTAGGTGTGGCAGGCTAAACAGAATTAAGGACATTTTATTTTGATGTTGGAAAAACTCAGTGACCTGAGCTGAAGATTAACTCAGTGGTAGAGTGCTTGCCTACAGTGCACAAGGCCCTGGGTTCAATTTCCAGCACTGGAAACAAAAAGTTAATGAGCTATTATTAACATTTTAATATTTGTAATCAGGTCCAATCATTGTGCCTTGAACAATACTGATAGTAACACTTGAAGGAATTGATAGGGTTTCACATTCAAATCTTCTAATTCTGAACTGTTTGAGAGCAAAATAGGTTCTCTAGTTCTCTTTTTACTTCTCCTAAACAAATGCAAGAATCTTCACCAAAAGATCTTTAATCATGCAAAAATAAAGTGACTGACACTTTTGCAAATATAATTTCCTTATAGGGCTAACTTATTTAAATTGCTTTAACACTGGGGGGACAAATGATCTTCCCTTTCAAGATCTAACAGGGGAGGGGGTGCTGGGGAGATAGCTCATTCGGTAAAGTGCTTAAAAAAAAAAAAAAAAAAAAAAAAAAAAAAAAAGATCTAACAGGGGACACTTTTAGGTGGAGTCCTGCCTGTTGCCCATAGAGCTAAAATACAAGGGTCTCCTGGAGTCCCCATATATGCAGGTGTCTATGTCTTGGTCATGCTGATTTCTGTATAGAGTATCTCTGTCTCTCACCAACTTCATGTTAGGATGGCTCCAAACGAGGTCAGAATTAAGCACATTTAAAGTTATGCTCAAAAGATTAATTTTTATTGTAAAGATTTCTGCGATCTCTAAAATAAACAAGGGATATAATGCAAAACTAAGTAAGGGTATGTGTAAATTAAAAAAGGTATTCAAGGTTGTAATAGAGTTTTAAAAATAAAATTCATAAAAGATCTTATAGAAGACAAAAAATTGCTTTAACAAATAAAAATAAATAAATGAATAAGTAAATAGCTTTAACAGAGCTGGGAAGATAGCTTAGGGGTAGGATGTGTGCTTAGCATGTGCAAGATACTTGGTTTGATCTCTAGCACCACTAAAAAAATAAGGAAATGAATTGCTTTAACAATCACTAAAGCATTACATGACTGAGTTCTTAGTAACAATATTACCTATTGATGACTAAATCTTTATTCCCTATACAAACCATCTGTGTCTGAAGTGCCATAAAAATACATTTGAAGAGGAGTGTTTGCCTTCACCTGTTGTGATGTTTGTGTTTGTTTAATGCTTAAGCACACGCTCTATCACAGAGCTACATGCCCAGCTCCTAACCTGTTGCTTCTGCTTATATTCCCTCAGAATTAATCTCACTGACTTTTAGTTACAATTATATATTTCTCTTTCTAACTTTTGACCTGGACATACTAAACATGGAAGAGCATCTATTTTTTTTTTTTTTTTTTTTTGCACCTATCTTGCACAGCTGTCCCAAACAAATGATAAGATGGATCATGTTCCCCCCTCTTCCTTTTAAAGGACCACCCTTGATTTCCAGAAAGCAAACTTTTCTCCCATTCAGCCTCTTTGTGAAAGTCCAAGTTTCCTGCTGAAGCATACTTCCCAGCATAGGACAACCTCGCTCCTCCCCATCAACCCCCGACACCTGTAAAATCTTGCAAAGTTCAGGATTCTATTTCCAAAAATTATCGTCTCTTCTGATTTATACTGGGTAATCGCAGATTAATCTCATCCATTAGTGTAAGCAAGCCCTTTAACCTACCAAATACACCATTATCTTTCCCTGCCCGAAACTTTTTGTGGTACGGGGGATTAAACCCAGGGGCACTCTACCTCTGAGCTACACCCTATCCCCCAGCCCTTTTTAAAAAATGTTTTTGAGACAGGGTCTTGCTAAGTTGCCCAGGCTGGCCTAGAACTTGAGATTCTCCTGCCTCAGCTGCACCCAGTCAAACTTTATTTTGAAAAATGTCTACCTCCAAAAAAAATTCGCTGAACTATTTGAATAACATATTTATTGCATTATTAAAATAATGACTATGATTAGTTAATGATTTCTCAATAAATCCGATTTAGGGAAAAAGTGACTAACATTTGCTGAGTACTTTGTAGACAACACTGTATGAAGAACATTACATGCCATATATTCTTTAATCAAAAATCTCTCTGACTGGATGTGGAGGTGAACACCTGTAATCCCAGTGGCATGGAAGGCTGAGGCAGGAAGATCGCAAGTGCAAAGCCAGCTTCAGCAATTTAGCAAGTCCCTAAGCAACTTAGTGAGACCCTGTCTCTAAATAAAACATAAAAAGGGGCTGGGGATGTGGTTCAGTGGTCAAGTGCCCCTGGGTTCAATCCCTGGTACCACACACACAAAAAAACACCTTTCTGAAATGGGTGTTTTCTATTTTTACAGATGAGCAAATGGAGTCTGAAAGAATATAAATGAAGTGCCTAAGATCACATGTTTAATAAGATCCAGAATTCCAACTTTCATAACTATCTATAACTGTATCTATTAAAATACATGTCTTGACATAATAACTAAAGGCAATGTGTGAGCCTTGATTAGACCCTGGTTGGTGAAAAATAAATAAAAGGTGGCAAGTTTCAAGGGATGGCACATGCCTGTAGTCACACATCTGTAGTCCCAGCTACTCAAGAGATTGAGGCAGAGGATCACTGGAGTTTAGGAGTTCAAGACCAGCCTGGGCAACATAGGGAAACCACAAGTCTGAAAAAATAAAAAACTGTGTGAGTACACAGACACACAAAAAAATTGCGGCATAATATTAACAACTAATGAATCAATGTGAGAGATACACGGATTTTGTTGTAATAGTCTTTCAACATTTCCGTAGGTGTGATGATTTCAAAATAGAATGTTGAGGGGGAATGCATATCTGGAAAGGGCTCTTAAGAAATAATTCTTAGAATCTCAGGATTACGAGATTTTTACTTCACAGAGTCTTACACAATCTCTTTGCTGACATTTGAGTGGTTTTATTTTCACCAACATCATTAGCAATATCATACTATACTCAGTATACAAATAAACATTTAAAAGTATAAAAGAATAAATGCTCTGGTATCAAGGTTTTCTATGCAAGCTGATATTACCAGAAAATTTCACTTTCTTTTTTTTTTTTTTTTTTGCAATTATGTATTTTCAGAAAATTTCATTAAAGTTTCTAAAATTCCATTTAAAAAGTGCTAAAAATTCCATACTGCTGTCAGCTGCAGTAGCACACACCTGTCATCCCAGCTACTTCAGAAGGTTGAGACAGGAGGATCTGAAGCTCATGGCAACTGGGAGACCCTGGCTCAAAAATCAAAAATAAAAGAACTTTTAAAAGGGGCTGGGAATGTGGCTAAAAAGGGCTGGGGATGTAGGTCAGTGGTAGAGTACCCCTGGGTTCAATTCTCAGTATCCCTCGCCCCCATCCGAACTGTTTCCTTTCTTACTGGAAAAATCTGATAATCGAAATCGAAATCTTTTTTTTTTTTTTTTTTTTTTTGAACTTTTTTGTTCCTGTCCCCTCTACTGGTGGAGCAGGATTTTACCGCTGGTTCTACCTAAGCACAGAGCCGTCCCTGCAAAAAAATACTACGCAAGACAGGAAAAAGTCTTTAAAACCTCTTAAACAGAGGAATGTGGAAGCCTAGAATACTTCAGTTTTAGACTAGAAACTCATCCTTTAATACCCAAGCCTCTGACCAAGAGCAGTTGGAGAGGATATTGCCTGAATCCCTAGAAAATGAAAGGTCCGGGAGGCAGCCGCGGCCACGGGCCGGGACTTCAGGGCGCGGCACGCCCCTCCCTCTGCCTCGGCCAATCGGCAATGAGGGGGCGGGGCCCGGGACCGCAGAGGCGGGGCGAACACGGAGTGGGTGTGTCCGGGGCGGGGGCCGCAGGTCCCAGAAGGTGGCGACTTTCCTGGGCCTGCGGCGCCTCGGCGCAGGTGGAGAGGTCAGGCTGGAGGGGCCTTCGGCCTCCGGCGTTGGGAAATGGCGGCGGGGGTCAGGATGGAAGACGTGAGTGCACGGAGGGGTTGGGCGGCTGTCCCCGGAATCTCCTTCTTCCTGTGCTGGGGCGCACAGGGTGGGGACGGTCGGACTGGGGAAGCCTCTGTCCGCCCGCGGTCGGAGGGGGCGCCGCCTGCGCAGGGCCCGCCCCGGGCTCGGGGTTGTGGAAGAAGGCGCGGGTACGCTGTGGCGTCCGCGACACGCCGGCTCCGGGCCTGTGTTCGCCGGGTGAAGGTTGGGGTGGGGTCCTGCAGGATCGGCGCGCCTGTTGGGGGTCCCAGGCCGACGCCAGCCCACGTGTGGTGCGCGTCTTTGGTCCCGGAACTGGGAGCTTCACGTGATGCGCGTCTGGCCTGACAGCCTTCCTCCGGGAGAGCTCCCCCTGCGCTCGACTGAACGTCCCGGGGCGCAGGGCCGATTCTCCCGCGTGGGCTCTCCTGGGCTGGCTCGGAGGGCCGTGGACCTGCAGTAACTGTGTGCCCCGGCTGGACGCCAGCGTCCCACGGGCAGACCTGTCGCTGTCACCTCCCGGAAACCCCCATTGGAGAAAAACAGTGTCATGTGCTGTTTCGATTTTAGGCGTGGTAGATAGAAAAGGATTTTTAAATCTTAGATCCAAACTCGATTATCCAGTACCCCAGTTTACAGTGTGTACAGTACAGAATGATACCATAATTGCAAAAATCTTGTATCCTTATTGACTATTTATAATTATTGGTTTTTTTTTTTTTTTTTTTTTTTTTTTTTTTTTGGTACTGGGGATTGAACCCAGGAGCACTTTACCACTGAGCTCCCTCGCCAGTCCTGTTTATTTTTTCGTTTTCAGGTAGGGTCTCCCTAAGTTGCTTAGGGCCGCCCTCATTTGCTGAGGCTAGCCTCTGATTTGCAAACTTCCTGCCAAATCATTGGAATTACAGGTGTGTACCACCTCACCCCGTGTACGACAATTTGAAAGGAAACACATATTGCCCAGAATTAAGTTCGTTGCCCATTGGCACATAATAAAATTTTTACCCTGATGAAATGCAAAGTTGACAGGTTTGTTGTGTTGTTTTGTACTGGGAATTGAACCCAGGGGCCATGCTTTACTACCGAGCTACATCGGCAGCCTTTTTTTCCCTCCCTCCTTTATTTTTCCTTTTTTTTTGAGACAGGGTCTCACTAAGTTGCTTAGGGCTTGGCTAAATTGCTGAGATTGTCACAGACTCCCAAGTTGCTGTTAATAAACTAATGATTTTATTACTAAATGAATGCATCAGAAAAAGCAGTGTCCAAGCATTATAAAATCTTTGTGATTGTAGAAGTAAAGCCTTTGTTTCTGAATTTTTAAGGGTGACATACTTAAGCTGACCATTTATGGATAATGAGACTTAGAAAAAAGCATAGGCAGCATTTCTTAGTTGGTACTGAGCTGCCTCTAGAGTTCTTGAATCTGTAACTTTAAGTCTTAGTAGTACAATGCTAGAAAGCTCATTCACTGAACAATTGGGAGCAATGTTTCACCAACAATTTATTGCTAAATTACTGTAGATCTGAGTGAGTTGCTGCTTTTGGTATTTTTTAATGTATGATTTCTAGTATTCAGTAAATAGCTAAAAATTATGGACCAGAAACTTGAATGAATTAAGAGTCAGACTGTGTATTAGTTAGGATTCATTGTTTGCAGTAAACTAATGGCTAATTTACAAAGACAAGGATTTATTTGAAAGGATATAGGGTGCATGAACACCAAGACCTCTGAAAGGACCCAAACAAGAGCAGCTCAAAGGATCTAAGTAAAATTCCTTTCAGGTCTACTCTGGAATGAACCTACCCAGCCATGGTCTTTCCTTCCCTGCCCACAGAGAGGATTGGCCCAACCATCTTCTGTTCTGCGACTATCTTTGGCCTGAGGAGAGTGAAGGAAGTGTGAAGGATGTCTGTATTAAGACAGTGCAGACATGACAGTGAATTTCCAAAGGAAACAGTCATTGTCACAAAAGAAGAGGGAAGAGACAGTACATAGGCAGAAATAATAGATATCTTCTTTGGTAATAATGCAGTTACTAATAGTGGAAATGAAAAAACATTTGGGGGGCTCGAAATTATAGCTTAGTGGTAGAATGCTTGCCTCTCATGGGCCAGGCCCTGGGTTTGATCCCCAGTACCACCGGGGAAAAAAAGGGGGGGGGGGCTTGCCAAAAGACAAGAAAATATGTCATTTGAAACTGATTCAGAAATAACACGGAGACAAATAACAAGCAAAGACAAAATGTAACTATTTTCTATATGTTCAACAGCTTAGGGAGAGATATAGAAGATATAAAGTAGACTCAACTTGAACTTGTAGAGGTGAAAACTGCAATGTCAGATGAAGAAGCTGGGAAAGTGTCACAGAGAAGGCAGCATTTGCTGTGAAAAGCATTTGACAGGTGGGGGAGAACAAGGAGAAGCAGTATAGAGATTGAAAACATTTCATGAGAGATGGGAACAATCGGTGGTCAGCATCAGGAGGGAGAGATGGCAAGGAGCAAATCCTAAGAAGTAGTTTGGGTCAGAGTTGATGCTCCTTCCCTTGTCCCGATTATCTCTCCTGCACAGCACAGAAGTGTGGTGATACCCATAGCTGAGATGAAGAACACTGCAGAGACAGGTTTGGGACATTCATCCATCCATCAAATGTTTGCTGAGTGAGGCCATGAGACACTGCTGGATGCTAGCATTCTGCAAGACAAGTAAGAGGTGGGGGATTAGTGGGTAAAATGAGGCCTAATGAGGAAGACAGATAAATACAAAGATCATTATGGAATACTATGATACAGGTGAGCACAGAATACTTTGGAAGACGTAGGGGGCTGGGATGATCCAGATCTGGTGTATTCAGGGAAGGCTCCTTAGTGGGAATTGCTCCATCTGGTTAAGGAAGGATGCTCAGACATGAGCTAAGGGAAGAGCTTTCAAGACTAATTGGCTGAATGAGAACTCCAAACAGAAGGGTCATGAGGCGAACAGAAATAATCAAAATTGTACTGAAGCAGGAAGCTGTGTAGGCACCCAGTGGAAAGAATTCAGAGCAGCATTGGATGCCTGAGACTGGAAATTGGGGAACCCACCCCAATCTGGGTTGTGCCTCAGATTGGTTATTCATCTTTGTCATCTTAATGCCCAGCAGCTCTGCTGTCCACCATTTGTCCCTTATTCTCTGTCTGGATCCTGTTTTCAGGCTCCTCTCTTGCCCATGAGAGTTCATTTCCATCTCATTCTAATGTAGTTGCCTGGTCTGTCCCTGTCGCAACACCTCTTTTTTCATTTGCCTGTTTATTAACTGCTTCCCTGTAGTGTTCCATGCAATATATTCCACTACACATCCTGTCTTGTCTAGATTATCATGTCTTTATCCGCAACCTAGTGAAAATGTAATCTTCTGTTCTTTTACCTTAGGCACAGCACCTGTAGATTACAATTTTCAGTAAGGGTCTGAGTTTGAGAAGTTGTTATGGCTCATTTGTATGCAAGAGAGACATGGATGTACAGCACCTGTCAAGACAGTACCTTTAAACATGACTAACTGAAAATTTTATGTTACAGCCCACACGAACTCAATCTTTGTCAGCTGCTTCAGTGACATTACAACTAGCTGTCTTCAGGCTAGGCCTCCAAGTTCACACCCTTAGTCCCAGCGTTTGTCAGACTCAGGCAGGTGTATCCTTTGAATCCAGGAGTTCAGGACCAGCCTGGGCCACATAGAGAGACCCCATCTTAAAAAAATGAAAAAAACCAAAACAAAACAAAATAGTTTTTGGGCTGGGGTTGTGGCTCAGTGTAGCGTACTTGCCTAGCATGTATGAGGCACTGGGTTTGATGCTCAGTACCACATAATAAATAAATAAATAAAATAAAGATGTCCATCTACAACTAAAAATATTAAAAAAAAAAATCTAGTTGTTTTTACTGAGACTCTGGTTTCTACAAACTGAAGACTCCTTGAAGGTCCATTGGGATGATCTGCCTCTATTGGTACTCTAAAATATTCCTAACACA